>NC_041750.1:13365652-13975652 GCF_004115215.2 Ornithorhynchus anatinus
TGTATACCTTACCCTAACCTTTTCCCCTAGCCTAACCATTTCGCCTAGCATGACCCTTTCCACTAGCCTACATTTTTCACATGCTTAACCTTTTCCCCTGGCCTAACCTTTTCCACTGGCTTAACCTTATCCCCATCCTAACCTTTTCCCCTAGCATAACCTTTTCCCCAAGCCTTAAAACTTCCTCTATTCTAGCCTTTCCCCTGCTCAAACCTTTTCCCTGGCCTAACCTTTCCCCTTGGCCTAAACTTTTCCCTAGCCTAACTTTTTCCCCTAGCCTAAACATTTCCCCTTGCCTATCGTTTTCCCGTAGCCTAACCTTTCCCCTTGTCTAATCATTCCCCTAGCCTTACCTTTCCCCCCAGTTTAATCATTTCCCTGGGCCTAAACCTTTTCATTCAATAGTATTTATTGAGCGCTTACTATGTGCAGAGCACTGTACTAAGCGCTTGGGATGAACAAGTCGGCAACAGATAGAGACAGTCCCTGCCGTTTGACGGGCTTACAGTCTAATCGGGGGAGACGGACAGACAAGAACAATGGCAATAAACAGCGTCAAGGGGAAGAACATCTCGTAAAAACAATGGCAACTAAATAGAATCAAGGCGATGTACAATTCATTAACAAAATAAATAGGGTAACGAAAATATATACAGTTGAGCGGACGAGTACAGTGCTGTGGGGATGGGAAAGGAGAGGTGGAGGAGCAGAGGGAAAAGGGGAAAATGAGGCTTTAGGTGCGGAGAGATAACGGGGGGATGGCAGAGGGAGTAGAGGGGGAAGAGGAGCTCAGTCTGGGAACGCCTCTTGGAGGAGGTGAGTTTTAAGTAGGGTTTTGAAGAGGGAAAGAGAATCAGTTTGGCGGAGGTAAGGAGGGAGGGCGTTCCAGGACCGCGGGAGGACGTGACCCAGGGGTCGACGGCGGGATAGGCGAGACCGAGGGACGGTGAGGAGGTGGGCGGCAGAGGAGCGGAGCGTGCGGGGTGGGCGGTAGAAAGAGAGAAGGGAGGAGAGGTAGGAAGGGACAAGGTGATGTAGAGCCTTGAAGCCTAGAGTGAGGAGTTTTTGTTTGGAGCGGAGGTCGATAGGCAACCACTGGAGTTGTTTAAGAAGGGGAGTGACATGCCCAGGTCGTTTCTGCAGGAAGATGAGCCGGGCAGCGGAGTGAAGAATAGACTGGAGCGAGGCGAGAGAGGAGAAAGGGAGGTCAGAGAGAAGGCTGACACAGTAGTCTAGCCGGGATATAACGAGAGCCCGTAACAGTAAGGTAGCCGTTTGGGTGGAGAGGAAAGGGCGGATCTTGGCGATATTGTAGAGGTGAAACCGGCAGGTCTTGGTAACGGATAGGATGTGTGGGGTGAACGAGAGGGACGAGTCAAGGATGACACCGAGATTGCGGGCCTGAGAGACGGGAAGGAGGGTCGTTGCCATCCACGGTGATAGAGAAGTCTGGGAGAGGACCGGGTTTGGGAGGGAAGATGAGGAGCTCAGTCTTGCTCATGTTGAGTTTTAGATGGCGGGCCGACATCCAGGTGGAGACGTCCCGGAGGCAGGAGGAGATGCGAGCCTGAAGGGAGGGGGAGAGGACAGGGGCGGAGATGTAGATCTGCGTGTCATCTGCGTAGAGATGGTAGTCAAAGCCGTGAGAGCGAATGAGTTCACCGAGGGAGTGAGTGTAAATGGAGAACAGAAGAGGGCCAAGAACTGACCCTTGAGGAACTCCAACAGTTAAAGGATGGGAGGGGGAGGAGGCTCCAGCGAAGGAGACCGAGAATGACCGGCCAGAGAGGTAAGAGGAGAACCAGGAGAGAAACCTTTTCCCTGGCCTAACCTTTACCTGGGCCTAATCCTTACCACTGGCCTAACCTTTTCCCCTAGTCTTACCATTTCCCCTAGCCTAACCTTTTCCTCTTCCCTAACCTTCTCCCCTAGCCTAATGTTTTCCTTTAGCCTAATGTTTCCCCTAGCCTAATCTTTCATCTAGCTTATCCTTTTTCCCCTAGCCTAACCTTTCCCTAGCCTAACCTTTTCCCCTAGCCTATACCTTTCCACTATTCTAAACTTTTCTGCTGGCTTGACCTTTTCCCTTAGCCTAACCTTTCCGCCTAAAGCTAAACATTTCCCCTAGCCTAGACTTTTGCCTAGCTTAAACTTTATACCCACCCTAAACTTTTCCCCATAGCCTAACCTTTCCCCTGGCCTAACCTTTTCTCCAATATAACCCTTTCACCTGGCTTAATCTTTCCTCCTGGCCTAACCTTTTCCCATAGGCTTAACCTCTTCCCTAGCCTAGCATTTTCTCCTAGACTAAATCTTTTCCCCTAGCCTACCCCTTTCCACTGGCCTAGACTTTCCCCTAACCTAAACCTTTACACACCCTAGCCTAACCCTTTCCCATAGCCTAACGTTTCCCTTTGCCAAAACCTTCCTCTACCCCAACCATTTCCCCTAGCCGAACCTTTACCCCTGGCCTAATGGTTTCCCCTAGCATAACCTTTTCCCGCTCCTTGAACTTTTACTCTGATATAACCTTTTCCCATAGCCTAATCTTTTCCCCTAGCCTAACCTATTCCCCTAAACTAACCTTTTCCCCTGGCCTAAACCTTTCCCCTGGTCTAACCTTTTCCATACCCTAACCTTATCCCCCAGCCTAGCCTTTTCCTCTAGCCTTAACCTTTCCCCTATTCTAACCTTTCCCCCTAGAGTAACCTTTCCCCTCTCCTAAGCTTTTTCACTGGCCTTCCTTTTTCCCTAGCCTAACCTTTTCCCCTATTCTAAACTTTTCCCCTGGCCTAAACATTTCCCCTATTCTAACCTTTACCCCTGGCCTAACCTTTTCCCTGACCTATCTGTTTCCACTTGCTTAAGCTTTTCCCTTGCCTAAACCTTTTCCCTTAGCCTAACCTTTTCCCCTGGCCTAACCTTTTCCCCTGGCCTAACCTTTTCCCCTGGCCTGACCTTTCCCTGGCCTAACCATTTCCCTGACCTAACCTTTTCCCCTAATCTAACCTTTGCCCTTGGCCTAACCTTTCCCTGGCCTAGCCTTTTCCCCTAGCCTAACCCTTTCCCACAAGCTAAGCTTTTCCTCTAACCTAACATTTATGCCTAGCCTAAACTTTTCCCGTAGCCTAAGCTTTTTCCCGGGCTAACCATCTCCCCTCACATAACCATCTCTCCTCGCCTAACCATTTCCCCTCGCCTAACCATTTCCCCTCACCTAACCTTTTCCCCTAGCCTAACATTTTCCCCGGGCCTAACCTTTTCCCATGGAATGGCCTTTTCCCCATGCCTAACTATTTCCCCTCGCCTAACCATCTCCCCTTGCCTAACCATTTCCCCTCGCCTAACCTTTTCCCCTAGCCTAACATTTTCCCCGGGTCTAACCTTTTCCCATGGAATGGACTTTTCCCCATGCCTAACCATTTCCCCTCGCCTAACCATTTCCCCTCACCTAGCCATTTCCCCTTGCCTAACCTTTTCCCCAAGCCTAACATTTTCCCCCGAGCCTAACCTTTTCCATAGCATGGCCTTTCCCCAGCCTAACCTTTCCTCTGGCCTAACATTTTCCCCTGGCCTAGCCTTTTCCTCCTGGCCTAAGTGTTTCCCCAGGCTAACCTTACCCATAGCCTAAAACTTTTGCCAACCAATAACCTTCTTCCCTGCCTAAACCTTTGGCCTTGCCTAACCTTTTCCCCTGGCTCTAACCTTTTCCCTGACCTAACCTTTTCCCCTAGCCTATCTCTTGCACTGGCCTAAGATTTTCCCTAACCTAAACTTTCACACCTAGCCTAACCCTTTCCCACACCATAACCTTTCTCCAAGCATGGCCTTTTCGCCTAGCCTACCCATTCCCCTAACTCAACTTTTCCCCTATTCTAATCTTTTCCCCTATCCTAACCTTCCTCTGGCCTAAACCTTTATCCAAGTTTAAGCTTTTTCCTGGCCTTACCTTTTCCCCTGGCCTAATCTTTTGCCCTGGCCTAACCCCCTTTTTCCTTTGCCTGACCTTTTTCCCTAGCTTAACCTTTTCACCTAACCTAATCATTTCCCCTAGCCTAATCTTTTCCCCAACCTAACCTGTTCCCCTGGCCTTACCTTTTCTCCAGGCCTAACCTTTTCCCTGACCTAACTTTTTCCACTAATCTAACCTTTTCCCCTAATCTAACCTTTCCCTGGCCTAACCCTTTCACCTAGTCTACCATTTTCCCCCAGCCTTAACTTTTCCGCTATTCTAACCTTTTCTGCTAACCTTACCTTTCCTCTAGCCTAACTTGTCCCCTAGCCTAACCTTTTCCTCTAACCTTACTTTTTCCTGGTATAACAATTTCCCCTGGCCTAACCCTTTCCCCCTAGCCTAACCCTTTCCCCTGGCCTAACCTTTCCCCTGGCCTAACCTTTCCCCTGGCCTAACATTTTTCCCTGGCCTAACCTTTTCTCCTCCCCTGACCTTTTCCCCTGGCTTAACCTCTTCCCCTGGCCTAACTTTTCCCCTGGCCTAACCTTTTCCTCTGGCCTAACCTTTTCCCCTGGCCTAACTTTTCCCCTGGCCTAACCTTTTCCTCTGGCCTAACCTTTTCCCCGGCCTAAGCTTTCCATCCGCCTAAACCTTTCCCCTAGCCTTACCCTTTCCAGTGGCCTAGGCTTTTCCCCTAACCTAACCTTTACACCTAGCCTTTTCCTCTAGCCTTAACTTTTCCCCTATTCTAACCTTTCCCCCTTGAGTAACCTTTCCCCTCTCCTAAGCTTTTTCACTGGACTTCCTTTTTCCCTGGCCTAACCTTTTCCCCTATTCTAAACTTTTCCCCTGGCCTAACCTTTTCCCTGACATATCCGTTTCCACTTGCTTAAGCTTTTCCCTTGCCTAAACTTTTTCCCTTAGCCTAACCTTTTCCCCTCGCCTAAACTTTTCCCCTGGCCTAACCTTTTACCCTGGCCTAACCTTTTCCCATACCCTAACCTTTTCTCCAAGCATGGCCTTTTTGCCTAGCCTACCCATTTCCCCTAACCTTAACCTTTCCCTTATTCTAATCTTTTCCCCTAGCCTAACCTTTCCTCTGGCCTAAACCTTTATCCTAGTTTAAGCTTTTCCCAGGGCCTTACCTTTTTCCTGGCCTTACCTTTTCCCCTGGCCTAAACTTTTGCCCTGGCCTAACCTTTGCCCTTTGTCTGACCTTTTTCCCTAGCTAACCTTTTCACTTAACCTAATCGTTTCCCCTAGCCTAATTTTTTCCTCTGGCCTAAACTTTTCCCCTGGCCTAACCTTTTCTCCTGGCCAAGCGTTTCCCCGGACTAACCTTTTCCCCTAGCCTAAACATTTCCCCTAGCCTAAGCGTTTCCCCGGACTAACCTTTTCCCCTAGCCTAAACTTTTCTGCCAAACTAACCTTCTCCCTGGCCTAACCTTTTGGCTTTGTCTAACCTTTTCCCTTAGCCTAACCTTTTCCCCTGCCTAACCTTTTCCTCTGGCCTAAACTTTCCCTGGCCTAACCTTTTCCCCAGCCTAACCCTTTCCCGCAAGTTACACTTTTCCTCTAACCTAACATTTATGCCTAGCCTAACCTTTCCCGTAGCCTAACCTTTTCCTGGGCTAACCATCTCCCCTCGCCTAACCATGTCCCCTTGCCTAACCTTTCCCCTAGCCTAATCTTTCCTCTGGCCTGACATTTTCCCCTGGCCTAGCATTTTCTCCTGGCCTAAGTGTTTCCCCGGGCTAACCTTTACCCATAGCCTAAACTTTTTGCCAACCTAACCTTCTCCCTGGCCTAAACATTTGGCCTTGCCTAACCTTTTCCCCTGGCCTAACCTTTTCCCCTGGTCTAACCTTTTCCCTGACCTAACATTTTCCCCTAGCCTATCTCTTTCCACTGGCCTAAGATTTTCCCCTAACCTAAACTTTACACCTAGTCTAACCCTTTCCCATACCATAACCTTTTCTCCAAGCATGGCCTTTTCGCCTAGCCTACCCATTTCCACTAACTTTAACTTTTCCCCTATTCTAATCTTTTCCCTAACCTGGCCTAATTTTTTCCTCTGGCCTAACCTTTTCCCCTTGCCTAACCTTTTCCCCTAGCCTAATCTTTTTCCCTAGCGTAACCTTTTCCCTGGCCTAAGCTTTCCATCTGCCTAAACTTTTCCCCTAGCCTTACCCTGTCCAGTGGCCTAAGCTTTTCCCCTAACCTAACCTTTACACCTTGCCTAACCTTTTCACATAATCTAACTTTTCCCCTTGCCAAACCT
Source organism: Ornithorhynchus anatinus (assembly GCF_004115215.2). Lineage (NCBI taxonomy): Eukaryota > Metazoa > Chordata > Mammalia > Monotremata > Ornithorhynchidae > Ornithorhynchus > Ornithorhynchus anatinus. The sequence continues at coordinate 13,371,889 of NC_041750.1, forward strand.
TTCCTCTAGCCCAACCTCTTCTCCTAGCCTAACCTTTTCCCCAGCGTAACGTTTTTCCCTAGCATAACCTTTTCCGCCCCTTAAAATTTTCCTTTGAACTAACCTTTTCCCATGGCCTAATATTTTCCCCTAGCCTAGCCTTTTCCTCAAGCCTAACCTTTTTCCCTATCCTTAACCTTTCTCCTATTCCAACTTTTCCCCCTAGCCCAACCTTTTCCCTAGCCTAACCGTTCCCCTAGCCCAACCTTTCCCCTAGCCTAACCTTTCCCTTAACCTAACCTTTTCCCTTAGCCTACCCTTTTCCCCTAGCTTAACTTTTTCATGACCTAACATTTTCCCCTAGCCTAAACCTTTCCCCTAGCCTAACTTTTTCTCATAGTCTAACGTTTCCCCCAGCTTAACCTTTCCCCCTAGCCTAACCTTTTCCCTGGCCTGACATTTTACCTGATCTAACCTTTTCCCCTCACCTAACCTTTTCTCGTGGCCTGTTTCCTCGGGCTTTCTTCTCCCCTAGCCTAAACTTTTCCACCAACCTAACCTTATCCCCTAGCCTAACTTTCTCCCTGGCCTAACCTTTTGGCCTTGCCTATCCTTTTCCCCTAGCCTAATCTTTTCTCCAACCTAAACTTTTACCATAGCCTCACCTTTTCCTCTGACCTAACCGTTCTCTGGCCTAACCTTTCCCGTAGCCTAACCTTTTCTTCTGGCATAAGCTTTTTCCTTAGCCTAAGCTTTTCCCTTAGCCAACCTTTTCCCCTAGCCTGTCCTTTCCCCCTAGCCTAGTCCTTTCCTGTAAGTTAAGCTTTTCCTCTAACCTAACATTTATGCCTAGCCTAACCTTTTCCCATAGCCTAAGCTTTTCCCCAGCCTAACTGTTTCCCCCAGCCTAACCTTTTCCCCTAGCCTAACCTTTTCGCCTGGCCTAAACTTTTCCCCTGACCAACCTTTTCCAATAGCTATCCTTTTCACCTAGCCTAGCCTTTTCTCTTACCCCAACCTTTTCCCCCGACCTAAACTTTTTTCCTGGCCTAACCTTTTCCCCTGGCCTAAGCTTTTCTCCAGCCTACGCTTTTCCCCAGCCTAACCTTTTCCCCTAGCCTAACCCTTTCCCCTAGCTTAAGCTTTTCCTCTAACTTAACATTTATGTCTAGCCTAACCTTTTCCTGTAGCCGAAACCTTTCCCCTAGCCTAACCATTTCCCCTGACCTAATCTTTGCCACTGGCCTAACATTTCCCCTGGTCTAAGCTTTTCCCTGGCCTACTGTTTCCCGTTGCCTAACCTTTTCTCCTAGCCTAAGCTTTCCCCCTGACCTAACCTTTTCCCCGGCCTAATCTTTTCCCCTGTCCTAAGCTTTTCTCTTGCCTTACTTTTTCCTGTAGCTTAACCTTTTCCCCTGACCTAACCTTTTCCCCGGCCTAATCTTTTCTCCTGTCCTAAGCTTTTCCCTTGCCTAACCTTTTCCCCTCGCTGGACCGTCTCCCTGTCCTAACCTTCCCCCTGGCCTAACCCTTTAGCCTTGCCTAACCTTTTCCCCTTGCCCAACGTTCTTCTCTAGCCTAACCGTTTACCCATGCCTAACCATTTACCATAGCCTTTCCTCCAGGTCAAACCTTTTCCCTGACCTAACCTTTTCCCCTGGCCTGACCTTCTCCTCTAGCTTAACCTTCTCCTCTAGCCTAACCTTCTCCTCTAGCCTATCCTTTTCCCCTAGCCTAACCGTTTCCCCTAGCCTAACATTTTCCCCTGGCCTAACCTATTCCCCTGGCCTAACCTTTTCCCATACCCTAACCTTTTCCCCCAGCCTATCCTTTTCGCCTAGCCTAACCTTTTCCTCTAGCCTTCATTTTTCCCCTATTCTAATCTTTTCCCCTGCATAACCTTTCCCCTAGCCTAACCTTTCCCCTCGCTTAAGTTTTTCACCAGCCTTTTTCCACTATCCTAAACTTTTCCTCTAGCGTAACCTTTTCCCTCAGCCTAACCTTTCCCCCTTTCCTAACCTTTTCTGCTGCCCTAACCTTTTCCACTAACATAAACTTTTCCACTAGCCTAACATTTTCCCCTAGCTTAATCGTCTCCCTCACCTAAACCTCTCCCTGGCCTAATCTTTTTGCCTATCCTAACCTTTTCCCTTGACCTAACCTTTTCCACTGGCCTAACAATTTCCCCTGGCCTAAGCGTTTTCTCGGCCATAACTTTTCCCCTAGCCTAACCTTTCCCCCCCAGCCTTACCCTTTGCACATGCCTAAGCTTTTCCCCTAAAGTAACCTTTTCCCCTCTCCTAACCTTTTCCCCTGACTTATCTTTTCCCCTAGCCTAACCTTTTCCCCTTGCCCAACCTTTTCCTCTAGCCTAACCTTTTCCCCTAGCCTAATGTTTTCCCCTAGCCTAACCCTTTCCCCTTCCCTAAGGCTTTCCTTTAACCTAATCTTTACACCTTTCATTCAATAGTATTTATTGAGCGCTTACTATGTGCAGAGCACTGTACTAAGCGCTTGGAATGAACAAGTCGGCAACAGATAGAGACAGTCCCTGCCATTTGACGGGCTTACAGTCTAATTGGGGGAGACAGACAGACAAGAACAATGGCAATAAATAGAGTCAAGGGGAAGAACATCTCGTAAAAACAATGGCAACTAAATAGAATCAAGGCGATGTACATTTCATTAACAAAATAAATAGGGTAATGAAAATATATACAGTTGAGCAGACAAGTACAGTGCTGAGGGGATAGGAAGGGAGAGGGGGAGGAGCAGAGGGAGATGGGGGGAAAAGAGGGTTAAGCTGCGGAGAGGTGAAGGGGGGTGATAGAAGGAGTAGAGGGAGAAGGGGAGCTCAGTCTCGGAAGGCCTCTTGGAGGAGGTGAGTTTTAAGTAGGGTTTTGAAGAGGGGAAGAGAATCAGTTTGGCGGAGGTGAGGAGGGAGGGCGTTCCAGGACCGCGGGAGGACGTGACCCAGGGGTCGACGGCGGGATAGGCGAGACCGAGGGACGGTGAGGAGGTGCGCGGCAGAGGAGCGGAGCGTGCGCGGTGGGCGGTAGAAAGAGAGAAGAGAGGAGAGGTAGGAAGGGGCAAGGTGACGTAGAGCCTTGAAGCCTAGAGTGAGGAGTTTTTGTTTGGAGCGGAGGTTGATAGGCAACCACTGGAGTTGTTTAAGAAGGGGAGTGACATGCCCAGATCGTTTCTGCAGGAAGATGAGCCAGGCAGCTGAGTGAAGAATAGACTGGAGCGGGGTGAGAGGGGAGGAAGGGAGATCAGAGAGAAAGCTGATACAGTAGTCTAGCCGGGATATAACGAGAGCTCGTAGCAGTAAGGTAGCCGTTTGGGTGGAGAGGAAAGGGCGGATCTTTGCGATATTGTAATGGTGAAACCGGCAGGTCTTGGTAATGGATACGATGTGTGGGGTGAACGAGAGAGACGAGTCAAGGATGACACCGAGATTGCGGGCCTGAGAGACGGGAAGGATGGTCGTGCCATCCACGGTGATAGGGAAGTCTGGGAGAGGACCGGTTTTGGGAGGGAAGATGAGGAGCTCAGTCTTGCTCATGTTGAGTTTTAGGTGGCGGGCCGACATCCAGGTGGAGACATCCTGGAGGCAGAAGGAGATGCGAGCCTGAAGGGAGGGGGAGAGGACAGGGGCGGAGATGTAGATTTGCGTGTCATCTGCGTAGAGATGGTAGTCAAAGCCGTGAGAGCGAATGAGTTCACCAAGGGAGTGAGTGTAAATGGAGAACAGAAGAGGGCCAAGAACTGACCCTTGAGGAACTCCAACAGTTAAAGGATGGGAGGGGCAGGAGGCGCCAGCGAAGAAGCCCGAGAAGGACCGTCCAGAGAGATAAGAGGAGAACCAGGAGAGGACGGAGTCCGTGAAGCCAAGGTGAGATAAGGTATGGAGGAGGAGGGGAAACCTTTTCTCCTGGCCTAACCTTTTCCCTCATATAACTCAGTGCATAACTCAGTGCAGCATAGCTCAGTGGAAAGAGCCGGGGCTTGGGAGTCAGAAGTCATGGGTATGAATCCTGGCTCTGCCACCTGTCAGCTGTGTGACTGTGGGCAAGTCACTTAACTTCTCTGTGCCTCAGTTACCTCATCTGTAAAATGGGGTTGAAGACTGTGAGCCTCACGTGAGACAAACTGATTACCCTGTATCTACCCCAGCACTTAGAACAGTGCTCTGCTCATAGTAAGCGCTTAACAAATACCAACATTATCATTATTATAACATTTTCCCCTGGCCTAACGTTTTCCCTTAGCCTAACGTTTTCCCTTAGCCTATCCTTTTCCCATATCCTCACTTTTTCTCCTAACCTATTTCCCATAGCCTAATCTTTTCCCCTAGCGTACCCTTTTCCCCTGGCCTAACCTTTTCCCTTCGCCTGACCTTTCACACTGGCCTGACCTTTTGCACTGGCCTAACCTTTTCCCGTAGTCCAAGCTTTTCCTCTAGCTTAAACTTTACACCTAGCCTCACCTTTTCCCATAACCTAACCTTCCCCCTGGCCTAACCTTTTCTCTTAGCCTAAACTGTTCCCCTGGCCCAACCTTTTCCCTGACGTAAACTTTTCCCCTGCCCTAACCTTTTCCCTGGAGTATCCTTTTCCCTTAGTCTAACCTTCTCTAAAATCTCAAGTTTTCCCCTAGCCTAACCTTCTCCCTGGCTTAACGTTGTCACCTGGCCTAACCTTTTCCTCTAGTGTAACCTTTTCCCCTACGCTAACCATTTCCCCTAGCCTAACCTTTCCCTTGCCTAATCTTTTCCCTGGCCTAACCTTTTCCCCTAGCCTAACCATTTCCACTAGCCTAACCGTTTCCCCTAACCTAAGCTTTTTGCTTTGCCAAAACTTTTCCCCTAGCTTAAACTTTCCCCCTAACCTAATCTTTACACCTAGCCTAACCTTTTCCCCTAGCCTAAATCCTCACCTTTTCCCCTAGCGTAACCATTTCCCCTGACCTAAACTTTTTGCCTAGCCTAACCTTCTCCCCTGGCCTAAATGTTTCTCCTAGCCTAACCCTATCCCCATGGCCTAACCTTTTTCCCATGCTTAACCTTTTCCCCTATCATAACCGTTTCCTCTAGCCTAACCATTTAACATAGTTTAACCTTTTCCCTGGCCTAAGCTTTTCCCTGGCCTAACCATTTTCCCTAACCTAAACCTTTCCATTTGTTTAACCTTTTCGCCTATCCTAACCTTTTCCCTTGGCCTAACCTTTTCCCCTAGCCTAACTTTTTACCTTAGGCTACCTTTTCCCCTAGCCTAACCCTTTCCCCTACCCTAAGCTTTCCCCCTAACCTAACCTTTACACCTAACCTAAACCTTTCCCCTAGCCTAACCATTTCCCCTAGCCTAACCATTTCCCATAGCCTAACCTTTACCACTAACCTAACGTTTACCCCTAGCCTAACCTTTTCCCCTGGCCTAACGTTTACCCTTAGACTAACCTTTACCCTTGGCCTAATCCTTTCCTCTGGCCTAACCTTTTCCCCTGCCCTAATCTTTTCTCTTGTCCTAAACTTTGTGCTGGCCTAACTTTTTCCCCTATCCCAAATTTTTCCATGCCTTAAATTTTTCCCCTGGCCTAACCTTTTCCCATATCCTAACCTTTTACCCTAGCCTAACCTTTTCGCCTAGCTTAACCTTTTCCCTTGGCCTTAACTTTTCTCCTATTCTAACCTTTTCCCCTAGCCTAACACTTTACCCTAATTTAACCTTTTCCCCTAGCCCAAACCTTCCCCTAGCCTAACCATTTCCCATAGCCTAGGCTTTTCCCATAGCCTAACCTTTTCCCCTAGCCTAATGTTTTCCCCTAACTTAGCCTTTTCACCTAGCCGAACCTACTCCCTGGCCTAACCTTTTCCCCTTGCCTAACCCTTACTCCTGGTCTAACCTTTTCCCTGACCTAACCTTTTCCCTTGCCCTAATCTTTTCACCCGGCCTAAGCTTTTTCCCTGGCCTAACCATTTCCCCTACCCTAAAGGTTTCCCCAGCCTAACCTTTTCCCTTTACCTAACCTTTTCCCCTAACCTAACCTTTTCCCCTAGCCTAACCTTTTCCCTGGCCTAACCCTCTCCCTGGCCTAAACCTTTCCTCAGGCCTAACCTTTTCCCTTAGCCTGATGTTTACCCACAGCCTTACCCTATTCCTTAGCCTATGCTTTTCCCCTAATCTAACCTTTACATCTATCCTAACCTTTTCTCATAACCTGACATTTCCCCTCAATTAACCTTTCCTCTAGCCTATCCTTTTCCCCTAGCCTAACCTTTTCCCCTGGCCAGACCTTTTCCCCTAGCCTAACCTTTTCCCCTAGTTTAACCTTTACCCTGTTCTAACCTTTTCTCCTAGCCTAACCTTTCTCCCTAATCTGTTTTCCCCTAGCCTAATCTTTCCTCTGGCCTAATCTTTTCCCATGGCCTCTCCTTTTCCCCTGGCCTAACTGTTTCCCCTAGCCTAACCTTTTCCCCTAGCCTAACCTTTTCCCCAACCTAACCTGTTCCCCTGGCCTTACCTTTTCTCCTGGCCTAACCTTTTGCCATAGCCTAACCTTTTACCCTAGCCTAACCCTTTACCCTAATTTAACATTTTCCCTAAACCAAACTTTACACCTTGCCTAACCTTTTCCTGTATCCTAACCTTTCCCCTAGCTTTAACCTTTTCCCCTGGACTAACCTTTTCCCCTAGCCAAATATTTTTTGCTGGGCTACACTTTTCCCCAGCCTAACCTTTTCCTTGGCCTAATCTTTTCCCTGACCTAACCGTTTCCCCTGGATCAAACTTTTCCCCAGACCTAACCTTTTTCCCTAACCTAAATGTTTCCCCTAGCCTAACCTTTTCCCTTAGCATAACCTATTCCCCGGCTTAAACTTTTCACATGGCCTAATCTTTTCCCCTAGCCTAATATTTTTCCCAAGCCTTACCTTTTCCCCTAGCCTAAACTTTTACCAAGGTCTTACCTTTTCCCTGTTCTAATCTTTTCTCCTAGCCTATTTACCATCGCCTAAACCTTTCCCTGACCTAACATTTTCCCCTACCCTAACCATTTCCCATACCCTAAACTTTTCCCATGGCCTATCCTTTTCCCCTGGCCTAACCGTTTCCCCCAGCCTAACCCTTTCCCCTAGACTTACCCTTTCCACTAGCCTAAGCTTTTCCCCTCAACTAACCTTTACAACTAGCCTAGCCTTTCCCCTCGCCTAACCTTTTCCCCTCACCTAACCTTTGCCTCTCACTTAACCTTTGCCCCTGGCTTAACGTTTTCCCTGACCTAACCTTTTCTCCTGGCCTAACATTTTCCTCTGGCCTAACCTTTTTCCCTGGCCTAAGCTTTTCCATTAGCCTTACCATTTCCCATAGCCTAAACTTTTCTCGTGGCTTAACCTTTCCCCCTGACATAACCTTTTCCCCTGACCTAACCGTTTCCCCTAGACTAACCCTTTCCACTAGCCTAAGTTTTCCCCTAACCCTAACCTTTACACCTAGCCTAACCTTTCCCCTCACCTAACGTTTGCCTCTCACTTAAACCTTGCCTCTCACTTAAACTTTGCCCCTAGCTTAACCTTTTCCCCTAGCCTAACCTTTTCCCCTAGCCTAACCTTTTCCCCTAGCCTAACCTTTTTCCTGGGCCTAACCTTTTCCTCCAGCCTAACCTTTTCCCCTGACGTAAACCTTTGCCCTGAACTAACCTTTTCCCATGGCCTAAGCTTTTCCTGTAGCCTAACCCTTTCTCCTGGCCTAACCTTTTCCCCTCACCTAAGGCTTTCGCCTAACCTAACATTTGCATCTAGCCTAACCTTTTCTCCTAGCCTAACCTTTTCCCTCCCCCATCTTTTCCTCTAGCCTAAACTTTTCCCCTAGACTAACCTTTGCCCCAGCCTTAACTTTTCCCCTATTCTCACCTTTCCCCTAGCCCAACCTTTCCCCTCGCTTAACCTTTCCCCTAACCTGTTTCCCATAACCTAGGCTTTTCCCCTAGCCTAACCTTCTCCCCAGCCTAACCTTTTCCCCTAGCCTAATGTTTTCCCCTAGCTTAAATGTTGCCTAGCCTAATCTTTCCCTTGGCCTAACCTTTTCCCCAAACTGAATGTTTATACCTTGTCTAACCTTTTCCCATAGCCTGATCTTTCCCCTCGCCTAACCATTTCCCCTAGCCTCACCTTTTGCCCTAGCCTAACCTTTTCCCCTAGCTTAACCTTTTCTCCTGGCCGAAAGTTTCTCCTTAGCCTAATCTTTCCCTAGCCTAATCCTTCCCCTGGCCTAACCTTTTCCCCTATCCTAACCTTTTCCCCGGCCTAACCTTTTCCCTGAGCCTAACCTTTTCCCTTGGTCTAAACCTTTCCCCTGGCCTAACCTTTTCCCAGGGCCTAACCTTTTCCCCTAGGCTAGCCTATACTCCTAGCCTAACCCTTTCCCCTAGCCTAATGTTTATCCCTAGCCTAACCTTTTCCTTGCCTAATCTTTCTTCTGGCCTAACCTTTCCCCCTATCTTATCCATTTCCCAGAGCCTAAACTTTTCCCTGGCCTAACCTTTTTCCCTGGCCTAAACATCTCCCCTAGACTAACCTTTTCCCCTAGCCTAACCTTTTCCCCTAGCATAACTTTTTACCGGGCTTAAACATTTTCCCTGGCCTATCCTTTTCCCTTAGCTTTAGCCTTTCCCCAATTCTAAACTTTTCCCCTAACCTAACCCCTGCGCGAGCCTAACCTCTCCCCTAACGTAACCATTTCCTATAGCCTAACCTTCTCTCTAACATAAACATTGCCAATATCCTAACCTTTTCCCCTAGCTTAACCTATTCCCCTCGTCTTACATTTTCACATGAACTATACTTTTCCCCTGGCCTAACCTTTTACCCTAGTCTTAACTTTTCCCCTATTCTCACCTTTCCCCCTAGCCCAAACTTTCCCCTAGTCTAATCTTTTCCTTAACCTAACCATTTCCCCTAGCCTAGGCTTTTCCCCTAGCCTAACCTCTTCCCCTAGCCTAATGTTTTTCCCTAGCCTAATGTTTGCATAGCCTAATCTTTCCCCGGCCTAACCGTTTCCCCTGGATTATGCTTTTCCCCAAACAATGTTTATACCTCACCTAAACTTTTCCCCTAGCCTCACCTTTTCCCATAGTCTCACCTTTTCCCCTAGCCTCACTTTTTCCCTTAGCCTCTCCTTTTCTCCTAGCTTAACATTTTCCCTGGCCTAACCTTTTCCCCTAGCCTAATACTTTCCCCTAGCCTAATTCTTTCCCCTAGCCTAATGTTTGTCCCTAGCCTAACCTTTCCCTTGCTTAATCTTTCCCCTGGCCTAAACCTTTCCCCTAGTTTATCCATTTCTCATAGCCTAACCTTTTCCCTGGCCTAACCTTTTCCCCTGCCTAAACATTTCTCCTAGACTAACCTTTTTCCCTAGCATAACTATTTACCCGGCTTAAACTTTTCCCCTGGCCTATCCTTTTCCCCTACCCTTAACCTTTCCCCTATTCCAACCTTATCCCCTAGCCCAACCCCTCGATGAGCCTAACCTTCCCCTAACGTAACCATTATATATAGCCAAACCTTTTCCCTAATGTAACCATTGTCCATAGCCTAACCTTTTCCCCTACCCTAACCTTTTTCCCTGCCTACCCTTTTTCCATAGCCTGTTCTTTTCTCCTAGCCTAACCTTTCCCCTCTTCTAAACTTTTCCCCTAGCCTAACCTATTCCCATGGCCTATACTTTTCCCCTGACCTTACCTTTTCCCCTAGCCTAACCCTTTACCCTAGCCAAACCTTTCCCCTAACCTAAACTTTTCACCTTGCCTAACTTTTCCCTTTGCCTAACCTTTCCCCCTCACCTAACCTTTTCCCCTAGCCTAACGTTTCTCCCTAGCCTAATCTTTCCCTAGCCTAATTCTTCCCCTAGCTGAAACTTTTCCCCTGGCCTAAGCTTTTCCCCTAAGCTAACCTATACTCCTGACTACCATTTTCCCCTATCCTAACCCCTTCCCCTAGCCTAACCTTTTCCCCAGCCTAGCCTTTACCTTGCCTAACCTTTTCCCCTAGATTACCCATTTCCCATAACCTAACCTTTTCTCCTAGCCTAAACATTTCCCCTAGACTAAACATTTCCTCAGCCTAACCTTTTCCCCTAGCATAACTTTTTACCCATCTTAAACTTTTCCCCTGGCCTATCCTTATCCCCTAGCCTTAACCTTTCTCCAATTCTCACCTTTTCCCTTAGCCTAACCTTTTCTCCTTGCCTAACCTTTTCCCCTACCCAAACATTTCACCTAGCCTAAACATTTCACCTAGCCTAAACATTTCCCCTAGACTAACCTATTCCCCTAGCCTAACATTTTCCCATGGCCTGTACCTTTCCACTGGCCTTACCTTTTCCCCTAGCCTCAACTTTTACACTAGCCTAACCCTTTACCCTAGCCAAACCTTTTCCCCTAACCTAAACTTTACATATTGCCTAACCATTTCCCATAGCCTAACTTTTCCCCTCGACTAACCTTTTTCCCTCGCCTAACCTTTTCCCCTGGCCTAACCTTTTCCCCTAGGTTATCCATTTCCCATAGCCTAACCTTTTCCCTGGCCTAACCTGTTCCCCTAGTCTAAACATTTCCCCTAGCCTAACGTTTCTCCTTACCCTAACCTTTCCCTTGCCTAATCTTTACCCTGGCCTAACCTTTTCCCCTAGCTTATCCATTTCCCATAGCCTAACCTTTTCCCTGGCCTAACCTGTTCCCCTAGTCTAAACATTTCCCCTAGCTTAACCTTTTCCCTGGCTAAGCTGTTCCCCTAGTCGAAACATTTCCCCTAGCCTAACCTTTTCCCCTACCCCAACCCTTCCGCGAGCCTAACCTTTCCCCTAATGTAACCATTGCCTGTAGCCTAACCATTTCCCCTAGCCTAACCTTTACTCCTTGCCTCACCTTTTCCCCTAGCCTAACCTTTCCCCTGTTCTAAACTTTTCCCCTAGCCTAACCTATTCCCCTAACCTAACATTTTCCCATGGCCTATACCTTTCCACTGGCCTTACCTTTTCCCCTCGCCTCAACTTTTACACTAGCCTAACCCTTTACCCTAGCCAAACCTTTTCCCCTAACCTAAACTTTACACATTGCCTAACCATTTCCTGTGGCTTAACTTTTCCCCTCGACTAACCTTTTTCCCTCGCCTAACCTTTTCCCCTGGCCTAACCTTTTCCCCTGGCCTAACCTTTTCCCCTAGCTTAACCTTTTCCCCTAGCCCAACGTTTCTCCCTAGCCTAATCTTTCCCTAGCCAAATCCTTCCCCTAGCCTAATCCTTCCCCTGGCCTAACCTTTTCCCCTAGCCTAAACTTTTCCCCAGGCCTAACCTTTTCACAGGGCCTAATTTTTTCCTCTAGGCTAACCTATATTCCTAGCCTACGAATTTCCCCTGTCCTAACCCCTTCCCCTAGCCGAACCTTTCCCCCTAGCCTAACCTTTTCCTCTAGCCTAATGTTTTCCCCTAGTCTAACCTTTCCCTTGACTAATTTTTACGCTGGCCTAACCTTTTCCCTTAGCTTATCCATTTCCTATAGACTAACCTTTTCCCTGGCCTAACCTGTTCCCCTAGTCTAAACATTTCCCCTAGCCTAACTTTTTCCCCTAGCCCAACCCCTCCGCGAGCCTAACCTTTCCCCTAATATAACCATTGCCTATAGTGTAACCATTTCCCCTAGCCTAACCTTTTCCTCTAGCCTAATGTTTTCCCCTAGCCTAATGTTTTCCCCTAGGCTAATCTTTTCCTTGCCTAATCTTTACCCTAGCCTAACCTTTTCCCCTAGCTTATCCATTTCCCATAGCCTAACCTTTTCCCCTCGCCTAACTTTTTCCCCAAGCCTAACGTTTCTCCCTAGCCTAATCTTTCCCTACCCTAATCCTTCCCCGGGCCTAATCTTTTCCCCTAGGCTAACCTATACTCCTGCCTACCATTTTCCCTTATCTTAACCATTTCTCCTAGCCGAACCTTTTCCCCTAGCCTAACCTTTTCTTCTAGCCTAATGTTTTCCCCTAGCCTAATCTTTCCCTTGCCTAATCTTTACCCTGGCCTAACCTTTTCCCCTAGCTTATCCATTTCCCATAGCCTAACCTTTTCCCCTCGCCTAACCTTTTCCCCTAGCCTAACGTTTCTCCCTAGCCTAATCTTTCCCTACCCTAATCCTTCCCCTAGCCTAACCTTTTCCCCTAGCTTAATCTTTACACCTTGCCTAACCATTTCCTGTAGCCTAACTTTTCCCTTCGACTAACCTTACTTTTCCCGTAGCCTAACTTTTCCCCTCAACTAACCTTTTCCCCTTGCCTAACATTTTCCCCTAGCCTAAGCTTTTTCACCTGGCCTAAACTTTACCCGGGCCAAACCTTTGTCCATTTTCTAACCTTTTCCTCTAGCCTAATATTTTCCCTAGCCTGTTTACCCTAGCCTAACCTTTTCCCATTGCCTAACCTTTTCCCCTGGCCTAACCTTTTACCTGACCTAACCTTTCACCTTGGACTAACATTTTCCCCTAGCCTAACATTATCCCCTAGCCTAACCATTTCCCATAGCCTAAACTTTTACCCTGGCCTAACCTTTACTCCCAGCCTAACCATTTCCCCTAGCTTAACCTTTCCCCCTAAGCTAAACTTTTCAACCTGTCTAATCTTTTCCCCTAAACTAAACTTTTCACCCTGCCTAACCTTTTCCCCTAGCCTAAACTTTCCCTTCACCTATTCTTGTCCCCTAGCCTAACCATTTCCCATAGCCTAAGCTTTTTGCTAACCTAACCTTTACACCTAGCCTAGCCTTTCCCCTCGCCTAATGTTTTCCCCTAGCCCAATCTTTCCCTAGCCTATCCTTTCCCACTAGCTTAACTTTTTTTCTTGGCCTAACCTTTTCCCCTAGCCTAACCTGTTCCCCTAGGCTAACCAATTCGCCTAGCCTAACGTTTTTCCCCTAGTCTAACCTTTCCCTTGCCTAATCTTTCCCCTGGTCTAAACTTTTCCCTTAGGTTATCCATTTTCCATAGTCTAAACTTTTCCCTGGCCTAACCTTTTCCCCTAGCCTAAACATTTCCCCAAGAATAACATTTTCTCTTAGCCTAACCTTTTCCCTTAGCCTAACTTCTCCTCACCTAAAATTTTCACCCTGCATAACCTTTTCCCCTTGCTTAACCTTTTCCCTTGGCCTATGCTTTTCCCGGATCTAACCTCTTCCCCTAGCCTAACCTTTTCCCTCACTCTAACCTTTTCCCTTGGCCTACCCTTTTCCTCTGGTCTAACCTTTTCCCTTAGCCTAATCTTTTCCCCTAACCTAACCTATTCCCCTAACCTAACCTATTCCCCTGGTCTAACCTTTTCCCTCAGCCTAACCTTTCCCCCAGTCTAACTTTTCCCCCCTAGCCTAACCTTTTCCCCCTAGCCTAACCTTTCCCTTGACTAACCATTTCCCCTAGCTTATCCATTTCCCATAGCCTAACTTCTTCTCCGGCCCAACCTATTCCCCTAGCCTAAACATTTCCCCAAAACTAACCTTTTGCCCTAGCCTAACCTTTTCCCATAGCCAACCTTTTCCCCTAACCTAAAATTTTCACCTTCTATAATCTTTTCCCCTAGCCTAAACTTTACCCATAGCCTAACCTTTTCACTTGCCTATCCTTTTCCCTGACCTAACCTCTTCCCAAGGCCTAACCTTTTCCCTTAGCCTAATCTTTTCCCCTAGGCTAACCTTTTCCTATAGCCTAACCTTTCCCAAGGCCTAAACCTTTTCCTTAGCATGACCTTTTTCCATGGCCTAAGCTTTTCCCTGTCCCAACATTTTTCCCTGGCCTAACCTTTTCCCCTTGCCTAACCTTTTCCTCTAGCCTAAACCTTTCCCTAGCCTTAACCTTTCCCCAGCCTAACATTTTCACATAGCCTAACCTTCTCCCAGTGCTATCATTCTCCCTAGTCTAACATTTTCCTCTTGCCTAACCTTTTCCTCTAGCCTAAACTTTTCCCCTAGCCTAATCATTTTTCATGTACTAACCTTTTCTGTGGCCTAATCCTTTCCCCTCACCTAACCTTTTCCTCTGTCCTAACCTTTTCCCCTGGACTAAGCTTTTCCCCGGCCTAAATTTCCCCCTAGCCAAACCTTTTCCCTTAGCCTAGCGGTTTCCCCTAATGTAACCTTTTCCCCTTGCCTAACCCTTTCCCCTAGCCTAAGATTTTCCCTGAACCTAACCTTTACACCTAGCCTTACCTATCCCCTGGCCTAACCTTTCCCCTAGACTAACCCTTTCTTCTAGCCTATCCTTTTCCCCTGACATAAACTTTTTCCTGGCTTAAACTTTTCTCATGGCCTAATCTTTTCCCCTAGCTTAATCTTTTCCCCTAACCTAGACTTTTCACCTGCCCTAACCTTTTTCCTTAGCCTTAACTTTACCCTAACCCAATCTTTACACCTAGCCTAACCTTTTCCCATAGTCTAAACTTTCTCTTGCTTAATCTTTCCCCTGGCCTAACCTTTTTCCCGAGTTTATTTATTTCCCATTCCCTTTTCCCCTGGCCTAACCCTTTCCTGTGGCCTAACCTTTTCCCCTAGCCTAGCCTTTTTGCCTAGCCTAACATTTTCCCCTAGCCTTAACTTTTCCCTATTCTAACCTTTTCCCCTAGCCTAACCTTTCGCCTTGCCTAACCCTTGCCCTAGCCTAACCTTTTCCCCTAGCCTAACCTTTTCCCTGGCCTAAGCTTTTCCCCTAGCCTAATCTTTTCCCCAAGCCTAACCTAGTCTTTGCCTTGCAGGCTTGGCCCCAAACCCTTCTCGTTCCAGTTTTGGCCCCCCAGCCTTTTCCTTCCAGGCCTTTCCCTGAACTCTTCTCTTTCCAGTTTTGGCCCCCCAGTCTTTGCCTTCCTGGCCTGGCACCCCAGCCTTTTCCTTCCAGGCATTTCCTTGAACCTTTCTCGTTCCAGTTTTGGCCCCGCAGCTTTTGCCTTTCACACAGGGCCACAAACCCTATTACCCAGCCTTTGCCTTCCATGCCAAGCCCCGAACCCTTCTCGTTCCAGGCCTGGCCCCCAGCTTTTGTGTTCCAGGCCTGGCCTGGAACCCTTCTCATTCCAGTTATGCCCCCCAGCTTTTGCCTTCCAGGTCTGGCCCCAAGCCAGAGAGGACAGGGTTTGGGAGGGAAGATAAGGAGCTCAGCCTTAGACATGTTGAGTTTCAGGTGGTGGGCAGATATCCAGGTGGAGATGTACTGAAGGAAGGAGGATGTGCGAGCCTGGAGGGAGGAAGAGAGAACAGGAGAGGAGATGTAGATTTGGGTATCATCCATGTAGATGTATGCCCTCAATTTAAATTCTTTATGCTTAGTGTAACCTGTCGTCGCACAGGTGCATTTTGCTCTCCTTTTATGGATCAGATTCCGTGTTTCAAAGACTGATAAAGTCAATTTCAATCGATCTTCTTAAAATGCCATTTTGTGTGTAAACAAAATGAATTTGGTTCCCAAATATTGATCCTTCACTCTGCCTAATTAGAAAATGCAGTTGGGAACTATTTTAACCATAAATTTATGTTTTTAAATAACCCTGAATTAATAGTGTGCTGTATCTTTCCATTGAAAGGAATAAGTAAAGTAAGCTCATTGTGAGCAAGGAATGTGTCTGTTCTTTGTTGTGTTGTTCTCTCCCAAGCACACTAAGTGCTGTGCTCTGCACCCAATCATCGCTCAATAAATATGATTGACTGAATGACTGAAAACCTGATCCTCTGCTTAGAACATGGGACAGGTACAACTTTTCTGTGACCTTTCATTCTTTCTCAGTGGAATTGGATTCAACTGCTTTAATGCCATCATTAAGGATGATATGATTAAGAGTCTGCAGTTTTAGCATTCAACAAATTATATTCTCCATTTCTGGTGTGGGAAAACACACTCACCCTCCTAAACTGCAGAGAAGTGCCCGTCGTCCTTCTGGAACCAGAGATCATGCCTAATTCTCATCCATATTGTACTTTTCCCCCGGGCTTTGCCCACAGTATGCCCTTAACACGTGCTCTTACTACTACCATTTCTCTCCCTTCCTGGCTGCCTCCCCTCCTGTCTGCACTTACTTGTTGAAATTCGCCTGTCCGCGCTTACTTGTCCAACCTGACAGCCAAGCTCCTCTGAGCAGCATATTGTCCAGAGCCGGGGAGAACTCCAACTGACTCACAAAGAGAGCCCCCATCCCCCCGACTCTTTTCCTTTCCTGTCCCATCTCACGCCACTTTCTGAGGTTACCCACTAAGAACAAATTTCACAGGCTGCAGCAGAATGGGTGAGTAGGGGTCTCGGGGAGAGGGGTGGGAGAGAACCCTTTCCCTTAACTGTGTACATCCAGGGGGACTGTAAGATCGATCTGTTTTCTCTCATCTTCTTAGATGGTGAGCTCCTTGGGGGCCAGAGACCCTATCTCTATTCACAGTACGGTACACAGTAGATGCTTAAAAAATACTACTACTGCTGACCATTTGTGGCAACTCATGCTCTTCCACACAGTGACTGGACTGAGAGAATCTGCCGGCATTGTTGGAGCATCAAAAGCAATGAAAATGAGGGTTTTTTTTAATTTTTCAGCTTAGATTTTTTTGCAGTTGAACTGATGTTTCTTTCATTTTTTTCCACAGCTAAGGAATATCTTCTTGCTGTTCTTCAGGATCCATACCCTATTTATTTTGTCAATGAAATATACATCGCCTTGATTCTATTTAGTTGCCATTGTTTTTACAAGATGTTCTTCCCCTTGACTCTATTGCCATTGTTCTTGTCTGTCCGTCTCCCCCGATTAGACTGTAAGCCCGTCAAACGGCAGGGACTGTCTCTACCTGTTGCCGACTTGTTCATTCCAAGCGCTTAGTACAGTGCTCTGCACATAGTAAGCGCTCAATAAATACTATTGAATAAATGAATGAATACGAATAGACCTTCTGCAGTCTTAATCTTGCATTCATGAAACTATACTTTAAAAAAGGCTCACGTTTTCCTTGTGGGCCTTACTGAATTTACTAGTATATTGAGATTGTCTTTACTAAAGCTGTCTCTAGCACAGCTTCTTAGTTTTTGTTTCTGGTAGTATTTTAAAACTGTGCTTTAGCAAGATATCATACACTGATGTGAGTCTCCAAGCTTAATGATTAATGTAATAAAAATGAATCTGTGCAAGATGCTCCCCGAAGGTGTTTCTGCTTAACTCCTGCGTGCTGAGAGACAAGGAGGCAAAAGAGACGACAGCACCTTCATTAGCAAATATGAATTACAGCAACCAAACAAGAGGTCACCTTTTTGTTTGTCCAATGTGGCTGGGACTGTGGATCCCGCATTGTCCTTTTCAGCCACACGCACGCTTACAGATGGACTTCAAGTAGTGTCTTTTTGGACTACAGAGGACAGGTCCACATAACTATAGTACCCTACTAGGCAGAAGGATTCCTTAAGTGCCTCCTCAAGCTTCCACAAGGTTTAATAGTTGCTATACCACTGGGGCTACTGGGCAAAGATGTGTGCTGACTTGTTACAGTGACCTCTAGCCACAATGATTTGCTTCCCCTCTCCTCCCGTCACTTCTGTGACTCTTTTACATCTTCTCCTTCCTTCCCCTCCCATCCTTTCCCCTTCCTTCTCCCTTGTGCCATCCCTGCTGACAGCAATGGCTGTTGCTAAGAAGCAGCCACACAGTGCAGTGATGTCATCGCTCTGCCTCTTCTATGGTGGCATTTGTCACGTGGAGGGATGGCACTAAATTATATGTCTTTTTGTGTACCAACTGCTCAGATGTTTCGTTTGGTTTGACTCTTCTGCACAAAAGACATTCCTACCCCTATTCTGCCTGTTGAATATTTGGCCATGTGCCCATTTTTCTCCATTAGATTTTAAATGTCTCAATTGCAAGAACCGAGTCTCTTTTAAACACCCTCCAGGCGGCTGGTACAGTACAACGCTCTGGACATCATAAACACTTCATCATTGGTATTTATTGAGCAGCTGCTGTATGTAGAACACTGTACCGGGTGCTTACTCGATCCTAGTAATCATCCTGGGTAATGAGCAGATTAGTCCCTTCTGGTGTGGGAGAAAGAACTCACCCTCCTGGACTTCAGTGGTGAGAATTGGTGACTCCTTCTAGTCTAACGCCAATAGTGTACCCTTGTCCTCGATTGAAGAGGAGAAAGAATTACGCACTACCCAGAAGACAACCATCTCAACAACCACTGGAATTAGAGAAGCAGCGTGGCCTAGTAGATTGAGCTTGGGAGTCAGAAGGGCCCAGGCTCTAATGTTGGCTCTGCTGCTTGTCTACTGTGTGATCTTGGACAAGTCACTCAATTTCCCTGTGTCTCAATTACCTCATTTGTAAAATAAGGATTAAGGCTGTGAGTCCCATGTGGGATAGGGACTGTGTCCAACTTGATTAGCTTGTATCTACCCCAGGGCTTAGTATACAGTGCCTGCCACATAGTAAGCACTTAACAAATGCCCTAAAAAAAACTAGCTCCCCTGCAAGTCTCAGATAGGCACTCAGGGAAGCTGCTCAAGAGAAATGAGAGGACAGCCTGAGCTTCTGACTGAGTGCCCATCAATGGGAAACACCGATCAATCAGCACTAAGATTTACTGGCTTAACTGCCCTGTGGGCCAGTAGAGGGGGCATAGATATTCTCCGTCCTCCGGACTTAAAGCGTACTGGACTAACACACACTTTTATAGAAGTCTTTGCAAGTGAATATTTGTTCTGAAAAATGAATAAACCCATTCAAAACAGAGCAACTATAGATACTTTAGCATCCATGTTGAATACGAGAAGTTGGGGCAATAAATAGGTTAAGGAAGGGAATGAGTGAGAGAGGGGAAAGAAGAGGTTTGGAGGGTGCAGAAGAGAAGGGTAGGGGAAGAGAGAGAGAAGGGGATCCATGGGTTGGCACTAGTCCCTGCTCCTGCCTACAGCTCGCTGGAGCCAGAAGTGAAGCAGAGAGGCAAGAGTCTGTGGGAGGGCTTTGGTGTCAGCTCCTTCCCCTGCTCTTCCTCCTCCTCCTCATTCTCCTCCTCCTCCTCCTCCACTGCTGCTCAACTCCTCCAGGAACTGGCATGCCTGGGAGTCCATGGCAAGGGCTTGTGGCACCGAGCACGGGGCTTGAACTCACTCCCTACCCTGACACTTTGCTGCCTAGAGGGCACCCACCCTCGGTCACTGTTGCTGGGCCTGGTGCCTTAGCACGGGATCTACTGCTGGGCTCTGTACACAGAAGAGGTAAGTTGTCTCCTCCTACTTGGCTTGGCTGATCTGCCTCGGGACGAGTGCTGCTTGCTGTGGCTGGGTAGGTGGCATGATGGGGGATGGATGGTGGTGTAGGGTTTACCTTGCTGTTTGGTGAAGTGTGGAGCCACCGTCTTTAATAGTAGTAAATGTATTTACGGTTGTGGTATCAGGCTTAATGTTTTCAGGATCTGGTACTATTATCTGCTTGTGTCTCTCTTTCCTTTTGAAGCTCTTGCTCAAAATCAGCCACTCCCTTCTTGAAGGCAGGGCGCCATGCAGGTCTGTCCTCAGTAGTGGGCTCCCAGTTTGCAGCTGGGGTACAGCGTTGTCTGAGGGTTTGTTTTACTGCGACCTCACAACGTTTCCTCTGACCGCCTCGCTTTTGGTTTCCTACTTCCGTAGCCAAGGGAAGTATTCATTCATTCATTCATTCAATAGTATTTATTGAGCGCTTACTATGTGCAGAGCACTGTACTAAGCGCTTGGGATGAACAAGTCGGCAACAGATAGAGACAGTCCCTGCCGTTTGACGGGCTTACAGTCTAATCGGGGGAGACGGACAGACAAGAACAATGGCACTAAACAGCGTCAAGGGGAAGAACATCTCGTAAAAACAATGGCAACTAAATAGAATCAAGGCGATGTACAATTCATTAACAAAATAAATAGGGTAACGAAAATATATACAGTTGAGCGGACGGGTACAGTGCTGTGGGGATGGGAAGGGAGAGGTGGAGGAGCAGAGGGAAAAGGGGAAAATGAGGCCTTTAGCTGCGGAGAGGTAAAGGGGGGATGGCAGAGGGAGTAGAGGGGGAAGAGGAGCTCAGTCTGGGAAGGCCTCTTGGAGGAGGTGATTTTTAAGTAAGGTTTTGAAGAGGGAAAGAGAATCAGTTTGGCGGAGGTGAGGAGGGAGGGCGTTCCAGGACCGCGGGAGGACGTGACCCAGGGGTCGACGGCGGGATAGGCGAGACCGAGGGACGGCGAGGAGGTGGGCGGCAGAGGAGCGGAGCGTGCGGGGTGGGCGGTAGAAAGAGAGAAGAGAGGAGAGGTAGGACGGGGCAAGGTGATGGAGAGCCTTGAAGCCTAGAGTGAGGAGTTTTTGTTTGGAGCGGAGGTCGATAGGCAACCACTGGAGTTGTTTAAGAAGGGGAGTGACATGCCCAGATCGTTTCTGCAGGAAGATGAGCCGGGCAGCGGAGTGAAGAATAGACCGGAGCGGGGCGAGAGAGGAGGAAGGGAGGTCAGAGAGAAGGCTGACACAGTAGTCTAGCCGGGATATACGAGAGCCCGTAATAGTAAGGTAGCCGTTTGGGTGGAGAGGAAAGGGCGGATCTTGGCGATATTGTAGAGGTGAAACCGGCAGGTCTTGGTAACGGATAGGATGTGTGGGGTGAACGAGAGGGACGAGTCAAGGATGACACCGAGATTGCGGGCCTGCGGGACGGGAAGGATGGTCGTGCCATCCACGGTGATGGAGAAGTCTGGGAGCGGACCGGGCTTGGGAGGGAAGATGAGGAGCTCAGTATCTTGGAGGAGGTCTCGTGATCTGTCCAGGTTGTTCTTTTGGGGGTACTTTAAGGTACTGACCTCAGTTGGAAGCTGCCACACCTAAATTCTGCGTCCCCCAACTGGCTCATACCAAGCCGCCTAGGCCAAATTGCTTGAATTGGGTTTGGGGCAGGCTCCTGGTAAGGGACCATGAAAGGATAGGTGGTTTCCTCCCAATCACTCCATCTTCCTAGCCTGCTGCTAGGCTTTCAGTGGACAAATGAACAAGATGAATGAGAAGCAATGTGGCCTAGTAGAAGGAGCATGGGCCAAGGGGTCAGAGGACCTCGGTTCTAATCCCGCTCCACCACTTGTGTGCTGTGTGATCTTGGGCAAGTCACTTAACTTTTCTGTGCCTCAATGACATCATCTGTAAAATTGGAATTGATTCATTGATTCACTCATATTTATTGAGCATTTACTGTGTGCAAAGCACTGTATTAAACGCTTGGGAAAGCACAGTATAACAATAAGCAGACTCATTCCCTATCCACAATGAGTTTACAGTCTAGAAGGGGAGGCAGACATTGATACGAATAAATGAATACATAAATTGTAGATATGTACATAAGTGCTGGGGGGCTGGGAGGGAGATGAATAAAGGGAGCAAGGCAGGGCTATGCAGAAGGGAGTGGAGGAAAGGAGGGCTTAATCAGGGAAGGCCTCTTGGAGGAGACAGACCCTCATTAAGGCTTTGAAAGGGGAGTGTAATCGTCTGTCGGATACGAGAAAGGAGGACATTCCAGGCCAGAGGCAGGACATGGGTGAGAGGTCATCGGCGAGATAGACAAGGTCGAGAAGTTTAGCATTGGAGGACTTGAACGTTTGGGAGTTGAATGTTCGGGCTGGGTTGTAGTAGGAGAGTAGGGAGGTGAAGTAGGAGAGGGCCACATAATTGAATGCTTTAAAGCCAATGGTGAGGAGTTTTTGTTTGATGCAGAGGTGGATGGGCAACCACTGGAAATTCTTGAAGAGTGGGGAAACATGGTCTGAATGTTTTTGTAGGAAAATGATCTGGGCAGCAGAGTGAAGTATGGACTAGAGTGGGAAGAGATAGGAAGCACGGAGGTCAGCAAGGAGGCTGATACAGAAATCAAGGTGGGGTAGGGTAAGTGCTTGGATTAAAGTGTGGCTCAGTGGAAAGAGCCCGGGCTTTGGAGTCAGAGGTCATGAGTTCGAATCCCAGCTCTGCCACTTGTCAGCTGTGTGACCGTGGGCAAGTCACTTCACTTCTCTGTGCCTCAGTTACCTCATCTGTAAAATGGGGATTAAGACTGTGAGCCCCATGTGGGACAACCTGATAACCCTGTGTCTACCCCAGCGCTTAGAACAGTGCTCTGCACATAGTAAGCGCTTAACAAATACCAACATTATTAAAGTGGTAGCAGTTTGGGTGGAGAGGAAAGGGCCAATTTTAGCGATGTTGTGAAGGTCGAATCGACAGGATTTATTGATGGATTGAATATGTGGGTTGAATGAAAGGAGTCAAGGATAACACCAAGATTACAGGCTTGTGAGAAGGAAGGATGGTGGTGCCATCCACAGAGATGGGAAAGTCAGGGGGAGGACAGGGTATGGATGGGAAGATAAGGAGTTCTGCTTTGGACATGTTAAACTTGAGATGACTGGAAGACATCCAAGTAGAGATATCTAGAAGGCAGGAGGAAATGTGAGACTGCAGAGAGGGAGAGAGATCAGGGCTGGAGATGAAGATTTGGATATCATCTGCATAGGGGTCGTAGTTGAAGCCATGGGAGCAAATGAGTTCTCCAAGGAAGTGGGTGTAGAGGGAGAATAGAAGGGGACCCAGAACTGAACCTTGAGGGACCCCCACATTTAGGGGGTGGGAGGCAGAGGAGGAGCCCTTGAAAGAGACTGAGAATGAACAGCCAGAGAGAAAGGAGAACCAGGAGAGGTCAGTGTCAGTGAAGCTGAGTTCAATCTTGTCCTCTCCCTGACTTCCCTGTCACTGTGGACAGTACTACGACCCTTCCCGTCTCACAGGCCTGCAACCTTGGTGTCATTCTTGCCTCAGCTCTCTCATTCACCCCACACATCCAATCTGTCACCAACACCTGCCGATCTCACCTTTGATCTGCCCTTTCCTCTCCATCCAAACTGCTGTCGTGCTGGTACAATCTCTCATAATATCCCGACTGGATTATTGTGTCAGCCTCCTCTCTGATCTCCCTTCCTCCCGTCTCTCCCCACTGCAGTCTATTCTTCATTCCGCTGCCCGGATCATCTTCCTGGGCATGCCACTCCCCTCCTCAAAAACCTCCAGTGGTTGCCTATCAACTTTCATACGAAACAAAAACTCCTCACTCTTGGCTTCAAAACTCCTCACTCATCACCTTGCCCCTTCCTACCTCACTTCCCTTCTTTCTACTGCCCACCTCGTACACGTCGCTCTTCTGCCGCTCACCACCTCATGGTTCCCCATTTGCGACTGTCCCACCTTCGACCCCTGGCCCACGTCCTACCGCTGTCCTGGAATGCCCTCCTTCCTCACATCCAGCAAACTCTCTTCTCCTCTTCAAAGCCCTACTAAGAGCTCACCTCCTCCAGGAGGCCTGCCCAGACTGAGCCCCGCTTTCCCTCTGCTCCTCCTCCCTGCCCCTTCCCCCCACCGCCCTCTGCTCTTACCCCTTCCCCTCCCCTCAGCACTGTCCTTATTTGTATATATTATTTATTAACCTGTTTATTTTGTTAATGAGGTGTATATCTCCATGATTCTATTTATCTTGATGATTTTGTTTTGTTTTGTTTTGTTCTGTTTTGCTTTGTTGTCTGTCTCCCCCTTTTAGACTGTGAGCTCGTCATTAGGCAGGGATTGTCTCTATCTATGGCCAAATTGTACATTCCAAGCGGTTAGAACAGTGCTCTGCACATAGTAAGAGCTCAATAAATACTATTGAATGGATGCATGAATGAATGAATGAATGAGTTTCCAGGAGAAGGGGGTGGTCGAAGCGAAGCTTCGCCATGATAGAGTGGGGATTCCACAGGCCACACTTGGCTGAGTCTGTAGTGAAGATGCGTTGAGTGGAGTTGGTGCGAAGAGTAGGAAGAGGTTGAATGGGGTCAAGCTGGTGGGGGCCAGTGCGGGAGGAGGGGGATGAGGAGCGGTGCTGGGACAGGATGACAGGGATGGGGTTGGGGAGAAGGGTGGGAAGGAGTTGGAAGGGAGCACACTGAGGAGGGCCGGCCTGTGGGGAGGGGAATTAAGGGTGGTCTGGATGCAGGGGGCAGGAGAAGAGGTCCCAGAGGGAGGGGCCTAAAGGCACACTGTGGATCCAGAGTGTAAGGGAAAGAAAGTCCTAAGCTGCAGCAGCTGATCTGTAGAGCCAGTGGGCTGTGGAAAATTCCTCCATTAGGGAGCTAATCAGCAGCTCCCACCTGGAGAGGGCGCTGGGATGGTCAGTGGGTCTTCTCGCTGGTGGGATTTTTAGGCCTCCGGCGTGAGTGGAGGGGACTGAGGGCTCAGCATCCCTTCTCTCTTCGGTGATCCCAGGGTAGACCGTGAGCCCCGTGGAGGATGTGGACTGGGTACAACCTGACTACTTTGTATCTGCCACAGCACTTAGTACAGTGCTTGGAACAGAGTAAGCACTTAACGAATACCATTAACCCTCCCGCCCCCAAATCCCTACAAGATGCCAAGTGAACTAGCAGCGAATCCTCTTCCAGGTCCGGAGCTCTAATCTCCCACGTGACCCCCAAAGTGACTCTTCAGCCTCCTCCTGCCCCAGAATCGGTGTAGCCTCCTCCTGAGGGGAATGGAAGGGGATGGGAAATACCATCCCATCGGGAATGTCCCCAGAAACCCGACCTCCGCCCTGCCCCCGGCCAGTAGAGTTGGGAGCTAGATTTATCTAGATTAATGTCTCTCTCCTTGCTAGACTGTAAGCTCTCTGTGGGCAGGGAACATGTCTACCAACTCTGTTATATTGTACTCCCCCAAGCGCTTAGTACAATGTTCTATGCTTAGTAAGTGTTCAAGGAATACGATTCATCGATTCATTCATTCGGTCATCTTTAATTTAGGGCGGGTTTAGCATTTTGGTGGCAACATATTGCCAAGTGATTATAAATACATCATCATAACTTGTAATGGGGAATACCGTTTGGGGGAATAGGTGCAGGTCAGCCTCCCTCTCAAGGCCTAGTCTTGAATCCTATCAAATTATTACTTTTTTTCCTCTTATTTTCTTCACCTATAGCGTATTGCCTTGACTCAGCCACTCCTCCGTTTCACTTGTCAACTGGGCCACAGGTTCTATGGTCCAGGCTTGGGAGTTTGGTTCAATTTTTGGCCTTTAGCTCAGGCTCTTGCATTTCTTTGTACCATTTTGCTGGAAAATAGGGGAGCTGAACACAACTTTCACCTAATTATTTCTAATACCTAGAGTGACTACCCCATACCAGCAATCAGGTACCAAGAGTAATTGTCAATTCCAAGTGCAATGGGGTGGTAGTATTTGTCATCATACCTAATTATCAGCCAGGGAGGGGAGGGCTAGGCCCGCTAATCCCAAGGAGCATGTGAATGAATGTGAACAAGTGTGTGTGTGGTGGTGGGGGGGAGAGAGGGAGTGTGTGTGTCTCCTTTCCCCACCCTGTCCTCCCTTGAGTTCATCTGTCCCTTCTGCTCATGTCCCATCTCCCATGTCCCCAGTATCCCTCGCCCAGGGAGGCAGTGTCCTGCCTGTCCTGTCTTCCCCCAGTCGCATTCCCAGTGACTGAGGAAACAGGATCCCTTCCTCCCTTCTCCCGCCTTACCTCCCACCACCCTCCATGGCCTGCTCTGCTTCAGATGTGCCACCTGGTGGTCGATCTAGCTCATTTTACCATGTATTGTAACCCTTCACCACATCCTCTGCTACACAATCCCTATTCTCTCTCACCTTGGACGCACATAACCCCCCTGTAGCGTCTTGCCGCCCTCTCACCCCATCCAATGGAATCTCCGGCCTCTGTGGGCAAACTCCCTTTCAACCCGGATCTGTTTCCTCCTTGCTTTACCTCCTTTCTATTACTGAAATCTGGCTCTCCCTTCGCTCTCTCTCCCCACGACGAACAAGGAAAGGGGAGGAGGTAGTCTATTTATCAGTCCCCACTGCCGAGTCCCTAACAGGTCACCATCTCCTTCAGTCACCTTTACATCCAGAACTGACAGCAGAAGCTATGAAGGGGGCCCAGATGCTCCTGCACAGGCAAAAGCCCCCAGCTCTTGCAGCTGAGAGCGTGTGCTCATTCTTAGGACTGACTCTACACCCTTCCGCCCTGAGCCTTAATGCTGCTGCTGCCATTGCGGGACGGTGACCACAGGCTCGTGCCTGTCCCTGGCTGGGGCACTTCACTACACCCTGGACCCTCGGCCGTCCCATAGCTGTAGCTTTGGCCATACTCTGGCTGAGCGAGATCCCTCACGTCGTTCCCGTTGCCTTCTCTGTGAGGCAGCCACTATGAAGAAGAGAAGAAAGGCGGTGGAGTATTGGTCAGGTAGCATGATGTGGCGACGGTATGATTAATGTCATCATTAGTCACAGGGGTTAAGGTGGCCAGTATCCTCTGATTGACCCTGTGCGTGCACAGCTGCCATCTTAGAAATATTTGTTGCATCCTGGGTCACGTACTTCGGGAGGGGGTGGGGGTGGGCACTAAAGGCTTAGGCCTTAGGGTGAAAGACCATGCTAAGATCAACCCTAGATGTAAAGGTGAGATGGAGATGGTGAAATGATAGGGACTTGGCAAGTGGGGAACAGACTCAAGTGCTTAGGAAATGCAGTAGGGAGCGGAAATAGCCTGGGGAGATGAAAGGTTAGTCAGGGAGGTGGCTGTAAAACTGGTGAGGGGAAGGCAACTGATGCAGTCTCCATCCTCAGGCTGTCTGGGGGCAGTGGTAGATGGTGTGGCCAGATGCCCGGGACAGAGCAAGGTCCGGGAGGAGGAGTGAATCTCTGCTGGGGGGAGGCCGCCTCATAGTCTAGAGAGAGGGTGTGCCCAGGTGGTGGACTGCCTCTGAGGAGTGGTGGTCAGGGAGGTGGCTGAAAACCTGAAGTAGATCAGTGACCAAGGGAAGGCATGTGCCACAGTCCCTGTCCTGGGGTGCCTGGAGCCACCCACCTGCATCTCACAGGCCCATGCACCCCTGCTATTTGTGAGACATTACACTTTCCTGCCTGGCTGTCTAGGAGCTTAAATAAATGAATAAATAAAACGGACAAACCAATAAAAACACCTTGCCAGACATTTGGTGGGTGGTGGGGGGAGTTGGTCAGGGGAGGGGACCGGGATGAAGGAAGGAGTGGAGAAACGTTCATGAAGTGGAAGATGGCTTCTACACATGCTCAATGTCAGAGTAAATTGGAGGGTGAGGACTGGAAGCCAACTTCAGCGCTACTCCCCTCTGATGTTGTCAATACACAGTGGCCATCTTGACCAAGTGTGGTTTGGTTGCTATTTAAATCAATCAGTTAATAGCATTTTTGAGTGCCTCTACTATGTGCAGAGTACTGTACCAAGACCTTGGATGAGGACAATGGAGGGGGCCACAATGGAGGTTCAGTGTGCCTAAGAGGCATTTGGATTACAAATGTATCTGTGCATCCTATCGGATCTACCGATCCCTAGTAGAAGGGGTTGAATTAAAACCCAACATGGCGCTACTTCCCCTATGATTGACATCTGCCAATGATTATAATGCAATCTGCCATCTGGCTGGCACTCTCCCCCAGTCTACTCCCCGGTTAGCTCCCCAAGAAAACTGTGCCCGCACCTCCCTCTACCCACAAGGCTCCTCCTAGAGCTATTCTCTGTCCCCCAGAGGGCCAGGGGATATGGTGGAGTGGACATCACCCCACTCGAAGAACGGAACAAAGGCACTTTGGTTTTTCATTGGCTTGGACAAGGGGATTATGATGTGGGTGTGGTGCTAGTGTGTAAGCGGTGGTAGCTCTCTGCCCCCCACCGAGAAAATCTCAGCTCCCGCCCCACCAGGGAAGGTCTCCTGAAGGAGATGTAATTGCAGAAGGACTTCGAAGATGGGGAGAGCAGCAGTCTGGTAGATGTGAAAGGGAAAGAAGCTCCAGGACAGGTGAGAATGGGAACGAGAGGTCGATGGCAGGAGTCATAAAACCAGGGCCCAGGTTATCTCGAGAGGAACAAAGTGTGTGACCTGGGGTATAGTGTGAGAATATTGTGGATATGTAGGTGGGGAGAGAGCTGATCGAGTACATTAATAATAATAACGATGGCATTTGTTAAGCGCTTACTATGTGCCAAGCACTGTTCTAAGCGCTGGAGCCAATGGTTAAAAGTTTCAGTTTGATGCAAAGAGGCAATTGACAATCACTGTTTGTTTTTGAGCAGCAGGGAGACATGTACATATGTGCACAGATTACTGTTGTCAAAAAACATGCTCCGGGCAGCAGAGTGAAGAAGGGAGATACTAGGAGCAAGGAGACAACCAGGAGGCTGTTGCAGTAGCTAAGCCAGAATCGGTCAAGTGCCTGGACCCCCATGGTAACTGTTTGGAAGAAGAGGAAGGGCCAGAGGAAAATCCAGTATTAAAGAATGGGAGGTAGAGGAAAAGTCAGCCAAAGGATCATAAGGATCAGTCGGAGGGTTCAGAGGGGAACAAGGACTGTGTCAGAAAATCAAGGTTAGTTAGTGTTTCCAGGAGAAGGGAGTGGTCCACTATATGAAAAGCAAATGGTGGTGGGGAGGGGGGTTGAGGAGGATTAGGATAGAATAAAGTCCTTTTAAATTGGGCAAAAAGGAGGTCATCGGTGACCTTACAGAGAGGGGTCTCAGTGGAGCGAAGGGGGCAGAAACCAAATTGTAGAGGGTCAAGAATGGAGTTGGAGAGGAAGTGGAGGAAGCAGTTGTATGCATCCCTTTCAAGGAGTTGGGATAGAAATGTTAGGAGGGAGATGGGGTGATAGCCGGGTGGTGCAGTGAGGGCCAGAGAAGCTTTTTCAGGATGGGGAGACATGGACGTTTTGAAATCAGAGGAGAGGAAGCCATCAGAGATCGAGTGGTTGAAGATGGCAGTCATAGAGGGAAGACGGGATGGGTTTGAAGGCGCAAGGAGACAGGACAGATTTTGAAGGTAGCTAAGGGATCCCCTCTTGAGAGAAGGCTGCAAAGAATGGGAGATGGGACGAAGGGGTGGGAGGTGAGGGAGAGATTTGGGGGACCTCACACCTGATGGTTTAAGCTTTGTCAGTGAACAATAATGATTCAAGTATTTGTTAAGCACTCATTCTGTGCCAAACATCATACTAAGAACTGGGATGATGCGAGATGATTAGGTCAGCCACAGTCTCTGTCCCACACAGGGTTCGCAGTCAAGGTACGAAGGAGAACAGACATTTAATCCCCACTTTACAGATGAGGAAACTGAGGCATAGAGAAGTTAAGGGACTTATTCACAGTCACATAGCAGGCAAATGGTGGAGTCAGGATCAGAACCCAGTACTCCTGACTCCCAGGCCTGTGGCCTTTTCACTAGACCATGTCTACTTCCTGAAGTAATTGTTAGCGTCATCAGGGGTAAGAGAGGGGATAGGTGGGGCACTGGGAATTTCAGGAGGGAGTTCAAGGTCTGGAATAGTTGGTGAGGGCATTGGACATGGAAGTCAATAGGGAGGAGAAGGAGTGTTGCTGAGTGAAAGAAAAGACAGTAATGGAAAATAAGAATGAATTTGATGTGACCAAAGTCAGCTTGCTGCCTGGATTTTGTCCAAGAGTGCTCTGTGGTGCCAAGACACCAGGGGAGGAAGTGTACTGTGGAGGGGATCCAGGGCTGTTGGTTGGAGATACAAGATCCGTGAAAGCACAAGGTGTTGAATTCTGCAAAGGCCAGCGTTGAGGGTGTGGATTTGTGCATCGAGAAAGAGAAGCAGCCTGGCATAGTGAATAGAGCATGGGCCTGGGAGTCAGAAGGTCATGGGCTCTAATCCCAGCTCTGCCACTTATCTGCTGTGCGACCCTGGGCAAGTCACTTTGGTTCTCTGGACCTCAGTTACCTCCTCTGTAAAATGGGGCTTCGGACTGTGCCACCTCCTCTGTAAAATGGGGCTTGGGACTGTGAGCCCCACGTAGGACAGGGACTGTGTCCAACTCGATTTGCTTGTATCCACCCCAGAGCATAGTACAGCGCCTGGCATATAGTAAGTGCTTAACAAATACCACAATTATTATTATTATTATTGTTAAGGAAGGGGACGT
Organism: Ornithorhynchus anatinus; assembly: GCF_004115215.2. Taxonomy (NCBI): domain Eukaryota; kingdom Metazoa; phylum Chordata; class Mammalia; order Monotremata; family Ornithorhynchidae; genus Ornithorhynchus; species Ornithorhynchus anatinus. The sequence continues at coordinate 13,401,919 of NC_041750.1, forward strand.
TGGGAAGAAGAATCTAAATGAGGACTGATGACCCGGGATAAGGGGAGGAGATTTAGAGATCAGATGTGTCTGTGGATGGGAAGGACAGTTTTCTGGGGGAGTAGGGGTGGAGGTTATGGCTGGAGAGTGGGAATTCAAGGCTCTCCATTATCTCTCTCTCTTTTTTTTAACCTTTTCATTCTCTTCTCCAGCTAGATCCAGCTTTTCTTCAGTCCTCCCCACCAAACCTTCAACTGCACCTCCATCAGTACACTTCTCTCTCCTATCAAACAATCAGAAGCATGTACTGAGCACCTACTAGGTATTAAGCATTTAATACCTAGTAGATGTAGGAGACATGATTCCTACCCATAAGGAGCTTACAATCTAGTGGAGGAGGTAGGTACATAATGATTTACAGAGAGGAGGCAGAAGTGCTTAAGCAGTAGAGTATATAGATTGCTGTGTACAAAAGCACAACAGGTAGCTGTGGGCAAAAGTGCTGAGATGATCTTTGCAAGGCTGTAACCTGGGGAAGTCAAAAATTAGCCGGGGAAAGTTTTCTGGAGGAGGTGGGATTTCAGAAGGCCTTGGAAAATGGGGAGAGCTGAGGCATGACAGATTCAATGTGGGAGGGAATTCCAGGCAAGAGAAAGGGCATGAGCCAGGGATCGGAGGTGGGTGTATCTGGAACAGATATCTATTGCTCATGGTTTCCCCCTGCATGGAACTCCCTCCCATTGTCAAAAGCCCACCAAAAAGCCATCTCCTCTAGGAAGTATTTTCTAGGCACCACCTCCCTGCTCACATCATACGTATGTATATCTGATTTATTCATGCATCGACTACATTTATGCTTATTACTTGTATCTATGCTTTGTTCCTATTGTATGTTTGCAATTTGTGTCTGCCTCTCTCCCATTAGATTATAAGATCCTCTAGGGCAGGTGCTGTGTTTTTAACTTCTATCATACATTCCCAAACACATAGGTCAATGCTTTGTACACAGTAGAAGTTCAGTAAATGATGATGATGATGATGATGATGATGGTAAAGATGAATCAGGGAAGGCCTCATGGTGGAGATGGCTGCTTAGAAAAGTTTTGCAGGGAAGGAGAGATTTGGGTCTAATGCCCCGCTAGTTTCCCCTATCCCAATCTCCCCAAGCCTTGCCTCCCTCTAATCCCCATTCTTCCACTCCCTCACCCTAATACCAAGCCAGAGCTTTCACTGGGAGTGAAAGCTCCTTGAAAGCAGGGATCATGTCTACCAACTCTATTTTATTGTTCTCTCCCAAGCACTTAGTACGATGCTCTGCACAGAGTAAGTGCTCAATGGAATGATAACTTTCTCCAGAACGTAGAAAAACTCACCCTAAGGGCTGTTCACTCCTCCACAAAGGCCCCAGCAATCAAACAGACCTCAGGAACCACCAGCATCCCTAGTGGGTTTGATTTTTTTCCTTTTTTGCCTAAGATTGGCAATTGGCTAGTTTATCCCCAAACCCGAAGGTCCGCTCTGTTCTCAAAAGCTGTGAGGTGAAGGAAGGGGGCGAGGTGATCCAACGTTTTAAAGCCAACAGTAAGGAGTATCTGCCCAATGCAGAGTTGGACGGGCAACTGCTGCAGGTTCTTGAGGAGTGGGGAGACAGGAACTGAATGTTTTGTAGACAAATCATCCGGGCAGCAGAGTGAAATAAAGGCTGGAGTGGGGAGAGGCAGGAGGCGGGGAGGCCGAAACAGCAATCGAGGCGGTAAAGGACAAGTGACTGGCTGAGAGGGCTACTGGTTGGGATGGAGAAGAAAGCCCCGATTTTACTGATGGCGTGAAGGTTAAACTGACAGGATCTAGTGACACTCTGAATATCTAGGTTGAATGAGAGAGATGATTTTTCTACAAAAACTTCAATCCCCATCTCCCTCCCCCTCAAAAACCTCCAGTCTGTCAGAGACAGCAGGCAGTCAGTCAGTCATTGTTGTTCACTGAGCACTTACTGTTCAAGAACTCCGACACTAAGGATCCACCCCCCCGCCCTTCCCCGCCCCCATAGACCCCCAGCCACCAGTTCCCCTGCTCCTGCCCCTGATCCCCTGCTCGGCCCTGGGGACACTGTGCTCCTCTGCTTGGGCCCGGGGACATTGCGCTCCCCTGCTCGACCCTGGGGACATTGGGCCCCCCTGCTTGGGCCCGGGGACATTGTGCTCCCCTGCTCGGCCCTGGGGACATTGTGTCCCCCTGCTCGGGCCCGGGGACATTGTGCTCCCCAACCGCCCCCCCGCTCCGGCTGAAGCGGCCATTTTGGGAAGCCCTCACTCCCTCTTCCCCCTTGAGGTGATTTGAGTTAGATCAGGTCGACCCTTAATCAAATCGACCCCCGACCCTGGTCATCGCCCGCTTATTAACACTATTGTATTGTATCATACTGTATCATGTTGCTATATTACCGATTTCGCTTGTTACTGTTTATTGTTGACAGTGCTGCCACCCACCTCTCCGGCCTCACCATGTCCCTCCAGCCCCCTCCTCCCTCCCGCCCCTTCCTATCCTCCCCTTCCCCTTCCCCTCTCTCAGCTCTTTCCCGCTCTCTCCTCTGCCTCCTCCCTCCCTCCTCTCCCCCGCCCTAGAACCCCACTTTACCAGCGCTACACCTCTTCCCCCTCCCCTACTCTCCCCCGACCAAACCCCCTCTTCATCCCCTCCCCCCTTCCCTCTTCCCCACCCACGTCCCATCCCAGTCCTCCTGTCCCACTGCCACCCCTCATCCCCCTCTCCCCGTCCAGGGCCCCACCACCTCCTTCCCATCCAAACCCTGCCCCCCCCCCGCTCTCCCTCCTCTCCCCGCCTTGCACCCACAACTACTTTCAAGTGTGGCCTCTGGAACCCCCGCTCCATTACAGGTAAACTACCTTTCATCCATGACCTTTTCCTCTCTCGCTCTCCCCTCCTCCTCGCCCTTTCAGAAACGTGGCTCACTCCCGAAGACACGGTCTCCTCCGCTGCTCTCTCCAGCGGAGGCCTCTCCTTCTCCCACTCCCCCAGACTCACCGGAAAGGGAGGAGGCGTCGGCTTCCTCCTCTCACCCCGTTGCCGCTTCTGCACTATCCCTCCTCCCCCTTCCCTCTCCTTCCCCTCCTTCGAAGCCCATATCATTTGCATCTACCACCCCCTCCAGATACTTGTCGCTGACATCTACCGCCCTCCTGGTCCCACCTCCGACTTCTTCAACCACCTAGACACCTTCCTCACCTTTCTTGTCTCCTTCTCTCTGCCCACTCTGATCCTCGGAGACTTCAACATCCACATGGATGTACCCGATGACTCCTCTGCCGCCCGCCTGCTATCCCTCCTCGACTCTGCCGACCTCCTGCTCCACCACACCACGCCCACTCACCGACTCGGTCACACCCTCGATTTCGTCATCTTCTACCGCTGTACTATCTCCTCACTCACCAACTCTGAAATCCCTCTCTCTGACCATAACCTTCTCACCTGCCTCATCTCTCACTCCCTCCCCCTGCAAATCTTTGCTACTCCCCCCACAGAGCTCTCCACTCTCTTGATCCCATCCGTCTTTCCCAAAGCATCTCTCCCCACCTTGCCGCCCTGTCCTCACTTCCCACTCTCGATGATCAGGTCTCCGCTCTCAACTCCACCCTCTCTACTCATCTCAACTCTCTCGCCCCCCTTTCCCTCCGCCGCTCTCGCTCCACTAACCCACAGCCCTGGATCACCTCCTCTGTTCGCCTCCTGCACTCCTATGCTCGAGCTGCCGAGTGCTGCTGGCCAAAGTCCAAGCACTAAGCCGACCTCATACATTTCAAATTTATCCTTTCCTGTCTTAACTCTGCCCTCTCCTCCGCCAGGCAAAACTTCTTCTCCTCCCTCATCGACACCCATGCCCGTCAACCCTAATTGTTCCAGACCTTTAACTCTCTCCGTAGGCCCCCGTTCCTCCCCCTCCCCCATCTCTCACCCCCAATGATCTGGCCACCTACTTCATCACAAAAATCAACACAATCAGGTCTGAGTTCCCCAAAGTCACCCCTCCCCCCTCCCCTCCCCCCCACCAACCCTCTCCCCTACTTTCCCATCCTTCCCTGCAGTATCCTCAGAGATCTCCTCCCTCCTCGCAAGTGCCACCCCCTCCACCTGCGCCTCGGACCCCATTCCCGCTCACCTTATAAAAACCATCGCCCCTGCCCTCCTCCCTTCCTTAATTTCTATTTTTAACCACTCAATCTCCAATGGCTCCTTCCCCTCTGACTTCAAGCATGCCCATGTCTCCCCCATCCTAAAAAAACCCGCTCTCGACCCCACTTCCCTTTCCAGTTATCGCCCTATCTCCCTACTACCCTTCCTTTCCAAAATCCTAGAACGAGTCGTCTACACTCGCTGCTTAGAATTCCTTAACTCCCATTCTCTCCTGGACCCCCTCCAATCTGGCTTCCGTACCCTCCACTCTACCGAGACTGCTCTCTCTAAGGTCACCCATGACCTCCTTCTTGCCAAATCCAATGGCTCCTACTCCATTCTAATCCTCCTTGACCTCTCTGCTGCCTTTGACACTGTCGACCATCCGCTCCTCCTCCACACCTTATCTCACCTTGGCTTCATGGACTCCGTCCTCTCCTGGTTCTCCTCTTATCTCTCTGGCCGGTCATTCTCGGTCTCCTTCGTAGGCGCCTCCTCCCCCTCCCATCCTTTAACTGTTGGAGTTCCTCAAGGGTCAGTTCTTGGCCCTCTTCTGTTCTCCATTTACACTCACTCCCTTGGTGAACTCATTCGCTCTCACGGCTTTGACTACCATCTCTACGCAGATGACACGCAGATCTACATCTCTTCCCCTGTCCTCTCCCCCTCCCTTCCGGCTCGCATCTCCTCCTGCCTCCAGGATGTCTCCACCTGGATGTCGGCCCGCCACCTAAAACTCAACATGAGCAAGACTGAGCTCCTCATCTTCCCTCCCAAGCCCAGTCCTCTCCCAGACTTCCCTATCACCGTGGATGGTACGACCATCCTTCCCGTCTCTCAGGCCCGCAACGTCGGTGTCATCTTTGACTCGTTTCTCTCGTTCACCCCACACATCCGATCCGTTACCAAGACCTGCCGGTCTCACCTTTACAATATCGCCAAGATCCGCCCTTTCCTCTCCACCCAGACGGCTACCTTACTGCTACAGGCTCTTGTTATATCCCGGCTAGACTACTGTGTCAGCCTTCTTTCTGATCTCCCTTCCTCCTCTCTCGCCCCGCTCCAGTCTATTCTTCACTCCGCTGCCCGGCTCATCTTCCTGCAGAAACGATCTGGGCATGTCACTCCCCTTCTTAAACACCCCCAGTGGTTGCCTATCAACCTCCGCTCCAAACAAAAACTCCTCACCTAGGCTTCAATGCTCTCCATCACCTTGCCCCTTCCTACCTCTCTTCCCTTCTCTCTTTCTACTGCCCACCCCACACGCTCCGCTCCTCTGCTGCCCTTCTGCCGCCCACCTCTTCACCGTCCCTCGGTCTCGCCTATCCCACCGTCGACCCCTGGACCACGTCCTCCCGCGGTCCTGGAATGCCCTCCCTCCTCACCTCCGACAATCTAATTCTCTTCCCCTCTTTAAATCCCTACTCAAAGCTCACCTCCTCCAAGAGGCCTTCCCAGACTGAGCTCCCCCCTTTTTCCCTCTGCTCCCTCTACCCCCCTTCACCTCTCCGCAGCTAAACCCTCTTCTCCCCCCTTTCCCTCTCCTGTCCCACCCCCTCAGCACTGTATTCGTCCGCTCAACTGGATATATCTTTATCACCCTATTCATTTTGTTTATTTTATTTAATGAGATGTACAGCACCCTGATTCTATTTAGTTGTCATTGTTTTTATATGTTCTTCCTCTTGACTCTATTTATTGCCATTGTTCTTGTCTGCCTGTCTCCCCCGATTAGACTGTAAGCCCATCAAAGGGCAGGAACTGTCTATCTGTTGCCGACTTGTACATTCCAAGCGCTTAGTACAGTGCTCTGCACATAGTAAGCGCTCAATAAATACTATTGAATGAATGAATACTGTGTGCAGAGCACTGTATTAACCACCCTGATAGAGGACGATACAAGACACAGACACATTCCCCGCCCACGAATGCCAGGCCCTCCCCGCCAGACCGGGAGTCCCGTGAGGGGTGGGGACCATGTCCGACCGGATCATCCGACGTCTAGCCCGGCCTTTGACATGCGGGCGGCACTTAATGCGGGTCAAGGAGCTGTAGTGCATTCATTTATTTATCTATATTAATGTCTGCCTCCCCCTCTGGACTGTGAGCTCGTGGTGGGCAGGCAAAGTGTCTGTTATATTGTCGTGTTGTACTCTCCCAAGCACTTAGTGCTCGGCCCACAGAAAGCGCTCGATAAATACAATTGAATGAATGAATGAATGAATGAATGGTTTTCATCATCCTCGTCATTCATACCACTCTGCGTCTGGAAAGGGAAGACCACGGAAAAGCAACGTTTGGGGGAGGGGGCGGGGCAGCTCTATGTCCTTGGGCCATTTGCACAATAAAGCTCGTTAGATGGGCAGGGAACATCTCCACCCATCATTTATTCCCCTTAATGTCTGTCTCCCCCGTAAACTCTTATAGACTGTAAACTCTCTATGGGCAGGGAACCAGTCTGCTAATTCTGTGGAATCGGACTCTCCCGAGAGTTTAGCACAGGGCTCTGCCCGTAGTTAGTGCTGGATAAATACCAGTGATCGAACGATGAAGAGGGGAGGGCCGGCTGAGAGCGGGACCCGCCTGGAGTCACTCCGGAGGAAAGCCCGCCCGGCCCTCTGTCGGTGGGCGCTTGGGGAGGGGCGGGGCGGAGGGCTGCCGCCACCTTTCCGGGGCTCGGCGGCCTCTGCGGGGGCGGCGATCGCGGGTGTCTGGTCATCCTAGAGCCGCTCACCTGGGGTCATCTGGGGGCTAAAAGACATAGGGATGTGAGCTGGACGATCTGTGGCAAACGACTCGGTCGATCAAATTTTCAATCGTTCAATCGATAGGATTAACTGAGCGCTTCCTGAATGCAGAGCACTGTGCTGAGCACTTGGGAGAGTACAATACAATAGAGTTACTACTACTACTGCTACTAATGAGAGTAATAATAATGACATTTACTTGTACACTACAAGCGCTTAGTACAATGCTCTGCACATAGTAAGCGCTCAATAAATATTATTGAATGAATGAATGAAGTGCTTACTATGTGTCGAGCCAGGTTCTAAATGCTGTGGCAGGTACAAGTTAATCAGGTCGGACACGATCCCTGCCTCACATGGGGCGCGGTCTAAGTAGAAGAGGGAATAGGTATTTAATCCCCATTTTACAGTTGAGGAAACTGAAGCACAGAGAAGTGAATCATCTTGGCCAAGGTCCCACAGCAAGCAACTGGCAGAGCTGGGATTCATAATAATAACAATAATAATAATAATGTTGGTATTTGTTAAGCGCTCACTATGAGCCGAGCACTGTTACAAGCGCTGGGATAGATACAGGGTAATCAGGTTTTCCCGCGTGAGGCTCACAGTCTTAATACCCATTTTCCAGATGAGATAACTGAGGCACCGAGAAGTGACTTGCCCAAAGTCACACAGCTGGCAGGTGTCGGAGCCAGGATTAGAACCCGGATCCTCTGACTCCCAGGCCCGTGCTCTCTCCACTGGGGCAATGATGGTTGAAGTTGGTAGCGTGGAAGCTGTGCTCAGGTTCAACTGGTCCTGCAGTTGTCCCCCATTCTTTGCCTCTGTTCTCCCTCTCTGAGTTGTTTCAGCCCCAGATCTGCTGGATCACTCACAGTACATCACTTAACTCGATTTACTCAAGACAATTCTCGCTATTTGAGTAACTCAAATCACTTAAAGACTGAATTGACTCAAGTCGCCGTAACTGCAAAGATGAAAGGACTCTCTTGTGCCCTTGACCAAGACCCCTGGCCCTGCTTATCGGTATTATCCGATCATCTAGAACAAAGCAGATCGGGGGGTTGGGTGGAAAACGCCTGTGGGGTTGACTGCTTTCCATTCTAAAGGATTTCTCTTGTACTGTATTCTTCTGATACATTGTACCAATGGTATATAGAGAAACTCTGTATTGCTTGAAGTTGAGCTACCCTTGATGGGCAGAGATAATTTCGCCACTTAACCAGAAACTCCCTGCTAGTATTCCTAAAAATAAACTCGTCTCTGACCTAGCCTCTAAACACAATGCACAGTTCGTGAAGTTTTTGGATCCCTGCCTGCAAGGTAGCTTAAAATCTACTAGAAAAAAAAAAGGTTGGTATTTGTTAAGCGCTTACTATGTACCTAGCACTGTTCTAAGCGCTGGGGTAGATACAAGGTAATTAAGTTGTCCCACATGAGGCTCACAGTCTTAATCCCCATTTTACAGATGAGGTAACTGAGGTACCGAGAAGTTAAGTGATTTGCCCAAAGTCACACAGCTGACAAGTGGCGAAGCCGGGATGAAAATCCATGACCTCTGACTCCTAAGCCCGGGCCCTTTTCACTGAGCCACGCTGCTTCTCGGAAGTGACAGACATTAGTTTTCCACTCCTAATAATAATGACCACGGTAATAATGGTGGTATCTGTTAGGCATTCACTATGACCCAAGCACTATACCAGCCACTGGGACAACCATGAGATAGCCTGGTCAGACACTGTCTGCCCCAGAAGGAGGGCCCAGTCTGAGGAAGACGGCGAACGGGTCCCTAATGCCTGTTTTCAGAAGGGGAAAGAGAAGCCAAGGAAAGGGAAATGACTTGCCCAAGGCCACATAGCGCTCGAATCCCCATGTTGCAGATGAGGGAACAGATGAATGATGAATTGGACTTCCCTAAGTGCTTAGTACAGTACTCTGCACACAGTAAATGTAGAGAAGCAGCATGGCTCAGTGGAAAGAGCATGGGCTTGGGAACCAGAGGTTATGGGTTTGAATCCCAGCTCTGCCACCTGTCAGCTGGGTGACTGTGGGCAAGTCACTTTACTTCTCTATGCCTCAGTTCCCTCATCTGTAAAATGGGGATGAAGACTGGGAGCCTCATGTGGGACAACCTGATTATCTTGTACTTACCCCAGCGCTTAGAACAGTGCTTGGCACATAATAAGCGCTTAACAAATACCATAATAATAATAAGTAAATGTCTGTGCATAAATACAACTGACTGAATCAATAATAAAGAGGCACATTCCCTGCCCACGAGGAGCTAGAGCGGTCTACAACGGGGGAGACAGGCGGCAATACAAATAAATGAATGAAATTTTGGACATAAGTGCTGGGGGGCTGGGCGGGGGGCGGGGAATGTGGGGGGCGGGGCCTGAGGGGGAAGGCCAGTTACCCCACTAATGGTGGATAGAACAGGACAGAAGTTGTTGACCAAACTTTAGCCAGGTAATGTTCCCAAGTTATTTAGGGAATAAAAAGGAGAATAGTATTTGTCTTTTACTAGGTAATGAATGAAAAAGAACCAAGAAAGCTTGGCGCGTATCAGGGGAGATCAGATCTTCAAGGGCGGGGTTGTGTCTCGTGCCTATGAGACAGTCCCAGGCATCTCATATGGTGCTCTGCACAAAGAAGCCTTCCCTGACTAAGCCCCCCTTTCCTCTTCTTCCACTCTCTTCTCCGTCGACCTGACTTGCTCCCTTCATTCATCCCCCCACCCAGCCCCACAACATTTAACTCCAGGTCTGTCATTTATTGATTGATATCAATTTCTCCCCCTCTAGACTGTCAGCTCATTGTGGGCAAGGAATATGTCTGTTTATTGTTAGATTGTACTCTTCCAAGCATTTAGGACAGTGCTCTGCACTCAGCAAGCACTCAAGAAATACGATTTAATGAATGAATAAGAATAATAATTATGGTATTTGTTAAGTGCTGGCTGAAAGCAGACAAGCATTAAATACTATTGAAAGAAAGCTCGGAGAGAAAAAAAAACACAATGACTTTTAGACAAGCGGTGTGGCCTAATGGCTAGAGCATGGGCCTGGAAGTCAAGGTCCTGTGTTCTAACCCCTTCTCTGCCACTTGCCTGCTAGATGACACTAGACAAACCGCTTCACTTCTCTGTGCCTCATTTGGACTTTGGGCATGGACTGTGTCCAATCTGATTAGCTCGTATTGCTCCCAAACTGGCACAGAACCTGGCACACAGCAAGGACTTAACAAATGCCAGTAGAAAAAAAAAAGCACTGGGATTGGCTCCCCTTCATTCACCCCTTCCTCAGCCCCACAGCACTTACGTATGTATCTATAATATATTGATTTCTATTCATGTCTGTCTCCCCCTCTTGATTGTAAGATCACTGTGGGCAGGGAATGTGTCTAGGTGTTATAGTATACTCTCCCAAGAGCTTAGTACAGTGCTCTGCACCCAGTAAATGCTCATTCTAATAATAATAATAATGTTGGCATTTGTTGACCGCTTACTATGTGCCGAGCACTGTTCTAAGCGCTGAGGGAGATACAAGGTGACCAGGTTATCCCACGTGGAGCTCACAGTCCATTTTACAGGTGAGGTCACTGAGGCACAGAGAAGTGAAGTGACTTGCCCAAGGTCACACAGCTGACAAGTGGCGGAGCTGGGATTAGAATCCATGACCTATGATTCCCAAGCCCGGGCTCTTTTCACTGAGCCACGCTGCTTCTAGTCTACAGGGGGAGGCAGACAATCATATAATAAATGACAGATAATGGACATAAGTACTCTGGGGCTGGGAGGAGGGATGAATAAAGGCAGCAAGTTAGGGCAAAGCAGAAGGAAGTAGGAGAAGAGGAAAGGAGGGCTTAGTGGGGGAAAGCCTTCCAAGTGCTTAATGCAGTGCTCTGCACACAGTAATAAATACGCTCAGTAAATACGACCGACTGTCCAGTCTGAGTAACGAGTGGTTGTCGGACTGACGATGATGTGGTTAGTGACGGGAAATATAAACAGCCTCAGATGATATTTAACATCCACTCCTTCCCTCCTTTATCCCCTAGGTTTCCCAGGGGTTTCTTCCAAACGGATTTTCACACTGGGTCCAAGTCATGGATTTGACCGTCCTGGAGCCTGAGCCAGGCCAAGTTACCCAAGAGGCCCGAGTTGAGGTGAGCTGGGCCAAGCTATTCATTCGATCATATGTATTGAGTGCTTATTCTGTGCAAAGTACTGTGTTAAGTGCTTGGGAGAGCAAAATAGAACAAGAAGCAGATACATTCCCCGCCCACAACGAGCCAGGGTGCTGGGTCGGCACTTGAGCCCCATTTGACTTGGCTGGTGACTTCTTCCCAAAGGCTGTGGAGAAGCCACCTAATCTAGTGACTGAGGCCTGGGGCCTGCCAGTCAGAGGACCTGGATTCTAACCTCAGCCCCACCACTTGTCTGCTGTGGGACCTTGGGCAAGTCACTTTACTTCTCTGGCCCTCAGTTGCCTCTTCTGTAAAATGGGGATGAAGACTGTAAGCCCCATGGTCAACAAGGGACTGTGCCCACCCTGATTAACCTGCAGCTACTGCAGGGCTTAGAGCAGTGCTTGACACAGAGTAAGAACCTAATTAATGTCATTTAAAAGGAAAAAAAAAGAGGGAGGGAGCCAGGCTGAAGAGTCAGTCAATCATATTTACTGACTGTTTACTGTGTGCAGAGCACTGGGCTAAATGCTTGGGAGAGTACAAGAGAACAATGAATGGACACATTCCCTACCCACAATGAGCTTACAGTCTAAAGGGGAAGCCAGACAATAATAGAAATCAATAAATGACAAATATGGATATACGTGCTGTGGGGCTGGGCTGGGGAGATGAATAAAGGGAGCAAGTCAAGGCGACACATAAAGGGAGAAGAGGAAAGGAGGGCTTAGTCGGGGAAGGCCTCCCAAGTGTTCAGTACAGCGCTCCGCATGCGTGGCTCAGTGGAAAGAGCACGGGCCTGGGAGTCAGAGGTCATGGGTTCTAATCCCAGCTCTGCCACTTGTCAGCTGTGTGACTTTGAAGAAGTCACTTCACTTCTCTGTGCCTCAGTTCCCTCATCTGTAAAGTGGGGATTAAGACTGTGAGCCCCAAGCAGGACAAGCTGACCACCTTGTATCCCCCCCAGCACTTAGAACAGTGCCTTGCACATAATAAGCACTTAAATACCATCATCATCAGTAAGCACTCAATAAATGCAACTGACTGACTGTCCTACCTGATTAGCTTGTAGCTACTCCAGGGCTTAGACAAAGAGTAAGTGCTTAAGAAATGTCATTTCAAAGAAAAAGAAATACAGAGAGAGGAAGCAAGGCTGAAGAGGAACTGAGCTCCATGCCTAGTCTGGCCTGGGGTTAGAGGGAGGAAGGGGAATACTCTACCAGGAGAAGCAGGGAGGTCTAGTGGCTAGAGTCCAGGCCTGGAAGTGAGAAGGACCTAAGTTCTAATTCCAGCTTTGTCCCTGGTCTGCTGGGTAACCTTGGATAAGTCACTTAACTTCTCTGGGCCTCAGTCATCTCATCTGTAAAATGGAGATCAATCATAAATTAATGCCCATTTATAATTTAACCTCCATGATGATTTGACTGGGGTAATTCGGGGTTCATCCATTCATTCAATAGTATTTATTGAGCGCTTGCTATGTGCAGAGCATTGTACTAAGCGCTTGGAATGTACAATTCGGCAACAGATAGAGATAATCACTGCCCATTGACAGGCTTACAGTCTAATCGGGGGAGACAGGCAGACAAAAACAATAGCAATAAATAGAATCAAGGACATGTACATCTCTTTAACAAAATAAATAGGGTAATAAAAATATATACAAATGAGCGGACGAGCACAGTGCTGAGGGGAGGGGAAGGGAGAGGGGGAGGAGCAGAGGGAAAGGGGGGGAAGGGGGCTTAGCTGAGGGGAGGTGGGGGGGGGGGCAGAGAGGCAGCAGAGGGAGCAGAGGGAAAAGGGGAAGCTCAGTCTAGGAAGGCCTCTTGGAGGAGGTGAGCTCTAAGTAGGGTTTTGAAGAGGGGAAGAGAATTAGTTTGGCAGAGGTGAGGAGGGAGGGCATTCCAGGACAGCAGGAGGACGTGGCCCAGGGGTCGACGGCGGGATAGGCGAGAATGGGGGACGGTGAGGAGGTTGATTTGGCTTGGGGTGATCGAGGTGTATAATAAAATCTCTGAAGGATAAGTAAAGACTTACAAGTCTACCCATAAAATCCCTAGCAATATATCCAAAAGTCAGCCTTGTGGAAGGAATGCAGGGTTGTGAGTCAGGGCTTCTGGGTTTTAATCCCAGCTCCACTCATCCGCTGCTGGGACAAGTCACTTCACTGCTCTGTGCCTCAGTACCCTCATCTGTAAAATGGAGATTAAGATTGAGATACCCATGTGGGACAGGGAAGTGTCCAACTGGATGAGCTTGTTACCTACCCAGGCCCTTAGAACAGTGCTTGACACATTAAGTGCTTAACAAATCCTATTCTCAACACCTCACTTAGCTGAGTCTTTGTTCCCTCATCTGTGAAATGGGATTCAATACCTGTTTTCTCTCTTTCTTAGGCTCTGGGACAAGCACTGTATCCATCTGATAATCAGGTCCAACACAGTCCCTAGACGGATGGGGCTCATAATGATAGTGACGACGATGATGATGATAATCATAATAATGATAACAGTTAAACCAAGTCTGTGTCCCACTTAGGGTGTACTCTAAGTAGGAGGTAGGCAGGGAACACGTCTGCCCACCGTAGTATGGACTCTCCAAAGCAATTAGTACAGTGCTCTGCACACAGGAAAAACTTAATAAATATGACTGAATGAATGTAATGAATGGTATTTGTTAAGCACTTACTATGTCCCAGGCAGGCACTGTTCTAAGCACTAAGGTACACACAAGGTAATCAGGTTTAACACAGTCCATGTGCCCCACGGGGCTCACAGTCTTAATCCCCATTTTACAGATAAGGTCACTGAGGCCCAGAGAAATGAAGTGACTTGCCTAATGTCCCCCATAGTCAATCATATTTACAGAACACTTAATAGTTGCAGAACATTGCCCTAAGCCCTTGGGAGAGTACAGTATAACAATCTAACAGACACATTCTCTGCCCACAATGAGCTTATAAGTCTAGAGGGGCAGACAAACATTCCTAGAAATAAATAAATGACAGACAAGTGGCAGAGCCGGGATCAGAAGCCTGGTCCTCCTGGCACCCAGGCCCGTGCACTATCCGCTAGGGAACAAACCAAGCAGCAGTAAAACCTCAAAATCCCAGTTCCTACTGCAAACCTTCTCATTTCTTTCCCCGGCCTCACATTTGTCACATTAATGAAGCCAAAAATATCCAAGTTCTAATAAGCGGGAAATAGGAAAATCAAAAAGCTGGTCTTTTAGACTCCAGACTGTGAGCTCCTTATGGGCAGGGAAAATCTTTGCTAATTCTATTCTACTGTACTCCCCCAAGTGCTTAGTACAGTGCTCTGTACCGAGTAAGCGTTCAGTAAACACCTTTGATTGATTTTTCACCAGTATGTGAAAAATAGGGTGTGGCCTAATGTAAAGAACAACCAGTCAAACGGTTCTATTTATTGAGGATTTACTGTGTGCAGAGCACAGGCCAGGGAGTCAGAGGACTTGGGTTCTAATCTCAGCTCCGCCACTTGTCTGCTGTGTGACCTTGGGCATGTCACTTCACTTCTCGGCACCTCGGGTCGCTCATCTGCAAAATGGGGATTCAAGACTGGTTTTGAACTGTGAGCCCCATGTGGGACCTAATTATTTCCTCTCTACCCTAGTTTAGCACGTGCCACAAATACCACAACTATCATAACCCAAACCTCTTACTCTATTCTAGAAATTAGCCTAGGCCCAGAGATGAGTTCTGTCCATCCAAGGAAATATTGCCGTAGTGGATAGAGCACGGTCCTGGGTGACATGTGATATTGGGCAAATCGCTTAACTTCTTTGAGCCTCAGCTACCTCATCTGGAAAATGGAGTTTAAGACTGGGAGCCCCATGTGGTTAATCTGCTTAACTTGTCTCTAACCCCAGACCTTAGAACAGTGTTTGGTACATAGTAAGGGTTTAACAAGTACCATTATTATTATACTACTACCCTCCTCCATGGTAAATGTGTGGAATCCATTCCCACAGGAAGACAGGCTTAAGAATAAGAAGCAGCGTGGCATAATGGTAAGAACTCGGACCCAGGAGTCGGAGGTCCTGGGTTCACATCCTGGCTCTACCACTTGTCTGTGTGATCTTGGGCAGGTCACTTACATTCTCTGTGCCTCAGTCACCTTATCTGTACAATGGGGATCAAACAGAAACTCCTTACCTTTGGCTTTAATGCTTTCAGTTGACTTGCCCTCTCCTACCTCGCCTCACTGATTTCCTACTTCAAGGCAGCCTGCACACTTTGCTCCTCTAGCGCTACCCTGCTCACTGCCTCAATCTCATCTATCTTGCCACCTACCTCCTTCCCACATCCTCCCTCTGGCCTGGAATTCCTTCCCCCTCCATCTACACCGGGCTGCTACTCTCCCCACCTTCCAAAGTCACGTCTCCTCCAAGAGGCATTCCCCAATTAAGCCCTCTTTTCCCCAGCTGCATCTTCTGCTCCCTTCTGCATCATCTCCACACTTGGACCTGTGACCTTTGATCAGTCTAAGAAGAATGTGCTCCCAAGGGCCTACCTGGAGGTGAAATAGGACCAATGGCTGGTGTTCAGGGAGGGGAAGTATTTGATTGAGGGAAGGGGGATGGGGGAGAATCGAGGGGAGAGAATAGGCCCGGTGTCCGGTGTGGTCCTGGATTATGAACCCATTACTGTTCATAATAATAATTATTATTTTTATGGTATTTGCCAAGCACTGACTGTGTGCCAGGCACTCTACTAAGCACTGGGTTGGATACAAGCAAAGAAGGTTGGACACAGTTCCTGTCCGCATAAGGCTCACAGTCTCAGCTCCCATTTTCCAGATGAGGGACCTGAGGCACAGAGCAGTGAAGTGATCTGCCCAAGTCTTTGCAGCAGATGGGCAGAGCTGGGATTAGAACCCATGACCAGCTGACCTCCAGGCCCGTGCTCTATCCACTACATCCAGACAAACTCCCATCCCTTCGGGATAGGAGAAGTGCTTGGATCTGTGGGGTAGCAGTTTGGATGGAGAGGAAAGGGTGGATTTTAGAAATGTAAAGATAAAACCTCCAGGATTTGGTGATAGGTTGAATATGCAGGTTAAATGAAGGATGAGTGAGGATAAGGCCAAAGTTACCGAATGAGGGATGATCTGAGCATAATGCCAAGGTTACAGACTTGAGGGGCAGGGAGGATGGTGGCATGGTCTACAATGATGGGAAGGGATTTGGAAGAGGAGTGTTTGGGTGGGAATACGAGGCATTCTATTTTGGATGTGCTAAATTTGAGGTGTCGGCAGTACATCCGAGCAGAGATGTCATTCATTCAATCATTCAATTGTATTTATTGAACCCTTTCTGTGTTCAAAGCACTGTAGTAAGCACTTGGGAGACTGCAATACAAGAACAAACAGACACATTCCCTGTTCACAGAGTAGAGGACAAGCTCACAGGAAGGCAGGAGGAAATGTGAGGCAACTTGGCCTACTGGATAGAGCACAGGCCCGGGAGTCAAAAGGACATGAGCTGTAATCCCAGCTCTGCCACTCGTATGCTGTATGACCTTGGGCAAATCACTTCACTTCTTTGGGACTCAGTGACCTCATTTGTAAAATGGAGTGGGACAGGGAATGTGCCCAACCCAATTAGCCTGTTTCTACCCCAGGGCTTAGTACAGTGCCTGGCACATAGTAAACACTTAAAAGGAAAGAGAGGCCTGGGCTGGAGAGGTAGATTTGGAAATCATTCACATAGAGATGGCAGCTAAAGCCTGGCTTAGCGGATAGAGCATGGGCCCGGTAGTCTGAAGGACCTGGTTCTAATCCGGGCTCCGTCACATGTCTGCTGCTTGGGTGGTAATGAAAAGAATCACAATAATGGTATCTGGGAAGCACTTACTATGTGCCAGGCACCTTACTAAGCACTGGAGTGGATACAAGAAAATCCAGTTGGACACAGTCCGTGTCCCCCACAGGACTCACATTCTTCATCCCCATTTTACTGATGAGGTAACTGAGGCACAGAGAAATGAAGTGGCTTGCCCAAGGCCACACAGCCCACAGGTGGTGGAGGTGGGATTAGATTTCATGACCTTCTGACTCCCAGGCCCATGCTCTAGCCACTACACCATGTCACTTAACTTCCTTGCCTCAGTTACCTCATCTGTAAAATGGGGATTAAGAGTATGAGCCCCACATGAGACAGGGACTTGACTCAACCCCAGCACTTATCATAGTGCTTGGGAAGCAGCGTGGCTCAGTGGAGAGAGCACGGGCTTGGGAGTCAGAGATCATGGGTTCAAATCCCAGCTCTGCCACTTGTCAGCTGTGTGACTGTAGGCAAGTCACTTAACCTCTCTGTGCCTCAGTTACCTCATGTGTAAAATGGGGATTAAGACTGTGAGCCTCACGTGGGACAACCTGATTGTCCTGTGTCTACCCCAGCACTTAGAACAGTGCTCTGCACATAGTAAGCACTTACCAAATACCAACCTTATTATTATCAGTGCTTGTCACATATTAGGCACTTAACAAGTGCTATAATTATTATTAAGGCTTCTCTCAGTTCTTACCTGGGAATTCTTTCCCAGCACTTGGCATGGTGCTCTCTCTGCACACGGGAGACAGAGATGCTTAATAGTCCTCCTCCTCCCCCAACCCTACCCCTCCTCTTCTTCTTTCTTCTCCCCCTTCTACTCCTCCTCTTCCTCTTCCATGCCCCAGTGAGAAGATGCCTCCTGGAAGGACCAGGAGAGTGTACATGGCACCATGCAAGGCACCAACACTCTCCATCATCAACTCCCCCACGGGTTCTCAGGTTCAAAGTCACAGGGCTGAGGGTCACCTGCCATCTTCAACAGGAGACTTTGTCTTCGTAACTTTCGTCTTGTTTATTCATCTCTTCCACCCACTAAGCTAAGTTTTTTGAGGGTAAGTGGGAGAAACTGTCTTGTATGTCTCTTGTAATAACAATTGTCATTATTAATAACTGGGGTATTTGTTAAGTGCTTACTCTGTGCCAAGGACTGAGAAGCAGCATGGCCTCGTGGAAAAAGCACAGGCCTTTGAGGCAGAAGGACCTGGGTTCTAATTCCAGCTTTGCCACCTGTCTGCTGGGTGATGCTGGACAACACTTCATTTCTCTTTACTTAACTTCATTTGGAAGATGGAAATGAAGGCTGTGAGCCCCACGTGGGACGGGGATTGTGTCCAACTTAACTAGCTTGTATCAACCCCAGTGCTTAGAAGAGTGCTTGATACATAGTGAGCGTTTAACAAATACCATCTCTTCCACCCACTAAGATCAGTTTTTGGAGGGTAAATGGGGGAAACAATCCTATACTTCTCCGGTAGGAATTATCATAATAATAATAATAATAATACTTGGAATGATTGTTAATTGTGGTATTTGTTAAGCGCATACTATGCACCAAGTATTGAGAAGCAGCATGACCTAGTGGAAAGAGCAGGGGCCTGGGAGTTCCAGTGACCTGGATTCGAATCCCAGTTCCGCTGCTTGTCTGCTCTGTGACCTGGGTAAGCCACTTCACTTCTCTGGGCCTCAGTTCCTTCATCTGGAAAATGGGACTTAAAACCGTGAGCCCCACTTGGGATAGGGACTGTGTCCAACCCAATTAGCTTATATCTAGTCCAGCACTTAGAACACTGCCTGTGCCATAGGTAAGTGCTTTACAAATACCATTAAAAAATATTTAAAAAGACATTTCTTTCCTGGGACGCAATCTGCTCATATTAGCAGAAACAGGAAGCAGAAAGTCCTCTCCCGGACTTTCCCCTCACTGTAGATGGCACCACCGTCCTTCCCATCTCCCAAGCATGTAACCATGGTGTTATCCTTGACTCCGCTCTCTCATTCAACCAACACATTCTATCCGTCACCAAATCCTGTCTGTCCCACCTTCACAACACTGCTAAAATCTGCCCTTTCCTCTCCATCCAAACTGCTACCACGTTAATACAGTCACTCATCCTAACCAGCCTAGATTGCTGCATCAGCCTCCTTGCTGATCTCCCAACCTCCTGCCTCTCCCCACTCCAGTCCCCACTTCATTCTGATGCCCGGATCACCTTTCTACAGAAATCATCAGGACATGTTAACCCCCCCCCCAAATATCTCTAATGGTTGACTATCCATCTCTGTATCAAATAAAAACTCCTCGCCATTGGTGTTAAAGCACTCCATCACCTTGCCCCCTCCTACCTCATCCCACTTCTCTGTTACAACCCAGCTTGAACACTTCACTCCTCTGGTGCTAACCTTCTCACTGTGCCTCCATCTTGCTAGCCTCACCGATGACCCCTGGCGCATGTCCTACCTCTGGCCTGGAGCACCATCCTTCCTCAAATCCACCAGAAAATTTCTCTACCCCCACTTCAAAGCCTTACTGAAGGCACATCTCCTTCCATGAGTCCTTCCCAGACTAAGCCCCACTCTTCCTCATCTACCACTCCCTTCTGTTGCCTTGACTTGCTCCCTTTACTCTTTCCCCCTCCCCCAGCCTCACAGCACTTATATATATATATATATTTCTGGAATTTTAATTCTTTCTATTGATGTCTGTTCATTTGTATGGATGTCTGTCTCCCCCCATCCCCACCCTGCCCCCGCCCCCAGACTGTGAGCTCATTGTGGGCAGGGATTGTCACTCTTTATTGTACTGTGCTTTCCCAAGCACTCAATACAGGGCTCTGCACAAAGTAAGTCCTTAATAAATATGACTGACTGAATGAATGAATAAAAGTGAAGGCCCTGAGCCAGTAACGAGAGGCCGGTTAGAAGTCAGGAGGAGGACAGGGCTTGGAAGGGAAGTTAAGGAGCTCAGTTTTGGACATGTTGAGTTTTAGGTGGCGGGCAGACATCCAGGTGGAGACGTCCTGGAGGCAGGAGGAGATAAGAGCCTGAAGAGAGGGGTAGAGAACAGGGGAGGAGATGTAGATTTGGGTATCATTGGGAAATGATAGTTGCAGCCGTGGGAGCGAATGAGTTCACCAAGGGAGTGAGTGTAAATGGAGAACAGAAGAGGGCCAAGAACTGACCCTTAAGGAACCCCTACAGTTAGTGGATGGGAGGGGGAGGAGGAGCCTGTGAAGGAGACCGAGAATGATGGTCAGAAAGATAAGAGGAGAACCAGGAGAGGACCGAGTCTGTGAAGCCAAGTTGAGGTAAGGTGTGGAGGAGAAGGGGATGGCCGACAGTGTCAAAGGCAGCTGAGAGGTCGAGGAACATTAGGATAGAGTAGGAGCCATTGGATTTGGCAAGAAGGTCATGGGTGACCTTTGAGAGAGCAGTCTCGGTAGAGTGGAGGGGACGGAAGCTAGATTGGAGGGGGTCCAGGAGAGAGTTGGAGTTAAGAAATTCTAGGCAGCAAGTGTAGATGACTCTTCTAGGAGTTTGGAAAGGAAGGGTAGGAGGGAGATAGGGCGATAACTGGAAGGGGAAGTGGGGTCGAGAGAGGTTTTTTTTTAGGATGGGGGAGACATGGGCATGTTTGAAGGCAGAGGGGAAGAAGCCATTGGAGAGTGAGCGGTTAAAGATAGAAGTTAAGGAGGGGAAGAGGGAAGGGGCGATTATATATTTTATAAGGTGAGTGGGAATGGGGTCCGAGAAACAGGTGGAGGGGGTGGCACTTGAGAGGAGAGAGGAGATCTCTTCTGAAGATACCGCAGGGAAGGATGGGAAAGTAGAGGAGAGGGTTGGGATTGGGGGGGAGGCAGAAGGGGGAGGGGTGACTTTGGGGAGCTCAGACCTGATTGTGTTAATTTTCCCCTAGCCTAACCTTTTCCCCTGGCCTAAACCTTTCCCCTGACCTAACCTTTTCGCCTGGCCTAACCTTTTCCCCTGGTCTAACCTTTTCCCCTGGCCTAACCTTCTCCCCTGGCCTAGCCTTTTCCCCCAGACTAACCATTTCCCATAGGCTAACCTTTTCCCCTAGCCTAACCTTTTCCCCTAGCTTAACCTTATCATTGGCCTAACCTTCTCCCTAGCCTTACATTTTCACTTAGTTTAACCTTTTCACCTAGCCTAACCTATGCCCTATCCTCATCTTTCCCCTAGCCTAACCTTTTCCCCTAGCCTAACTTTTT
This sequence comes from Ornithorhynchus anatinus, assembly GCF_004115215.2. NCBI lineage: Eukaryota > Metazoa > Chordata > Mammalia > Monotremata > Ornithorhynchidae > Ornithorhynchus > Ornithorhynchus anatinus. The sequence goes on from NC_041750.1 coordinate 13,423,103, forward strand.
CCCCTAGCCTAACCATTTCCCCCAGCTAACCTTTTCCCCTGGCCTAACCTTTTCCCCTAGCCTAATCTTTTCCCCTTGCAAAACCTTTCCCCCGTCCTAAACTTTCCACTGGCCTAAACCTTCCATCCACCTGACCTTTTCCCCTTGCTTAACCCTTTCCACAGTCCTAAGCCTTTCCCCTAACCTAATCTTTATTAGATTAGAATAAAGGTTTAGGCCAGATGAAAAGTTAGGCTAGGGGAAATGTTAGGCTAGGGGAAATGTTAGGCTAAGGGAAAAGGTTACAATAGGGAAAAAGTTAAGGTTAGGGGAAATGCATAGGCTAAGCAAAAAGGGCCTGCTAAGGGAAAAACGATAGGGTCTGGGAAAAGGTATGGCCAGGGGAAAAGGTTCGGCTAGGGGAAAAGGAAAGGCAAGGGGAAAAGGTAAGGCGAGGGGAAAACATTAGGCTAGGGCAAAACGTAAGTAAAGGGAAATGGTTAGGCCAAGGGAAAAGGTTAGGCCAGGGGAAAAGGTTAGGCCTGGGGAAAAGGTTAGGCCAGGGGAAAGGTTATGCTAGGGGAAAAGGTAGGAATAGGGGAAAAGTTAAGGCTAGAGGGAAAGGTTAGACTAGGCGAAAAGGCTAAGGTATGGGGGAAGGTTAGACCAGGGGAAAGGTTTAGGCCAGGGGAAAAGATTAGTTTAGGGGAGTAGGGTAGGCTAGGGGAAAGGTTAGGCTAGAGGAAAATGTTAGGCCAAAGGAAAATGTTAGGCAATGGTAAATGGTTAGGCTATGGGAAAAGGTTAGGCAAGTTCTAAAGGTTAGGCCAGGAATAAGGTTAGGCTAGGGGAAAATTTTAGGCTAGGGGAAAATGTAACGCCAGGGGACAGCTTAGGACAGGGGAAAAAGTTAGGCCAGGTGAAAAGGTTAGGTTAGGGGAAAAGGTAACGCCTGGGGAAAGCTTAGGACAGGGGAAAAAGTTAGGCCAGGTGAAAAGGTTAGGTTAGGGGAAACGGCTAGGTGAGGTGAAAAGTTAATTTTCCCCTTCCCTTAGCCAAACCTTTCCTCTAGCCCAAGCTATCTGCTAGCCCAACCTTTCCCTTAAGCTAACCTTTTCCCCTAGCCTAACCTTGTTCCCTTGCTTCAGGTTTTCATTATCTAATATTTTCCCCTAGCCTAGACCTTACCCCTGGCATAACCTTATCCCATAGCCTAACCCTTCACCGCGCCTAACCTTTTCCCCTAGCTCAAACTTTTCCCCTAGTTTAACCTTTTCCCCTAGCCTAACCCTTTCCCTAGCTTAAGCTTTTCCTCTAACCTAATATTTATGCTTAGCCTAACCTTTTCCCAGACCTAACATTTTCCCCTGGACAAACCCTGTCCCCTGACTTTTCACCTTTTCACCTACCTAGCCTTTTCCCCTGACCTAACCTTTTCCCCTGACCTAAACGTTTCCCCTAACTTCACCTTTTCACCTCACCTAGCCTTTTCCCCTAACCTAACCTTTTCACCTGGCCTAAACTTTCCTCTGGCCTAGGTTTTCCATCCGCCTAACTTTTTCCCTTAGCCTTACCCTTTCCACTGGCCCAGCCTTTTCCCCTAACCTAACCTTTACACCTTGCCTAACTTTTTCCCATAGCCTAACCGTTCCCCCTGCCTTTCCTGTAGCCCAACCTTTTCCCCTAGCATAACTTTTTCTGCCCCTTAAACTTTTTCTCTGACATAACCTTTTCCCATAACCTAATCTTTCCCCTAGGTTAGCCTTTTTGGCAAGACTAACCTCTTCCCCTAGCCTTCACCTTTCCCCTATTCTAAACTTTTCCCCTAACCCAACGTTTTCCATAGCCCAACCTTTTCCCTAGCCTAACCTTTCCCTTAGCCTAACCTTTTCCCTTAGATTAACCTTTTTCATGACCTAAAGTTTTCCCCTTCCCTAACCTTTTCCCCTCGTCTAACCTTTTCCCCTACCCTAACATTTTCTCCAGGCCAAACCTTTTCCCTGACCTAACCTATTCCCCTGGCCTAAGCTATTACCCAGCTTACACTTTCCCCTACCCTAACCTTCTCTCCTAGCCTAATGTTTTCCCCTTACCTAACCTTTTCCCCTAGCCTAACCTTTTCCCCTAGCCTAACCTTTTCCCCAGCCTAATTATTTCCCATAGCCTAACCTTTCCCCTAGCCTAACCATTTCCCCAGGCCATACCCTTCCCTGACCTAAACTTTTCCCCAGACCTAAGCTTTTCTCTTGGCCTAAGCATTTATACGGCCGAACCTTTTCCCCTACCCTAACCTTCTCCACTAGCTTAATGTTTCCCCCTTACCTAACCTTTCCCCTAGCCTAATCTTTCCTGTAGCCTAACCTTTTCCCCTAGCCTAAGCTTTTCTCCTAGGCTAACCTTTCCCCTACCCTACTGTTTCCCCAAGCTTAAACTTTTCTCCTGGCCTAACCTTTTCTCCTGGCCTAACCTTTCTCCCTGCCTACCCTTTTCCCCTAGCCAACCTTTTCCCCTGGCCTAACCTTTTTCCCTAGCCAACCTTTCCCCTAGCCTAACCTTTCCCCTAGCCTAGCGTTTTTTCCTAGCACAACCTTTTCCCTTGGCCTATCATTTTCCCTGGCCTAACCTTTTCCCCTGGCCTAATGTTTTTTCCCTAGCCTTACATTTTACCCTGCCCTACCCTTCTCCCAGGCCTAACCTTTTCCCCTAACCTACCTTTTCCCCTAGCCTAACCTTTTCCCTTAACCTTACCTTTTCCCCTGGTCTAACCTTTTCCCCCAGGCTACACTTTTCCCCTAGCCTTAACTTTTCTCCTGCCCTAAGCTTTTCTCCTGCCCTAAGCTTTTCCCCAGCCTAACCTTTCCCCGACCTAACGTTTTCCCCTGGCCTAACCCTTACCCCTGGCCTAACCTTTTCCACTAGTCTAGCCATTTCCCCTAGCCTAACCTTTTCCTCTACCCTAATCTTCTCCACTTACCTAATGTTTTCCCCAGCCTAATCTTTCCTCTAGCCTATCCATTTCATCTAGCCCAACCTTTTTCCCTAGCTTAACCTTTCCCCCAGCTTAACCCTTTCCTCTAACCTAACCTTTTCTCCAGGAGTAAACTTTACCCTAGCCTAACCTTTCTCCACCATAACCTCTTCTCTTAGCCTAACCTTTTTGGCTATCCTAAGCTTTTCCACTGGCCTAACCTTATCCCTGACCTAACCATTTCTGCTGGCCTAGTCTTTTCGCTTAGCCTAACCTTTTCCCCTAGCCTCATCTTTTCACCCAGCCTAAACTTTATACCCACCTTAATCTTTTTCCATAGCCTAATCTTTCCCCTGGCCTAACCTTTTCCCTTAGTATAACCTTTCCCCTAGCTTAATCGTTTCTCCTAGCCTAACCTTTTCCCATAGCTTAACCTTTTCGCCAGCCTATCCTTTTGCCTAGCCTAACCTTTGCCCTAGCCTAACCTTTTCCCCTGGACTAACCTTTTCTCCAGGCCTAAACTTTTCCCCAGGCTTAACCTTTATCCTGACCTAACTTTTTTCCCTGGCCTAATCTTTCCACTAGCCTAATCTTTTCCCCTGGCATAACCTTTTCCCCAGGCCTAACCTTTACCCTGATCTAACTTTTTCCCCAGCCTAATCTTTCTGCTACCCTAATCTTTTCCCTTAACCTTACCTTTTCCCCTGGTCTAACCTTTTCCCCCAGGCTACACATTTCCCCTAGCCTTAACTTTTCTCCTGCCCTAAGCTTTTCTCCTGCCCTAGGTTTTTCCTCAGTGTAACCTTTCCCTGACCTTTTCCCCTATTCTAACCTTTCCTCTGGCCTAAGATTTCCATCTATCTGACCTTTTCCCCTAGACTAACCTTTTCCACTGACCTAAGCTTTTCCCCTAACCTACCCTTTTACACCTAGCCTAACCTTTCCCTTAGCCTAACCTTTCCCTTAGCCTAACCTTTCCCTGCACCAAATCTTTCCTCTAGCCCAACCATTTCCCCTAGCCTAACCTTTTCCCCTGGCCTAATGTTTTCCTCTAGCATAACTTTTTCCACCCCTTGAACTTTTACTCTGATAGAACCTTTTCCCCTAGCCTAAACCTTTCCCCTAGCCTATCCTTTTCACCTAGCCTAAACTTTATACCCACCCTAACCTTTTTCCATAGCCTAACCTTTCCCCTGGCTTAACCTTTCCCCGGTCTAAACTTTTCCCCTAGTAAACATTTTCCCCTGGCTTAATCGTTTCTCCTGGCCTAACCTTTTCCCATAGCTTAACCTTTTCCCCTAGCCTAGCCTGTTCGCCTAGCCTAAAGATTTCCCCTAGCCTTAACTTTTCCCCTATTCTAACCTTTTCCCCTACCCTAACTTTTTGCCTAGCCTAAACTTTGCTCTAGCCTAACCTTTTTCCCTAGCCTAACCGTTTCTCCTGGCTTAAACCTTTCCCCTGGCCTAATGTTTTTCCCGGCCTAACCTTTTCCCCTGGCCTAACCTTTTCCCCTGGCCTAACCTTTCCTCTGGCCTAAGTTTTCCACCCACCTGACCTTTTCCCCTAGCCTAACCCTTTCCACTGGCCTAAGCTTTCCCCCTAACCTAACCTTTACACCTAGCCTAACCTTTCCCTTCGCCAAACCTTTCTTCTAACCCAACCTTTTCTCTAGCTGAACCTTTTCCTCTGGCCTAATGTTTTCCCCTAGCATAACGTATTTCGCCCCTTGAACTTTAACTCTGATATAACTTTTTTCCATAGCCTAATCTTTTCCCTAGCCTAGCATTTTCGCAAGCCTTAACCTTTTCCCTATTATAACCTTTTCCCTAGCTTAACCTTTCTGTTAGCCTAACCTTTCCCTTAACCTAACATTTTGCCATAGCCTAACCTTTTCCCCTTGCCTAACTGTTTCCCCTAACTTAAACCTTTTCATTACCTAATATTTTCTTCTAGCCTTAACCTTTTCCCTAGCCTAACCTTTCACCTCACCCAACCTTTTCCCCCAGCTTAAACTTTTCCCCTAGCCTAGCCCTTTTCCCTAGCCTAACCTGCTCCCTCGCCTAACTTTTTCCCTTAGCCTAACCTTTTCCCCTCACCTTACCTTTTCCCCTTGCCTAAACTTTTCCCCTGGCCTAACATTTTCCCCTAGCCAACCTTTACCCTAGTCTAATTTTTCCCATAGCCTAACATTTTCTCCTAGCATAACCTTTTCTCTTGGTCTATCATTTTCCCTGACCTAACGTTTTCCCCTGGCCTAACCTTTTCCCCTGGCCTAACCTTTTCCCATGGACTAAGCTTTTCCCCGGACCAACCTTTTCCCCTGGCCTAACCTTTTCCCCTGGCCTAACCTTTTCCCCTGGCCTAACCTTTTCCCCTCGGACTAACCTTTCTCCCCAGACTAATCTATTCCCCTGGCCTAATCTATTCCCCTGGCCTAATCTAGTCCCCTGGCCTAACCTATTCTCCAGGCCTAACGTTTTCCCCTAGCCTAATCTTTCTCCTAGCCTAATCTTTTCCACTAGTGTAACCTTTTCTCCTGGCCTAATCTATTCCCCAGGCCTAACCTTTTCCCCTAGCCTAATCTTTTCCACTAGCGTAACCTTTTCCCCTGGCCTAAACTTTCCTCTGGCCTAAGCTTTCCATCAGCCTTTTCCCTTAACCTTACTCGTTCCACTGGCCAAAGCTTTTCCCCTAACCTTATCTTTACACCTTGCCTCACTGTTATACATAGCTTAACCTTTCCCTTGGCCAAACCTTTTCCCCTAGCATAACGTTTTCTGCCCCTTAAACCTTTCTTCTGATCTAACCTTTTCCCATAGTCTAATCTTTTCCCCTAGCCTAGCCTTTTCACCAAGCCTAACCTCTTCCCCTAGCCTTTACCTTTTCCCTATTCTAACCTTTATCCCTAGCCTCACCTTTCCCTTAACCTAACCTTTTCCCCTAGCCTAACCTTTCTTATCTTAACCTTTCACTCTGCCTAACCTTTTTCCCTAGCCTCAACTTTTGCCCTGGCCAAAACCTTTCCCCTAGCATAACCATTTCCCCTGACCTAACCTTTTCCCCTAGTCTAACCTTTTCCCCTACCTTAACCATTTTCAGGACCTAATGCTTCCCCATCTTAAGCCTTTCCCCTAGCTTAACCTTTTCCCATAGCCTAATCTTTTCCCCTAGCCTAGCATTTTTGCCTAGCCTAACCTCTTCCCCTAGCCTTAATCTTTCCCTTATTATAACCTTTTCCCTATCCTAACGTTTCCCTTAACCTAATCTTTCCCTTAACCTAACCTTTTCCCCTAGCTAAACCTTTTTAGTTACCTTACATTTTCTCCTAGCCTAAACCTTTCCCCTAGCCTAACCTTATCCCATAGCCTAAACTTTCACCTAGCCTAACATTTTCCCCTAGTTTAAACTTTCCCCCAGCCTAACCTTTTCCCCTGGCCTAACCTTTCCCTGGCCTAACTGTTTCCCCTAGCCTAACCCTTTCCCCTAGCTTAAGCTTTTCCTCTAACCTAATATTTATGCCTAGCCTAACCTTTTCCCATAGCCTAAAGTTTTCCCCTGACCTAACAATTTCCCCTGGCCAAACCTTTTTCCCTGACTTCACCTTTTCCCCTGACCTAACCGTTTCTCCTGGCCTAAGCCTTTCCCTGGCCTAACCTTTTCCCCTAGCCTAAACCTTTCCCCTACTCTAACCTTTTTCCCGTAGCCTAACCATCTCCCTGGCTTAAACTTTTGGCCTTGCCTAACCTTTTCCCCTAGTCTAACCTTTAACCCTAGCCTATCCATTTGCCATAGCCTAACATTTTCCCTTGGACTAACATTTTCTCCTAGTCTAACCTTTCCCCTAGCCTAACCTATTCCCCTAAACTAACCTTCTCCCCTGGCCTAAACCTTTCCCCTGGTCTAATATTTTCCCATACCCTAACCTTTTTCCCCAGCCTAGCCTTTTCACCTGGCCTTAACCTTTCCCCTATTCTAAACTTTTTCCCCTAGCGTAACCTTTCCCTTCGCCTAAGCGTTTCCCCTGGCCTTACCTTTCCACTGACCTAGCCTTTTCCCCTGGCCTAACCTTTTCCCCATGCCTAACCTTTTCCCTTACCCTTCCCTTTTCCCTTACCCTAACGTTTTCCCCTAGCATGGCCTTTTCATCTAGCCTACCCAATTTCCCCTAGCCTTAACATTTCCCCTATTCTAACCTTTTCCCCTAGCCTAACATTTCCCCTAGCCTAACCTTTCCTCTGGCCTAATCCTTTATGCTAGTCTAAACTTTTCCCTGGCCTTACCTTTTTCCTGACCTAACCTTTTCCCCTGGCCTCTGCGTTAACCCAGTCTAACCTTTTCCACTACCCTAAACCTTTCCTCTAGTATAACCTTTTCCCTTGTCATATCCTTTTCCCTGACATAACCTTTTCCCCTCTCCTAACCTTTTCCCCCAGCCTAACCCTCTCCACTGGCCTAAGCTTTTTCCCTAACCTAACCTTTACACCTAGCCTAACCTCTTCCCCTAGCCTAACCTTTCACCCTCGCCTGGCCTTTTCCCATAGCCTAATTCTTCCCCTAACCTAATATTTCCTCTGGTCTAACCTTTTCCCCCAACCTAACCTTTTCCCCTAGACTAAACTTTTCCCCTAGCCTAGCCTTTTTCCACAGCCTAAACATGACACCTACCCTAACCTTTTTCTGTAGCCTAACCTTTCCCCTGGCCTTAATGTTTTCCCTAAGTATAACATTTTCCCCTGGTTTAATCTTTTCCCCTAGCCTAACCTTTTCCCATAGCTTAACCTTTTCCCCTAGCCTAGCCTTTTTGCCTAGTTTACCATTTTCCCCTAGGCTTAACTTTTCACCATTCTAATCTTTTCCCCTAGTGTAACCTTTCCTCTTGCCTAAGCTTTTCCCCTGGCCTTACTTTTTCCCCTAGCCCAACCTTTTCCCCTGGCCTAACCTTTTCCCTAACCTAACTCTTTCAACTTCCTTAAGCTTTTCCCTAGCCTAAAGTTTTCCCCTAGCCTAATCTTTTCCCCTAGCCTAACCTCCTCCCTTGCCTAACCTTTTCCCTTAGCATAACCTTTTTCCCTCACCTTACCTTTTCCCCTCTCGCCTATCCTTTTCCCCTAGCCTAACCTTTTCCTCTGGCCTTCCTTTTTCCTGGTATAACATTTTCCCCTGGCCTAACCTTTTCCCCTAGCCTAACATTTTCCCCTAGCCAATTTTTCCCTTAGCCTAACCTTTCCCCTAGCCTAACGTTGTTTTCTAGCACAACCTTTTTCCTTGGCCCATCATTTTTCCTGGCTAACCTTTACTCTGACCTAACTTTTTTCCCTGTCCTAATCTTTCCCCTAGCCTAATCTTTTCCCCTAGCATAACTTTTTCCCCTGTCCTAACGTATCCTCTGGCCTAAGCTTTCCATCCACCTGACCTTTTGCCCTAGCCTAACCCTTTTTCACTGGCCTCAGCTTTTCTCCTAACATAACTTTTACACCTAGCCTAACCTTTTCCCATAGCCTAACCTTTCCCTTCGCCAAACCTTTCCTCTAGCCCAACCTTTTCCCCTAGCCGAACGTTTTCCCCTAGCATAACCTTTTCTGCCCCTTGAACCTTTACTCTGATATAACCTTTTCCCATAGCCTAGTCTTTTCCCCTAGCCTAGCATTATCACCAAGCCTAACCTCTTCCCCTAGCCTAACCTCTTCCCCTGACTTAACCTTTTCCCCTGGCTCAACCTTTTCCCCTGGCTTAAACTTTTCCCCTGGCCTAACCTTTTCCCCGGCCTAACCTTTTCCCTTAGCCTAACCTTTTCCCCTATTCTAACCTTTTCTCCTAGCCTAACATTTCTGCTACCCTAAACTTTCCTCTGGCCTAAACCTTTATCCTAGTCTAAGCTTTTCCCCTGGCCTTACCTTTTTCCTGGCCTACCATTTTCCTCTGGACTATGCTTTTCCCCGGTCTAACCTTTTCCACTAGCCCAAACGTTTCTCTGGCGTAACCTTTTCCCTTGGCTTATCCTTTTGCCCGACCTAGCCTTTCCCCCTCTCCTAACCTTTCCTTCTGGCCTAACCTTCTCCACTATCCTAAACCTTTCCACTAGCCTACCCTTTTCCTCTAGCCTAACCTTCTCCCCGGCCTAACCTTTTCACCTTGCCTACACTTTTCTCCTAGCCTAACCTCTTCCCCTTGCCTAAACTTTTCCCCTAGCCTGACCTTTTCCCTAGCCTACGTTTTCCCCCAGCCTAATATTTCCCCTGGCCTAACCGTTTCCCACAGCCTAACCTCTTCCCCTTGCCTAAACCTTTCCCCTAGCCTGACCTTTTCCCTAGCCTGCGTTTTCCCCCAGCCTAATATTTCCCCTGGCCTAACCTTTTCCCATAGCCTAACCTTTTCCCCTAAGCTAAACTTTTCCCCTAGCCTAGCCATTTTCCCTAGCCTAAATGTTACACCTACCCTAACCTTTTTCTGTAGCCTAACCTTTCCCCGGGCCTTAACGTTTTCCCCTAGCATAACCTTTTCCCCTGGCTTAATCTTTTCCCCTGGTCTGTCCTTTTACCACAGCTTAACCCTTTTACCATAGCTTAACCTTTTCCCCTAGCCTAGCCTTTTTGCCTAGTCTACCATTTTCCCCTAGCCTTAAATTTTCCCCTATTCTAACCTTTTCTCCTAGCCTAACCTTTTCCTCTGCTTTACTTTTTCCTGCTATAACATCTTCCCCTGACCTAACCCTATCCCCTAGCCTAATGATTCCTCTAGCCTACCCTTTTCCCCTAGCCTTACCTTTTCCATTGGTCTAACCTTTTCCCTCAGCCTAACCATTTCCCCTGGCCTAACCCTTGCCCTTGGCCTACGCTTTCCCCCAGCCTAATCTTTTCCCCTAGATTTCCCCTTTCCCCTAACCTATCCTTTTTTCCAGGGCTAACCTTTTCTGTAACCTAACCATTTCCCCTAGCCTAAACTTTTCCACTATCCTAAACTTTTCTGCGGGCCCAGACTTTTCCCTGACCTAACCTTTTCCACTGGCCTACCCTTTTCCCCTAGCATAACTTTTTCCACTGGCTTAATCTTTTCTCCTAGCCTATCCTTTTCCCATAGCACACCCTTTTCCCCAAGCCTAGCCTTTTCGCCTAGTGTAACATTAATGTTGGTATTTGTTAAGCGCTTACTATGTGCCGAGCACTGTTCTAAGCGCTAGGGTAGACATAGGGGAATCAGGTTGTCCCACGTGGGGCTCACAGTCGTAATCCCCATTTTACAGATGAGGGAACTGAGGCACAGAGAAGTTAAGTGACTTGCCCACAGTCACACAGCTGACAAGTGGCAGAGCTGGGATTCAAACCCATGAGCACTGACTCATGAGCTCTTTCCACTGAGCCACGCTGCTTTTCCCCTATCCTTACCTTTTCCCCTATTTTAACCTTTTCCCCTAACCTAACATTTCGCCTAGTCTAACCTTTGCCCGGCCTAATCTTTCCCCTAGCCTAATCTTTTCTCCTACCTTAAACTTTTCCCCTGTCCTAACCTTTCCTTTGGGCTAAACCTTCCACCCGCCTGACGTTTTCCCCTAGCCTAACCCTTTCCACTGGCCTCAGCTTTTCCCCTAACGTAACTTTACACCTAGCCTAACCTTTTCCCATAGCCTAACCTTTCCCTTCACCAAACATTTCCTTTGGCCCAACCTTTTCCCCTAGCCCAAGCTTTTCCCCTAACCCAACCTTTCCCCGTAGGTTAACCTTTTCGTTACCTAACATTTTCCCCTACCCTAACCTTATCACGTAGCCTAACTTTTCACCTCGCCTAACTTTTCCCCTAGCTTAACCTTTTCCCCGGGCGTAACTGTTTTCCCTAGCCTAACCTGGTCCCCAAAGCCAGACCTTTTCCCCTAGCCAAACCTTTTCTTCTGGCCTAACCTTTTTCCCTGGCCGACTGTTTCCCCCTGGCCTAAGCTTTTCCCCAGCCTAACCTTTTCCCATAACCTAACCTTTTCCCATAGCCAAACCTTTTCCCCTATTGTAACCTTCTTCCCCTGGCCTAATGTTTTCCTTTTGCCAAACCTTTTGCCTAGCCTATACTTTCCCCTAGCTTAACCTTTTTCCCTTGCCTAACCTTTTCCCCTGTTCTAACCTTTTCCCCTAGCCTAGCCATTTACCATAGCCTAACCTTTTCCCCAGGCCAAACCTTTTCCCTAACCTAACCTTTCTCCTGGCCTAAACTTTTCCCCTAGCCTCAGCTTTTCCCCTAACCTAACCTTTAAACCTAGCCTAACCTTTCCTATAGCCTAACCTGTTCCTGTACCCTAACCTTTTCCCCTGTCCAAACCTTTTCCCATACAATAACCTTTACCCTGGTTTTAACTTGTCCCCTTGCTTAAACCTTTCCCCTAGCCAAACCTTTTCTCCTACTGTAACCTTCTCCCATAGCCTAACCTTCTCCCCTAGCCTAACCTTCTCCCTAGCCTAAACTTTTCCCCTAGCCTAACCTTTTCCCCAGGCCAAACCTTGTCCCCAGGCCAAACCTTTTCCCTGACCTAACCTTTTCCCATAGACTAAGCTTTTACCCGACCTAACCTTGTCCCCTATCCTAACCTTGTCCCCTAGCCTAATGCTTTCACTTTACCTAACCTTTCCCCTAGCCTAATCTTTCCCCTGTTCTAACCTTTTCCCCTGTTCTGACCTTTTCCCCTGGTGTAACCTTTTCTCCTAGCCTAACCTTTTCCACTAGCCTCTCCTTCTTACTGGCCTAACCTTCTCCCTGGCCTAACCTTTTCCCGTAGCCTAACCTTTTCCGTTAGCCTATCCTTCTCACTGGCTTAACCTTCCCCATGGCCTAAACCTCTCCTCTAGCCTTCTGTTTTCCCATAGCTTAAACTTTTCAGCTAGCCTAACCTATCCCCTATCCTCTTCTTTCCACAAGCCTAACCATTTCCCACAGCCTAACCTTTTCTCCTAGCTTAACATTTTCCCCAGGACAAACCCTTCCCTGACCTAAACCTTTCCCCTGGCCTAAGCTTTTACCTGGCCTAACCTTTTCCCCTATCCTAACCTTCTCCCCTAGCCTAATGTTTCCCCCTTACCTAAACTTTCCCCTAGCCTAAGCTTTTCCTCTAGCATAACCTTTTTCTAAACCTTTTTCTTAGCCTAACTTTTTCCCTAGCCAAACCTTTTTCCCTGGTCTAACGTTTTCCCCTAACTTAACCTTTTCCCCTAGCCTAACCTTTCCTATAACCTAACTTTTCCCCTTATCCTAACCTTTTCCCCTGGCCAAACCTTTTCCCATACAATAATCTTTACCCCGGTTTATACTTTTCCCCTTGCCTAACCTTTTCCCATAGCCTAAACCTTTCCCCTAGCCTAACCTATCCCCTAGCCTAACCTTTTCCCCTGCCTAACTCTTTCCCTCAGCCTAACATTTTCCCCCTGCCTACCTCTTTCCCCAGACTAATCCTTTCCCCAACCTAGCATTTACCCCAAGGCTAACCTTTTCCCCTAGCCTAACCTTTTGCCCTGGCCAAACCTTTTCCCCTACCCTAAGTTTTACCCTGGCCTAACCTTTCCTCCTGGTCTAACCTTTACCCCTACCGTAACCGTCTGCCCTAGCCTGATGTTTTCCCTTTGCCAAACCTTTTGCCTAGCCTAATCTTTCCCCTAGCCTAACCATTTCTCCTTGCCTCACCTTTTCCCTTAGCCTTACCTTTTCCCTTAGCCCAACCTTTTCCCTTAGCCTAAACTTTTCCCCTAGCCTAACCATTTCCCCTAGCCTAACCTTTTCCCCAGGACAAACATTTTCTCCTGGCCTAACCTTTTCCCCTGGCCTCAGCTTTTCCCCAAACCTAACCTTTACACCTAGCCTAAACCTTTAGAGCCTAACCTTTTCGCCTGGCCAAACCTTTTCCCATAAAATAACCTTTACCCCGGTTTAATCTTTTCCCCTTGCCGAACCCTTCCCCTAGTCTTAACCTTTTCCTTACTCTAAACTTTTCCCCTAGCCCAACCCTTCCGATAGCCTAATGCTTTCCCCTGACCTACCTTTTCCCCAGCCTAATCTTTAAACGTTGCCTAAACTTTTCCCGTAGCCTAACCTTTGCCCATGCCTAACCTTTTCTCCTTCCCTAACTTTTCCCCTACCCTAACCATTTTCCATAGCCTAACGTTTTCCCCTGGCCTAACCTTTTTACCTTGCCTAACATTTTCCCCTGGCCTAACCTTTTCCCATAGCCTCAGCTTTTCCCCTAACCTAACCTTTACACCTATCCTAACATTTCCTATAGCCTAACCTTTTCCTCTAACCTAACCTTTTCCCCTGGCCAAACCTTTTCCCATACAATAACCTTTACCCCTGTTCAACCTTTTCCCCTTGCCTAATGTTTTTCCATATCCTAAACATTTCGCCTAGCCAAACCTTTTCCCCTCCCATAACCTTTAAACGTTGCCTAACCTTTTCCCCTACCCTAACCTTTTCCCCTAGCCTAAACCTTTCCCCTAGCCTAAACTTTTCCCCTTGCCTAACCTTTTCTTCTAGCCTAAACTTTTCCGCTATCTTACACTTTTCCGCTGGCCTAACCTTTTCCCTGACCTAAGCTTTTCTGCTGGCCTAACCTTTTCCCTTAGCCTAAACATTTCTCCTAGCCTAGTCTTTTTACCTTGCCTAAAATACCCAACCTAACCTTTTTCTGTAGCCTAACTTTTCTCCTGGCCTAACCTTTTCCCATAACTTAACCTTTTCCTCTAGCCTAGCCTTTTCGCCTAGCCTAATGTTTTCCCCTAGCCTTAGCATTTCCCCTATTCTAACCTTTTCCCCTGGCCTAACCTTTCCCCTAGCCTAACCTTTTCCCCTAGCCTAACCTTTAGCCCTGGCCTAACCTTTTCAGCTGGCCTAAACTTTACCCTGACCTTTTTCCCCTGGCCTAATATTTTCCCCAGTGTAACCTTTTCCCCTGCCCTTACCTTACCTCTGCCCTAAGCTTTCCATTTGCCTGACCTTTTCCCCTAGCTTAACCCTTTCCACTGTCCTAAGCTTTTCCCCTAACCTAAACTTTACACCTAGCCTAACCTTTCCCATAGCCTAACCTTTTCCTTTGCCAAACTTTTCCTCTAGCCCAAACTTTCCTCCTGGCCTAACCTTTTCTGCTGGCCTAGGCTTTTCCCTAGTATAACCTTTTCTGGCCCTTGAACGTTTACTCTGATATAACTTTTACCCATAGTCTAATCTTTTCCCCTAGCCTACACTTTTTGCCAAGCCTAGCCTCTTCCATAGCCTTAACCTTTCTCCTATTATAACCTTTTCCCCTTGCAACCTTTTCCCTAGCCTAAACTTTCCCTTAACCTAAACTTTTCCCATAGCCTAACCTGTTCCCCTAGGTTAATCTTTTCTGTGACCTAACATTTTCCCCTAGCATAAACCTTTCCCATAGTCTAACCTTATCCCATAGCCTAACCTTTTCACCTCGCCGAACGTTTTTCCCTACCTTAAACTTTTCCCCTAGCCTAAACATTTCCCCTGGCCTAAGTTTTTCCCCGGCCTAATCATTTCCCGTGGGCTAATCTTTTCCCCGGCCTGTTTCCCCTAGCTTAAGCTTATCCTCTAACCTAATATTTATGCCTAGCCTAACCTTTTCTCATAGCCTAAACCTTTTCCCTCACCAAACCGTTTCCGCTTACTTAAGCTTTTCCCTGGCCTATCCTTTTTCCCTAGCCTAAAGTTTTCCTCTAGCCTAACTCCCCTAGTCTAACCTGCTCCCTTTCCTAACCTTTTCCCCTAGCCTAACCTTTACCCCAGCCTAACCTTTTCCCCTGGCCTAACCTTTCCCCTGGCCTAATCTTTTCCCCTCGCCTAATCTTTTCCCTTCACCTAATCTTTTCCCCTGGCCTAACCTTTTCCCATACCCTAATCTTTTCCCCTAGCATGGCCTTTTTGCCTAGCCCACCCATTTCCCCTAACCTTAACTATTCCCCTATTCTAAACTTTTCCCCTAGCCTAACCTTTCCTCTGGCTTAAACCTTTTTCCTAGTCTAAGCTTTTCCCCTGGCCTTACCTTTTTCCTAGCCTAACCTTTTCCCCTGGTCTATGCTTTTCTCCAGCCTAAACTTTTCCTCTAGCATAACCTTTTCCCTTGGCCTATCCTTTTGCCTGACCTAACCTTTTCCCCTCTCCTAACCTTTTCTCCAGGCTTAACCTTTTCCACTATCCTAATCTTTTCCACTAGCCTACCCTTTTCCCCTAGCCTAACCTTCTCTCTGGCCTAACCTTTTCACCTTGCCTAAACTTTTCCCTTAGCCTAATGTTTTCCCCCAGCTTAACCCTTTCCACTGGCCTAAGCCTTTACCCTAACCTAACATTTACACCTAGCCTAACCTTTTCCCCTAGCCTAACCTTTTCCCTAGCCTAACCTTTCCCCCTAGCCTAACCTTTCTCCCTAGCCTAAACCTTTGCCCTAGCCCGACCTTTTCCTTGCCTAGGTTTTCCCTTTTCCTAATATTTCCCCTGGCCTAACCCTTTCCCAAAGCCTAACCTTTTCCCATTGCCTAAACTTTTCCTCTAGCCTAGCCTTTTTTCCTAGACCAAACGTTACACCATCCTAACCTTTTTCTGTAGCCTAACCTTTCCCCTGGCCTTAATGTTTGTCCCTAACATAACCTTTTCCTCTGTCTTAATCTTTCCCCTGGCCTAACCCTTTATCACAGCTTAACCTTTCTCCTAGTCTAGCTTTTCTCCTAGTCTACCATTTTCCCCTAGCCTTAACTTTTCCCCTATTCTAACCTTTTCCCCCTAGCCTTACCTTTCCTCTAGCCTAACTTGTCCCCTAGCCTAACCAATTCCTCTGGCCTACCCTTTTCTGGTATGGCATTTTCCCCTGGCCTAACCTGTTCCCCTACCCTAAGCTTTCCCCAACCTTACCTTTTCCCCGGTCTAATCTTTTTCCCCAGGCTAACCATTTCCCCGGGCCTAACCTTTCCCCCTGTCCTAACCTTTCCCCCGGCCTAACCTTTCCCCGTGGCCTAGCCCTTACCCCTGGCCTAACCTTTTCCCCTAGTCTAACCATTTCCCCTAGCCTAACCTTTTCGTCTACCATAACCTTCTCCCCCAGCCTAATGTTTTCTCCTAGTCTAATGTTTCCCCTAGCCTAACCTTTTTCCCTAGCCTAAGCTTTCCCCTAGCCTAATCTTTTCCCCCAACTTAACCCTTTCCCCTAACCTAGCCTTTTCTCCAGGGCTAACATTTTCCCGTGACCTAACCTTTCCCCTAGCCTAAACATTTCCCCTAGCCTAACCTTTTATTCAAGCCTAACCTTCTCTGCTATCCTAACCTTTCCTGCTGGCCTAATCTTTTCCCTGACCTAACCTTTTCCACTGGCCTAAACTTTTCCCTTAGCCTAACCTTTTCCCTTAGCCTAAACCTTTCCCCTAGACTAGCCTTTTCACCTAGCCTAAACTTTATACCCATCCTAACCTTTTTCCATAGCCTAACCTTTCCCCTGGCCTAAACTTTTCCCCTAGCATAACCTTTTCCCCTGGCCTAATCTTTTCCCCTAGCATAACCTTTTCCCCTGGCCTAATCTTATTTCCTGGCTTCTCCTTTCCCCATATCTTAACCTTTTCTCCTGGCCTAGCCTTTTCACGTAGCCTAACATTTTCACCTGGCGTAACCTTCTTCGCTATCCTAAACTTTACCCAGAACCAAGTTTTTCCCCCGGCCTAATCTTTCCCCTAGCCTAATCTTTTGTCCTAGAGTTACCTTCTCCCCTGTCCTAACCATTCCTCTGGCCAAAGCTTTCGATCCGCATGACCTTTTCCCCTTGCCTAACCCTTTCCACTGGCCTAACCTTTCCCCTGGCCTAACCTTTCCCCTGGCCTAATCTTTTCCCTTTGCCTAATCTTTTCCCTTCACCTAATCTTTTCCCCTGGCCTAACCTTTTCCAATACCCTAATCTTTTCCCCTAGCATGGCCTTTTTGCCTAGCCTACCCATTTCCCCTAACCTTAACTATTCCCCTAACCTAAACCTTAACTGTAGCCAAACCTTTTCCTCTACCGCAACCAACTCCCCAGCCTGTTTCCCCCTTGCCTAACCTTTCCCCTAGCCTAACTTTTTCTCCTAACCTAATCTTCTCCCCTAACCTAAACTTCTCACCTAGCCTAACTTTTCCCCTAGTCTAATCTTTTCCCATAACCTAAAATTTACCACAAGCTTAACCTTTTCCCCTAGCCCAACCCTTCTGCTAGCCTAAACCTTTCCCCTAACCTAACCTTTTCCCTAACCTAATCTTTAAACGTTGCCTAAACCTTTCCCGTAGCCAAACCTTTGCCCATGTCTAACCTTTCCCCCTACCGTAACCTTTCCCCTAACCTACCCCTTTCCCATAGCCTAACCTTTTCCCTGGCCTAACCATTTTCCCTGGCCTAACGTTTTCCCCTGGCCTAATCTTTTTACCTTGCCTAACCTTTTCCCCTGGCCTTATCTTTCCCATAGCCTCAGCTTTTCCCCTATCTTTACACCTAGCCTAACCTTTCCTATAGCCTAACTTTTTCCCCTACCCTAACCTTTTCCCCTGGCCAGACCTTTTCCCACACAATAACCTCTACCCTGGTTTAAACTTTTCCCATTGCCTGACCCTTTCCCATATCCTAAACTTTTCACCTAGCCAAACCATTTCGCCTACCAGAACCTTCTTCCCTAGCCTAATGTTTTCCCCTTACCTAACCTTTCCCCTAGCCTAATCTTTCCCCTAGCCTAACCTTTCCCCTAGCATAACCTTTTCCCCTGGCCTAATCTTATTTCCTGGCTTCTCCTTTCCCCATAGCTTAACCTTTTCTCCTAGCCTAGCCTTTTCACCTAGCCTAACATTTTCACCTGGCATAACCTTCTTCGCTATCCTAAACTTTACCCAGAACAAAGTTTTTCCCCCTGCCTAATCTTTCCCCTAGCCTAATCTTTTCTCCTAGAGTTACCTTTTCCCCTGTCTTAACCATTCCTCTGGCCAAAGCTTTCCATCCGCCTGACCTTTTCCCCTTGCCTAACCCTTTCCACTGGCCTAACTTTTCCCCTGGCCTAATCTTTTCCCTTCACCTAATCTTTTCCCCTGGCCTAACCTTTTCCCATACCCTAATCTTTTCTCCTAGCATGGCCTTTTTGCCTAGCCAACCCATTTCCCCTAACCTTAACTATTCCCCTAACCTAAACCTTAACTGTAGCCAAACCTTTTCCTCTACCGCAACCAACTCCCCTAGCCTGTTTCCCCCTTGCCTAACCTTTCCCCCAGCCTAACTTTTTCTCCTAACCTAATCTTCTCCCCTAACCTAAACTTCTCACCTAGCCTAACTTTTCCCTAGTCTAATGTTTCTCCTAGCCTAATCTTTTCCCATAACCTAAAATTTACCCCAAGCTTAACCTTTTCCCCTAGCCCAACTCTTCTGCTAGCCTAAAGCTTTCCCTAACCTAACCTTTTCCCCTAACCTAATCTTTAAACGTTGCCTAAACTTTTCCCGCAAACAAACTTTTGCCCATGCCTAACCTTTCCCCCTAGCGTAACCTTTCCCCTAACCTAACCCTTTCCCATAGCCTAACCTTTTCCCTGGCCTAACCATTTTCCCTGGCCTAACGTTTTCCCCTGGCCTAATCTTTTTACCTTGCCTAACCTTTTCCCCTGGCCTTATCTTTCCCGTAGCCTCAGCTTTTCCCCTAGCCTAATCTTTACACCTAGCCTAACCTTTCCTATAGCCTAACTTTTTCCCCTACCCTAACCTTTTCCCCTGGCCAAACCTTTTCCCATACAATAACCTCTACCCCGGTTTAAACCTTTCCCATTGCCTGACCCTTTCCCATATCCTAAACTTTTCACCTAGCCAAACCATTTCGCCTACCATAACCTTCCCTAGCCTAATGTTTTCCCCTTACGTTACCTTTCCCCTAGCCTAATCTTTCCCTAGCCTAATCTTTCCCCTAGCCTAACCTTTTCCCCTGCTCTAACCTTTTCCCTACCCTAACCTTCTCTCCTGGCCTAACCTTTTCCCCTAGCCTAACCTTTTCCCCTGGTCTAACCTTTTCCCCTGGCCTAACCTTTTCCCCTGGCCTAACTTTTTCCCTGAGCCTAACGTTTTCCCCTAACCTTACTTTTTCCCCTTACTTTACCTTACCACTGACCTAACTTTCTCCCTGGCCGAACCTTTTCTCCTGGCCTAAGCTTTTCCCCTGGCCTAAACATCTCCCCTAGGCTAATACTTTTCCCTAGCCTGTTTCCCTAGTCTAATCTTTCCCCTAGCCTAACCTTTTCCCCTAGCCTAACCTTTTCCCCCACCTAACTCTTTCCCCTAGCCTAAGGTTTTCCCCTGGCCTAATCTTTTCCCCGGCCTAACCTTTTCCGCTAGCCTAACCTTTTCCCCTTGCCTAACCTTTTACCCTAGCCTAACCATTTGCCATAGCCTAACCTTTCCCCAGGTCAAACCTTTTCCCCCGAGTTATTCTTTTCCCCTAGCCTCAGCTTCTCCCCAGGCCTAACTTTTACACATAGCCTAACCTTTCTTAGAGCCTAACCTTTTCCCCTAGCCTAACCTACTCCCCTGGCCAAACCTTTTCCCATACAATAACCTTTACCCCCATTTAAACTTTTCCCCTTGCCTAACCTTTTCCCATAGCCTAACCTTTACCCCATAGCTTTAATTTCCCCCTATTCTAACATTTTCCCCTAGTCCAACCCTTCCACTAGCCTAATGCTTTCCCCTAACCTAACCTTTTTCCCTAACCTAATCTTTAAAAGTTGCCGAAACTTTTCCCATAACCTAACCATTTCCCCTTGCCTAACCTTTTCCCCTGGCTTAATCTTTTCCCCAGGCCAAACCTTTTCCCTGACCTAACCTTTTCCCCTGGCCTAAGCTTTTACCTGGCCTAACCTTTTCCCCTACCCTACCCTTCTCCCCTAGCCTAATGTTTTCTGCTTACCTAACCTTTGCCCTAGCCTAATCTTTCCTGTAGCCTAACCTTTTCCCCTAGCCTAACGTTTTTCTCTAGCCTATCCTTTTCCCCTGGTCTAACCTTTGCCCCTAATCTAAACTTTTCCCCTATCCTCATCTTTCGCCAAGCCTAACCATTCCCCATAGCCTAACCTTTTCTCTAGACTAATTTTTTCCCAGGCCAAACCCTTCCTTGACCTAAGCTTTTACCCTGGTCTAAGGTTTTCCTCTGGCCTAAACTTTTACCCAGCCTAAACTTTTCCCCTACCCTATCCTTCTCTCCTAGCCCAATGTTTCCCCCTTACCAAACCTTATTCCTAGCTTAATTTTTCCAGGAGCCTAACCTTTTCCCCTAGCCTAACCAATTCCCCTATCCTAACCTTTTTCTCCACCCTAACCTTCTCCCCTAGACTAATGTTTTCCCCTAGCCTAACGTTTCTCCTAGCCTAATCTTTCATCTAGCCTATCCTTTTCCCCTAGCCTAACCTTTTTCCTTAACCTAACCTTTTCCCCCAGCTTAACCCTTTCCCCTAACCTAACCTTTTCGCCAAGGGTAACCTTTTTGTGACCTAACCTTTCCCCTAGCCTAACCTTTTCTCCTAGCCTAACCTTTTCCACTATCCTAAACTTTTCTGCTGGCCTAACTTTTTCCCTGACCTAACCTTTTCCGCTGGCCTAACCTTTTCGCTTAGCCTAACATTTTCCCCTAGCCTAATCTTTTCCCTAGCATAGCCTTTTCCCCTAGCCTAGCCTTTATACCCACCCAAACCTTTTTCCATAGCCTAACCTTTCACCTGACCTAACCTTCTCCTTGGCCTAACCTTTTCGCCTTAGCTAAACTTTTCCCCTAGCCTATCCTTGTCCCACAGCCTAACCCTTTCCACTGGCCTAAGCTATTTCCCTAACCTAACCTTTATACCTAGCCTAACCTCTCCCCCTAGCCTAACCTAGCCTAGCCCCCTAGGCTAAACTTTTCCCCCAGCCTGGTCTTTTCTCATAACCTAAGCTTTCCCCTAACCTAACCTTTCCCCCTGGCCTAACATTTTCCCCGAGCCTAAACTTTTCCCCGAGCCTAAACTTTTCCCCTGGCCTAACCTTTTCCCCTGACCTAACCTTTACCCTGACATAACTTTTTTCCCTGGCCTAATCTTTCCCCTAGCCTAATCTTTTCCCCTAGCATAACCTGACCAGCTGACCTTTTGCCCTAGCCTAATGCTTTCTACTGGCCTAAGCTTTTCCCCTAACCTAACCTTTACACCTAGCCTAACCTTCTCCCATAGCCTAGCCTTCTCCCATAGCCTAACCTTTCCCTTTGCCAAACCTTTTTCCCTGCCCAACCTTTTCCCCCTAGCCTAACCTTTTCCCCTGAGCTAACCTTTACCCTGACATAGCTTTTTTCCCCTGGCCTAATCTTTCCCCTAGCCTAAGCTTTACCCTAGCTTAATCTTTTCCCCTAGTGTAACCTGACCACCTGACCTTTTGCCCTAGCCTAACCCTTTCCACTGGCCTAAACTTTTCCCCTAACCTAACCTTTACACCGAGACTAACCTTCTCCCATAGCCTAACCTTTCCCTTTGCCAAACTTTTCCTCTAGCCCAACCTTTTCCCCTAGCCGAACCGTTTCCCCTGGAAAGAGCCTGGGCTTGGGAGTCAGAGGTCATGGGTTCGAATCCCGGCTCTGCCACTTGTCAGCTGTTTGACTGTGGGCAAGTCACTTCACTTCTCTGTGCCTCAGTTACCTCATCTGTAAAATGGGGATTAAGACTGTGAGCCTCATGTGGGACAACCTGATTACCCTGTATCTACCCCAGTACTTAGAACAGTGCTCTGCACATAGTATGCGGTTAACAAATACCAACATTATTCTAACCTTTTCTGCTCCTTGAACTTTTACTCTGATATAACCTTTTCCCATAGCCTAATCTTTTCCCCTAGCCTAGCATTTTTGCCAAGCCTAACCTCTTCCCCTAGATTTAACCTTTCCCCTAGACTTAACCTTTCCCCTAGCATAACCTTTCCCCTAGCCTTACCTTTTCCCTCACCTAACCTTTTCCCCTAGCCTAACCTTTTCCTCTCGCCTAACCATTTCCCCTAATCTAACCTTTTCCCCTAGCCTAACATTTCTCCTAGCCTAACCTTTTCTCTGGTCTAAACCTTCGTCCTTGTCTAAGCTTTTCCCCTGGCCTTACCTTTTTCCTAGCCTAACCTTTTCCCCTGGCCAATGCTTTTCCCCGGCCTATTTCCACTAGCCTAAACTTTTCTTTTAGCCTAACCTTTTCCCTTGGCCTACCTTTATCCCTGACCTAACCTTTCCCCCTCTCCTAACCTTTTCTCCTGGCCTAACCTTTTCCACTATCCTAAACCTTTCCACTATCCTAAACTTTTCCACTAGCCTAACCTTTTCCTCTAGCCTAACCTTCTCCCTGGCCTAACCTTTTCACCTTACCTAAACTTCTTCCCTAGCCTAACCTTTTCTCCTGGCCTAAACCCTTCCCCTTGTCTAACCTTTTCCCCTAGCCTAGCCTTTTCGCCTAGCCTACCCACTTTCCCCGAGCCTTAACGTTTCTCCTATTCTAACCTTTTCCCCTAGCGTAACGTTTCCCCTCGCCTAACATTTTTCCCTGGCCTAACCTTTTCCCTGACCTAACCGTTTCCACTTGCTTAAGCTTTCCCCTGGCCTAATCTTTTCCCCTAGCTTAATGTTTTCCTCTAGCATAACCTTTTCCCCTACCCTAATCTGCTCCCTCGCCTAACCTTTTCCCCTAGCCTAACTTTTCCGTAGCCCTAACCTTTTCCCTAGCCTAAAGTTTTACTCTAGCCTAACTTTTTCCCCTAGTCTAACCTGCTCCCTCGCTAACCTTTTCTCTTAGCCTAAGCATTTCCCCTATTCTAACTTTTTCCCCTATCCTAACCTTTCCTCTGGCCTAAACCTTCATCCTAGTCTAAGCTTTTCCCCTTGACTAACTTTTCCCCTAGACTAATCTTTCCACTAGCCTAACCGCTTCCCCTGGTCTAACCTTTTCCCTTGGCCTAATCTTTTCCCCAGGCCAAACCCTTTCCCTGACCTAACCTTTTCCCCTGGCCTAAGCTTTAACCCAGCCTAACCTTTTCTCTACCCTAACCTTTTGCCTCTAGCCTAAACCTTACTCCTATCCTGACCTTATCTCCTGGTCTAACCTTTTCCTGTGGCCTAATCTTTCCCCAGGCCACCCTTTTCCCTGACCTAACCTTTTCCCCTGGCCTAAGCTTTAACCCAGCCTAACCTTTTCCCTACCCTAACCTTTTCCCTACCCTAACCTTTTCCCCTCGCCCAAGCTTTTCCCATGGTCTAGCCTTTTCCCCTGGTCTAGCCTTTTCCCCTAGCTTAACCTTTTCCCCTAGCCTAACCTTTCCCCTGGTCTAAACTTTTCCCCTGGCCAGTCTTTTCCCCTGGCCTAACCTTTTCCCCTAGCCTAACCTTTTCTGCTAGCCTAACCTTTTCTACTAGTCTTTCCTTCTCACTGGACTAACCTTCTCCCTAGCCCAAACCTTTCCCCTAGCCTTACGTTTTCACCTAGCCTAACCAATGCCCTATCCTCATCTTTCCCCTAGCCAAACCTTTTCCCCTAGCCTAACCCTTTCCCATAGCCTAATCTTTCCCTTCACCAAAAGTTTCCTCTACCCCAACCATTTCCCCTAGCCGAACCTTTGCCCCTGGCCTAATGTTTTCCCCTAGCTTAATCTTTTCCCACCCCTTGAACTTTTACTCTGATATAACCTTTTCCTGTAGCTTAATCTTTTCCCCTAGCCTAGCATTTTCGCCAAGCCTAACATCTTCCCTAGCCTTAACCTTTCCCCTATTATAACCTTTCCCTTAACCTAACCTTTTCCCATAGCCTAACCTTTTCCCCTTGCTTAACCTTTTTCATTACCTAACATTTTCCCCTAGCCTAAACCTTTCCCTTAGCCTAACCTTACCCCATAACCTAACCTTTCACCTCACCTAAACTTTTCCCCTAGCTTAAACTATTCCCCTAGCCTAACCTTTTTTCCTGGCCTAACCGTTTCCCCTAGACTAACTTTTTCCCCTACCCTAACCCTTTCCCCCAGCTTAAGCTTTTTCTCTAACCTAATATTTATGCCTAGCCTAACCTTTTCCTGTAGCCTAACTTTTCCCTGACCTAACATTTTCCCCTGGCCAAACATTTTCCCCTGACCTCACCCCTGAACCTGACCTAGCCTTTTCCCCTGGCCTAACCTTTTCCTCTGTCCTTAGCTTTCCCTTGCACTAACCTTTTCGCCTACCTTCAACTTTTCCCCTACTCTAACCGTTTTCCCCTAGCCGAACTTTCTCCCTGGTCTAACCTTCTCCCTGGTCTAAGCTTCTCCCTGGCCTAACCTTCTCCCTGGCCTAAACATTTGGCCTTGCCTAACCTTTTCCTCTAACCTAACCTTTTACACTAGCCTAACATTTTCCCCTAGCCTAACCTATTCCCCTAAACTAACCTTTTCCCCTGGCCTAAACCTTTCCCCTGGTCTAACCTTTTTCCATACCCGAACCTTATCCCCCAGCCTAGCCTTTTCACCTAGCCTAACCTTTTCCTCTAGCCTTAACTTTTCCCCTATTCTAACCTTTCCCCCTAGAGTAACCTTTCCCCTCTCCTAAGCTTTTTCCCTGGCCTTCCTTTTCCCCTGGCCTAACCTTTTATCCTATTCTAACCTTTTCCCCTGGCCTAACCTTTTCCCTGACCTAACCGTTTCCACTTGCTTAAGCTTTTCCCTCACCTAACCTATTCCCTTAGCCTAACCTTTTCCCCACACCTAATCTTTTCCCCTGGCGTAAACTTTCACCCTGGCCTAACCTTTTCCCATACCCTAACCTTTTCTCCAAGAATGGCCTTTTCGCCTAGCATACCCATTTCCCCTAACCTTAACCTTTCCCATATTCTAATCTTTTCCCCTAGCCTAACCTTTCCTCTGGCCTAAACCTTTATCCTAGTTTAAGCTTTTCCCTTGGCCTTACCTTTTTCCTGGCCTTACCTTTTCCCCTGGCCTAACCTTTTCCCCTGGCCTAACCTTTTCCCTTTGCCTGACCTTTTCCCCTAGCTTAACCTTTTCACCTAACCTAATCATTTCCCCTAGCCTAATCTTTTCCTCTGGCCTAAACTTTTCCCCTGGCCTAACCTTTTCTCCTGGCCTAAGCATTTCCCCGGGCTAACCTTTTCCCCTAGCCTAAACTTTTCCGCCAACCTAACCTTACCTAACCTTCTCCCTGGCCTAACCTTTTGGCCTTGCCTAACCTTTTGGCCTTGCCTAAACTTTTCCCCTGATCTAACCTTTTCCCCTGGCCTAACCTTTCCCTGGCCTAAACCTTTTCCCCAACTTAACCCTTTCCCCCAGGTTAAGCTTCTCCTCTTAACCTAACATTTATGCCTAGCCTAACCTTTTCCCATAGCCTAAGCTTTTCCCGGGCTAACCATCTCCCCTCACCTAACCATCTCCGCTCGCCTAACCATTTCCCCTCGCCTAACCTTTTCCCCTCCCCTAACCTTTTCCCCTAGCCTAACATTTTCCCCGGGCCTAACCTTTTCCCATAGCATGGCCTTTTTCCCTAGCCTATTTCCCCTAACCCAACTTTTACACCTACCCTAACCTTTTTCTGTAGCCCTAATTTTCCCCTACCTTAACGTTTTCCCTAGCATAACCTTTTCCCCTAGCCTATCCTTTTCCCCTAGCCTAGCCTTTTCACCTAGTCTACCATTTTCCCCCAGCCTTAACTTTCCCCTATTCTAACCTTTTCCCCTAACCTTACCTTTCCTCTAGCCTAACATGTCCCCTAGACTAACCTTTTCCTCTCACCTTACTTTTTCCTGGTATAACATTTTCCCTTGGCCTAACCCTTTCCCCTAGCCTACACTTTTCGCCTGGCCTAAACTTTTCCCCTGGCCTAACCTTTTCCCCTAGCCTAACCTTTTCCCCTGACCTAACCTTTTCCCTGACCTAACCGTTTCCACTTGCTTAAGCTTTTTCCCTCGCCTAACCTTTTCCCATAGCCTAACCTTTTCCCCTCGCCTAACCTTTTCCCCTGCCATAAACGTTTACACTGGCCTAACCTTTTCCCATACCTAGCCTTTTCTCCAAGCATGGCCTTTTCATCTAGCCTACCCATTTCCCCTAACCTTAACTTTCCCCTATTCTAATCTTTTCCCCTATCCTATCCTTTCTTCTCGACTAAACCTTTATCCTAGTCTAAGCTTTTCCCTGGGCCTTACCTTTTCCTGGCCTTACCTTTTCCCTGGCCTAACCTTTTCCCTTTGCCTGACCTTTTTCCCTAGCTTAACCTTTTCACCTAACCTAATCATTTCCCCTAGCGTAATCTTTTCCTCTGGGTTAAACTTTTCTCCTGGCCTAACCTTTTCTCCTGGCCTCAGCGATTCCCCTGGCCTAACCTTTTCCCCTAGCCTAACCTTTTCTGCCAACCTAACCTTCTCCCTGACCTAACCTTTTGGCCTTGCCTAACCTTCTGGCCTTGCCTAACCTTTTCCCCTGGCCTAACCTTTTCCCCTGGCCTAACCTTTCCTTGGCCTAACCTTATCCCTGACCTAACCTTTTCCCCTAATCTAACCTTTTCCCCTGGCCTAACCTTTTCCTGGCCTAACCTTTTTCCCAGACTAACCCTTTCCTGCAAGTTAAGCTTTTCCTCTAACCTAACGTTTATGCCTAAACCTAACCTTTCCTGTAGCCTAAGGCTTTTTCCAGGGCTAACCATCTCCCCTCGCCTAACCATTTCCCCTTGCCTAACCTTTTCCCCTAGCCTACCATTTTCCCCGGGTCTAACCTTTACCCAAGGCATGGTCTTTTCCCTAGTCTAATCTTTTCCTTTGGCCTAACCTTTTCCCCTGGCCTAACCTTTTATCCTGGCCTGTTTCCCTGGGCTAACCTTTACCCTTGCCTAAACTTTTCTGCCAACCTAACCTATCTCCCTGGCCTAAACTTTTGCGCCTTGACCTAACCTTTTCCTGTAGCCTACCCCTTTCCACTGGCCTAAGGCTTTTCCCCTAACCTAAACTTTACACCTAGCCTAACCCTTTCCCATACCCTAACCTTTCCCCAAGCCATGGCCTTTTTGCCTAGCCTACCCATTCCCCTAACCTTAACTTTTCCCATATTCTAATCTTTTCCCCTAGCCCAACCTTTCCTCTGGCCTAAAACTTTATCCTAGTTTAAGCTTTTCCCAGGGCCTTACCTTTCTGATGGCCTTACCTTTTCCCCCAAGGCCTAACCTATTGCCCTGACCTAATATTTTCCACTATGCCTGACCTTTTTCCCTAGCTTAACCTTTTCACCTAACCTAATCGTTTCCCCTAGCCTAATCTTTTCCTCTGGCCTAAACTTTTCCCCTGGCCTAACCTTTTCTCCTGGCCTGTTTTCCCTGGCCTAAACTTTTCCTGTAGCCTAACCCTCTGCCCTGGCCTAAACTTTTCCCCTAGCCTAACCTTACACCTAGCCTAACCCTTTCCCAATACCCTAAACCTTTCCCCAAGTATGGCCTTTTTTGCCTAGCCTACCCATTTCCCCTAACCTTAACTTTTTCCTTATTCTAATCTTTTTCCCTAGCCTAACCTTTCCTCTGGCCTAAACCTTTATCCTAGTTTAAGCTTTTCCCTTGGCCTTACCTTTTTCCTGGCCTTACCTTTTCCCCAGGCCTAACCTTTTCCCCTGGCCTAACCTTTTCCCTTTGCCTGACTTTTTTCCCTAGCTTAACCTTTTCACCTAACCTAATGGTTTCCCCTAGCCTAATCTTTTCCTCTGGCCTAAACCTTTCCCCTGGCCTAACCTTTTCTCCTGGCCTAAGTGTTTCCCCAGGCTAACCTTTTCCCCTAGCCTAAACTTTTCCGCCAACCTAACCTTCTCCCTGGCCTAACCTTTTGGCCTTGCCTAACCATTTGGCCTTGCCTAAACTTTTCCCCTGGCCTAACCTTTTCCCATGGCCTAACCTTTTCCCTGACATAACCTTTTCCCTTGATCTAACCTTTTCCCATGGTCTAACCTTTTCCCTAGCCTAACCCTTCCTCCAGGTTAAGCTTTTCTCTAAGCTACCATTTATGCCTAGCCTAACCTTTTCCATAGCCTAAGCTTTTTCCCGGCTAACCATCTCCCTGCCGAACCATTTCCCCTCGCCTAACTTTTTCCCATAGCCTAACTTTCCTTCTGGCCTAAACCTTTATCCTAGTCTAAGCTTTTCCCCTGGCCTTACCTTTTTGCTGTCCTAACCTTTTCCCCTGGCCTATGCGTTTCCCCTGGCCTAACCCTTTCCACTATCCTAAACTTTTCCACTAGCCTACCCTTTTCCCCTAGCCTAACCTTCTCCATCACCTAACCTTCTCCCTGGCCTAACCTTTTCATCTTGCCTAAACTTTTCCCCTAGCCTAACCTTTCCTCTCACCTTAATTTTTCCTGGTATAACATTTTCCCCTGGCCTAACCCTTTCCCCTAACCTAACCCTTTCGAGTGGCCTAATCTTTCCCCTAGCCTAAACCTTTCCCCTGGCCTAACCATTTCCCCTGGCCTAACCTTTTCCCCTGGCCTAACTTTTCCCCTGGCCTAACCTTTCCCCTGGCCTAACTTTTTCCCTTAGCCTAATCTTTTCCCTACCGTAATCTTTCGCCTAGCCTAATCTTTTCCCTACTGTAATCTTTCCCCTAGCCTCACCCTTTCCCCTAGCCTAAGCTTTCCATCTGCCTAACCTTTTCCCCTAGCCTTACCCTTTCCATGGCTTAAGCTTTTCCCCTAACCTAACCTTTACACCTTGCCTAGGTTTTTGACATAATCTAACCTTTCGCCTCGTCATACCTTTCCTCTAGCCCAACCTCTTTCCCCTAGGCCTAACCTTTTCCCCAGTGTAACGTTTTTCCTAGCATAACCCTTTCCGCTCCTTAAAATTTTCCTGTTGGACCTAATCTTTTCCCATGACTTATCTTTTCCCCTCTAGCCTTTTCGTCAAGCCTAACCTCTTCCCCTAGCATTAACCTTTCTCCTATTCTAACCTTTCCCTCTAGCTCAACTTTTCCCCAGCCTAACCGTTCCCCTAGCCCAAACTTTCCCCTAGCCTAACCTAGGGGAAACCAAGAGAAGCAGCGTGGCTCAGTGGGAAAGAGCCTGGGCTTGGGGAGCCAGAGGTCATGGGTTCGAATCCACGGCTCTGCCACTTGTCAGCTGTGTGACTGTGGGCAAGTCAACTTAACTTCTCTGTGCTCAGTTACCTCATCTGTAAAATGGGGATTAAGACTGTGAGCCTCACGTGAGACAACTTGCATTACCCTGTATCTACCCCAGCCTTAGAACATTGCTCTGCACATAGTAAGCGCTTAACAAACACTAACATTATAACCTTTCCCTTAACCTAACCTTTTCCTATAGCCTACCCTTTTCCCCTAGCTTAACTTTTTCATGACCTAACATTTTCCCCTAGCCTAAACCTTTCCCCAGCCTAACTTTTTCCCATAGTCTAACCGGTTCACTTTGGCCTAACATTTCCCCCTAGCTTAACCTTTCCTCCTAGCCCAAACGTTTCCCTTGGCCTGACCTTTTCCTGATCTAACCTTTTCCCCTCACCTAACCTTTTCTCCTGGCCTAAGTGGTTTCCTCGGGCTAAACGTTTTTCCTAGCCTAAACTTGTCCACCAACCTAACCTTATCCCCTAGCCTAACTTTCTCCCTGGTCTAACCTTTTGGACTTGCCTATCCTTTTCCCCTAGCCTAATCTGTTCCCCAGCCTAAACTTTTACCATAGCTTATACTTTTCCTGTGACCTAATCCCCCGGCCTAACCCTTTTCCCTTAGCCATAATCTTTTCTTCTGGACTAAACCTTTTCCCTTAGCCTAACCTTTTCCCCTAGCCTGTCCTTTTCCCCCCCAGCCTACTCCTTTCCCCTAGGTTAGGCTTTTCCTCTAACCTAACATTTATGCCTAGCCTAACCTTTTCCTGTAGCATAAGCTTTTCCCTGGCCCTAACTATTTCCCCTAGCCTAACCTTTTCCCCCTACCCTAACCTTTTCACCTGGCCTAAACATTTCCCCTGATCTAACCTTATCCCCCTGACCTAACCTTTTCCCATAGCTATCCTTTTCACTTAGCCTAGCCTTTTCTCTTACCCCAGACTTTTCCCCTGGCCTAACCCTTTTTCCTGATTTAACTTTTTTTCCTGACCTAACCTTTTCCACTGGCCTAAGCTTTTACCCAGCCTAACCCTTTCCCCTAGCCTAACCTTTTCCCCCTCACCTATCCATTTCCCCTAGCCTAACCCTTTCCCCTAGCTTATGCTTTTCCTCTTACCTAACATTTATGCCTAGCCTAACCTTTTCCTATAGCCGAAACTTTTCCCCTAGCCTAACCATTTCCCCTGACCTAATCTTTGCCACTGGCCTAACATTTCCCCCGGCCAAACCTTTTCCCCGGCCTACTGTCTCCCCTAGCCTAACCGTTTCTCCTAGCCTAACCTTTTCCCCTAGCCTAACCCTTTCCCTAGCTTAAGCTTTTCCTCTAACCTAACATTTATGCCTAGCTTAACTTTTTCCCGTAGCCTAACCTTTTTCCCCCGACCGTAACCTTTTCCCCTGTCCTAAGCTTTTCCCTTGCCTAGCCTTTTCCCCTAGAAAAACATTTCCCCTACCCTAAACTTTTCCCCTCGCCTGACCATCTCCCTGGCCTAACCTTCTCCCTGGCCTAACCCTTTAGCCTTGCCTAACCCTTTAGCCTTGCCTAACCTTTTCCCCTTGCCTAACCTTTTTCTCTAGCCTAACCGTTTACCCATGCCTAACCATTTACCATAGCCTTTCCTCCAGGTCAAACCATTTCCCTGACCTAATCTTTTCCCCTAGCCTAAGCTTTTCTCTGGCCTAAAGCTTTTTCTCTGGCCTAACCTTTTTCCCTAGCCTAACTTTTCCCTTGGCTAACATTTTTCCCTAGCCTAACCTATTCCCCTGGTCTAACCTTTTCCCATGCCCTAACCTTTTCCCCCAGCCTATCCTTTTCGCCTAGACTACCCTTTTCCTCTAGCCTTAACTTTTCCCCTATTCTAATCTTTTCCCCTGCGTAACCTTTCCCCTAGCCTAAACCTTGCCCTCGCCTAAGCTTTTCCCCAGGCTTTTTCCACTACCTAACCTTTTCCTCTAAGCATAACCTTTTCCTTGGCCTAACCTTTTTCCCCTTTGCCTAACCTTTTCCCCTTGCCTTACCTTTTCCCCTAGCTAACCTTTTCCTCTAGCCTAACCTTTTCCCCTAGCCTAATGTTTTCCCCTAGCCTAACCCTTTCCCTTTCCCTAAGCCTTTCCTTTAACCTAACCTTTACACCTAACCTAACCTTTTTCCGTAGCCTACCCTTTTCTCCTGGCCTAACCTTTTCCCTCGCATAACCTTTTTCCCTGGCCAAACATAACCTAATGTTTTCCTTTAGCCTATCCTTTTCCCATATCCTCACCTTTTCTCCTAACCTAACCATTTCCCATAGCCTAATCTTTTTCCCCTAGTGTAACCTTTTCCCCTGGCCTAACCTTTTCCCTGGCCTAACCTTTTCCCCTGGCCTAACCTTTTCCCTGGCCTGACCTCTCGCACTGGCCTTACGTTTTCCACTGGCCTAACCTTTTCCTGTAGTCTAAGCTTTTCCTCTAACCTAAACTTTACACCTAGCCTCACCTTTTCTCATAGCCTAACCTTTCCCCTGGCCTAACCTTTTCCTTAGCCTAACCTTTTCTTTTAGCCTAAACTGTTCCCCTGACCCAACCTTTTCCCTGACATAAACATTTCGCCTGCCCTAACCTTTTCCCCTGCCCTAACCTTTTCCCTGGAGTATCCTTTTCCCCTAGTCTAACCTTTTCTAAAGTCTAAAGTTTTCCCTAGCCTAACCTTCTCCCTGGCCTAACATTGTAACCTGGCCTAACCTTTTCCCCTAGTGTAACCTTTTCCCCTACCCTAACCATTTCCCATAGCCTAACCTTTTGCCTAGCCTAACCTTTTCCCTTAGCCTAATCTTTACCCCTAGCCTAACCTTTCCCTTGCCTAATCTTTCCCCTAGCCTAACCTTTTCCCCTAGGTTAAACATTTCCCTGAAACTAACCTTTTCCCTGAGACTAACCTTTTCCCCTAGCCTAACCATTCCCGCTAGCTTAACCATTTCCCCTAACGTAAGCTTTTCGCCTTGCCTAACCTTTTCACCTAGCCTAAACTTTTCCCCTAACCTAATCTTTACACCTAGCCTAAACTTTTCCCCTAGCCTAATGTTTATCCCTAGCCTAATCCTAACCGTTTCCCCTAACGTAACCATTTCCCCTGGCCTAAACTTTTCCCCTAACCTAATCTTTACACCTAGCCTAAACTTTTCCCCTAGCCTAATGTTTTTCTCTAGCCTAATTCTAACCTTTTCCCCTAGCCTAATATTTTCCCCTGGCCTACATATTTCTCCTAGCCTAACCTTATCCCCATGGCCTAACCTTTTCCCCTATCATAACCTTTCCCACTAGCCTAACCATTTAACACAGCTTAACCTTTTCCCCTGGCCTAAGCTTTTCCCCGTCCTAAACTTTTTCCTTAACCTAAACCTTTCCATTTGCTTAACCTTTTTGCCTATCCTAACCTTTTTCCCCAGCCTAACCATTTACCATAGCCTAACCTTTTCCCTTGGCCTAACCTTTTCCCCTAGCCTAACCTTTTGCCTTAGGCTACATTTTTTCCCTAAGCCAAACCCTTTTCCTACCCTAGTTTTCCCCTAACCTAAACTTTACACCTTGCCTAAACATTCCCCCAGCCTAACCATTTACCATAGCCTAACCAGTTCCCATAGCCTAGCCTTTACTACTAGCTGAACGTTTACCCCTAGCCTAACCTTTTCCCCTAGCCTAACCCTTTCCCCTACTCTAAGCTTTTCCCCTAACCTAACCTTTACACCTAGCCTAAACCTTTCCCCTAACCTAAACCTTTCCCCTAGTGTAACCACTTCCCATAGCCTAACCATTTCCCATAGCCGAACCATTTCCCATAGCCAACCTTTACCTCTAACCTAATGTTTACCCCTAGCCTAACCTTTTCCCCTGGCCTAACGTTTACCCCTAGCCTAACCTTTTCCCCTGGCCTAACCTTTTCCTCTGGCCTAACCTTTTCCCCTGGCCTAATCTTTTCTCTTGTCCTAAACTTTGTGCTGGCTTAACTTTTTTCCTTATCCAAAAATTTTCCTTGCCTTAAACTTTTCCCCGGCCTAACCTTATCTCCTGGCCTAACCTTTTCCCATATCCTAACCTTTTAATAATAATAATGTTGGTATTTGTTAAGTGCTTACTATGTGTCAAGCATTGTTCTAAGCACTGAGGCAGCTACAGGGTAATCAGGTTGTCCCACGTGAGGCTCACAGTTAATCCCCATTTTACAGATGAGGTAACTGAGGCACAGAGAAGTTAAGTGACTTGCCAACAGTCACACAGCTGACAAGTGGCAGAGCCGGGATTCAAACTCATGACCTCTGACTCCCAAGCCCGTGCTCTTTCCACTGAGCCACGCTGTTTCTCTACCCTTTTACCCTAGACCTAACCTTTTCGCCTGCTTTGACCTTTCCTTTAGCCTTAACTTTCTCTATTCTAACCTTTTCCCTAGCCTAACACTTTACACTAATTTAACCTTTTCCCCTAGCCCAAACCTTCCCCTAGCCTAACCTTTCCCCTAACCTAACCATTTCCCATAGCCTAGGCTTTTTCTATAGCCTAACCTTTTCCCCTAGCCTAGTGTTTTCCCCTAACATAACCTTTTCACCTAGCCGAACCTACTCCCTGGCCTAACCTTTTCCCCTTGCCTAACCCTTACTCCTGGTCTGACCTATTCCCTGACCTAACCTTTTCCCCTGCCCTAATCTTTTCAGCCGGCCTAAGCTTTTTCCCTGGCCTAACCATTTCCCCTACCCTAAAGGTTTCCCCAGCCTAACCTTTTCCCCTAACCTAAACTTTTCCCCTAACCTATCATTTTCCTCTAGCCTAACCTTTTCTCTGGCCTAACCCTCTCCCTGGCCAAAACTTTTCCTCTGGCCCAACCTTTTCCCTTAGCCTGATATTTTCACCTCGCCTTACCCTATCCTCTAGCCTATGCTTTTCCCCTAACCTAACCTTTACACCTATCCTAACCTTTTCCCGTAACCTAATGTTTCCCCTCACCTAACCTTTCCTCTAGCCTATCCTTTTCCCCTAGCCTAACCTTTTCCCAGGCCTAACCATTCCCCCTAGCCTAACCTTTTTCCCTAATCTAATGTTTTCCCCTAGCCTAATCTTTCCTCTGGCCTAGCCTTTTCTCATGGCCTCTCCTTTTCCCCTGGCCTGTTTCCCCTAGCCTTTTTCCCCTAGCCTAACCTTTTCCCCCAGCCTAACCTGTTCCCCTGGCCTAACGTTTTCTCCTGGCCTAACCTTTTGCCATAGCCTAACCTTTTACCCTAGCCTAACCCTTTACCCTAATTTAACCTTTTCCTCTAACCCAAACTTTACACCTTGCCCAACCTTTTCCTGTATCCTAAACCTTCCCCTAGCCTAACCTTTTTCCCTAGCCTAAACTTTTTCCCTAGCCTAACCTTTTCCCTTAGCATAACCTATTCCCCAGCTTAAACCTTTCACATGGCCTAATCTTTTCCCCTAGCCTAATATTTTCCCCAAGCCTTACCTTTTCCCCTAGCCTAAACTTTTCCATAGTCTTACCTTTTCCCTGTTCTAACCTTTTCCCCTAGCCTAACCATTTACCATCGACTAAACCTTTCCCTGACCTAACATTTTCCCCTACCCTAACCATTTCCCATAGCCTAACCTTTTCCCATCGCCTATCCTTTTCCCATGGCCTATCCTTTTCCCCTGGCCTAACCGTTTCCCCCAGTCTACCCTTTCCCCTAGACATACCTTTTCCACTAGCCTAAGCTTTTCCCCTCAACTAACCTTTACACCTTAGCCTAAGCTTTCCCCTTCCCCTTTTCCCCTCACGGAATCTTTTCCCCTCACTAACCTTTGCTTTTGCTTAACCTTTGCCCCTGGCTTAAACTTTTCCCTGACCTAACTCCTTTTCTCCTGGCCTAACATTTTCCTCTGGCCTTAACCTTTTCCCCTAGCCTAACTATTCCCCTAGCCTTACCTCTTCACATGGCCTATACTTTTCCCCCTGCCTAAACTTTTACCCTAGTCTAACTTTTCCCGTATTCTCACCTTTCCCCCAGCCTAACCTTTCCCCTAACCTAACCATTTCCCCTAGCCTAGCTTTTCCCTAGCCTAACCTTTCCCCCTCCCTAACCTTTGCCCCCTAGCCTAATGTTTGCCCCTAGCCTAATCTTTGCATACCCTAATCTTTCCCCTGGCCTAACCTTTTCCCCTGGATTATGCTTTTCCCCAAACAAAGTTTATACCTCACCTAACCTTTTCCCCTAGCCTAACCTTTTCTCTTAGCTTAAAATTTTCCCTGGCCTAACCTTTTCCCCTAGTCTAACCTTTTTCTTCACTTAACATTTTCCCTGGCCTAACCTTTTCCCCTAGCTAACGTTTTCTGCTGGCCTAACCTTTTCCTCTAGCCTAAACTTTTCCCCTAACTTAACCTTTTCCCTGAGCCTAACCTTTTTCCTTGGCCTATCCTTTTCCCTGGCCTTGAAAATTTCCCCTGGCCTAATCTTTTCCCGGGCCTAACCTTTTCCCCTATGCTAACCTATACACTAGCCTAACATGTTTCCCCTATCCTAACCCCTTCCCCTAGCCTAACTTTTCCCTGCCTAATGCTTTCTCTTAGCCTCTTTCCCCTAGCCTAATGTTTGCCCCTAGCCTAACCTTTCCCTTGCCTAATCTTTCCGCTGGCATAAACCTTTCCCTAGCTTATCCATTTCCACTAGCCTAACCTTTTCCCCTAGCCTAACCTTTCCCCTGCCTAAACATTTCTCCTAGACTAACCTTTTTCCCTAGCATAACTATTTACCCGGCTTAAACCTTTCCCCTGGCCTATCCTTTTCCCCTACCCTTAACCTTTCCCCTATTCCAACCTTATCCCCTAGCCCAACCCCTCCGCGAACCTAACCTTTCCCCTAACGTAACCATTACATATAGCCAAACCTTTTCCCTAATGTAACCGTTGCCCATAGCCTAACCTTTTCCCCTAGCCTAACCTTTTCCCCTAGCCTAACCTTTTTCCCTGCCTACCCTTTTTCCATAGCCTATCCTTTTCTCCTAGCCTAACCTTTCCCCTGTTCTAAACTTTTCCCCTAGCCTAACCTATTCCCCTAGCCTAACCTATCCCCATGGCCTATACTTTTCCTCTGACCTTACCTTTTTCTCCTAGCTAACCCTTTTCCTCTAGCCTAACCTGTCTTCCCTAGCCAAACCTTTCCCCTAACCTAAACTTTTCCCCTTAACTAACTTTTCCCCTTGCCTAACCTTTTCCCCTCCCCTAACGTTTTTCCCTAGCCTAATCTTTCCCTAGTCTAATCTTTCCCTAGCCTAATCCTTCCCCTAGCTGAAACTTTTCCCCTGGTCTAACCTTTTCCCCTAGGCTAACCTATACTCCTGACTACCATTTCCCCTAACCTAACCCCTTCTCCTAGCCTAACCTTTTCCCCTAGCCTAACCTTTTCCCCTAGCCTAGCCTTTCCCTTGCCTAACCTTTTCCTCTAGCTTACCCATTTCCCATAGCCTATCTTTTTCCCCTAGCCTAACCTTTTCTCCTAGCCTAAACATTTCCCCTAGATTAAACATTTCCCCAGCTTAACCTTTTCCCCTAGCATAACTTTTTACCCGGCTTAAACTTTTCCCCTGGCCAATCCTTAATCCCTTGCCTTAACCTTTCTCCAATTCTAACCGTTTCCCCTAGCTCAACCCCTCCACGAGCCTAACCCTTCCCCTAATGTAACCATTGCTTATAGCCTAACCTTTTCCCCTAGCCTAACCTTTTCTCCTACCTAAACATTTCACCTAGCCTAAACATTTCCCCTAGACTAACCTATTCCCCTAGCCTAACATTTTCCCATGGCCTATACCTTTCTACTGGCCTTACCTTTTCCCCTGGCCTCAACTTTTACACTAGCCTAACCTTTACCCTAGCCAAACCTTTTGCCCCTAACCTAAACTTTACCATATTGCCTAACCAATTCCCGTAGCCCTAACTCTTCCTCTCGATTAACCTTTTTCCCTAGCCTAACGTTTCTCCCTAGCCTAACCTTTCCCTTGCCTAATCTTTACCCTGGCCTAACCTTTTCCCCTAGCTATCCATTTCCCATAGCCTAACCTTTTCCCTGGCCTAACCTGTTCCCCTAGTCTAAACATTTCCCCTAGCCTAACCTTGTCCACTAGCCCAACCCCTCCGCGAGCCTAACCTTTTCCCTAATGTAACCATTGCCTGTAGCCTAACCGTTTCCCCTAGCCTAACCTTTTCTCCTTGCCTCACCTTTTCCCCTAGCCTAACCTTTTCCCTGTTCTCAACTTTTCCCCTAGCCTAAGCTATTCCCCTAGCCTAACCTTTTCCCATGGCCTAACCTTTTCCCGTAGCCTATCCTTTTACCCTAGTCTAACTTTTTACCCTAGCCTAACCCTTTACCCTAGCCAAACCTTTTCCCCTAACCTAAACTTTACACATTGCCTAACCATTTCCCGTTGCCTAACTTTTCCCCTCGACTAACCTTTTTCCCTCGACTAACCTTTTTCCCTCGCCTAACCTTTTCCCCTAGCTTAACCTTTTCCCCTAGCCCAACGTTTTTCCCTAGCCTAATCTTTCCCTAGCCAAATCCTTCCCAGACCCTCATCCTTCCCTGGCCTAATATTTTCCCCTAGCCTAAACTTCTCCCCTGGCCTAACCTTTTCACGGGGCCTAACCTTTTCCTCTAGGCTAACCTATACTCCTAGCCTATGATTTCCCCTGTCGTCAACCCTTTCCCCTAGCCTAAGATTTTCGCCTAGCTTAACCTTTCCTCTAGCCTAATGTTTTTCCCCTAGCCTAACTTTTCCCTTGCCTAATCTTTACCCTGGCCTAACCTTTCCCCTAGCTTATCCATTTCCCATAGCCTCACCATTTCCCTGGCCTAACCTGTTCCCCTAAACATTTCCCCTAGCCCAACCGCTCCACGAGCCTAACCTTTCCCCTAATGTAACAATTGCCTATAGCCTAACCGTTTCCCCTAGCCTAACCTTTTCCTTGTTGCTAAACTTTCCCCCTAGCCTAAACATTTTCCCATGGGCCTATACCTTTCCCCCTGGCTTTTACCTTTCCCCTAGCATAAGCTTTTTACACTAGCCTTAACCTTTACCCTACCCAAAACATTTCCCCTAACCTAAACTTTTCACATTGCCGAACCATTTCCCATAGCCTAACTTTTCCCCTCAACTAACATTTTTCCCTCGCCTAACCTTTTCTCCTAGCCTAACCTGTTCCCCTAGCTTAACCTTTTCCCCAGCCTAACGTTTCTCCCTAGCCTAATCTTTAGCTAGCCTAATCCTTCGCTGACCTAACCTTTTCCCCTAGCCTAAACTTTTCCCCTGGCCTAACCTTTTCACAGGGCCTAACCTTTTCCTCCAGGCTAACCTATACTCCTAGCCTACCAATTTCCCCTGTCCAAACCCCTTCCCCTAGCCTAACTTTTCCCCTAGCCTAAACCTTTTCCTCTAGCCTAATGTTTTTCCCCTAGCCTAATCTTTCCCTTGCCTAATCTTTACCCTGGCCTAAGCTTTCCCCTAGTTTATCCATTTCCCATAGCCTAACCTTTTCCCCTCGCCTAACCTTTTTCCCCTAGCCTAACGTTTCTCCCTAGCCTAATCTTTCCCTACCCTAATCTTTCCCTGGCCTAACCTTTTCTCCTGGGCTAACCTATACTCCTGCCTACCATTTTCCCCTATCCTAACCATTTCCCCTAGCCTAACCTTTTCCCCTAGCCTAACCTTTTCCCCTAGCCTAATCATTTCCCCTAGCCTAACATTTTCCCCTAGCATAAATTTTTACTCAGCTTGAACTTTTACCCTGACCTATTCTTATCCCCTGGTCTTAGCCACCTTTCCTTACCCTAGCCTGAACATTTCCCCTAGACTAAACATTTCCCCTAGACTAACCTTTTCCCCTAGCCTTAACCTTTTCCCTATTCTAAACTTTTTCCCTAGCCCAACCCCTCCACAAGCCTAACCTTTCCCATAACGTAACTATTGCCTATAGCCTAACCTTTTCCCCTAGCCTAACCTTTTCCTTGTTCTAAACTTTTCCCCTAGCCTAACATTTTCCCATGACCTATACCTTTCCCCTGGCTTTACCTTTCCCCTAGCATAAGCTTTTACACTAGCCTAACCCTTTACCCTACCCAAAACATTTCCCCTAACCTAAACTTTCACATTGCCGAACCATTCCTCCTTGCCTAAGCTTTTCCCTGTTCTAAACATTTCCCCTAGCCTAACCTATTCCCTAGCCTAACATTTTCCCATGGCCTATACCTTTCCACTGGCCTACCTTTTCTCCTAGCCTAAACTTTTACACTAGCCTAACCCTTTACCCTAGCCAAACCTTTCCTCCTTGCCTAACCTTTCCTCCTTGCCTAAGCTTTTCCCTGTTCTAAACATTTCCCCTAGCCTAACCTTTTCCCCTAACCTAAATTTTACATCTTGCCTAACCATTTCCTTTAGCCTAACCTTTTCCCCTCACCTAACCTTTTCCTCTCGCCTAACCTTTTCCCTGACCTAACCTTTTCCCTTGGACTAACATTATCCCCTAACCTAACGATTTCCCATAGCCTAACCTTTTCCCTAGCCTAACCTTTACTCCTAGCCTAACCATTTCCCCTAGCTTACCTTTTCCCCTAAACTAAACTTTTCACCCCGTTTAACCTTTTTCCCCTAGCCTAAACTTTCCCTTCACCTAATCTTGTCCCCTAGCCTAACCATTTCCCCTAGCCTAAGCTTTTCGCTAACCTAACCTTTACACCTAGCCTAGCCTTTCCCCTCACCTAATGTTTTCCCTAGCCTAATCTTTCCCCTAGCCTAATCTTTCCCCAGCTTAACTTTTTTTCTTGGCCTAACCTTTTTAGCCTAGCCTAACCTGTTCCCCTAGGCTAACCAATTCGCCTAGCCTAACGTTTTTCCCCTACTCTAACCTTTCCCTTGCCTAATCTTTCCCCTGGCCTAAACTTTTCCCTTAGATTATCCATTTTCTGTAATCTAAACTTTTCCCTGGCCAAACCGTTCCCCCTAGCCTAAACATTTCCCCAAGAGTAACATTTTCTCTTAGCTTAACCTTTTCCACTAGCCTAACTTCCC
The DNA here is from genome assembly GCF_004115215.2 of Ornithorhynchus anatinus. Lineage (NCBI taxonomy): Eukaryota > Metazoa > Chordata > Mammalia > Monotremata > Ornithorhynchidae > Ornithorhynchus > Ornithorhynchus anatinus. Next base: position 13,463,228 of record NC_041750.1, read on the forward strand.
CTCACCTAAAATTTTCACCTTGCATAACCTTTTCCCCTTGCTTAACCTTTTCCCTTGGCCTATCCTTTCCCCTGATCTAACTTCTTCCCCTGGCCTAACGTTTTCCCTTAGCGAAACCTTTTCCCTTGGCCTATCCTTTTCCCTGACCTAACTTTTTCCTAAGGCCTAACCTTTTCTTCTGGCCTAACGTTTTCCCTTAGCCTAACGTTTTCCCTCAGCCTAAACATTTCCCCTTTTCCCCTAGCCTAACCTTTTCCCTCACCCTAACCTTTTCCCTTGGCCTACTCTTTTCCCTGACCTAACCTTTTCCCAAGGCCTAACCTTTTCCCCTGGTCTAACCTTTTCCCTTAGCCTAATCTTTTCCCCTAACCTAACCTATTCCCCTGGCCTAACCTTTTCCCTCAGCCTAACCTTTCCCCCTAGCCTAAATTTTTCCCCCAGCCTAACTTTTTCCCCCAGCCTAAATGTTTCCCCCTAGCCTAACCTTTTCCCCCTAGCCTAACCTTTCCCTTGCCTAACCATTTCCCCTAGCTTATCCATTTCCCATAGCCTAACCTCTTCTCTGGCCCAACCTTTTCCCCTAGCCTAAACATTTCCCCAAGACTAACCTTTTGCCCTAGCCTAACCTTTTCCCATAGTGAGCCTTTTCCCCTAACCTAAAATTTTCACCTTGCATAACCTTTTCCCCTAGCCTAAACTTTACCCATAGCCTAACCTTTTCACTTGGCCTATCCTTTTCCCTGACCTAACCTCTTCCCAAGGCCTAACCTTTTCCCTTAGCCTAATCTTTTCCCAAGGCCTAACCTTTTCCTGTAGCTTAACCTTTCCCCTAGCCTAAACTTTTCCCCTAGCATAACCTTTTTCCTTGTCCTTACCTTTTCCCCTGCCCTAATCTTTTCCCTAGCCATAACCTTTTCCCTAGCCATAACCTTTCCCCAGCCTAACATTTTCACATAGCCTAACCTTCTCCCTAGCCTAACCTTTTCCCCTTGCCTAACCTTTTCCTCTAGCCTAACCTTTTCCCCTAGCCTAATCATTTCCCATAGACTAAACTTTCCCGTGGCCTAATCCTTTCCCTTCGCCTAACCTTTTCCTCTGTCCTAACCTTTTCCCCTGGATTAAGCTTTTCCCCGGCCTAAAATTTCCCCCTAGCCTCAGCTTTTCCCCTAGCCTTACCTTTTCCCTTAGCCTAGCGGTTTCCCCTAACGTAACCTTTTCCCCTTGCCTAACCCTTTCCCCTAGCCTAAGGTTTTCCCCTAATCTAACCTTTACACCTAGCCTAACCTTTCCCCTGGCCTAACTGTTCCCCAGCCTAATCCTTACCTCTAGCCTATCCTTTTCCCCTGACATAACCTTTTTTCCCGGCTTAAACTTTTCCCATGGCCTAATCTTTTTCCCCTAGCCTAATCTTTTCCCTAACCTAGCCTTTTCACCTGCCCTAACCTTTTTCCTTAGCCTTAACCTTTCCCCTAACCCGACCTTTACACCTAGCCTAACCTTTTCCCATAGTCTAAACTTTCCCTGGCCTAATCTTTCCCCTGGCCTAACCTTTTTTCCTAGTTTATTTATTTCCCATTCCCTTTTCCCCTGGCCTAACCCTTTCCTGTGGTCTAACCTTTTCCCCTAGCCTAGCCTTTTTGCCTAGCCTAACGTTTTCCCCTAGCCTTAACTTTTCCCCTATTCTAACCTTTTCCCCTAGCCTAACCTTTCGCCTTGCCTAACCCTTGCCCTAGCCTAACCTTTTCCCCTGGCCTAACCTTTTCCCTGGCCTAAACTTTTCCCCTAGCCTAAACATTTCCCCAAGACTAACCTTTTCCCCTAGCCTAAAATTTTCCCCTGGCCTAACCTTTTCCCCTAGCCTAACCTTTTCCCCAAGCCTAACATAGTCTTTGCCTTGCAGGCCTGGCCCCAAACCCTTCTCGTTCCAGTTTTGCCCCCCTCCAGCCTTTGCCTTCCAGGGGTGGCCCTGAAGCCCTCTCATTCCAGTTTTGGCCCACCAGCCTTTGCCTTCCAGGCCTGGCCCCCCAGCCTTTGCCTTCCAAGTCTGCCCCCCCTGCTGTTGCGTTCCAGGCCTGCCAACGAACCCTTCTCATTCCAGGTTTGGTTCCCAAGCCTTTGCCTTCCAGGCCTTGCCCTGAATGCCTCTCGTTCCAGTTTTGCTCCACCAGCCTTTTCCTACTACTGCCAGCTCACCTCCTCCAAGAGGCCTTCCTAGACTGAACTCTCCCTTCTCCCTCTGCTCCCCCTCCATCCACTGCTCCTCCCCCTTCCCCCTTCACCTCCCCTCAGCTGAGCCCCTTTCCCCTCTGCTCCCCCTCCCGTCCGCACCCCACCCTTTGCTCCTCCCGCCCCTTCCCCTCCCCTCAGCACTGTCCTCATTTGTATTGATCATTTATTACCCTATTTAGTCTGTTAATGAGATGTACATCCCCTTGATTCTATTTATCATGATAATGTCTTGTTTTTGTTTTGTTCTGTTTTGCTTTGCTGTCTGTCTCCTCCCATTAGACTGTGAGCCCATCACTGGGCAGGGATTGTCTCTTTCTGTAGCCAAATTTTACATTCCGAGCATTTAGTACAGTGCTCTGCACATAGTAAGTGCTCAATAAATACTATTGAATGATGAATGAAAGGCCTTTCCCCAAACCCTTCTCTTTCCAGTTTGGGGCTCCCAGCCTTTGACTTCCTGGCCCAGCCTAGAACCCTCTTCTTTCAGTTTGGGCCCCCCCAGCCTTGGCCTTCCAGGCCTGGCCCTGAACTATTCTCCTTCCAGTTTGGCTCCCCAGCCTTGGACTTACAGCCCTGGACCCGAGCCTTTGCCTTCCAGGCCTGGACCTGAACCCTTCTTGTTCTAGTTTTTGCCCCCCAGCCTTTGCCTTGCAGGCCTGACCCCGAACCCTTTTTGTTCCACTTTTTGGCCCCCTAGACTTTGCCTTCTAAGTCTGGCCCTGTACCCTTCTAACTCCAGCTTTGGCCCCCAAGCCTTGTACTTACATTCCTGGCCCCGAATTCTTCTCGTTCCAGTTTTGGCCCCCCATCCTTTGCCTTCCAAGTCTGGCCAGGAACCTTTCTCTCTGCAGTTTTGGCCCCCTAGCATTTGCCTTCCAGGCCTGGACCCAAGCCCTTTCCAATCCGGGCCTTGATCCCCAGCCTTTGCCATACAGGTCTGGCCCTGAACCCTTGTCGTTACAGTTTTGGCCCCCCGGCCTGTGCCTTCCAGGCCTGCCGGTGAACCCTTCTTGTTTCCAGGTTTGGCCCCCCCCGGCCTTGTCTTCCAGGCCTGGCCCCAAATACTTCTCGTTCCAGTTTTGGCCCTCCAGCCTAGGCCTTCCAGGTCTGGCCCTTAACCCTTCTCTTTCCAGGCCTGGCCCCCCAGCCCCTTCCTTCCAAGTCTGGCCCCGAACCCTTCTCGTTTCAGTTTTGGCCCACTAGCCTTTGTCTTCCAAGCCTGGCCCTGAACCCTTCTAGTTCCAGTTATGGCCCCCAAGCCTCTACCTTCCAGGCCTGGCCCAGAACCCTTCTCGTCCCAGATTTGCCACTCCAGCCTTTTCCTTCCAGGCCTTTCCCCGACTCCTTCTCTTTCCCGTTTGGGCCCCCCAGCTTTTAACTTCCTGGCCTGGACCCGAACCATTCTCGTTCCAGTTTTCAGCCCATGCCTTTGCTTTCCAGGCCTGGCCCGGAAACATTCTCTTACCAAAATGCCACCCCAGCCTTTGCCTCCCAGGCCTGGCCCCAAACCCTTCTCATTCCAGTTTTGGCCCCCCAGCCTTTGTCTTCCAGGCCTGACCCCGAACACTTCTAGTTCCTGTTTTGGCCCCCGAGCCTTTGCCTTCGTGGCCTGGCCCAGAACCCATCTCATTCCAGATTTGCCTCTCCAGCCTTTTCCTTCCAGGCCTTTCCCCAAACTCTTCTCTTTCCAGTTTGGGCCCCCCAGCCTTTGACTTCCTGGCCCGGCCAGGAACCCTTCTCTTTCCAGTTTTGGCTCCCATGCCTTTTCCTTCCAGGCCTGGCCCCCCAGCCTTTGCCTTCCAGGCCTGGACCTGAACCCTTCTCGATCTAGTTTTGGACCCCCAGCCTTTGCTTTCTAGGCATGGACCGTACCCTTCTCTTTCAAGTTTTGGCCCTCCAGGCTTTGCCTTCCCGGCTTGGCCCAGAACCCTTCTCATTCCCGCTTTGCTCTCCCCCCACCCCGCCCAGTTTGGTGTTGCCTTTCAGGCCTGGCCCCCAACCCTTATCTTTGCTGTTTTGGCACCCCAGCTTTTGCCTTTCAGGCCTGGACCCAAACTCGTCTCAGTCCAGTTTTGGCACCCCAGGCTTTGCCTTCCAGGCCTGGACCAGAACACTTCTCTTTCCAGTTTTGGCCCCTGACCCTTTGCCTTCTAGGCCTGGCCCGATCCCTTATCGTTCCAGTTTTGACCCCTTAGCCTATGCTTTCCCAGCCATGCCCCCCAGCCTTTGCCTTGCAGGCTCTTCTCGTTCCAGTTTTGCACCCCCATGGCTTTGCCTTCCAGGTCTGCCCCCATACCTTTCTCTTTACAATTTTGAGACCTTTGAGAGGGCAGTTTCAGTGGAGTGTAGGGGACGGTAGCCAGATTGGAGGGGGTCCAGGAGAGAGTTGGAGTTGAGGAATTCAAGGCAGCGAGTGTAGATGACTCATTCTAGGAGTTTTTAAAGTAAGGGTAGGAGGCAGATAGGACAATAACTGGAAGGTGTGTGGGGTCAAGAGAGGGTTTTTTTAGGATGGGGGAGACATGGGAAAGTTTGAAGGAAGAAGGAGACGTTAGATGAGTGGGGTGAAAGAGAGAGCAGAGTCACATCTAGATTGTAAGGTTCTTTAGGTCAGGGATCTTGGGTACTCTGTCCCGCTGACACCTCAAACTAGACATGTCAAAATAAAGCTCTATGTCTTCCTACTCAAACTCTGCTCTGGCACCTGTTTGTTTTTTTTTGTGGAATTTTTTATTAAGTGCTTACTACAGTGATAATTATTATTATGGTACTTGTAAAGCACTTACTATGTGCCAAGCACTGTTCTAAGTGCTGGGGTAGATACAAGTTAGTTGGGTTGGGCACAGTTCCACCTAGGGTTCCCAGTTCCTAATCCCCATTTTACTGGTGAGGATACAGAGAAGTGAAGTGCCTCGCCCAAGGTCACACAGCAGACATATGGCAGAGCCAGGATTAGAACCCATGACCTTCTGACTCCCAGGTCCATACTCTACCCACTAAGTCACACTGTTTCTCACTGATGCCCAAAGAAGTAAGGTGATTTGCCCAAGGTCACATGGTCGACACATGGCAGAACCAGGCCCTTCTGACTCCCACCCTATGCTCTATCCACTAGGCCACGATGCTTCTTTTTCCCATCATTCTAGACAATTCCAATATTAATTGCATTAATATGGAACCTGTATGCTGAACAGGAGGCTACAATAAGTACAGAATATAGAGAAACAGATTGGTTTCCCATTAGTAAGGGTGTAAGACAAGGATGTATCTTATCACCTTATCGCTTCATCCTTTATACCGAATACATAATGTGAGATGTCGATTGGATGAAGATGAACGGGGAGTAAAGATTGGAGGCAGGATATAAACAACCTTCGTTATGCTGATGATATTGCCCTTACAGCAGAAAGTAAAGAAGATTTGAAGGACTCATTATTAAAATTAAGGAACAGAGCAAAAAGATGGGTCTCCATTTGAATGCCAAGAAAACAAAAGATCATGAGAACTGGCAAGTTTTAACCACATTTGTAGTGGATAGAGAGGAGATTGAAATAGTTGACAATTTTTCTCTCCTGGGATCGATAATCAATAATACGAGGAACTAGTAGGCAAGAAGCTTGCCAAAGATTAATGTTAGGAAGACTTGCTATGAAGAGCAAGTGGCTGTTAATGTGTAAACTCGGGCTAAAGCTAGAAAGATCAGTCATGTCTTACAGCTGCCCAAATATGACCTGGCAAATATCTTCCCCTGTATTAAGGATCATGTAAAAATATATTTGAGGACTTTATCTCAACAGACAAGGAATCAGAGAAAATGTTAGATGGAGATTAAAACAGTCATCAAGAAGAAAGCAACACAGAATCGCAAAGGTCTAGAAAGCCGAAAAAACCAAAATGGAATGTCGAACATAACTCTGGAAGCATCCACAAAAGGAAGGAAGCGAAAATCAGAGGACAAAAGAACCTGGTTAAAGTACTGAGCCAAGAATTCCAGCGCCCTGCCAGAAGGACAAACAGGAATATCATAACAACATATGTAAAGAAATGGAAGTCAATAATAAATTTGAGCAGCACGATCACTATTTCAGAAGATTAAGGAATTAAGGAACATTTTCATCCCTGGAATTGGCTTTGTCAAAAGCAAAGATGGACTTGATGGTAAATGATGCCAAGTGGAATCAAATAGAGATGGAAAGAATACACACAGGAACTATACCAGCAAGACAGCAATATACAAGAAGTATGTGAAGAAGTTACTTTTGAATTAGAGCCACTCAATCAATTGAAAGTGAAGTTAGATCAACTTTCACACTGTCAATTCTATGATGTTTTCAGTGACGGTGTATGGACCAGAACACAGGACAATGAAAAAACAGGATGGAAAGAGCATCGATTCTTTTGAAATGTGGTGTTGGAGAAGGCTTTTGCAAATACTATGCACTGCCCAGCAAACAAACAAATGGATTTTAGAGCAAATTAAGCTAAAAGTGGTCTTTGGAAGGCCAAATGACCTGGCTTAGATTAGTATATTTTGGACACATCATCAGGAGGACTATTTCTCTGGAGAAGACACTAATTCTAGGAAAAGTCCAGGGAAAATGTGGAAGAGGCAGATCAGCAAGTAGATGGATAGAGAACAAAACAACCATAACGGAAGAACCTTTAGAAAGGTTACAGATTATGACAGAAGATGGGACATTCTGGAGAAAATATATTCCTAGAATTACTATGAATCGGAAATGACTCGATGGCACTAGATAATAATAATAATACTAATAACAATACACAATACCACTTTTCTTCCTATCTCACAAACCTGAATCCTTGGAGTTATCTTGGATTTAATCAATCATATTCATAGAACACCTACTGTGTGCAAAGCACTGCACTCAGTGCTTGGGAGAGTCCAATATAAGAGGGTTAGTAGATGGTGTTCCCTGTCCACAAGGACCTAACAGTCTGGAGGGGGTAGACAGACCTTAATGTAAAGAAATTAATTATGGATAAGAACATCAGTGTTATGGGGCTGACAGAGTGATTAAAGGTACAAAAGGAGTACAAGGACAATGTAGAAGGGAAACAGATTAGAGGAAATGAGGGCTTAGTAGGGGAGAGCCTCTTGAAGGAGATGTCCTTTTCTTAAGGCTTTTAAGGTGGGGAAAGTGATGTTCTTCCAGCTATGAAGTATGAGGGAGTTCCAGGCTAGAGGTAGGACGTGGGTGAGGGGTTGGTGGTGAGATAGATGAGATCAAGGTAAAGTTAGCATTAGAGGAGCCAGGTGAGTAGGCTGGGATTTCATAGGAAATCAGTGAGGTAAAATGGGGAGTGGGGCAAGGTGATTGAGTGCTATAAACCCAATAGAAGGAGTTTCTGTTTGAAGCAGAAGTGGATGGGCAATCACTGGAGTTTCTTTAAGAGTGGGGAGACATGGACTGAACGGTTTTGTAGAAAAATGATCTGGGCAACATAGTGAAATATGGACTGGAGTCAGTGGAGACAGCAGGGAGGGAGGTCAGGAAGGAGCTGAAGTAATAATTAAGGCAGAATAGGAATAAGTGCTTGGTTTAACATGGTAGGTGGGGTGGTTAGGACAAGGCAGATTTAGCGATTGTGTGGGGATGAACTGACAGGATTTGTGACAGCCCCAATATGTGGGTTGACTGAGAGGGATGAGTCAAGGATAATGCCAAGGTTAAGCATTTCTGAGACAGGTGAGTTGGTGGTGTGTTGTCAACAATGATGGGAAGTCAGGGGGGAGAACAGGATGTGGATGAGAAGATAAGGAGTTCTGTTTTGGACATGTTAAGTTTGAGGTGTTGGTGGGACATTCGAGTAGAGATGTCCTCAAGGCAGGAGGAAATAAATGAATGAATGAATGAATGAATGAAATGAATGAATGAATGAATGAAATACCAGACTACAGAGGGAGAAAGATCGAGGACTGGAGATGTAGATTAAGGAATCATCCACAAGAAGATGGTAGTTACAGCCCACGGAGCAATGAGTTTCTGCAAGAGAGTGGGTGTTGATGGAGAATAGAAGGGTCTCAAAACTGAACTAACTCCACAGTTGGTAGGGAGAAGACAGGGAGGAGCCTGAGAAAGGACTGAGATGAGCAACCAGAGATAGGAGGAGAACCAGGAGAGGACCGTGCAGTTGAAGCCAAGGTTGGATAATGTTTCCAGGAGAGGGGGGTGTTCCATAGTGTTGAGGGTAGCTGAGAGGTCGAGGAGGATTTGGATAGGGGGAGACGCCATTGGATTTGGCAAGAGGTCGTTGGTGGTGACCTTTGAAGAGGGCAGTTTGGACGGAGTAAAGTTGGCAGGAGCAAGATTGGTAGGGATCAAGGAGAGAATTGGGGAGACTTAGTGGAGGCAGCAGGAGTAGACAAACTCGCTCAAGGAGTTTGGGAGAGAAATGGTAAGAGGAGATAACTGGAGTGAGTGCTCTGCACCCAGTAAATGCTTCATAAATATTATTACTACTATCAGTCAATCAATCACATTTATTGAACACTTACTGAGTGCAGAGCACTGTACTACGTACTTGTGAGAGTACAATACAAGAGAGCTGATAGACATGTTTCTGCCTACAGTGACCTGGCAAAACTGGTGGGGGTGACAGACATTTTTGTAAAATAATTATTAATAGATATGTGCATAAGTGCCCTGGGGCTGAGAGTGAGGTGAATATCAAGTGCTGAAAGGACACAGCAGTGATGACAAAGTATTAATACACACAATCAAATATAAAAACAGGGCATTGAGCACCATTCCAAGCTGGAGGTCTAGAAAGCTGATATGGAGTTCAACCTAATACATGGCTCTGAGACCTGGACCACACATATTAGCTTCTTGAGCAGTTTCCCAGGATCCTCTCAACCATACCTAACATCAAAAGGCAGGACAAGATTATCAACAATGTGGTACTACCATCTCAACTCCCATCTCAGTGTGGATACCTCCTAAATCTACCTCTCCAACCTCGACTTCTTTCCTTGTCTATAAACTCACATTTCCTCTCTACTCACCTGTCCCTTGTAACTTCAAATTGAACATTTTACAACAGACATACTAGTCATCCCACACAAACCTTCTTTTCCCCTTGACTTTCCCATCACTGTAAACAATGCTACCATTCTCCCAGTTTCATATGCCTATAATCTTGCCATTATCCTCGACTCATCTTTCTAATTCAACCCACATAGCCAGTCTGTTTCCGACTCCTGTAAGTTCTACCCTCACAACATCGCTAGAATCTCCCTGTTCCTCACAATCTATCTACTGAGACTGTGAGCCACGTGGGACGGGGACTGTATCCAACATGATTACCTTCTCTCTACCCCAGTGCTTGATGCATAGTAAGTACTTAACAAATCCTATAATTGTTATAGTTATTATTCACCAAACTGTCATCTCTCTGATCCAAGCACTTGTAGTCTATCAAGCTCTTTCTACAGCATTCTGCACAAAATAAACGCTCAATAAATACCACTGATTAACTATTGCATCAGCCTCCTTGCTGACCACCCTGCCTCCTGCTTCTCCCGACAGCAATACTTGCTTCACTCTGCTGCCCGGGTCATTTTCAGAGGAATCATTCAGTCCACATCTCTCCACTCTTCAAAACTTTCAGTAGTTGCCGATCCACATCCGCATCAAACAAATTCCTTACCATTGCTTTAGAGCACTTGCCGCCGACCTGTCACCCATGTCCTGTATCTGGCCTGGAAACATGAGAGAGGAAATATTTTTAGGATGTGGTGAAACAAAGCCTTAAGCCATACTGCATCTGAACTGAAAATCTGGAGGCAATTGCAGCAGACAAATTTGTTACACTGGAACCGAGATAGGAGCAGCTTATTTTGAGCAAAGGCTTTGAGACAATTCCAAGACAAAGGCCAAAGTGAAAATAGCGTGATGTACTGCAAACAACAGACATAACCACTCACCAAAGGCCAGTCTTTGAATATGCATGGTATGGGTGGGAGTCTTGGTTCCATATGGGCCTTTTCCAGCCACTCGCACTCTCCTGTCCCAAGAGGAGATCATTTGCCTGCTGTCAAATTCTAACTCCTCTACCTATACCAGTGGTAGCCAGGTCACAGATGGTCACCAGAATGACTCAGGTCAGATCTCGCCAACCCTCCCATGCAAGCAGTGTGGCCTACTGGAAAAAGCATAAGCCTGGGAGCCGGGGGACTTGGGTTTTAATCCTGGCTCTGCCACTTGCCTGCTGGGTCACTTGGGGCAAGTCCTCTAACTTATCTGAATCTAGGATTCATTCATTCATTCAGTCATATTTATTGAGCACTTACTGTGTACAGAGCAGTGTTCTATGCGCTTGGGAAGAGTACAATACAACAGTAAAGAAGCACATTTCCTTCCTACAATGAGCTTACAGTCTGGTGGTGGGGCATAGACAGATATTAATATAAATAATATTTGAATAAGTGCTGTGGGGCTGGGAAGGGGGAAGAACAAAGGGAGCGAGTCATAGTGATGCAGAAGGGAGTGGGAGAAGAGGGAAGGGGGGTTTAGTCAGGGAAGGCCTCTTGGAAGAGATGTGCCTTCAATAAGGCTTTGAAGGGGGGAAGAGTAATTGCATGTCAGATGAATAGCCAGAGCAATAGGAGGAGAACCAGGAGAGGACAGTGTCAGTGAGACTGAGGTTGGATAATGTTTCCAGGAGAAAGGGGTGGTCGAAAGTGTGCAAGGCAGCTAAGAGGTCGAGGAGGATTAGGATGGAGTAGAGGCTGTTGGATTTGGCAAGAAAGAAATCAGTAGTGACCTTTGAGAGAGCAGTTTCTGTAGAGTGAAGGGGATGGAATCCAGTTTGGAGGGGGTCAAGGAGAGAATTAGAGAAGAAGTAATGGAGACAGTGGGTGGAGGCAACTCGCTCAAGGAGGTTGGAGAGGAATGGTAGGAGGGAGACTGAGCCCTCCCTTTCCCTCTGCTCCTCCTCCCCTCCCCATTGCCCCTACTCCCTCTCTCTGCTCTACCCCCTTCCCCTCCCCACAGCACTTGTATATATTTGTACATATTTATTGCTCTATTTATTTATGAATAATTATGCATTTATCTATGGTTCTATTTATCTATTTTGATGGTATTGATACCTGTCTACTTGTTTTGTTTTCATTCAACAGTATTTATTGAGCGCTTACTATGTGCAGAGCACTGTACTAAGTGCTTGGAATGTACCATTTCTCATTCATTCAGAACTTAAGGCATTCAAGTTTAGTTTAATGTGCAGGGAAAGAAAAGGAGGAAAACTCAACTAGTTCCATTCATTCAATCGTATTTATTGAGTGCTTACTTTGTGCAGAGCACTTATTTTGTTGTCTGTCTCCCCCCTTCTAGACTGTGAGTCCGTTGTTGGGCAGGGATTGTCTCTATCTGTTGCTGAATTGGACATTCCAAACGCTTAGTACAGTGTTCTGCACATAGTGCTCAATAAATACGATTGAATGAATGAAATACCAGAGTTATTATTCCTATTATTAATAATAATAAATCCTGATTCTTTACCTTGTCTGTTTGTGGGTGTAGCACCAGCTTTCTTTCCAGGAGAGAAAAAGGGCCACACCTTTCAAAACTTCACTCGAGTAAGGGAGAGTCCATGGGAAGCAAACATTAGCCATGTGACTCCTTAATGTTCTAACATACCTGCCCATCTAATAGGCGCCACTGTAATTGGGGGGGTACAGGGGTAAAGACTAGGAATCTGGCGTTGTTTCTGGTCACAGTTCCAATTGAAAGGTCTGCAATTTCTCTCCAGGTGACATTAATGATCAGGCTTATCAGGGTTAAAGGGGGATAAAGTGGTGGCCTCCACAGATTTCTCATTCATTCAGAAGTTAAGGCATTGAAGTTTGGTTTAATGTGCAGGGAAAGAAAAGGAGGAAAATTCAACCAGTTCCATTCATTCAATTGTATTTATTGAGTGCTTACTGTGTGCAGAGCACTGTACTAAGCACTTGGAAAGTACAATTGGGCAACAGATAGAGACAATCCCTAGCCAACAATGGGTTCACAGTCTAGAAGGGGGAGACAGACAACAAAATAAAATAAGTAGACAGGCATCAATAGCATGAAACTAGTTCCAAAGGAACACACCCCTTAGATAGTGAAGTTTTTCAATACACACAATCTACTAGAGTCAAGCCAATTTCCTTAACTAGCCAAAGTTCTGAGCATGTATACTCACAAATCATCCTTGGACCAGGACTTTCTGGAAGGCTGCCAGAGTGTGTCCCAGGAAGAGACACACCTGCTAAAGGTCCCCATCCTGAAGTGAAAGGCTCTTTCCAACTTGCCGAATGCCTCTCGTTCTAATCAATCATATTATTAAGTGAATCACTATGTTCAGGGCACTGTATTAAGCACTTGGGAGAGTCGATATAACAGAGCTGGTAGACACGTCCCCTGCCCACAGCGGGCTTACAGTTTAAAGGGAGAAACAGACGTTACTATAAATGAATGTTACAGATATGTCCATAAGTGCTGTGGGGCTAAGGTGGGGGTGGTGAATAAAATGTGCAAATTCAAGTGCAAAGGTGATGCAGAAGGGAGTGAGAGAAGAGGAAATTAGGGACTGGTCAGGGAAGGCCTCTTGGAGGAGATGTGCTTTTTAATAAGGTTTTGAAGGTGGGGAGAGGTATCGTCCATCGGATACAAAGACAGAGGGCATTCCAGGACAGAGGCAGGATGTGGGCGAGAGGTCGAAGGTGAGGTAGATGAGACTGAGGTTCAGTGAGTAGGTTGGCATTAGAGGAACAAAGTGTGTGGGCTGGATCGTGGTAGCGAGGTAAGGTAGGAGGGGGCAAGGTGATTGAGTGCTTTAAGGCTAATGATAAGGAGTTTCTGTTTGTTGCAGAGATGGATGGACAACTACTGGAATTTCTTGAGGAGAGGGGCAACATGGATGGAATGGGTCTGCAGAAAAATGAACCGGGCAGCGAAACAAAGTGTGGAGTTGAGTGGGGAGAGACAGGAGGCAGGGAGATCAGTAAGGAGGCTGACGCAGGAATCATCCATTCATTCATTCAATTGTATTTATTGAGCACTTATTGTGCAGAGCCCACAATAATCAAGGAGGAATGGAATAAAAGCTGGGTTGATGTGGTAGCAGTTTGAATGGAGAGGAAAGGGCAGGTTTTAGCGATGCTGTGAAGGTTGAACTGATAGGATTTGGTGACAGATTGAATACCTGGGTTGAATGAGAGTGATGAGTCAAGGATAATGCCAAGGTTATGGGCCTGTGAGGCATGGAAGATGGTGGTGCTCTCTACAGGGACGGGTAAGTCAGGGGAGCCCACGGTTTGGGTGGGAATATAAGAAGTTCTATTTTGGACACCTTAAGTTTGAAGTGTCAGCGGGATATTTGAGTAGAGCTGTCCTGAGGGCAGAAGGAAATATGAGACTGCAGAGAAGCAGCGAGATCAGGGCTGGAGATGTAAATTTGGGAATCACCCGCCTAAGCGTGCTATGGGAGCAAATCAGTTCTCCTAGGGAGTGGGTGTAGATGGAAAATAGAAGGGGAACCAGAACTGAGCCTTGAGGAGCTCCCACATTTGGGGAGGGGGAGGGGACTAGAGGAAGGCAGAGGAGGAGCCCAGGAAAGAGAATGAGAACGAGTGGTCAGAGAGGAGGAGAACCAGGAGAGGACAGTGTCAGTTAATCCAAGGTTGGATCACGTTTTCAGGGGAAGGGGGTGGTTGACAGTGTCTATGGCAACCAAGAGGTCGAGGAGGATCAGGGTGGAGTAGAGGCCCCTTGGATTTGGCAAGAGGAAGATCACTGGTGACCTTTCAGAGGGCAGTTTCTGTGGAGCGAAGGGGAAGGAGCCAGATTGGAGGGAGTCAGGAGAGCACTGGAGGCGAGGAACTGAAGACAGCGAGTGGAGGCAACTCGCTCAAGGAGTTTGGACAGGAATGGTAGGAGGGAGACGGGGCAATAACTGGAGGGAGCCATGGAGCCAAGAGAGGGTTTTGTTAGGGTAGAGGAGACACAAGGATGTTTGAAAGCAGTGGGGAAGAAGCCAATAGACAGCAAACAGGGAATGTGTTCACTGCTGTACTCTACTCTCCCAAGCGCTTAGTACAGTGCCCTGCACACAGTAAGCATTCAATAAATACGATTGAATGAAGTGAACGAACAGTTTGAAGATCAATTCATCAGTGAATCGCATTTACTGGGCGCTCACTGTACTAAGCACTTGGGAGAGTACAATATAAGCATAACAGGCACATTCTCCGCCTACAAGAAGCTTAGACTCTAGAGGGGCTGGCAGTCAGGGAGGGAAGAAAGAAGTGGGAAGTGCTTTACTAAGGTTGAGCCAGGATGGGGTCAGAACTGTATCATGTTGCTATATTACCACTACTGTATTGTATCATACTGTATCATGTTGCTATATTACCGATTCGTTTATTACTGTTTATTGTTGTCAGTGCTGCCACCCACCTCTCTGGCCTCGCCATGTCCCTCCTCCCCCCCTCCCCCCTCCCGCCCCTTCCTATCCTCCCCTTCCCCTTCCCCTCTCTCGCTCAGCTCTTTCCCGCTCTCTCCTCTGTCTCCTCCCCCCCTCCCCTCTCCCGCCCTAGAACCCCACTTACCAGCGCTACCCCTCTTCCCCCTCCCCCTACTCTTCCCCCCCCCAAACCCCCTCTTCACCCCCTCCCCCCTTCTCTCTTCCCCACCCATGCCCCATCCCAGTCCTCTTGTCCCACCGCCACCCCTCATCCCCCTCTCCCCGTCCAGGGCCCCGCCACCTCCTTCCCATCCAAACCCTCCCCTCCCCCCGCCCTTCCCCCCCTCCTCCCCTTGCACCCACAGCTACTTTCAAGTGTGGCCTCTGGAACCCCCGCTCTATTACAGGCAAGCTACCTTTCATCCATGACCTTTCCTCTCCCGCTCTCTCCTCCTCCTCGCCCTTTCGGAAACGTGGCTCTCTCCCGAAGACACGGTCTCCGCCGCCGCTCTCTCCGGCGGAGGCCTCTCCTTCTCCCACTCCCCCAGACTCACCGGTAAGGGAGGAGGCTTCGGCTTCCTCCTCTCGCCCCGTTGCCGCTTCCACACTATCCCTCCTCCCCCCTCCCTCTCCTTCCCCTCCTTCAAAGCCCATATCATTCGCCTCTACCACCCACTCCAGTTACTTGTCGCCGTCATCTACCGCCCTCCCGGTCCCACCTCCGACTTCTTCAACCACCTTGACCCCTTTCTCACCTTCCTTCTCTCCTTCTCTCTGCCCACTCTGATCCTTGGAGACTTCAACATCCATACGGATGTACCCGACGACTCCTCTGCCGCCCGCCTGCTATCCCTCCTCGACTCTGCCGACCTCCTCCTCCACCATACCGCGCCCACTCACCGACTCGGTCACACCCTCGATCTCGTCATCTCCTACCGCTGCACTATCTCCTCCCTCACCAACTCTGAAATCCCTCTCTCTGACCATAACCTTCTCACCTGCCTCATCTCTCACACTCCCTCCCCCTGCAAATCTTTGCTACTGCCCCACAGAGACCTCCGCTCTCTCGATCCCATCCGTCTTTCCAATAGCATCTCTCCTCACCTTGCCGCCCTGTCCTCTCTTCCCACTCTCGACGATCAGGTCTCCGCTCTCAACTCCACCCTCTCTACTCATCTCGACTCTCTCGCCCCCCTTTCCCTCCGCCGCTCTCGCTCCACTAACCCACAGCCCTGGATCACCTCCTCCGTCCGCCTCCTACGCTCCTATGCTCGAGCTGCTGAGCGCTGCTGGCGAAAGTCCAAGCACCAAGCCGACCTCACACACTTCAAATTTATCCTTTCCTGCCTTAACTCTGCCCTCTCCTCCGCCAGGCAAAGCTTCTTCTCCTCCCTCATCGACACCCATGCCCGTCACCCCCGCCGATTGTTCCGGACCTTTAACTCTCTCCTTAGGCACCCTGTTCCTCCCCCTCCCCCATCTCTCACCCCCAATGATCTGGCCACCTATTTCCTCACGAAAATCAACACGATCAGGTCTGAGCTCCCCAAAGTCACCCTCCGCCTCTCCCCTCCCCCCACCGACCCCTCCCCTACTTTCCCATCCTTCCCTGCAGTATCCTCAGAGGAGATCTCCTCCCTCCTCGCAAGTGCCACCCCCTCCACCTGCGCCTCGGACCCCATTCCCTCTCACCTTCTTAAAACCATCGCCCCTGCCCTCCTCCCTTCCTTAACTTCTATTTTTAACCACTCAATCTCCAAGGGCTCCTTCCCCTCTGCCTTCAAACATGCCCACGTCTCCCCCATCCTAAAAAAACCCGCTCTTGACCCCACTTCCCCCTCCAGTTATCGTCCTATCTCCCTACTACCCTTCCTTTCCAAAATCCTAGAACGAGTCGTCTAAATCGATGCCTAGAATTCCTTAACTCCCATTCTCTCCTAGACCCCCTCCAATCTGGCTTCCGTCCCCTCCACTCTACCGAGACTGCTCTCTCTAAGGTCACCCCATGACCTCCTTCTTGCCAAATCCAATGGCTCCTACTCCATTCTGATCCTCCTTGACCTCTCTGCTGCCTTTGACACTGTCGACCATCCCCTCCTCCTCCATACCTTATCTCACCTTGGCTTCACGGACTCTGTCCTCTCCTGGTTCTCCTCTTACCTCTCTGGCCGATCATTCTCGGTCTCCTTCGCTGGAGCCTCCTCCCCCTCCCATCCTATAACTGTTGGAGTTCCTCAAGGGTCAGTTCTTGGCCCTCTTCTGTTCTCCATTTACACTCACTCCCTCGGTGAACTCATTCGCTCTCACGGCTTTGACTACCATCTCTACGCAGATGACACGCAGATCTACATCTCCGCCCCTGTCCTCTCCCCCTCCCTTCAGGCTCGCATCTCCTCCTGCCTCCGGGACGTCTCCACCTGGATGTCGGCCCGCCACCTAAAACTCAACATGAGCAAGACTGAGCTCCTCATCTTCCCTCCCAAACCCGGTCCTCTCCCAGACTTCTCTATCACCGTGGATGGCACGACCATCCTTCCCGTCTCTCAGGCCCGCAATCTCGGTGTCATCCTTGACTCGTCCCTCTCGTTCACCCCACACATCCTATCCGTTACCAAGACCTGCCGGTTTCACCTCTACAATATCGCCAAGATCTGCCCTTTCCTCTCCACCCAAACGGCTACCTTACTGTTACGGGCTCTCGTTATATCCCGGCTAGACTACTGTGTCAGCCTTCTCTCTGACCTCCCTTCCTCCTCTCTCGCCCCGCTCCGGTCTATTCTTCACTCCGCTGCCCGGCTCATCTTCCCGCAGAAACGATCTGGGCATGTCACTCCCCTTCTTAAACAACTCCAGTGGTTGCCTATCGACCTCCGCTCCAAACAAAAACTCCTCACTCTAGGCTTCAAGGCTCTCCATCACCTTGCCCCTTCCTACCTCTCCTCCCTTCTCTCTTTCTACCGCCCACCCCGCACGCTCCGCTCCTCCGCCGCCCACCTCCTCACCGTCCCTCGGTCTCGCCTATCCCGCCGTCGACCCCTGGGTCACGTCCTCCCGCGGTCCTGGAACGCCATCCCTCCTCACCTCCGCCAAACTGATTCTCTTTCCCTCTTCAAAACCCTACTTAAAAATCACCTCCTCCAAGAGGCGTTCCCAGACTGAGCTCCTCTTCCCCCTCTACTCCCTCTGCCATCCCCCCTTTACCTCTCCGCAGCTAAAGCCTCATTTTCCCCTTTTCCCTCTGCTCCTCCACCTCTCCCTTCCCATCCCCACAGCACTGTACTCGTCCGCTCAACTGTATATATTTTCGTTACCCTATTTATTTTGTTAATGAATTGTACATCGCCTCGATTCTATTTAGTTGCCATTGTTTTTACGAGATGTTCTTCCCCTTGACGCTGTTTATTGCCATTGTTCTTGTCTGTCCGTCTCCCCCCGATTAGACTGTAAGCCCGTCAAACGGCAGGGACTGTCTCTATCTGTTGCCGACTTGTTCATCCCAAGCGCTTAGTACAGTGCTCTGCACATAGTAAGCGCTCAATAAATACTATTGAATGAATGAATGAATGAATGAAGGTGCTGGTGGAAGGGATGGATTTTGAGAGGAGGCAAGGGATCTCTTGAGAAATTGCCGGGAAAGTTGGGAGAGTTGAAGAAGGGGCAGGAGGAGGGAGGGATAGGAGAGGAGCAGGGGAGATTTTAGGGAGATTGTGCCTGATGGTTTCAATTTTCTCAAAAAAGTACCTGGCCATTAGGGTCAAGAGATGAGGGAGGCAGGGGGACAGGATGCTTGAGGAGGGAGCTAAACATCTGAAACAGCCGGTGATGGCAATGGGCATGGGAGTCATGCCCATGATTGAGGGAAATGGGGACCTCTGGCTTCGGGAAAATGTAGTTGCTGGCAGTGGGTGCTACGAGAAGAAGTTTCTTCCCTCTGGTCCAGTCCCCCTTCCGGAGCAATAATAATAATAATGGCATTTGTGAAGCGTTTACTATGTGCTAAGCACTGTTCTAAGCACGGGGGTAGATACGAGGTAATCAGGTCGTCCCACGTGGGGCTCACAGTCTCAATCCCCATTTTACAAATGAGGTAACCAGGGCCCAGAGAAGTTAAGTGACTTGCCCAAGTGACCGCCACGCATCAGCTACATGACTTTGGGCAAGTCGCTTCACTTTCCTGGGCCTCAGTGACCTCATCTGTCAAATGGGGATGAAGACCATGAGCCCCACGTGGGACAACCTGCTTACCTTGTATCTACCCCAGCGCTCAGAACAGCGCTTGGCACATAGGAAGCGCTGAACAGATACCGTCATCATCATCATCATCATCATCATTACTATATCTACTCCAGTGAGTAGCACAGTGACTGGCACACAGTAAGCAACTAACAAATGCCATTAAAAGAAGGAAAACCAAAGAAACCTCCGGTTCCGGTCAGTGAGCAGATGATGCCGGCACCTGATTCTTTAGTCTTGGCGCACCTGAGGCAGCCCACTCCCAGGTGCCACCCTTAGGCAAAAGTGAACACTTTGGGAAAGTTTACACTCTCCAGGTGACTCGTCTTTGGAGGGGGGAAAAGGGTAGTTATGTCATTTATTTTCAGTTTGGTACCATAGCGGTAGCAAGCCCGCATAAACAGCTGTTGCAACCGGGGAGAGAAAGAAGGGCAGGAAGGGAAAGAGTGTGTAAGAGAGAGAGGAGGAGGAGGAGGAGAAGGAGAGGACGGAGGGTGCGGCGGGGTCCCCGCCCGCAGGGCAGGGAGTCTCCCGAAAAGGCTCCCGGGGAAGGGGGAGGCTCCTCCCGCCCAGACCGGACCGTCCCACCCCGCACCCGAGCCCGGCCGCTCCCCGGCGCGCGCCCCCCGCCCCCACGCGCGCCCCCCAACGGCCGCATGCCCCGGGTGACGTCATCGCCCCGTCACCTAGCAACCAGCAGCCGCCTCCCGCCCCCTCGGATCCCGCAGCTGAGGATGGAGGCCCAGGCCCCGCCGGCTCCGGTCCCCTCCGCCACGGTAAAGTCTGCCCCCCCAGCCTCGCCGGACCCCCACCCTGCCTGGGAGGGAGGGGACGGGGGGAGGGGGGCGGGCGGCGGCCTCAGGGGTCGCTCCCCACTTAAGCGGAAAGAGGAAACTGAGGCCCAGACAAGTGCGGCGACTCGTCCAGGGTGTCTTAACGGGCGAGCGGCCGACGCCCTCTCTGCCATTGAGGGCCAGTGGGTCCCGCACAGCAGGGTGGGCCGAAAGAAGGCGCCCCCAGGCCCCTGAGCTGTCAGCATCCCCCAGTTCGAAGATCCGACGTCCGGTGGCTTTCTCTATGACCGTTGAAGGGGGACGGATTTTGATCTACCCGGGGAAGCCGGTGGGCTAAACTGCGATTAACCGAGCTTGCTTTCTTTAACTCCCTTCGGTCAGTGACGGACCGGGCAGGTAAGAGGAACACACTCCTCCAACACGCGGGGATGAGGCTCGACACACGGAGAAGCACGCAGAGTCGGTGTGAGCCTTCATCTAGTCAGAGAGATACCCACATTCATTCAATCGTATTTATCGAGACTGGAGTGGGGAGAGACAGGAGGAAGGGAGATCTGAGAGGAGGCTGACCCAATAATCCAGTCAGGATATTATGAGAGCTTGTACCAGCACGATAGCCATTTGGATGGAGAGGAAAGGGTGGATCTTGGTGACGGATTGGATGTGTGGGGTGAATGAGAGAGCAGAGTCGAGGATGACACCAAGGTCGCGGGCCTGTGAGAGGTGAAGGATGGTCGAGCCGTCCTCAGTGACGGGGAAGTCAGGAAGAGGACAAGGTTTGGGGGGAAGATAAGGAGCTCAGTTTTAGACATGTTGAGTTTTAGGTGGCGGGCAGACATCCAGGTGGAGACGTCCTGGAGGCAGGAGGAGATACGAGCCTGAAGAGAGGGGGAGAGAACAGGGGAGGAGATGTCGATTTGGGTGTCATCTACGTAGAGATGATAGTTGAAGCCGTGGGAGCGAATGAGTTCACCAAGGGAGTGAGTATAGATGGAGAACAGAAGAAGGCCAAAAACTGACCCTTGAGGAACCCCAACCCCAGTGGATGGGAGGGGGTGCAGGAGCCCGCGAAGGAGATGGAGAAGGAATGGCCAGAAGGATAAGAGGAGAACCAGGAGAGGACGGAGTCTGTGAAGCCAAGGTGAGATAAGGGGTGGAGGAGAAGGGGATGCTCGACAGTGTCAAAGGCAGCTGAGAAGTCGAGGAGGATTAGGATAGAGTAGGAGCCATTGGATTTGGCAAGAAGGAGGTCATGGGTGACCTTTGAGAGAGCAGTCTCGGTGGAGTGGAGGGGACGGAAGCCAGATTGGAGGGGGTCCCGGAGAGAATTGGAGTTGAGGAATTCGAGGCAGCGAGTGTAGGCGACTCATTCTAGGAGTTTGGAAAGGAAGGGTAGGAGGGTGATAGGATGATAACTGGAAGGGGAAGTGGGGTCGAGAGAGGGTTTTTTTAGGATGGGGGAGACATGGGCATGCTTGAAGGCAGAGGGGAAGAAGCCATTGGAGAGTCAGTAGTTAAAGATAGAAGGTAAGGAGGGGAGGAGGGAAGGGGCGATGGTTTTTATAAGGTGAGCGGGAATGGGGTCCGAAGCACAGGTGGAGGGGGCGGCACTTGCCAGGAGGGAGGAGACCTCCTCTGAGGATACTGTAGGGAAGGATGGGAAAGTAGGGGAGAGGGTTGGGAGCAGGGGGGAAGGAGAAGGAGGAGGGGTGACTTTGGGGAGTTCAGACCTGATTGTGTTAATTTTCTTGAAGTAGGTGGCCTGATCGTTGGGGGTGAGGGATGTGGCGGGGGGAGGAGGAACAGGGGGCCTGAGGAGAGAGTTAAGCACGTATGATCCGAAATGATTTTTCAAACGATGGCATCTCCACTTCCTCAAGAGCCAAATTCCCTATTTCCCATCGCTCTGAGGACTCGTAGGAGCCGAGAGATTGAAAGCTGGTCTTTTCCCAAACCGTAAATAGGATGTTCTGTGAGATTTTACGGAAGCTGCAACCCCAGACCTTTGGACCCTTAGATGATATCTGGGTAACCTCGACTTAAGTTGAACGGTGGGTTTTTTGGAGAATCTGACTGAAATCTCTTTGCAGGAGACACTTTTCTCTCCAATTAGAGAAAAGGGAGTGAGTATTCATTAAAAAAAAAACCAGTCATCGAGATTAATTATCATCGTTGGATGTTTCATTTCTTGTAGGATGAGACTGATGAAATCCTAAGGAGGATTCGGGGCCAAAAAGGGGTTATCGGAATTCTAATTGTGGACCGCTACGGTAAATATATTTTGACCTGCTTTTAAAGAACTCAAATGTAACTCCGTACGTCGTGCCAAGCCTCGAGAAAAACATTCGACTTGGAAAATGCCTTGTTACTGAGGGACTGTGGTATATATTTTGTGAACGTAACGGGGTTACACTCTGCGCATCATGGCAGAAAGCAGTGTTTCTACTCCCCAACCTAAATATGATAAATTCCCGATCCCCAAATTTTAATGTTTTGCATTTTTAGAAAGGGGAAAAGGGTTTGTGTTACAGTAGTTCTTTCCTCCAGCTGTTGGTTTTGCCCCCGAGTTTGAAGATAGACTACATTGCATGGCAGTTTCTCAATCTAGGAAAGGTATGTTTATAACCTACTAGTTTTGGGGGAAGGTATTGGGCTGAGAGATATTAACTGACTTCTTATCCTAGTGTAAAAACTTGTGAACCTAAAAGAACCCCTGAATCACTCTAGTAATTTTCCAGTTTTTTATGGTGTTTGCTAAGCGCTCACTGTGTGTCAAACACTGTTCTAAGCGCTGGGGTAGACACGAGTAAATCGGGTTGGACACAGTCCCCGTCCTGCGTGGGGCTCACACCCTAATTGTCCGTGACTTGCCTGCTGTGCGACCTTGGTCAAGTCATTTCACTTCTCTGTGCCTCAGTTACCTCTGAGACTGTGAGTCCTGTGTGGGACAAGGACCGTGTCCAACCTGATTTGCTCTTCTCCACCACAGGGCTTAGTATGGTGCCTGGCACGTAGTAAGTGCTTAACAAATACCATCCTTATTATTATTATTATTATTCTCCCCTACTACATCACCTATAGATTTGAGCCCACCCTGAACCTCCTCTCCTCACAGCAATTATGCACACATCTTTAAACTCTATTGTTTCCCCCACCCATAACTTACTGCAGCTTCTGTCTCTCCCGCTAGATGGTAAGCCCGGTTGTTGAGGGCGGGGAAATCATCTTTGTGTCTATGAACTGTATCACTTTATCCCAAGCGCTAAGTACAGGGCTCTGCACAGAGGAAGTGCTCGATAACTGCCACTGGTGGGTTGATTTGATTCATACTAGGTTACTCGAGGGAAAATCAGAGATGCAGAGAGATGTTTGAGGGCACACCTCTCACCATCAGGATACATGTTCGAAGAGGTCAGTCATCCCACTCTTTGTTCAAGCATCCTGTTGCTACTGTTGGCGACCCAACTAGAAGGAATAGTGGTCTTATCCATGGTGGCATTTCTTAAGGTCTTACTGCTTCACACTTGAGAATTGAACCACGTCATCAGTTGGGAACCACCAGGAAAGCAGTATGGGCTAGTGGATGAAGCACGGGCCCAGAAGTCAGAGCCAGAGGACCAGGGTTCTAATCCCGGCTCTGCCACTTGCCTGCCATGTCTTTAGGCAAGTCACCTAGCTTCTCTGTGCCTCAGTTTCTTCAACTGTAAATTGGGGATTCAATACCCAGTTTCCCTCCTACTTACCTGTGAGGCCCATGGGGGACAGGGACTGTGTCCCATCTGATTAACCTGTGTCTACCCCAGCGCTTAGAATAGTGCTTGACACAGTATAAGCGCTTTGCAGATACTATTTAAAAAAATGGTACTTTTGAGTACTTACCCTCTGCAGAGCAACATACCCAGCGCCTGGGAGGGGACAATATAGTAGGTAACAATAATAATAATAATGATGTTGGTATTTGTTAAGTGCTTACTATGTGCCGAGCACTGTTGTAAGCGCTGGGGTAGATACAGGGTAATCAGGTTGTCCCATGTGGGGCTTACAGTCTTAATCCCCATTTTACAGATCAGGTAACTGAGGCACAGAGAAGTTAAGTGACTTGCCCAAAATCACACAGCTGACAGGTGGCGGAGCTGGGATTAGAACCCATGACCCCTGTTCCTAAGCCCGTGCTCTTTCCACTGAGCCATGCTGCTTCTCTATGGCATTTGTTAAGCACTTACTATGTACCATGCACTGTTCTAAGCCCTGGGATAGATACAAGTCCCAGTTGGGGCTCACAGTCTTGATCCCCATTTTACAGATGAGGTAAGTGAGGCACAGAGAAGTTGAGTGACTTGCCCAAGGTCACACAGCTGACAAGTGGCAGGAATCGAGATGAGAACCCTCGACCTCTGACTACCAAGCCCGGGCTCTTTCCACTACTTCATGCTGCTTCGACCTCCCCATCTTCCCGGAGCTCATCCTCTCTCTGCATGTGTGCACACGTGTGCCTTGGCTCTCAGACGCCCAGGAGAGAGAGAGTGTGCACAGCCCAAATCATCCCATCGCCACTCCCACAAGGACCGATCAAGTTGCTGAGGGTACCCCGCCTCACCCTACCACCCTAAACTCAAGTTCTGTATCCCCCAGGAGCTCGATATTGGGCTCTCTATTGCTGAAGAGGCCGCAGGGACCTTTGGCCACCCCCTCGGTGTCAGAGCAGCCTTATTTTTGAACCCATTGCTCAACCCAGTTAAGCAGGGGACGGTAAAAGGTGCACCCCCAACCCCCTGCCATCCCCCTTCCCACATACAGAGAAAAACTCACCATCAGTGGCTGTATCTTTGAATATGAAGTAATAGGACCCGAATCATCCCATTTAATGTCCATTCAAATAGACCACTTTATGCCATTTTGATTAGATGACTGATCCAAGTGGCTTCTGGGGTCTCAGTCAATTTCCAGGTATTTTCTCTCATGCTGAGCATCGTGCCACCTAAAGTGTAAGAGCTTAATAAATATTTGTGTTCATTACTGATGAAAGCCAACTAGTCGATAAGCTAGAGGTTGGTACAATCTAGCTTTAGTTCTTGCCAAACATTTTCAAATAAATATGAATATGGCACTAATTCCATGAGAGAAGCGGCTAATGAATTTGGAATATTCACTTTGCGGGGGGTTGTTATTGTTTGAGTGATGTACAAATGACCTCAACCCATCGATATTTCGTATCCTCTCCCCTCCCCCCCAACAACCCCCTCCCCTACTTTCCCATCCTTCCCTGCAGTATCCTCAGAGGAGATCTCCTCCCTCCTCGCAAGTGCCACCCCCTCCACCTGCGCCTCGGACCCCATTCCCTCTCACCTTCTTAAAACCATCGCCCCTGCCCTCCTCCCTTCCTTAACTTCTATTTTTAACCACTCAATCTCCAAGGGCTCCTTCCCCTCTGCCTTCAAACACGCCCACGTCTCCCCCATCCTAAAAAAACCCGCTCTTGACCCCACTTCCCCCTCCAGTTATCGTCCTATCTCCCTACTACCCTTCCTTTCCAAAATCTTAGAACGAGTCGTCTACAATCGATGCCTAGAATTCCTTAACTCCCATTCTCTCCTAGACCCCCTCCAATCTGGCTTCCGTCCCCTCCACTCTACCGAGACTGCTCTCTCTAAGGTCACCCATGACCTCCTTCTTGCCAAATCCAATGGCTCCTACTCCATTCTGATCCTCCTTGACCTCTCTGCTGCCTTTGACACTGTCGACCATCCCCTCCTCCTCCATACCTTATCTCACCTTGGCTTCACGGACTCTGTCCTCTCCTGGTTCTCCTCTTACCTCTCTGGCCGATCATTCTCGGTCTCCTACGCTGGAGCCTCCTCCCCCTCCCATCCTTTAACTGTTGGAGTTCCTCAAGGGTCAGTTCTTGGCCCTCTTCTGTTCTCCATTTACACTCACTCCCTCGGTGAACTCATTCGCTCTCACGGCTTTGACTACCATCTCTACGCAGATGACACGCAGATCTACATCTCCGCCCCTGTCCTCTCCCCCTCCCTTCAGGCTCGCATCTCCTCCTGCCTCCGGGACGTCTCCACCTGGATGTCTGCCCGCCACCTAAAACTCAACATGAGCAAGACTGAGCTCCTCATCTTCCCTCCCAAGCCCGGTCCGCTCCCAGACTTCTCCATCACCGTGGATGGCACGACCATCCTTCCCGTCCCGCAGGCCCGCAATCTCGGTGTCATCCTTGACTCGTCCCTCTCGTTCACCCCACACATCCTATCCGTTACCAAGACCTGCCGGTTTCACCTCTACAATATCGCCAAGATCCGCCCTTTCCTCTCCACCCAAACGGCTACCTTACTATTACGGGCTCTCGTTATATCCCGGCTAGACTACTGTGTCAGCCTTCTCTCTGACCTCCCTTCCTCCTCTCTCGCCCCGCTCCGGTCTATTCTTCACTCCGCTGCCCGGCTCATCTTCCTGCAGAAACGATCTGGGCATGTCACTCCCCTTCTTAAACAACTCCAGTGGTTGCCTATCGACCTCCGCTCCAAACAAAAACTCCTCACTCTAGGCTTCAAGGCTCTCCATCACCTCGCCCCTTCCTACCTCTCCTCCCTTCTCTCTTTCTACCGCCCACCCCGCACGCTCCGCTCCTCTGCCGCCCACCTCCTCGCCGTCCCTCGGTCTCGCCTATCCCGCCGTCGACCCCTGGGTCACGTCCTCCCGCGGTCCTGGAACGCCCTCCCTCCTCACCTCCGCCAAACTGATTCTCTTTCCCTCTTCAAAACCTTACTTAAAAATCACCTCCTCCAAGAGGCCTTCCCAGACTGAGCTCCTCTTCCCCCTCTACTCCCTCTGCCATCCCCCCTTTACCTCTCCGCAGCTAAAGCCTCATTTTCCCCTTTTCCCTCTGCTCCTCCACCTCTCCCTTCCCATCCCCACAGCACTGTACCCGTCCGCTCAACTGTATATATTTTCGTTACCCTATTTATTTTGTTAATGAATTGTACATCGCCTTGATTCTATTTAGTTGCCATTGTTTTTACGAGATGTTCTTCCCCTTGACGCTGTTTACTGCCATTGTTCTTGTCTGTCCGTCTCCCCCGATTAGACTGTAAGCCCGTCAAACGGCAGGGACTGTCTCTATCTGTTGCCGACTTGTTCATCCCAAGCGCTTAGTACAGTGCTCTGCACATAGTAAGCGCTCAATAAATACTATTGAATGAATGAATGAGTATTTTCATAATCCCTCTTATTTTTATAGGCATTCCATTGGAAACAACCCTATGTAGCTATTCATCGGTTGAGTATGCAGGGTACCTTCAGCTGCTCACACGGACGGCGCAAAGCACAGTGAGAGAGATCGATCCCGAGGATGCCCTGACTTTTCTTAGACTTAGAACCGAGAAATACGAAATCATAGTGAGCCCAGGTAATCGGATATTTAAGCCGCCTTTTTCTTACTATTAGAAGTTACATTCTGCTATATTCGGGAAGAGTTAACTGGTGTTTCCCAGCATATCGAACAGCCATTTAAAGATGGAGGTTGATGAAAACCAAAAATGCCAGGTGAGATCTCACTAAAATGACACCATCCATCTGCCCTGCTGCCCAGGTCATCTCTCTAAAACCCCGCTTGGCACGTCTCATCCTCAAAACCAGTGGGGCCTAGTGGGACAAGCACAGGACTAGGAGCCAGTAGGCACGGGTTCTTGTCCCAGTTCTGCCGTTTGCCTGCTTCGTGTCCCTGGGCAAGTCACTCCCCTCCTCTGAGCCTCAGTTTCCTCATGTGTATAATGTGGATGAAATACTTATATTGGGTCCCTCTTGAACTGTGATCCCTGTGTGTGGGATGAGGTCTGTGTCTCATCTGTTTATCGTCTATCTATCCCAGGGCTTGGCACATCCTCAGAGCTTGACAAATACCACAGTGCTTATGTATTGTTATTTATCAACCCTCTCGTGGTTGCCCATCTCCTTGTGCATCCAAGTGAACCTCCCTGCCGTTGGCTTCGAGGCTCTCCCCCAGCTCTGTCCAGTTAGCCTATATGCCCTCCTTACCCAGTACGTTTCCTGCTCTACCTCTTTGCCCATCCAAGCCCACCTCCAACCTGTGCTCTCATCTCGCTCCTGCTCTCCCCCAAACCCAGAGCTCCCTTCTCCCTCCGGCCCCCAGAAAAGTGCCAGGCCTTCCCATCTTCAAAGTCCTCCTCAAATCCCCCCCTTCCAAAAATGTTTACCCAGCTAATGATTCATACCCCAGATGTAACAATCCATAGGCTGTCTCTAGGATTTTGTGTTCATTTTAATCATCCTCTGCCCTTGTGATCGAGGTATAATCCCTGGAAAATACAGTTTATTTACTACTATATTATTATCGAACTTTCCATTTATTCTGATTCCCATGCTTGTCAATATTTTCAGGGCTGTCTCCCCTATGAGAGTGTAAGCTCCTTGTGAGCAGAGATTGTCACCTGGGAAGGAGGAAGAGGAAGTAGTAGAGCTGTGAGAAAATGAGGGAGAAACTGTATAGTGGTTTCTATTTTACCATGAGAGAAGTTGGTGAGATCATCAGGGCTTAGGGGAGAGAGGCAGTGGGAACACTGGAGGCTTCAAGAGGGAGTTGAAGGTTTGCAATATCTGGGACTGCAGGCATGGGAGTCAATGAAAGAGGAAAAAAATAGTTGCCGTGCAAGGAGAGAGAGCCAAAAAAGAGAAGTCAGAATGTGTGCCAAGTGGCAGAAATTAGCCTGGTGCCTGAATTTTCAGCAGCTGGGGTTAGCTGCGAAAACCGAGAAATGGGGAACGTGGACTGTGGGAGTGATTCAATCCATTCATGGTATTTATTGAAGGCGTACTGTGTGCGGCATGCTGTCCTGAGCGCTTGGGAGAGTACAGTAAAACAGAGTCGGTAGACACCTTCCCTGCCCACAACGAGCTTACAGTCTAGACAGGGAGGCAGACATTCGTAGAAATGAAAAATGTGTAATATATAATTGATAGATATGTACATAAGTGCAGCGGGGCTGAGGGTAGGGAGACTATCAAATGCCCAAGGTCACAGATTCAAGTGACTTTCCAACCACAGACTTCTAACCTATCACCTTGCCCACAGCCCCTCATCCGTGACCTCTACACTCTGGGCCACTCATCCTGTCCCACGTGAAGTGCTCAATAATTACCTTTGGCGATGTTGATAATGATGATGGTCAGTTAGAGTTGGTGAGGTCAGAGGTGGGGCGTCGTCTAGAGATGCTGTTGAACCCGTGTCTGGCCGAGGTGCAGTTTAAGTGGGGTCATATGAGTGGTCAGCAAAGTTGAACAAAGTGAGGAAGGGGGGTCGCCAGGGGGTCCAGAGAACAGTCATCATGGAGATTGGAAGTTCCTGAACACAACACAGGAGAAGGAAGTGAGAATAAAAAGGAGGCAGCATGGCCTGGAAGAAAGAACACGGGCGTAGGAGTCAGAGGACCTGTGTTCTAATCCTAGCTCTGACACTCATCCGCTGTGTGACCCTGGACAAATCACTTGACTTCTCTGTGCCTCAGTTACCTCATCCGTAAAATGTGGATTAAGACTGCGAATAGTGTGTGGGACAGAGACTTGTCTAACATGACTATCTTGTATATAACCCAGTGTTTAGCACAGTGCCTGGCACATATTAAGCGCTTAGAAAATGTCTTTAAAAAAAGATTTATTTTTAAATCCATCAACTATTAAGTACTGCAGGAAGACCACTGTACTAAGCACTTGAGAAAGTCCAATCCAATAGGGTCTGTAGACATGATCCCTGTCCAGGTCAGTGTGTGTTTTTAAAGAACCCTCAATGAATAAGTGTTGTATTTTCCCATTAAAAGGCATCCAGCACGATTAATGAGCCTGGTATTTTGCTTCAAATATGGGCAAGGTACACATTTTTGGTGATCTTTCAGTCTTCACCTGTGGAATCTGGTTCAACCACTTTAATGCCGTCATGAAGAATAATAATAATAATAATGTTGGTATTTGTTAAGCGCTTACTATGTGCCGAGCACTGTTCTAAGCGCTGGGGTAGACATAGGGGAATCAGGTTGTCCCACATGGGGGCTCACAGTCTTAATCCCCATTTTACAGATGAGGTAACTGAGGCCCAGAGAAGTTAAGTGACTTGCCCACAGTCACACAGCTGACAAGTGGCCGAGCCGGGATTCGAACTCATGACCTCTGACTCCAAAGCCCGTGCTCTTTCCACTGAGCCACACTGCTTCTCTATGCCAAGAATGGCCCCTTGAGGACCAGGGACTGTGCCTGATTCTTAATATGTGTCAGACATTTATTTCCCCAGGCCTTTGCCCACAGTCGGAGCTTAATACATGCTCTTACCACTACCATCTCTCTCTCTTCCTGCTGCCCTAGTGCTGCCTGGCTCTGCTCAAAGAATGACTCGTTTGGCCAGGGAGACCAACTCCTCTGAGCAGCCCACGGTGGGGAACTGGGGAGAGAGAACTCCAGCCGAATCACCAAGGGAGACCACCCTACTCCTTTCCTTTCCTGTCCCTTCTCGTGCCCCCTCTGAGGTTGCTCATGAAGTACAGATTGTCCATGCTGCAGCAGAGCGGGTGCGTAGGAGTTTTGGGGAGATGCTAGGAGGCTGTGAACATCCCCAGGGGCCCTTAGATTGATCTACTAGTTCTGATCATCTTAGCGGGTCAGCCCTTTGAGGCCCGGGACGACGTCTCCGTCAGTCACGTACTAAGTGCTTAGTACACAGTAGGCTCTTAATGAGTAACTATTACTGCTGACCCTTTATGGCAACTGTCACTCCTCCACACAGTGACTAGACTTAGAGAATCAGGCCTAGTAAGATCTGCCAGAATTGTTGTGTCGGTAAAAAGCAGCACGAATGGGGTCATTGTATTTTTAAGGTTAGAGTTTTAGTTGAAGATGAATGAGTGTTTTTTTCTTATTTTTTCCACAGATAGGGGAAAGCTTCTAGTTGTTTTGCAGGAGCTAAACGAATAGACCTTCTGCTGGATTAGATCTTACACGCATGAAACCGTACTTTGAAAAATGCTCAATTTTTCATTGTTCCTTCCTGAATTTACCAATATATTCAGCCTGTCTTCATCAAAACTGTTTCTAGCACAGTTTCTTAGTTTTTGTTTAGCATTGTATTTTCAAAGCACGGTCCGTCAAAGTATAATGCCTACGTCAAGATCCGACGTGAATCACCACGCTCAATGTTTAACATAATAAAAATGAATTTGTGAAACCTGCTTCCTGAAGGTGTTTCTGCTTTTCCTTGACTGGGCCCTGAGAGACAAAAGGAGGCAGAAGAGAGAACAGCACCAGGCGTTACAAACGTTGCAGGTGACACGACACTCACCGTTTTTGTGTCCAATGTGACTGGCACTGTGAATCCCATAGACAGGGAATGTGTCTGTTATACTGTTCTATTGTCCTCTCCCAAACTCTTAGTACTGTTACAGAATTTTATCAGAGAAACGACTCTTATCTCGCAATTGCACGAGAGGGTTTCGTGACCTTGGTGTAGAAATGAATAGACTCATAAAGAGTGAGCCGAGAGTGCAGGAAAGGGCGGAAAGTGGCTGCCGCCCGTTCACCCCAGGAGGGTACATGACGAATAGCCCCTAGCCATCCCGAACCCAGTACCTTTATTTGTAAGCATTTCCCCATTCCACTCGGCCGTAACACTTCCCGAGTGCACCCAAAATCCTACCATATCTCTGGAGAAATCAAGCAAGATGTGTACTGAACCTGACACAATAACCTCTATTCTCAGCTTATTGCTTCCCCATCTCTTAGTCAATCAATCATATTTATTTCACTCTTATTGTATGCAGAGCTCTGTACAGAGTGCTTGGGAGACTGCAGTATAACAATATAATAGACACATTCCCTGTCCACAACGAACTTACAATCTAAAGGGGGAGATAAACATTAATATAAATGAATTATTCGTTCATTCAATAGTATTTATTGAGCACTTACTATGTGCAGAGCACTGTACTAAGCACTTGGACTGTACAATTCGGCAACAGAGACAATCCCTCCCCAGTGACAGGCTCACAGTCTAATCGGGAGAGACAGATGGCAGAGCAAAACAGAATGAAACAAAAAGACAACATTATCATGATCAATGGAATCAAGGGGATGTACATCTCATTAACAAAATAAATAGGGTAATAAAAAAATATACAAATGAGCACAGTGCTGAGGGGAAGGGGGGAGGAGCAGAGGGAAAGGGGGCTCAGCTGAGGGGAGGTGAGAGGGAAGGAAGAGGAGCAGAGGGCGGAGGAGGAGCAGAGGCAGAGCAGAGGGAAAAGGGGGTAGCTCAGCCTGGGAAGACTTCTTGGAGGAAGTGAGCTCTCAGTAGGGCTTTGAAGAGGGGAAGAGAGATAGTTTGGTGGACGTGAGGAGGAAGGGCATTCCAGAACAGCGGTAGGAGTGGGCCAGAGTTCGACGGGGGGACACGCGTGAATGGGGGACAGTGAGGAGGTGAGCAGCAGAGGAATGGAGTGTACGGGGTGGGCAGTAGAAAGAGAGTAGGGAGGTGAGGTAGGAGGGGGCAAGGTGATGGAGAGTCTTGAAGCCAAGAGTGAGGAGTTTTTGTTTCGTGCGGAGGTTGCTAGGCAACCACTGGAGGTTTTTAAGGAGGGGAGTGACATGCCCAGAGCGTTTCTGTAGGAAGATGATCTGGGCAGCGGAATGAAGAATAGACTGGAGTGGGGAGAGACAGGAGGAAGGGAGATCAGAGAAAAGGCTGACACAATAATCCAGCCAGGATATTATGAGAGCCTGTACCAGCATGATAGCTGTTTGGACAGAGAGGAAAGGGCAGATCTTGACGATATTGTAAAGGTGAGACCAGCAGGCGTTGGTGATGGATTGGATGTGTGGGGTGAATGAGAGAGCTGAGTCAAGGATGACACCAAGGTTGTGGGCTTGTGAGACGGGAAGGATGGTCGTGCCATCCACAGTGACAGGGAAGTCAGGAAGAGGACAGGGTTTTGGGGGGAAGATAAGGAGCTCAGTTTTGGACATGTTGAGTTTTAGGTGGCGGGCAGACATCCCGGTGGAGACGTCCTGGAGGCAGGAGGACATACGAGCCTGAAGGGAGGAGGAGAGAACAGGGGAGGAGATGTCGATTTGGGTGTCATCTGCATAGAGATGATAGTTGAATCCGTCGGAGCGAATGAGTTCACCAAGGGAGTGAGTATAGATGGAGAACAGAAGGGGGCCAAGAACTGACTCTTGAGGAACACCTACAGTTAGTGGATGGGAGGGGGAGGAGGAGTCCGCAAAGGAGACCGAGAATGAGCGGCCAGAAAGATAAGAGGAGAACTGGGAGAGGACAGAATCCGTGAAGCCAAGGTGAAATAAGGTGTGGAGGAGAAGGGGATGGTCGACAGTGTCAAAGGCAGCTGAGAGGTCAAGGAGGATTAGGATAGAGTAGGAGCCATTGGATTTAGCAAGAAGGAGGTCATGGGTGACCTTTGAGAGAGCAGTCTCAGTAGAGTGGAGGGGACGGAAGCCAGATTGGAGGGCGTCCCGGAGAGAATTGGAGTTGAGGAATTCAAGGCAGCAAGTGTAGACGACTCCTTCTAGGAGTTTGTCAAGGAAGGGTAGGAGGGAGATAGGATGATAACTGGAAGGGGAAGGAAGTGGGGTCGAGAGAGGGTTTTTTTAGGATGGGGGAGACATGAGCATGCTTGAAGGCAGAGGGGAAGAAGCCTTTGGAGAGTGAGTGGTTAAAGATAGAAGTTAAGGAGGGGAGGAGGGAAGGGGCGATAGTTTTTATAAGGTGAGTGGGAATGGGGTCCGAAGCACAGGTGGAGGGGGTGGCACTTGCGAGGAGGGCAAACTCCTCTGAGGATACTGCAGATTACTGCAGAATTATTGCAGATTACTGCAGATTTACAGATATGTAAACAATTGCTGTGGGGCTGGGAGCGGGGAAGAACAAAGTGAGCAAGTCAGGATGATGCAGAAGCGAGAGGGAGAGGAGGAAAGGAGGGCTTAGTCAGGAAGGCTTATTGGAGGAGATTTGCCTTCAATAAGCATTTGAAAGGGAGGAGAGTATTTCTCGGGTATGAGGAGGGAGGGTGTTGCAGGCCAGAGGCAAGATGTGGGCAAAAGGTCGGTGGTGATATAGGCAGGATCGTGGAACAGTGAGAAAGTTAGTATTAGAGGAGCAAAGTCTGCAGGCTGGGGTTATAGTAGGAGAGCATCGCGGTGAGGTAGGAGGAGGGAAGGTGATGAGTGCTTTAAAGCCAATGGTGAGGGAGGTGGATGGGCCACCATTGGAGGTTCTTGAGGAGTGGGGAAATGTGGACTGAATGTTTTTGTGGAAAAATGATCTGGCCAGCAGAGTGAAGCATGGACTTGAGTGGGAGAGACAGGAGGCTGGGAGGTCAGCAGGAGGCTGATGCAGTAATCCAGGAGGAGAGGATCAGTCATTGGATTTATGTGGTAGCAGTTTGGATGGAGAGGGGAAGGTGTGGATTGTAACAATGTTAAGGTCCAACCAACAGGATCTAGTGATGGATTGACTATGAGGGTTGAATGAGAGAAAGGAATCAAGGATTAAAACTAAAGTTACAAGTTTGTGAGATAGGAAGGATGGTGGTGCCATCTACAGTGATGGGACAGTCAGGAAGAAGATGGGGTTTGGGTGGGAAGATAAGGAGCTCTGTTTTGGACATGTTTAGTTTTAGTGAGAGGAGGACATCCAAATAGAGATGTAGTGAAGGCAAGAGGAAATGTGAGACTGCAGAGAGGGAGAGATCAGGGCTGGAGATGTAGATTTGAGTACCATCTGCATCTAGGTAGTAGTTGAAACCATGGAAGCAAATGAGTACTCCAAGAGAGGAGGGGTAGATGGAGAATAGAGGGGACTGAGAACTGAACATTGAGGGACCCCCACAGTTAGGGGGTGGGAGGCAGAGGAGGCCCCATGAAAAAGACTGAAAATGAGCAGCCAGAGAGATAGGAGGAGAACCAGGAGAGTATAGGGTCATTGAAACTGAGGTTAGATAACGTTTCCAGGAGAAAGGGGTGGCCGACCATGTCGAGGACAGCTGAGAGGTTGAGGAGGATTAGGTTTAAATAGAGGCTGTTGGATTTGGCAAGAAGGAGATCACTAAGGACCTTTGAGAGGATAGTTTCTGTGGAGCAAAGGGGACGGGAGCCAGATTGGAGGGGGTCAAGGAGAGAATTGGAGGAAAGGAACCTGAGACATTGGATGTAGACAATTTGCTCAAGGAGTTTGGTGAGGAATGGTAGAACAGTGATAGGGCGATAAGTGGAGACAGCCGTGTGGTCCAGGGAGTGTTTTTTAGGAAGAGGGAGACATGGGCATATCTGAAAGCGGAGGGGAAGAAGCTATTGGAGAGCAAACAGTTGAAGATGGCTGTAGGAAAGGAGGGGGTAAGTATTTTATTAAGGTAAGAAGAAATGGGGTGAGATGTGTAGGTGGAGGGGGTTGATTTTGGGAGAAGGCAGGAGATCTCTTCTAGAGATACTACTGGGAAATAAGGGAGAGTTGAGGAAAGGGGAGGGATTGAGGAGAGGCAAGGGAAATTTTAGGGCGATCACACCTGATAGTGTCAATTTTCTTAAAAAACGTGGGTGGCTATGTTATCGGCAGAAAGGGATGGGAGATTCGGGGGGAAGGGGGTTTGAGGAGAGAGTTGAATATCTGGAACAAGGGGCGAGAGGGATGGGCACAGGTGTCAAAAAGGTTGGAGAAATCATTTTGCTGGGCAGAGGAGCAGGCAGAGTTAAAGTTGAAGTGGATGAAGTTGGCCTGACACCTAAACTTCTGCCTGCAGCACTCTTCATGTCGAAGAGCGAAGGAGGCAGACTGTGGAGGTGATCCGGGCCTGTAGACTCTGCTCTGGACTTCTGTGGAACTTTCACCATCACCCGCTTTGCTGTTGTTCCAAGTAATCATGTTCAAATTGGATGTTGAAGTACTTGTACTAACTTAGTTTAGAATGAATTTCTTCAACTTTTAAGAACTAATATTCATTGTTACCAGTGGTCCAGGGGGTCACTGAGCACAGGATGTGCCCACCGCAGAATAATAGGAGCCAGATATCCACACTGAACCTGCGGCAGTCTGGGGAGGACCATCTGGTCATCTCTGGAACTGTTCAAGTGAAGGTTCAAGTATTCTAACATCAAAATGAAAATCTCTCAGAGAAAGGATTCCTGCATATCATCAACGAAAGGTGGAGGAATCATCAGATGAGGAATTTCATGGGGAAAAAGGTTCCCATGTATTTCCACATGAGATCATCAAAAGAAAGGAGGAATTTGCTTAAAATGACATCTCGATTGAGCGTGCACAATCTAGAACGAGCCAAGTACTGTAATCAGAGCAAAGTGGCAGCCCCGCAGTGTGACCTGGGACTTTCTTTCCAGTCAAAACTGCTGCTGGTCACGGGGCAGGTTGGGAGAGTACAGTATAACAGAGTTGGTAGACACGTTCCTTGCCCACAGCAAGCTCACAGTCAGGAGGGGGATAGAGGCATGAATCTAAATGAATAAATTGCGGGTATGTACATAAGTGCCACGAGGAGTGTCTCCTAATCAGAGTAGAGATTACAGAGGCCCCACTTGGGTCAAAAGCAGCTGGCCAGCACGTAGTTAGATAAGGGACACCCAAGAGAACAGTGGAGAGCCACAGAAAATCAGGTGACTGACATCCTAGTCCAGCAAAGCCCGGTTTAGGACTTTCGCTGTCCCTCTAACCATCTGAGCCAGAACAGTTCCAGATTTTCCCTATCTGGAGAGACAGGTCCAGTGACCAGCTCCATTTTTTTTTAAACGGTATCTGTTAATAATAATAATAATAATAATAATGTTGGAATTTGTTAAGCACTTACTATGTGCCGAGCACTGTTCTAAGTGTTGGGGTAGACACAGGGGAATCAGGTTGTCCCATGTGGGGCTCACAGTCTTCATCCCCATTTTACAGATGAGGTAACTGAGGCACCGAGAAGTGAAGTGACTTGCCCAAAGTCACACAGCTGACAAGTGGCCGAGCCGGGATTCGAACCCATGACCTCTGACTCCAAAGCCCGGGCTCTTTCCACTGAGCCACGCTGCTTCTCATCTGTTAAGAGGTTACTGTGTCCCAGGCACTGCACTAAGCAGTGGGGTAGATGTAAGCTATTCAGGTTGGACACAGTTCATGGCCCACATGGGGCTCACAGTCTTAACCCCTGTTTTACAGATGAGGTAAGTGAAGCACAGAGAAGTAAACTGACTTGCCGAAGGTCACGCAGCAGACAAGTGGCAAGGCCGGGTTCAGAACCCAGGTCCTTCTGACTTCCAGGCCTATGCTCTATCCACTAGGTCATGCTAGCTCCTTTGAGACTGTGGGGTGACCGAGGTGGGGAGCAGGAGCCAAACATTTAGAATCCATGGCAATAAGCAACAGCAAGCTACCTCCTCCAGCCCACCCTCAGGAAGAGTCACTTTGGTCATTTCCACCGACCTACAAAATGAAATCAGGTTCGGGTGTCACGATGCCTGTCCAGGAAGACAAAAGAACAGACCTAATGACATTGCTAAATTCTCCCTCCCTCTTCCCTTGACCCTTGAGCCAGGGAAGACACCCCCCCTTGGAAGTCCTCCCTGCCCTCTCCGAATTTGGCCTTGAAATATCCCGTCACCTCCCATCCTTCTGAAGTCTTCCTTAGAGTCAAGGCTGTGGCCCATCAGCCAGGAAATGTGTGGGATCAACCAAATGAGCACTGACCAGTGAGCTTTTCTCTGGCATAGGGAAGACGTTAGAAATCTAATAATGATCATAATTATTATTATATCATTATTTTTATGGTACTTGTTAAGTGCTTACTAGGTGCAAAGCACTGTTCTAAGTGCTAGAGTAGATACAAGTTAGGTCGGACACAGTCCCTGTTGCATTAATATTAATCTCCATTTTACAGATGAGGTATCTGAGGCCCTGAAAAGTGAAGTGACTTGTCCAAGGTCACACAGCAGACATGTGGCGCAGCCAAGATTAGAATCCAGGACCTTCTGACTCCCAGGCCTGTGCTCTATCCACTAAGCCCCACTGGCTCTCCTTTTTTGTGTGTTGGGAGCTGGGTATGGGACCCCAGGCCCATTTCCTGTCCTGAGAGATCTAACTGGAACCATCACATGTGGTTAGGTATTTCCACGTTACCCCAGGGTTAGCGAGGTTAGCGGGGACTAGCTTGTCATGCACATCATCCGTGGATCAGTTCAGCCTTCACCCAGTTTCTCATAGTTCCCCAGTCAAACGTGGACACTTCACAGCTTGTTTTTCAAACTGACTTCCAGGTGGGTGGTCTGTTAATCTCCCTTAAAACCCTTCAAGAGCTCTGCATTGTTACCTCACAAACCTCTCCTTCAATAAATAGTCTGAGCTGCAGTCTTTCTATTTGTATTACTCAGGGGGCGTAGTGGATAGACTACAGGCCTGGGAGTCAGAAGGACCTGGGTTCTAATCCCAGCTCCTCCACTTGTCTGCTCCGAAACCTTGGACAAGTCACTTCGGTTCTCTGTGCCTCAGACCCCCTCTGTAAAATGGGGATTGAGACTGCGAGCCCCACATGGGACAGGGACTGTGTCCAACCCCATTTACTTGTATCCACCTCAGCGCTTATTACAGTGCCTGGCACATAGTAAACACTTAACAAATACCATAATTATTATTATGAATAAATCCTGATTCTTTACGTTGTTTGTTTATGGGTGTAGTGCCAGCTTTCTTTCCAGGAGAGAAATGGGCCAGAACTTTTAAAATTGCACTTGAGTAAGGGAAAGAGAGTACATGGGAAGCAAACACTAGCCAAGTGGCTCATTAATGTTCCAACATACCTGCAGATCTAATAGGTGCCACTGTTATCCGGGGGGGGTGGGGGTAAAGCCTAGGACTCTGCGATCTTTAGGTTACTTCAGATCACAATTCCAACTGAAAGTCTGTAATTTCTCTCCGTGTGACATTAATGAGCAGGTCTATCCGGGTTAAATGGGGAGGAACTGATGACCTCCACAGATTTCTCTTTCGCTCAGAACTTAAGACATTGAAGTTTAGTTTAATGTGCAGGGAAAGAAAAGGAGCAAAACAGCCAGTTCCAAAGGAACACACCCCCTTAGATAGGCAAGCTTTTAAATGCACACAGTCTACCAGAGTCAAGCCAATTTCCTTAACTAGTCAACATTCTGAGTATGTATACTCACAAATCAACCCTGGACCAGGACCTTCTGAGAGGCTGCCAGAGTGTGTCCCAGGAAGAGGCCATACCTGCTAAAGGTCCCCTTCCTGAAGTGAAAGGCTCTTTCCAGCTTGCTGAATGCCTCTCCTTCCAATCAATCAATCAATCATAATTAGTAAGTGCTCACTATGTTCAGGGCACTGTATTAAGCACTTGGGAGAAGTCAATATAACAGAGCTGGTAGACACGTCCCCGCCCACAACGATCTTACAGTTTAAAGGGGGAGACAGACGATACTGTAAATAAATGTTACAGATATGTCCATAAGTTGGTATTTATTAAGCGCTTACTATGTGCCGAGCACTGTTCTAAGCGCTGGGGTAGACACAGGGGAATCAGGTTGTCCCACGGGTTGGGTGGTGAGTAAAATGTGCAAATTCAAGTGCAAGGGCAATGCAGAAGGGAGTGAGAGAAGAGGAAATTAGGGATTAGCCAGGGAAGGCCTCTTGGAGGAGATGTGCTTTTTAATAGGGTTTTGAAGGTGGGGAGAGGTATCGTCCATCGGATACAAAGACAGAGGGCGTTCCAGGCCAGAGGCAGGATGTGGGCGAGAGGTCGATGGTGAGGTAGACGAGATTGAGGTACAGTTAGTAGGTTGGCATTAGAGGAACAAAGTGTGTGGGCTGGATTGTGGTAGGAAAGCAGCAAGGTAAGGTAGGAGGGGCAAGGTGATTGAGTGCTTTAAGGCTAATGACAAGGAGTTTCTGTTTGTTGCAGAGATGGATGGACAACTACTGGATTTTCTTGAGGAGAGGGGCAACATGGATGGAATGGGTCTGCAGAAAAATGATCCGGGCAGCGAAACACAGTGTGGAGTGGAGTGGGGAGAGACAGGAGGCAGGGAGGTCAGTAAGGAGGCTGATGCAGGACTCATCCATTCATTCAATTGTATTTATTGAGCACTTACTGTGTGCAGAGCCCACAGTAATCAAGGAGGAATGGAATAAAAGCTGGTTTGATGTGGTAGCAGTTTGAATGGAGAAGAAAGGGCAGGTTTTAGCGATGTTGTGAAGGTTGAACTGATAGGATTTGGTGACAGATTGAATATCTGGGTTGAATGAGAGGGATGAGTCAAGGATAATGCCAAGGTTATGGGCCTGTGAGGCATGGAAGATGGTGGTGCTCTCTACAGAGACGGGTAAGTCAGGGGAGCCCACGGTTTGGGTGGGAATATAAGAAGTTCTATTTTGGACACCTTAAGTTTGAATTATCAGCAGGATATCTGAGTAGAGCTGTCCTGAGGGCAGAAGGAAATATGAGACTGCAGAGAAGGAGCGAGAACAGGGCTGGAGATGTAAATTTGGGAATCACCCGCCTAAAGGTGGTTGTCAAAGCTATGGAAGCAGATCAGTTCTCCACACAATATCGCCAAGATCCGCCCTTTCCTTTCCATGCAAACCGCTACC
The DNA here is from genome assembly GCF_004115215.2 of Ornithorhynchus anatinus. Classification (NCBI taxonomy): domain Eukaryota; kingdom Metazoa; phylum Chordata; class Mammalia; order Monotremata; family Ornithorhynchidae; genus Ornithorhynchus; species Ornithorhynchus anatinus. The sequence continues at coordinate 13,503,617 of NC_041750.1, forward strand.
GTGCTGGTACAAGCTCTTATAATATCCCGACTGAATTATTGTGTCAGCCTCCTCTCTGATCTCCCTTCCTCCTGTCTCTCCCCACTCCAGTCTATTCTTCATTCCGCTACCCGGATCATCTTCCTACAGAAACGCTTTGGGCATGTCACTCCCCTCCTCAAAAACCTCCAGTGGTTGTCCTATCAACCTTCGCATGAAACAAAAACTCCTCACTCTTGGCTTCAAAGCTCTCCATCACCTTGCCCCCTCCTACCTCACCTCCCTTCTCTCCTTCTACAGCCCAGCCTGCACACTCTGCTCCACTGCTGCTCACCTCCTCACGGTGCCCCCTTCGCACCTGTCCCACCGTCGACCCTGGCCCACGTCCTACCACTGACCTGGAATGCCCTCCCTCCTCACATCTGCCAAACTACCTCTCTTCCCCTCTTCATAGCCCTACTGAGAGTTCGCCTCCAGGAGGCCTTCCCAGACTGAGCCCCCTTTCTCTCTGCTCCCCCTTCCCTCCCCGCCCAACCCCCAATCTTCCCCTTTCCCCTCTCCTCATCACTGTGCTCATTTGTATATACATATTATTTATTACCCTATTTATTTGTTAATGAGGTGCATATCTCCTTGATTCTATTTATCTTGATAATGTTGTCTTGTTTTGTTTTGTTCTGTTTTGCTTTGCTGTCTGTCTCCCCCGTTTAGACTGTGAGCCTGTCATTGGGCAGGGATTGTCTCTGTTGCCAAAGTGCTTAGTATAGTGCTCTGCACATAGTAAGTGCTCAATAAATAATATTGAATGAATGAATGAATGAATGAATGGAGTGGGTGTAGATGGAAAATAGAAGAGGACCCAGAACTGAGCCTTGAGGAACTCCCACATTTGGGGAGGGGGAAGGAGAGGGGGCTAGAGGGAGGCAGAGGAGGAGCCCGGGAAAGAGAATGAGAACGAATGGCCAGAGAGGAGGAGAACCAGGAGAGGACAGTGTCAGCGAATCCAAGGTTGGATCACATTTCCAGGTGAAGGGGGTGGTTGACAGGGTCTGCGGCAGCCAAGAAGTCGAGGAGGATCAGGATGGAGTAAAGGCCCCTTGGATTTGGCAAGAGGAAGATCACTGGTGACCTTTCAGAGGGCAGTTTCCGTGGCGCGAAGGGGAAGGAAGCCAGATTGGAGGGAGTCAGGAGATCATTGGAGGAGAGGAACTGGAGACAGAGAGTGGAGGCAACTCGCTCAAGGAGTTTGGAGAGGAATGGTAGGAGGGAGATGGGAGAAACCTCTGGCTCCAGGCAGTGAGCAGATGATGGCGGCGCCTGATTCTTTAGGCTTTGCGCACCTGAGGCAACCCACTCCCAGGTGCCACCATCAGGCAAAAGTGAACACTTTGGGAAAGTTTACACTCTTCAAGTGACTCGCCTTTGGAGGGGAAAAAAGGCGGTTATGTCATTTATTTTCAGGTTGGTACCATACTGGTAGCAAGCCCGCATAAATGGCTACTGCAACCGGGGAGAGAAGGAAGGGCAGGAAGGGAAAGAGTGTGTAAAAGAGAGAGGAGGAGGAGGAGGAGGAGAGGACGGAGGGTGCGGCGGGGTCCCCGCCCGCAGGGCAGGGAGTCTCCCGAAAAGGCTCCCGGGGAAGGGGGAGGCTCCGCCCGCCCAGACCGGACCGTCCCACCCCGCAGCCCGAGCCCGGCCGCTCCCCCCCGCCCCCGCGCGCGCCCCCCAACGGCCGCATGCCCCGGGTGACGTCATCGCCGCCCCCGTCTCCTAGCAACCAGCGGCCACCGCGATGCCCCTCGGAGACCGCGGCTGCGGTTGGCCTCTCCGCCGGCTCCGCTCCGCCTTGGTAAACTCGGCCGGCGGCGGCCGCCCCCCAGCCTCGCCGGACCCCCACCCTGTCTGGGAGGGAGGGGAGAGGGGAGAGGAGGAGGGGCCCGGGATGGGGGCGGGCGGTGGCGCCGGGCGGCTCGGCTGGCCGTTCTGACAGTGATAATAGTGATGCTAAAGACCTCAGTTAAGCGCTTACTCTGCGCCAAGCACTCTTCTAAGCCTTGGAGGTGGGGGGGGTGTGGAATACAGGGTGATGATGTTGTCCCCCATGGGGCTCACGGGCTTCATCCCCGTTTTCCAGATGAGGTCACTGAGGCCCAGAGAAGTGAAATGACTCGCCCCAAGTCACGCAGCTGACGAGTGGCGGAGTGGGGATTCGAACCCATGACCTCTGGCTCCCAAGCCCGCGCCCTTTCCACTGAGCCACGCTGCTTCTCCGGGATATTTCTCAAACGCTGACGGCGCGCCCAAACCCGCTCTAAGAGCCTCGGTAGATCCGAGGGAATGAGGTTGTCCCACGTGGGGCTCACGGTCGTTATCCCCATCTCCCAGATGAGGTCACTGAGGGCACAGAGAAGTCAGGCGGCTCGCCTGAGGTCACCCAGCAGACGAGTGGCGGAGCGGGGAGGAGAACCCACGTCCTCCGACTCCCGAGCTCGGCCGGGCTCTTGCCACTGAGCCACCGCAGCCGAGCCCGGAGAAACCCCGCAACCGCGCCGCGCCGCTTATCATCGCCAACGGGCCCCGCGTAACCATACCGGCTAGAAAGTCGACCCCAGGTCCCCGAGCTTTAAGCATCCCCCTTTCACAAGATCTCATTTCTTCTCTTTCTGGGCTTTCCTCTGCTCATTCTCTATCGCTGTTAAATCAAGGCGAAATTTGATCTGACCTAGGAAGCTTTCGCGCTAAACTGTGGTTAACTCCCTAAGTCCGTGGTAGACCGGGAAGGAAAGACTAACTAACCCAACCCCACCGGCGCGCAGAAACGAGATACTACGCATAGAGAAACACTGAAAGATATGATGATGATTAGGTGCGTGTGCGAACCTATACGCACATCGATTTGCACGGTCCCAAATAGCTGTCAAAATATTCTCCTTTAAATGGTAGAAAATCTGCTTCCCCCAGAGCCGAATTCCCTATTTCCCATCAGCGACCCGATGACTCGTAGGATCTGATTGATCGACGCGTGGTCTCTTCCAAAATCGCGACTATAGCGTTCCAGGAGGTTTTCCTGAAACCGGAAGATACCGAGGCTCCGGATAACTCCTCGACTAAAGTTAAACCATGTTTTCATGAGAATCGGACTGAGATGTCTTTGCAACGGACAGTTTATTCTCAAGTTGGAGAAAAAGGAAAGTGTTTATCCCCCAACAAGTTATTTTGGTTAATTAACTTTCACTGCTGTCTTTCATCTGTTATATAGCGAGGGTCCGAAGCAGTCCTACAGAGGATTCTGTCCCACAGAGGGGTTGTTGGAGCTATGGTGATAAGGGCAGATGGTAAATATATTTCAACTATATTTCAAAATCTAAAGTGTAACTTCTTAGGCGTATATTATACCAGGCCTGAAGAAAATAAGAAAAAAACCTTGTAAAATACTTTGATATCAAGGAACTGGTCTCTATATTTTGAGTTTAACAAGTTATGGGTATTATGCAAAAAAAAATAATGATGATAGTATTTGTTAAGCGCTTACTGTCTGCCAAGCACTGTTCTAAGCGCTGGGGTGTTGGGAGGGGGGAATGCAAGGTGATCAGGTTGTCCCACGTGGGGCTCACAGGCTTCACCCCCATTTTACAGATGAGGGAACTGAGGCACAGAGAAGTGAAGTGACTTGCCCAAAGTCACACGGCTGATGGGCGGCAGAGTCGGGATTAGAACCCATGACCTCTGACTCCCAAGCCCTTGGTTCTTCTAAAAAACCTAAATACGATTCCAACCCCCAATCTTTATTGTTTGGTAACTATTTAAAAAGGGGAAAATGTTTGAGTTATGATAGTTCTTACGGCTGTTGGTTTCACTCCTGAATTTGAAGAGTGTACCGCTGGGAATTTCTGAGCAGGTCTGGGAATTTCTCAGTCTAGGAAAACCATTTATATGGCCTACGTTTATATAGCCTACTAGTTTAGAAGCGGTGCGGCTTAGTGGATAGAGCAGGGGCCGGAAGGACCTGGCTTCTAATCGCGGCTCCACCGCTTGTCTGTCGTGTGTGACCCTGGGCAAGTTAATTCACTTCTCTGTGCCAGTAGAATGGGGATTGAGACTGTGAGGCTCCGATCAACTTTTATCTACCCCAGTGTTCAGTGGTTGGCACATTTTAAGGGCTTAACAAGGACCATAATGAGTTTCAGATAATGGACCGAGAGATAATAATTGACTCCATCCTGAATTCTGATGCTAATGTGGAAAGTTGCAAACATACGACATCACCTATGTACTCGAACCCTCTCCCACCCCATCCCCCCCATGGCAGTTATGTCCGTGTCTTTAAACCGGGTTGCTTCCCCCTACCTGCTAATTGATTTCAGTTTCAGGGCCTCCCATTACACTGTAAGCTCCTTGAGGGTGGGGACTGCGTCAGTACCCATTAACAGATGAGAAGAGTGAGGGGCAGGGAAATTGAGTGACTTGTCCGAGGTCACCCAGCAGAGCCAAGATTAGAACCAGGTCCTTCTGACTCCCAGGGCTGTGCTCTCTCCAGACCCGCCTGTTCCGCTTCTGGAGTCCCTTTGCCCTACTTTCCCATCCTTCCCTGCAGTATCCTCAGCAGAGATCTCCTCCCTCTTCATAAGTGCCACCCCTTCCACCTGTGCTTCGGACCCCATTCCCGCTCACCTTATAAAAACCATCCCCCCTTCCCTCCTCCCCTCCTTAACTTCTTTAACCGCTCACACCCCAATGGCTTCTTCCCCTCTGCCTTCAAACATGCCCATGTCTCCCCCATCCTAAAAAAACCCTCTCTTGACCCCTCTTCCCCATCCAGTTATCGTCCTATCTCCCTCCTACCCTTCTTTTCCAAACTCCTAGAATGAGTCGTCTACCCTTGCTGCCTTGAATTCCTCAACTCCAACTCTCTCCTGGACCCCCTCCAATCTGGCTTCCATCCTCTCCACTACACCGAGACTGCTCTCTCAAAGGTCACCCATGACCTCTTTCTTGCCAAATCCAATGGCTCCTACTCCATCCTAATCCTCCTCGACCGCTCAGCTGCCTTTGACACTGTCGACCATCCCCTTCTCCTCCACACCTTATCTCACCTTGGCTTCACGGACTCTGTCCTCTCCCGGTTCTCCTCTTATCTTTCTGGCCATTCATTCTCGATCTCCTTCGCGGGCTCCTCCTCCCCCTCCCATCCTCTAACTGTAGGGGTTCCTCAAGGGTCAGTTCTTGGCCCTCTTCGGTTCTCCATCTATACTCCCTCCCTTGGTGAACTCATTCACTCGCATGGCTTCAACTACCATCTCTATGCAGATGACACCCAAATCTACATCTGATCCCCTGTTCTCTCACCATCCCTTCAGGCTCATATCTCCTCCTGCCTCCAGGACGTCTCCACCGGGATGTCCGCCTGCCACCTAGAACTCAACATGTCCAAAACTGAGCTCCTTATCTTCCCTCCCAAACCCTGTCCTCTTCCTGACTTCCCTGTCACCGTGGATGGTACGACCATCCTTCCCGTCTCTCAAGCCCACAACCTTGGTGTTATCCTCGACTCAGGTCTCTCATTCACCCCAAACATCCAATCCGTCACCAACGTCTGCCGGTCTCACCTTTACAATATCGCCAAGATCCGCTCTTTCCTCTCCATCCTAACGGCTATCGTACTGGTACAAGCTCTCATAATATCCCAGCTGGATTATCGTGTCAGTCTTCTCTCTGAGCTCTCTTCCTCCTGTCTCTCCCCATGCCAGTCTATTCTTCATTCCGCTGCCCACATCATCTTCCTACAGAAACACTCTGGTCATGTCACTCCCCTCCTCAAAAACCTCCAGTGGCTGTCTATCAACCTCCGCACGAAACAAAAACGCCTCACTCTGGGCTTCAAGGCTCTCCATCACCTTGTCCCCTCCTACCTCACCTCTCTTCTCTCTTTCTACTGCCCAGCCCGCACGCTCCACTCCTCTGCTGCTCACCTCCTCACTGTCCCCCGTTCACCCCCATCCCGCCGTCGATCTCTGGCCCACGTCCTACCGCTGTCCTGGATTGCCCTCCCTCCTCACCTCCGCCAAACTAACTCTCTTCCCCTCTTCAAAGCTCTACTGAGAGCTCACCTCCTCCGAGAGGCCTTCCCAGACTGAGCTTCCCCTTTTTCCTCTGCTCCCTCTACTCCCTCTCGGCTGCCCCTCGGCCCTCTGCTCCCTCCCCCTTCTCCCCTTCACCTCCCCTCAGCTAAGCCCCCTTTCCCTCTGCTCCTCCCCCTCTCCCTTCACCTCCCCTCAGCACTGTGCTCATTTGAATATATTTGTGTATATTTTTATTACCCTATTTATTTTGTTCATGAGGCATACATCCCCTTGATTCCATTTATCGTGATTATGTTGTCTTATTTTTGTCCATCTGTCTCCCCCGATTAGACTGTGAGCCTGTCGCTGGGCGGGGATTGTCTCTATCTGTTGTTGAATTGTACATTCCAAGCACTTAGTACAGTGCTCTGCACATAGTAAGTGCTCAGTAAATACTATTGAATGAATAGTATTTACATGGCAAAATGAGGGTAATCATCACCCTGTTCCTTAAAGCATCCTGTGGCTACTGTTGGAGAACTGAGCTAGGAGGACCGGCAGCATCTAGTAGATCGGTGGACCATAATGACATTTCTTCAGGTCCTCCGATTTTACACACGAGAATTGAGTTGGTAATCAACTTCCTTTCTGACGGTCCTACTCGTTCTGGCTTCAGAATTTATCAGTCAACCACTGGTATTTCTTGAGGGCCTAGCGTGTGCAGAGCAGTGTACCGAGTACTTGGGAGAGGCCCATACGGTAGGAAGGCACAATCCCTGCCCTCCAGGAGCTCTTCCCCTACACCTCTGGACATATGTGAGGCCCAGAAAAGAGAGTGTGGCTGTTCCATCTCATCCCATCATTCATTCATTCATTTAATTGTATTTACTGAGCACTTACTGTGTGCAGAGCACTGTACTAAGCGCTTGGAAAGTACAGTTCGGCCACAGATAGTGACAATCCCTACCCAGCAACGGGCTCCCATTAAAAATGAAGCAACTACAAATGGTAGTTAGCATCCATTTTGAATACAACTAGTTGGGGCAGTAAATAGGTTAAGGAAGGGAATGAGTGAGAGAGGGGAAAGAAGAGGTTTGGAGGGTGCAGAAGAGAAGGGTAGGGGAAGGGAGAGAGAGGGGGATCCAGGGGTTGGCACTAGGCCCTGCTCCTGCCTACAGCTCGCTGGAGCCAGAAGTGAAGCAGAGAGGCAAGAGTCTGTGGGAGGGCTTTGGTGTCGGCTCCTTCCCCTGCACTTCCTCCTCTTCCTCCTCCTCCTCCTCCACTGCTGCTCAAGTCCTCCAAGAACTGGCATGCCTGGGAGTCCATGACAAGGGCTTGTGGCACCGGACACGAGGCTTGAACTCACTCCCTACCCTGACACTTTGCTGCCTAGAGGGCACCCACCCTCGGTCACTGTTGCTGAGCCTGGTGCCTTAGCACAGGATCTACTGCTGGGCCCTCTGCACAGAAGGGGTAAGTTGTCTCCTCCTACTTGGCTTGGCTGATCTGCCTCGAGACCAGTGCTGCTTGCTGTGGCTGGGTAGGTGGCATGATGGGGGATGGAAGGTGATGTAGGGTTTACCTTGCTGTTTGGTGAAGTGTGGAGCCACCATCTTTAATAGTAGTAAATGTATTTACGGTTGTGTTATCAGGCTTAATGTTTTCAGGATCCGGTACTATTATCTGCTTGTGTCTCTCTTTCCTTTAGAGGCTCTTGCTCGAAAAGAGCCACTCCCTTCTTGAAGGCAGGGTGCCATGCAGGTCTATCCTCAGCAGTTGGCTCCCAGTTTGTGGCTGGGGCACAGCGTTGTCTGAGGGTTTGTTTTACTGCGTCCTCACAACATTTCCTCTGACCGTCTCGCTTTCGGTTTCCTACTTCCGTAGCCAAGGGAAGTATCTTGGAGGAGGTCTCGTGATCTGGCCGGGTTGTTCTTTTGGGGGTACCTTAAGGTACTGACCTCAGTTGGAAGCTGTCACACCTAAATTCTACTTCCCCCAACTGGCTCATACCAAGCCACCTAGGCCAAATTGCTCGAATTGGGTGTGGGGCAGGCTCCTGTTAAGGGATCATGAAAGGATAGAGGGTTTCTTCCCAATCACTCTGTCTTCCTAGCCTGCTGCTAGGCTTCCAGAGGACAAATGAGCAAGATGAATGAGAAGCAATGTGGCCTAGTAGAAGGAGCACGAGCCCAGGGGTCAGAGGACCTCGGTTCTAATCCCGCTCCACCACTTGTGTGCTGTGTGATCTTGGGCAAGTCACTTAACTTCTCTGTGCCTCAGTGACCTCATCTGTAAAATTGGAATTAATTCATTCAGTCGTATTTATTGAGCACTTACTGTGTGCAAAGCACTGTATTAAACACTTGGGAAAGCACAGTATAACAATAAGGAGACTCATTCCCTGTCCACAGTGAGTTTACAGTCTAGAAGGGGAGGCAGACATTGATATGAATAAATAAATACATAAATTGTAGATATGTACATAAGTGCTCTGGGGCTGGGAGGGAGATGAATAAAGGGAGCAAGTCAGAGTTAGGCAGAAGGGAGTGGAGGAAAGGAGGGCTTAGTCAGGGGAGGCCTCTTGGAGGAGACGGACCTTCAGTAAGGCTTTGAAGGGGGAGTGTAATCGTCTGTTGGATATGAGAAAGGAGGACATTCCAGGCCAGAGGCAGGACGTGGGTAAGAGGTCATCGGCGAGATAGACAAGGTCGAGAAGTTTAGCATTGGAGGACTTGAACGTTCGGGAGTTGAATGTTCGGGCTGGGTTGTAGTAGGAGAGTAGGGAGGTGAAGTAGGAGAAGGCCAGGTAACTGAGGGCTTTAAAGCCAAAGTTGAGAAGTTTTTGTTCGATGTGGAGGTGGATGAGCAACCACTGGAAATTCTTGAAGAGTGGGGAAACATGGTCTGAATGTTTTTGTAGGAAAATGATCTGGGCAGCAAAGTGAAGTATGGGCTGGAGTGGGAAGCGATAAGAAGCACGAAGGTCAGCAAGGAGGCTGATACAGTAATCAAGGTGGGGTAGGGTAAGTACTTGGATAAACGCGGTAGCAGTTTAGATGGAGAGGAAAGGGCAAGTTTTAGCGATGTTGTGAAGGTCGAATTGACGGGATTTATTGATGGATTGAATATGTGGGTTGAATGAAAGAGAGGAGTCAAGGATAACACCAAGGTTACAGGCTTATGAGAAGGAAGGATGGTGGTGCCATCCACACTGATGGGAAAGTCAGGGGGAGGACAGGGTTTGGGTGGGAAGAGAAGGAGTTCTGCTTTAGACATGCTAAACTTCAGATGACTGGAAGACATCCAAAAAGAGATGTCTAGAAGGCAGGAGGAAATGTGAGACTGCAGAGAGGGAGAGAGATCGGGGCTGGAGATGAAGATTTGGATATCATCTGCATAGGGGTGGTAGTTGAAGCCATGGGAGCAAATGAGTTCTCCAAGGAAGTGGGTGTAGATGGAGAATAGAAGGGGACCCAGAACTGAACCTTGAGGGACCCCCACATTTAGGGGGTGGGAGGCAGAGGAGGAGCCTTTGACAGAGACTGAGAATGAGCAGCCAGAGAAATAGGAGAATCAGGAGAGGACAGTGTCAGTGAAGCTGAGTTCAATCCTGTCCTCTCCCTGACTTCCCTGTCACTGTGGACGGCACCTCCACCCTTCCCGTCTCACAGGCCCGCAACCTTGTGTCATCCTTGACTCAGATCTCTCATTCACCCCACACATCCAATCCGTCACCAACACCTGCCGGTCTCACCTTCACAATATCGCCAAGATCCGCCCTTTCCTCTCCATCCAAACTGCTGTCGTGCTGGTACAATTTCTTATAATATCCCAACTGGATTATTGTGTCAGCCTCCGCTCTGATCTCCCTCCCTCCTGTCTCTCCCCACTCCAGTCTATTCTTCATTCTGCTGCCCAGATCATCTTCCTGGGCATGTCACTCCCCTCCTCAAAAACCTCAGTGTTTGCCTATCCACCTTTGCACGGAACAAAAACTCCTCACTCTTGGCTTCAAAGCTCTCCATCACCTTGCCCCTCCTACCTCACCTCCTTTCTCTCTTTCTACTGTCTACCCTGTACACTCCGCTCCTCTGCCGCTCACCTCCTCACGGTCCCCCATTTGCTACTGTCCCACCGTTGACCCCTGGCCCACGTCCTACCGCTGTCCTGGAATGCCCTCCTTCCTCACATCCGCCAAACTAACTCTCTTCCCCTCTTCAAAGCCCTACTGAGACCTCACCTCCTCCAGGAGGCCTTCCCAGACTGAGCCCCCCTTTCCCTCTGCTCCTTCTCCCCTCCCCTTCCCCCCCCGCCCTCTGCTCCTCCCCCTTCCCTTCCCCTTAGCACTGTGCTTATTTGTATATATTATTTATTACCCTATTCATTTTGTTCATGAGCTGTATATCTCCATGATTCTATTTATCTTGATGATGTTGTTTTGTTTTGTTCTGTTATGCTTTGCTGTCTGTCTCCCCCTTTTAGACTGTGAGCCCGTCACTGGGCAGGGATTGTCTCTATCTGTTGCCAAATTGTACATTCCAAGCGCTTAGTACAGTGCTCTACACATAGTAAAAGCTCAGTAAATACTATTGAATGAATGAATGAATGAGTTTCTAGGAGACGGGGGTGATCGAAGAGAAGCTTCGCCATGATGGAGCGGGGATTCCACAGGCCACACTTGGCTGAGTCTGTGGGGAGGGTGCATGGAGTGGAGTTGGTGCGAAGAGTAGGAAGAGGTTGAATGGGGACGAGCTGGTGGGGGCCAGTGCGGGAGGAGGGGGAGGAGGAGCGGTGCTGGGACAGGATGACAGGGATGGTGCTGGGGAGAGGGGTGGTGAGGGGTTGGAAGGGAGCGCACTGAGGAGGGCCGCCTGTGGGGAGGGGGATGAAGGGGAGTCCTGGACGCAGGGGGCAGGAGAGGAGAGACCAGAGGGAGGGGACTAAAGGCACACTGTGCATCCAGAGAAAGTCCTGAGCTGCAGCAGCTGATCTGCAGAGCCAGTGGGCTGTGGCAAATTCCTCTAGTAGGGAGCTAATCAGCAGCTCCCACCTGGAGTGGGCGCTGGGATGGTCAGTGGGTCTTCTCTCTGGTGTGATTTTTAGGCCTCCGCCATGAGGGGAGGGAACTGAGGGCTCAGCGTCCCTTCTATCTTCAGCGATCCCCGTGCAGGACGTGGACTGTGTACAACCTGATTACTTTGTATCTGCCACAGCACTTAGTACAGTGCCTGGCACAGAGTTAGCGCTTAACGAATACCATTAACACCCTCCCGCCCCCAAATCCCTACAAGACGCCCAGTGAACTAGCAGCCAATCCTCTTCCAAGTCCAGAGCTCTAATCTACCACATGACCCCCTAAGCGACTCTCCAGACTCCTCCTGCCCCGGAATCGGCATAGCCTCCTCCTAAGGGGAATGGGAGGGGATCGGAAATACCGTCCCATCGGGAATGGCCCCAGAACCCTGACCCCTGCTCTGCCCCCAGCCAGTAGATTTGGGTGATAGATTTATCTAGATTAATGTCTCTCTCCCCGCTAGACCATAAGCTCTCTGTGAGCAGAGATCGTGTCTACCAACTCTGTTATATTGTACTCTCCCAAGCGCTTAGTACAATGTTCTGTGCATAGTAAGTGCTCAAGGAATACGATTCATCGATTCATTCATTCGGTCATCTTTAATTTCAGGCGGGCTTAGCATTTTGGAGGCAACATATTGCCAAGTGATTATCAATACATCACCAGAACTTGTAATGGGGAATACTGTTTGGGGCAATATGTGCAGGTCAGCCTCCGTCTCAAGGCCTCGTCTTGAATCCTATCAAATGATTACTTTTTTTCCCTCTTATTTTCTTCAACTATAGCGTATTGCCTTGACTCAGCCACTCTTCCCTGTTTCATTTGTCAACTGGGCCACCCGTTCTATCGCCCAGGCTTGGGAGTTTGGTTCACTTTTTGGCCTTCAGCTCAGGCTCTTGCATTTCTCCGTACTATTCTGCTGGAAAATAGGGGAGCTGAACACAACTTTCACCTAATTATTTCTAATACCTAGAGTGACTACCACATACTAACAATCAGGTACCAACAGCATTCCAAGTGCAATGGTAGTATTTGTCACCATACCTAATTATCAGCCAGGGAGGGGAGGGCTAGGCCCCCTAACCCAGGGAGCGTGTGAATGAATGTGAACAAGTGTGTGTGTGGTGGGGTGGTCCGTTTGTGTTCCCTTTCCCCACCCTGTTTTCCCTTGAGGCCGCCTGTCCCTTCTGCTCATGTCCCATCTCCCATGTCCCCGGTATCCCTCGCCCAGGGAGGCAATGTCCTGCCTGTCCCGTCTTCCCCCAGTCGCATTCCCAGTGACTGAGGAAACAGGATCCCTACCCCCCTTCTCCCACCTTACCTCCCACCACCCTCCATGGCCTGCTCTGCCTCAGATGTGCCACCTGGTGGTCGATCTAGCTCATTTTACCATGTATTGTTACCCTTCACCACATCCTCTGCTCAACACATCCTTATTCTCTCTCACCTTTGCTGCACATAACCTACCCCCTGTAGCGTCTTACCGCCCTCTCACCCCGTCCAATGGAATCTCCGGTCTCTGTGGGCAAACTCCCTTTCAACCTGGATCTGTTTCCTCCTTGCTTTACCTCCTTGCCATTGCTGAAATCTGGCTCTCCGCAGATGATACTGGCATTGGAGAGGGGCTCTCTCTTCTCTCTCTCTCGCCATGACAAACAAGGAAAGGGGAGGAGGTAGTCTATTTATCAGTCCCAACTGCCGAGTCCCTATCAGGTCACCGTCTCCTTCAGTCACCTTTACATCCAGAACTGACAGCCAGAGCTATGAAGGGGGCCCAGATGCTCCTGCACAGGCAGAAGCCCCCAGCTCCTGCAGCTGGGAGCCTGTGCTCATTCTCAGGATGACCTCTGCACCCTTCCACCCTGAGCCTTAATGCTGCCACTGCCATTGCGGGACAGTGACCACAGGCTCGTGCCTGTCCCTGGCTGGGACACCTCACTACACCCTGGACCCTACGGCCATCCCATAGCCGTAGCTTTAGCCATAGTCTGCCTTACGTCGTTCCCGTTGCCTTCTCTGTGAGGCAGCCACTATGAAGAAGAGAAGAAAGGTGGTGGGGTATTGGTCAGGTAGCATGATGTGGTGAAGGTATGATTAATCTCATCATTAGTCACAGGGGGTAAGGGTTGGCCGGTATCCTCGGGTTGGCCCTGTGTGTGCGCAGCTGCCATCTTAGAAATATTTGTTGCCTCCTGGGTCGCGTACTTCGGGAGGGAGGGAGGGTGGGCACTAAAGGCTTAGGCCTTAGGGTGAAAGGCCATGCTAAGGTCAGCCCTGGATGTAAAGGTGACTTATGGAGATGGTGAGAAGATAAGGACTTGGCAAGTGGGAAACAGACTCAAGTGCTTAGGAGATGCAGTGGGGAGGGAAAGTAGCCTGGGGAGATGAAAGGTTAGACAGGGAGGTGGCTGTAAAACTGGTGAAGGGAAGGTGACTGATGCAGTCTCCCTCCTCGGTCTGTCTAGGGTCAGTAGTAGATGGTGTGGACAGATGCCCCGGAAAGAGCAAGGTCTGGGAGAAGGGGTGCATCTCTGGTGAGAGAGGGAGGCCACCTCATAGTCTAGAGAGAGGGTGTACCTAGGTGGTGGACTGCCTCCGAAGAGTGGTGGTCAGGGAGGTGGCTGAAAACCTGAAGTAGATCAGTGACCAAGGGAAGACATGTGCCGCAGTCCCTGTCCTGGGGTGCCTGGAGCAACCCATCTGCATCTCACAAGCCCATGCACCCCCACTGTTGCTGAGACATCACACTTTCCTGCCTGGCTGTCTGGGAGCTTAAATAAATGAATAAATAAACAAAAAAATAAAAACACCTTGCCAGATATTTGGGAAGAGGGGGAGTTGGTCGGGGGAGGGGACCGGGATGGAGGAAGGAGTGGAGAAACGTTTATGAAATGGAAGATGGCTTCTGCACATGCTCAATGTCAGAGCAAGTTGGAGAGTGAGGACTGGAAGCCAACTTCAGCACTACTCCCTTCTGATGTTGTCAATACACAGTGGCCATCCTGACCAAGTGTGGTTTTGTTGCTATCTAAATCAAACAGTTAATAGCATTTTTGAGTGCCTCTACTATGTTCGGAGAACTGTACCAAGACCTTGGAAGAGGACAATAGAGAAGCAGCGTGGCTCAATGGAAAGAACCCAGGCTTGGGAATCAGAGGTCATGGGTTCTAAATTCCAGCCCCGTCATCTTGTCAGCTGTGTGACTCTGGACAAGTCACTTCACTTCTCTGTGCCTCAGTTACCTCATCTGTAAAATGGGGTTAAGACTGTGAGCCCCACGGGGGCCAACCTGATCACTTTGTATCCCCCCAGCGTTTAGAACAGTTCTTTGCACATAGTAAGCACTTAACAAATACCATTATTATTATTACAATAGAGGTGGCCATGATGGAGATTCAGTGTGCGTAGGAGGCATTTGGATTACAAATGTGTCTGTGCATCCTATCAGATCTACCGATCCCTAGTAGAAGGGGTTGAACTAAAACCCAACATGGCGCTACTTCCCCTATGATTGACATCTGCCAATGATTATAATGCAATCTGATACCCGGCTGGCACCCTCCCCCCGTCTACTCCCCAAGAAAATCGTGCTCGCATCTCCCTCTACCCACAAGGCTCCTCTTAGAGCTATTCTCTGTCCCCCAGAGGGCCAGGGGATACAGTGGAGTGGACACCAGCCCTCTCAAAGAACCAGAACAAAGGGGCTTTGGTTTTTTCATTGGCCTGGTCAAGGGGATTATGATGTGGGTGTGGTGCTAGTGGTGTAAACAGTGGTAACTCTCTGCCCCCCGCTGGGAAAATCTCAGCTCACACCCCACCAGGGAAGGTCTCCCGAAGGAGATGTAATTACAGAAGGACTTTGAAGATGGGGACAGCAGTGGTCTGGTAGATGTGAAAGGGCTCCATGTCAGGTGAGAATGTGAATTTTCATTCATTCATTCAATAGTATTTATTGAGCCCTTACTATGTGCAGAACACTGTACCAAGCGCTTGGAATGTACAATTCAGCAACAGATAGAGACAATCCCTGCCCAATAATGGGCTCACAGTCTAAACGGGGGAGACAGCAAAGCAACACAGAACAAAACAAAACAAGACAACATCATCAAGATAAATAGAATCAAGGAGATATACACCTCATTAACAAAATAAATAGGGTAATAAATAATATGCACAAATGAGCACAGTGCTGAGGGGAGGGGAAGGGGGAAGAGCAGAGGGTGGGGGGGGAGGGAAGGGGAGAAGGAGCAGAGGGAAAGGGGGGCTCAGTCTGGGAAGGCCTCCTGGAGGAGGAGAGCTCTCATTAGGGCTTTGAAGAGGGGAAGAGAGTTAGTTTGGCAGATGTGAGGAGGCAGGGCATTCCAGGACAGCAGTAGAACATGGGCCAGGGGTCAACGTTGGGATAGGCGTGAACGGGGGACCGTGAGGAGGTGTGCAGCAGAGGAACGGAGTGAACGGGGTGGGCAGTAGAAAGAGAGAAGGGAGGTGAGGTAGGAGGGGGCAAGGTGGTGGAGAGCTTTGAAGCCAAGAGGAGTTTTTGTTTCATGCGAAGGTTGATAGGCAATCACTGGAGGTTTTTGAGGAGGGGAGTGACATGCCCAGAGCGTTTCTGTAGGAAGATGATCCAGGCAGCGGAATGAAGAATAGACTGGAGTGGGGAGAGACAGGAGGAAGGGAGATCTGAGAAGAGGCTAACACAATAATCCAGTCAGGATATTCTGAGAGCTTGTACCAGCACGGTAGCAGTTTGGGTGGAGTTTGAACGAGAGGTCCATGGCAGGAGTCATAAAACCAGGGCCCAGGTTACCTCAAGAGGAACAAAGTGTGTGATTTGGGGTAGAGTGTGAGAATATTGTGGATATGTAGGTGGGGAGAGAGCTGATCGAGTACCTTAAAGCCAAGGGTTAAAAGTTTCAGTTTGATGCAAAGAGCCAATTGACAATCACTGCTTGTTTTGAGCAGCAGGGAGACATGTATATATGTGCACAGACTACTGTTGTGAAAAAAAATGTTCTGGGCAGCAGAGTGAAGAAGGGAGACACTAGGAGCAAAAAGGCAGCCAGGAGGCTGTTGCTAAGCCAGAATCTGTCAATTGCCTGGACCCCCATGGTAGCAGTTTGGAAGAAGAGGAAGGGGAAGAGGAAAATCAAGTATTAAAGAATGGGAGGTAGAGGAAAATTCAGTGAAAGGGTCATAAGGATCAGTTGGAGGGTTCAGAGGGGAACAAGGACTGTGTCAGAAAATCAAGGTTAGTTAGTGTTTCCAGGAGAAAGGAGTGGTCCCCTGTATGAAAAGTAAATGGTGGTGGGGAGGGGGGTTGAGGAAGCTTAGGACAGAATAAAGTCCTTTAAATTGGGCAAAAAGGAGGTCATCGGTGAGCTTACAGAGAGGGATCTCAGTGGAGTGAAGGGGACAGAAACCAAATTGTAGAGGGTCAAGAATGGAGTTGGAGAGGAAGTGGAGGCAGCAGTTGTACACAACCCTTTCAAGGAGTTGGGATAGAAATGTTAGGAGGGAGATGGGGCGTTAGCCAGATGGTGCAATGAGGTTCGGAGAAGCTTTTTCAGGATGGGGAGACATGGGCGTGTTTGAAGGCAGAGGAGAAGGAGCCAACAGAGATCGAGTGGTTGAAGATGGCAGTCACAGAGGGAAGATGGGATGGGTTTGAAGGCACAAGGAGAGGGGACAGATTTTGAAGGTAGATAAGAGATCCCTTCTTGAGAGAAGGCTGCAAAGAATGGGAGATAGGATGAAGCGGTGGGAGGTGAGAGAGAAATTTGGGGGACCTCACACCCGATGATTTTAGCTTTGTCAATGAACAATAATGATTCAAGTATTTGTTAAGCACTCATTCTGTGCCAAACACCATACTAAGAACTGGGATGATGCAAGATGATTAGGTCAGCCACAGTCCCTATCCCACATGGGGCTCGCAGTCTAAGTAGGAATGAGAACTGGTATTTAATCCCCATTTTACAGATGAGAAAACTGAGGCACAGAGAAGTTAAGGGACTTGTCCACAGTCACATAGCAGGCAAATGATGGAGTCAGGATCAGAACCCAGTACTCCTGATTCCCGGGCCTGTGGCCTTTCCACTAGACCATGTCTGCTTCTTGAAGTATTTGTTAGCGTCATCAGGGGTAAGAGGGGGATAGGTGGGGCACTGGGGATTTCAGGAGGGAGTTCAAGGTCTGGAATAGTTGGTGAGGGCATTGGACATGGAAGTCAATAGGGAGGAGAAGGAGTGTTGCTGAGTGAAAGAAAGGACAGTAATGGAAAATAAGGATGAATATGATGTGACCAAAGTCTGCCTGCTGCCTGGATTTTGTCCAAGAGTGCTCTGTGGTGCCAAGACACCAGGGGAGGAAGCGACTGTGGAGGGGATCCAGGGCTGTTGGTTGGTGATACAAGATCCATGAAGGCACAAGGTGTTGAATTCTGCAGAGGCCGGAGTTGAGGGCATGGATTTGTGCATCGATAAAGAGAAGCAGCATGCCATAGTGAATAGAGCACGGGCCTGGGAGTCAGAAGGTCATGGGTTCTAATCCTGGCTCTGCCACTTGTCTGCTGTGTGACCCTGGGCAAGTAAGTCACTTTGGTTCTCTGGGTCTCAGTTACCTCCTCTGTAAAATGGGGCTTGAGACTGTGAGCCCCATGTGGGACAGGGACTGTGTCCAACTCGATTTGCTTGTATCCAGCCCAGAGCTTAGTACAGTGCCTGGCATATAATAAGTGCTCAACAAATACCACAATTATTATTATTATTATTAATAATAAAGGGGAAGTTGGGAAGAGGAATCTAAATGAGGACTGATGACCTGTGATCAGGGGAGGGGATCTAGAGATCAGAGGTGTCTGTGGATGGGAAGGACAGTTTTATGGGGGAGTAGGGGTGAAAGCTATGGCTGGAGAGTGGGAATTCAAGGTTCTCCATTATCTCTCTTTTTCTTATCTTTTCACTCCCTTCTTCAGCTACATCGAGCTTTTCTTCAGTCCTCCCCAGCAAACCTTCAACTACACCTCCATCAGGACACTTCTGCCTCCTATCAGTCAATCAGTAACTTGTATTGAGCACCTACTAGGTATTAAGCACTTTAAAGAGTTCAGTAGATGTAGGGGACACGATTCCTACCCACAAGGAGCTTACAATCTAGTGGAGGAGGTAGTTACATAATGATTTACAGAGAGGAGGCAGAAGTGCTTAAGCAGTAGGGTATATAGATTGCTGTGTACAAAAGCACAACAGGTAACTGAATGCAAAAGTACTGAGATGATCTTTGCAAGGCTGTAACCTGGGGAAATGAAAAATTATTCAGGGAAAGTTTTCTGGAGGTGGGATTTCAGAAAGCCTTGGAAACTGGGGAGAGCCGAGTTATGACATATCAAAGCAGGAGGAAGTTCCAGTCAGGGAAAAGAGTGTGAACCAGGGGTTGGAGTTTGGAGAATGGGGAACAGATATCTATCTATTGCTCATGGTTTCCCCCTGCATGGAACTCCCTCACATTGTCAAAAGCCCACCAAAAAGCCATCTCCTCTAGGCCCCATTTTCTAACCCCCATCTCCCTGCTTACCTCATCTGTAAAATGGGGATTAAGACTATGGTGCAACCTGATTACCTTGTATCTACCCCAGTGCTTAGAACAGTGGTTGGCATATAGTAAGCACTTAATAAATACCATAATTATTATTATTATTATTAGATCTGGTTTATTCATTAATTGACTGCATTTATGCTTATTACTTGTATCTATGCTTTTGTTCCTATTACATGTTTGCAATTTGTTTCTTCCTCTCTCCTGTTAAATTGTAAGCTCCTTAAGGGCAAGTGCTGCATTTTAACATCTACTGTATATTCCCAAGCACTTGGCTCAATGCTTTGTACACAGTAGAAGTATGATGATGATAATGATGATGATGATGGCAAAGATGAATCAGGAAAGGCCTCAGGGAGGAGATGGCCTTTTAGAAAGATTTAGCAGGCAAGGAGGGACATGGATCTAGTGCCCCTCCCCCAATTCCCCCTATCCTATTTCCCCAAGGCTTTCCATCCTCTTATCCCCATTCTTCCCCTCCCTCACCCTAATACCAAGCCAAAGTCTTCCTTGGGAGCAAAAGCTCCTTGAAAGCAGTGATCATGTCTACCAACTCTGTTTTACTGTTCTCTCCCAAGCACTTAGTACAGTGCTCTGCACACAGCAGGCGCTCAATAAATTCATTCATTCAATTGTACTTATTGAGCGTTTACTCTGTGCAGAGCACTGTTCTAAGCACTTGGAAAGTACAGTTCAGCAATAAAGAGAGACAATCCCTGCCCACACCGGGCTTATAGTCTAAAGAGGGGGAGAATAAATGGCAGTGATTGATTGATAATTTTCTCCAGAACATAGAAAAATTCACCCTAAGAGCTGTTGACCCCTCCACATAGGCTCCAGCAATCAACCAGACCTTCAGAACCACCAGCATCCCAAGGGGGGTTGAATTTTTTTCTTTCTTGACAAAGATTTGCAACAACTGGATTATCCCCAAACCTGAAGGTCAGTTCTGTCCTCCAAAGATTGTTGAAAAATCTCTTCTGTTTGCAGATGAAAGGCAAGCATCTACAGAAGAGAGAAAGGAAGACCTTTAAGACCAGGACAGAGGGAGGGAAACTAGTCTCTCTCTGCCGGAAATGTTTACCTTCCCAGTAGCTCACCTTTCTCAAGTAGCCCAGTAATGATGTTGTCTGTTTCCAAGTGTTTATCCCCTCCCCTGCACCTTTCTCTCTAGGCCTCCCTCTCCCCCAAGAATCTATTGTTTCACTTGTTCTTCTTTAACCTACTGGCTCTGTTTCCAAAGACCAAAGCCAGCCTGCACTTTGGATTTGAAGACTAATGTGAATACCATTAGAAAAAACAGAAGTCTGCTGGAACTGTCAATTTTCTGCCTCTGCTGGAATTAGATGTATATTTACAATTTTACCAAGCAATTTCCTAAATGGCACCCAGATTGTGTTTCCTCTAGAGGGCTGTTTTTTTTCCCAAAGATCCTGCCGTTTGTTTATATTCAGTTAAATCAAAAAGGTATTTGCTGAATTACCCCACGATAAGAGAATCAAACTCCAGCAAATAAAATCCCTCCAGGATTCTTGCTTACAGAATCCCATGGCAAGCCTTTTCTTATCCTATAGTTTTTTGTTGTTGTTGTTTTTATGGAATTAGTTAAGTGCTTACTATGTGCCAGGCACCGTCCTAAGTGGTGGAGACACTGTATTAAGCTCTGGAACACTGGCACACTGAGTTGTGCATGTAGAACATTCCATTCTTCAGGTCTGGTTTCTGGGAAATAGACAAACGTGGAAGAAACAATGAGTCACCAGCTGGGTCCTTCCCTACTGAAATCCTAACAGACATCTGAGTGGGAGAGAGTGGGGTAACCATCCAAGGCCACAAAGACCAGTGACTTTATGGACAAATCATATTTACTACCCAATCTTTTGTTTTGATGAACCCTGAACTGTCTGGAATGTTCTTTGGGCATTGAATGTTCTGTTCTGGAAATGTCTAGGAAGAAAGAGATCGACCAGGGAAGAAGGAGGAACATAAGAACATGTAGTACTGGACAGACCATCTCTACTTCTCAGAAATATTTCATTTCTTTGGGATTGGCCAATTCCATCCTTTGAGATATATTTTCCTAATTGAATTTCCCAATTTTCATGTCTCCCCAGATGTTACCTTCATCTACAATGGGGAAACATGGGCAAATAACAATGCAGTGGATAGAGCACAGGCCTACAAGTCAGAGGACCTGACCTAATCCTGGCTCCACCATTTGGCTGTTGTGTGACCTTGAGTAGGTCATGTAACTTCTCTGTGCCTCAGTTACTTCAGCTGTGAAATGGGGATTAAGTCTCTGAGTCCCATGTAGGACATGGACTGTGTCCAACCTAATTTTGTCTTGTCTTATGCTGTCGAGTCATCTTCGACCCATAACAACGCCATGGACACATCTCTCCCAGAATGCCACACCTCCATCTGCAATCGTTCTGGTAGTGTTTTTCTAGAGTTTTCTTGGTAAAAATACACAAGTGGTTTACCATTGTCTCCTTCCATGCACTCAACCTTGGTCTCTACCCTCGACTGTCCCATGAGCTGCTGCCCGGCACAGGGGAGTTTTGACTTGTAGCAGATTGCCTTCCACTCACTAGCCACTGCACAAGCTAGGAATGGAATGGATATGTCTCTGCTTGACTCTCCCTCTCATAGTCGAGACTGGTAGATTACTGGAAACTCTCCAAGTGCGACCCTGAGAGGGGACCAACCTGATTAGCTTGCAGCTATCCCAGTAGAGTACCTTAAGAAATACCACATAAAAAAAGCAGAAGTGGAACAAAGTCACAGAATTGGGTAATTGACCAAAGCTGGGCTGGGGAACTCAGGAGGAGTTAGATTCTAATTCTGGCTCTGCCACTTGCCTGCTATGTGACCTTGGGTAAGTCACTTAACCCTCTGTGCCTTATCTGTCAAATGGAGATCAAAGACCTGTTCTCCCTCCCTCTTAGAGTGTGAGCCCCATCTGTGATAGGGTTAAGGTTTGATCTGCTTATCTTGTAACTATCCCAGGGCTTACTACACTGCACAGTATACCTAGTAAAAACTTGACAAACATGATTATTATTGTTGTTATTATAGCTTTTCAGGCAGTCTAATCCTTGAACCATTTCAGAAAAAAACTGTATTTTCATTTCACACTTTGCCCCCATTTTTCCTGTACCATTTTAAAAGTTATGGGTTTTAATGTGTGTGTTGGGGGAGGAGGGAGAGAGAAGCAGGATTCAGGGTGACAGGGCATCAGAGAAGTTTCCAGTGAGGGCCTCTTCTCTCTGTTTCCTTATTCCTCCTCTCTCTTTTCCTTTATTTCCTTTCTTCCTCCTTCCCTCAAATATGTTTTCTCCCACCTGTACTCCTTTCCTCCCAAACCCTTTCTTTCTCCACCAACCATTCCCCACACAGTTGGAGGTCTGGCTAAGAGATGGAAAAGGAGCTAAACAAGGGACAGTGCCAGGGCTTGGATCCCCCTGCTGGACTCCAAAGGCACAGGGCTCTAGAACCAGATGTAGGGGTCCAAAAAACAGGAAAGATCAATGGAATCGATCCTGAGTGCAGAAGGTAATGCTGGGGACCAGAGTCGAGCAGGATAGGATTTCCCCTGCCCCAGAGCAGTGGTCAGGACTCCAGATGCGCCTAAAGAGAGCAGTTGCTTTCCTGGTGGGGGCTCAGAACCGGCCAGAAATGAAAGAAGGTCTGGTATAAAGAGAGAGAGGGAGAGACAGAGAGAGACAGAGAGAAAGAGTGTGTGCTGTGGTTTCTCTGGGGTGCTCTAGATTGTAAACTCCTGGTGGGTAGGGAATGTGTCTACCAACTCTATTATAGTGTACGCTCCCAAGCGTTTAATGCAGTGCTCTGCACTCAGTAAGCGTTCAATAAATCTCATTGATTGACTGATGCTTGCTGTGTTGGTTGCTGCTGTGTTCTCAGTCATTCCAGTTTCTGGACAATGGATTGAAGGACATCCCTGACCTTAGAACAGTGCTCAGCACATAGTAAATGCTTAACAAATACCATCATCATTCTTACTATTATCATTATTAATGGTGGATCGAAGGACTGGAAACATAGTCTAACAGCAGATGTTAGAGTTCATTTGCTAGCAGTAGTAATCGTGGTTCTGATTAAGTAGTCAGTGGTGAATGCATTGTACTAAGCACTCGGACAAGAACCAGTAGTAGTCATCATAGTAATAATAATTAGACCTTGTTTAACACATAGTGTTTTCACATCAGTTATCTCATTTTATCCTCACATCCTTGCTGTGAGGTAGGGAAACACTGATATTATTCCACCCATTTTATAGCTAAGGAAACTGAAGCCAGAGGTTGTGACTTGCCCGAGGTCACAAAGCAGACTTACCCACAATTCTGGATCAGCACAGGTCTGGGATTTAGAAGGTCATGGGTTTTAATCCCGGCTCTATCACATGTCTGCTGTGTGATCTTGGGCAAGTCACTTCACTTCTCTGTGCCTCAGTTACCTCATTGGTAAAATGGAGATTGAGACTATGAGCTCCACATGGGACAGGGACTGTGTCCAACCCTATTTGCTTGTATCAATCTCAATGCTTAGTTGGGTGCCGGGCACATAGTAAGCTCTTAATAAATACCACAATTATTATTATTATTAACACAGTCAGCCTCCTTCACTCTTGTGCATGAGCCACAGAGTGCTGCTGGTGGAAATCCAGACATCAGGCCAAAATTGTCAACTTAAAATTTATCCTTGCATGCTTTAACTCTGCCCAGCAGTTATTTCTCCATCCTTACTGATACCCAACACCCATTGCCCTCACCAACTGTTGCAAATGTGTAATTCCCTTCTAAAACCCCCATCTCCCCACCTCGCCCATCTCTTGCCCATATGCTTGGATACATGCATATGAGGTTGGACCCAGTCCCTGTCCCACATGGGGCTCACAATCTCAATCTCCATTTTGCAGATGAGGTAACCAAGGCCCCAAGAAGTCAAGTGACTTGCCCAAGGTCACACAGTAGACAAGTGGCGGAGGTGGAATTTGTATCTATGACCTCCTGACTCCCAGGCCCATGCTCTATCCACTATGCCATGCTGCTTCTCACCATGTCATACTGCATCTCTATACTTATTGAAACCCAACTTCATTGACACTGTATTGACATCATATGCCCCTAACCCTTGCCAGTTGCTCCAGATGTTTAACTCTCTCCTCAAACACCCAGTCTCTGCTTCACCTCCATCCCTTGCCCACAATGACCTGGTCACCTACTTTATTAAGAAAAGTGACACTATCAGGTGTGATCTCCTTAAAATTTCCCCTGCCCCTTCCCAGACCCTCCCCACTTCTACCCCTTCTTCAACTCTTCCATCATTCTCAGCAGTATCTCTAGAGGAGATCTCCTGCCTCCTCTCAAAATCCACCCCCACCACCTGCACATCTGACCCCATGCCTTCGCACCTTACCAAAACACTTGTCCCGTCCTTCTTCCCTCCCGGACTGCCATCTTCAACTTTTCACTCTCCAATGGCTTCTTTCCCACTGCTTTCCATAATGCACATGACTCCCATATCCTAAAATACCCATCCCTGGACCCCATGACTCCCTCTAGTTATTGCCCCATCTCCTTCCTACCATTCCTCTCCAAACTTCTTGAGTGACTTGTCTACATCCATTGTCTCTAATTCCTCTCCTACTATTCTCTCCTTGACCCCTCCAATCTGGCTTTCATCCCCTTCACTCTACACAAACCGCCCTCGCAAAGGTTACCAGTCCCTTCCTCTTGCCAAATCCAATGGCCTTACTCCATCCTAATCCTCCTTGACCTCTCAGCTGCCATCAACACTATCGACAACCACCTTTATCCAACCTTGGCTTCATTGACACTGTCCTCTCCTAGTTCTTCTTATACTTCTCTGGCTGCTCATTCTCTGCCTCTTTCCTGGCCTTCTCTGCCTCCCATCCCTTAACTTGGGGGGGGGTGGTCCCTCAAGGTTTAGTCCTGAGTCTCCTATTCTCCATCTACACCCACTCCCCAGCTCAGGTCTGAGCTCCCCAAATTCACCCCTCCCCCTCTCCCCTCCCCCTCACAACCATCTCCCCTACTTTCCCATCCTTCCCTGCAGTATCCTCAGAGGAGATCTCCTCCCTCCTCGCAAGTGCCACCCTCTCCCCCTGCGCCTCGGACCCCATTCCCACTCACCTTATAAAAACCATCGCCCCTGCCCTCCTCCCTTCCTTAACTTCTATCTTTAACCACTCAATCTCCAATGGCTCCTTCCCCTCTACCTTCAAACATGCCCATGTCTCCCCCATCCTAAAAAAACCCTCTCTCGACCCCACTTCCCCTTCCAGTTATTGCCCCATCTCCCTACTACCCTTCCTTTCCAAAATCCTAGAACGAGTCGTCTACACTCACTGCTTAGAATTGCTTAACTCCCATTCTCTTCTGGACCCCCTCCAATCTGGCTTCCGTCCCCTCCACTCTACCGAGACTGCTCTCTCTAAGGTCACCCATGACATCCTTCTTGCCAAATCCAATGGCTCCTACTCCATTCTAATCCTCCTTGACCTCTCAGCTGCCTTTGACACTGTCGACCATCCCCTCCTCCTCCACACCTTATCTCACCTTGGCTTCACGGACTCTGTCCTCTCCTGGTTCTCCTCTTATCTCTCTGGCCAGTCATTCTCAGTCTCCTTGGCAGGCACCTCCTCCCTCTCCCATCCTTTACCTGTTGGAGTTCCTCAGGGGTCAGTTCTTGGCCCTCTTCTGTTTTCCATTTACACTCTCTCCCTTGGTGAACTCATTCGCTCTCACGGCTTTGACTACCATCTCTACACAGATGACACGCAGATCTACATCTCTGCCCCTGTCCTCTCCCCCTCCCTTCAGGCTCGCATCTCCTCCTGCCTCCAGGACGTTTCCACCTGGATGACTGCCCACCACCTAAAACTCAACATGAGCAAGACTGAGCTCCTCATCTTCCCTCCCAAGCCCGGTCCTCTCCCAGACTTCCCTATCACCGTGGATGGTACGACCATCCTTCCCGTCTCTCAGGCCCGCAACCTCGGTGTCATCCTTGACTCGTCTCTCTCGTTCACCCCACACATCCGATCCGTTACCAAGACCTGCCGGTCTCACCTTTACAATATTGCCAAGATCCACCCTTTCCTCTCCACCCAAACGGCTACCTTACTGCTACAGGCTCTCGTTATAGCCCGGCTAGACTACTGTGTCAGCCTTCTCTCTGATCTCCCTTCCTCCTCTCTCGTCCCACTCCAGTCTATTCTTCACTCTGCTGCCTGGCTCATCTTCCTGCAGAAACATTCTGGGCATGTCACTCCCCTTCTTAAACACCTCCAGTGGTTGCCTATCAACCTCCGCTCAAAACAAAAACTCCTCACTCTAGGCTTCAAGGCTCTCCATCACCTTGCCCCTTCCTACCTCTCCTCCCTTCTATCTTTCTACTGCCCACCCCGCACACTCCGCTCCTCTACCGCCCACCTCCTCATCATCCCTCAGTCTCGCCTATCCTGCTGTCGACCCCTGGGCCACGTCCTCCCGCAGTCCTGGAATGCCCTCCCTCCTCACCTCTGTCAATCTAATTCTCTTCCCCTCTTCAAATCCCTACTTAAAGCTCACCTCCTCCAAGAGGCCTTCCCAGACTGAGCTCCCCCTTTTTTCCCTCTTCTCCCCTCTACCCCCCTTCACCTCTCCACAGCTAAACCCTCTTCTCCCCCATTTCCCTCTCCTCCTCCCCCTCTCCCGTCCCACCCCCTCAGCACTGTACTCGTCCGCTCAACTGTATATATCTTCATCACCCTATTTATTTTGTTTATTTTGTTTAATGAGATGAACATCACCCTGATTCTATTTATTTGCCATTGTTTTTATGAGATGTTCTTCCCCTTGACTCTATTTATTGCCATTGTTCTTGTCTGCCCGTCTCCCCCGATTAGACTGTAAGCCCGTCAAAGCGCAGGGACTGTCTCTATCTGTTGCCGGCTGTACTTTCCAAGCTCTTAGTACAATGCTCTGCACATAGTAAGCGCTCAATAAATACTATTGAATGAATGAATGAACTCCCTTAGAGAACTCATTCTCTCACATGTCACTTTCTCTCACCTCTATGCTGAAGATACACACCATGCTGCTTCCCTTTCTTGATGCGCAAATCCACGCCCTGAACTCTGGCCTCTGCAGAATTCAACACCCTTACTCCCTTGTGCCCTCATCTATCTTGTATAACTAACCAACATCCCGGGAACACCTCCCATCTCTCATTATTTGCAGCCTTCTCTCAAGATGGGATCTCCTACCTACCTGCAAAATCTGCACCCCTCTCCTTGTGCTTTCAAATCCATCCCTTCTTCCATCAGTAACTGACATCTTCAACCACTCAATCTCTGTTAATTCCTTCTCCTCTGCCTTTAAACTTGCCCATGTCTCCCCATCCTTAAAAAGCTACCCCAGACCTCACTGCACCATCCGGCTATCACCCCATCTCCCTCCTGACATTTCTATCCCAACTCCTTGAAAAGGTCGCATACACCTGCTGCCTCCACTTCTTCTCCTCTAACTCCATTCTTGACCCTCTACAGTTCGGTTTCTGCCCCCTTCACTCCACTGAGACCTCTCTCTAAGGTCACCAATGACCTCCTTTTTGCCAAAATGAATTTTATTCTGTCCTAATCCTCCTCAACGTCCCCATTTGCTTTTGTTATAATGGACCACTCTTTTCTCCTGGAAACACTAACTAACCTTGATTTTTCTGACACAGTCCTTGTTCCCCTTTGAACTCTCTGTCTGATCCTTCTGATCCTTTTGCTGACTTTTCCTCTACCTCCCTTTCTTTGATTGTGGGTTTTCCTCTGTCCCTTCCTCTCCTTCCAAACAGCTACCATGGGGGTCCAGGCACTTGATAGATTCTGGCTTAGCTACTGCAACAGCTTTCTGGTTTACTTCCTTGCTTCTAATGACTCCCTTCTCCAGTCCATACTTTGCTCTGTTGCCTGGAACGTTTTTTCAACAACAGTAATCTGAGTACATAGGTGCATGTCTCCCTGCTCTTCAAAAACCAACAATGACTGTCAATGCCTCATCACATAAAGCTGAAACTTTTAACCATTGGCTTTAAGGTTGTAATCAGCTCTCTCCCCGCCTACATATCCACAATATTCTCACACTCTACCTCAGGTCTTACACTTGCTTCCTCACCAGGTAACCACTCATGGGCCCTGGTTTTACAATTCCTGCCAACTGAACTCATGTTCACATTCTCACCCCTCCTGGAGCTCCTTTCCCTTTCACATTTACCAAACCGCTGCTCTCCTTATCTTCCAAGGCCTTCTGAAATTATATATCCTTCAGGAGACCTTCCCTGATTCATATCTAGTCTCCTCACCTTATATATTCCCTATTGTCACTTCAGCGGTGTGATCTAGTGGAAAGAGCACGGACTTGGGAGACAGAAGACCTGGGTTCTAGTCCTGGTTCTGTTACTTGTCTGCTGTGTGACCTGGGACAGATCACTTCACTTCTCAGTTTCCTCATCTGTAAAATGGAAAGTGAATACCTATTCTCTCTCCTATTTAGACTCAGAGCCCAATGAGAGGCTGGGGCTGTTTCCAACTTGATGATTTTGTATCTACCCCAGTGATTAGTACAGTGTGAAGCTGACGGTCAGCGCTTAACAAGTACCACCATGATTATTTAGCACTCTTACACCACTTTCATTCATTCATTCATTCAATAGTATTTACTGAGTGCTTCCTATGTGCAGAGCACTGTACTAAACGCTTGGACTTACAATTCAGCAGCAGATAGAGATAATCCCTGGCCAATGATGGGCTCACAGTCTAATTGGGGGAGACAGATGGCAGAGCAAAACAGAATGAAACAAAAACAAGACAACATTATCACAATAAATAGAATCAAGGGGATGTACATCTCATTAACAGAATAAATAGGGTAATAAATAATATATACAAATGAGCACAGTGCTGAGGGGAGGGGAAGGGGGGAGGAGGAGGAACAGAGGGTGGGGGGGAGCAGAGGGAAAAGCGGGGAGCAGGGTCTGGGAAGGCCTCTTGGAGGAGGTGAGCTCTCAGTAGGGCTTTGAAGAGGGGAAGAGAGTTAGTTTGGTGGAGGTGAGGAGGGAGGGCATTCCAGGACAGCGGTAGGACGTGAGCCAGAGATCAACAGGGGGATAGGCGTGAACGGGGGACAGTGAGGAGGTGAGCAGCAGAGGAGTGGAGTGTACGGTGTGGGCAGTAGAAAGAGAGAAGGGAGTTGAGGTAGGAGGGGGAAGGTGATGGAGAGCTGTTTGCAATGCACCGTGGCCTAGTGGAAAGTGCATGGGCTGGGAACCAGAAGCCCTGGGTTCGAATCCCAGCTCCCTAATTCACCAACTGTGCTATCTTGAACAAGTCACTTAAACTTCTCTGACCCTCAGTTCCCTCATCTGCAAAATGGGGATTCAATACCTGTTCTCCTTTCTACTTACTCTGTGAGCCCTATATGGGACCTGATTATCCTGTACCTACCCCAGTGCTTGGCATAGAATAAGTTCCCAGCAAATACCATCACTATTATTATTGTTATCACCTAAGCACCTGGCTATTCACTCCTCCACAGGGCATTTACATGCATATCATGCTACCCTATTTCTTTAGCGTAACACACAATATTGTAAGTCTCTTGAGGGCAGGGACCATGTCTACTAACTCTATTGGTTTCCATGCCAGATTTCCGTGGAATATGTTGCATTACAACAAATTAAACAGTCAAAATCCTTCAAGTTGTCCAATAAATGAGTGGCTTATATCAGCCCTTGATTGATGTCTTCATATTTTAAATTATGAAGTCCCCTGACCTTGGGAGTCCCCCGACCTTGCAGCCAGGGGGCAGAGCTAGGGAAGAGGGAGGCAGGACTTTCCCCCAGAGCCGACGCCCATGGCAGGGGCAGGGGAATGGAATCTGTCTGGGGACACGTGTGGATTTCAGGGGCAGGGAGCAGACCGGGTTGGGGGGGGGGGGGGTCCTGCTATGAGACCTCTTCCCTGGAGCTGACCTCACAGCAGGAGCTGGGGGCATAAGTCTGTCACATGTAATTTCCCTCGAAGCTGACCCCTGCCTGGGCCACTGCAACCACCTGAAGAGAGAAGAGGCAAAGGAAAAACTAAAGCAGTTCTGTCTCTGGAGAGGCCTCTGCAGAGGGGTGGGAGCTGGGATTCTCCCGGCAGGGGGCAGAGAGTTACCACTGCTGCCTCCCCTACCACCACACCCACATCATAATCCCCTTGTCCAGGCCACTGAAAAACCAAAGCGCCTTGGTTCTGGCCCTTCGGCAGGGCTGTTATCCACTCCAAGCATTTCCTGCCATATCCCCTTGGCCCTCTGGGGGAGGGAGAATAGCTAGCTCTAGGAGGAGCCTTGTGGGTGGAAGGAGACCCGTGCACTGTTTTCTTTTGGAGCTAAGTAGGGAGTAGACTCTGGGGAGAGTGCCCGATGGTCATCAGATTGCAGTATAATCATTGGCAGATGTCAATCATAGGGGAGGTGGAACCGTATGGGGTTGTTGTTCAACCCCTTCTATTAGGGATCCATAGATCTGATAGGATGCTCAGAAACATTTGTAATCTAAATGCCTCTTGTGCACACTGAACTTCCATCATGGACCCCTCTATTGTACTCTTCCAAGGTCTTGGGGCAGTATTCCGCACATAGTAGAGGCACTCAAAAATGCTATTAACTGATTTAGATATCGTACAAAACAGAATTTATCGAGAGGGCCCCTGTGTATTGGCATCATCAAAGGGGCGTAGAGCTGAAACTGGCTTCCAGTCCCCACCTCCCCAACACATGCTCTGACACTGAGCATGTATAGAAGCCATCTTCCATTTCTTGAACGTTTCTCCACTACTCTTTCCATCCCGGTCCCCTCTCCCAACCGAAAGCCCCCAAAATATCCAAAAGCTGTTTTTATTTGTTTGTTTCTTTATTTATTCATTTAAACTCCCAGACAGCCAAGCAGGAAAGTGTAATGTCTCAGCAACAGTGGGGGTGCATGAGCCTGTGAGATGCAGGTGGGTAGCTACAGGCACCCCAGGACAGAGAGTGCGGCACGTGCCTTCCCTTGGTCACTGATCTACTTCAGGTTTTTATTCATTCATTCATTCAATCAATCATATTTATTGAGAGCTTACTGTGTGCAGAGCACTGTACTAAGTGCTTGAAAAGTACAATTTGGCAACAAATAGAGACAATCCCTAACCAACAACGGGCTCACAGTCTAGAATGGGGGAGACAGACAAGAAAACAAAGCAAAACAAGTAGACAGGCATCAATAGCATCAATATCAAGAAATAGAATTATAGATCTATATTCATCATTAATGAAATAAATAGAATACTAAATATGTACATGTATACACCATCAGGTCCGAGCTATTAACACCATCAGGTCTGAGCTCCCAAAGTCACCCCTCCCCCTTCTCCATCTCCTCAGATCTTGACCCCCTTCTGTACTTTCCCATCGTTCCCAGCAGTATCTTCAGAGAAAGAGCATGGTTCAGTGGAAAGAGCACGGGCCCCATCGTTCCCAGCAGTATCTTCAGAGAAAGAGCATGGTTCAGTGGAAAGAGCACGGGCTAAGCAGTCAGAGGTCATGGGATCTAATCTCAGCTCTGCCACCTGTCAACTGTGTGACTTTGGGCAAGTCACTTAACTTCTCGGTGCCTCAGTTACCTCATCTGTAAAATGGGGATTAAGACTGTAAGCCTCATGTGGGACAACCTGATTACCCTGTATCTACTCCAGCGCTTAGAACAGTGCTCAGCACATAGTAAGCACTTGACAAATACCAATATTATTATTATTCAGAGGAGATCTCCTCCCTCATCTCAAGTGCCACCCCCTCCACCTGCACCTCGGACCCCATTCCCGCTCACCTTGCAAAAACCATCGCCCCTGCCCTCCTCCCTTCCTTAACCTCCATCTTCAACCACTCACTCTCCAACGGCTTCTTCCCCTCTGCCTTCAAACATGCCCACATCTCCAACATCCTAAAAAACCCTCTCGACCCCACTGCTCCCTCCAGTTACTGCCCCAACTCCCTTTTACCCTTTCTTTCCAAACTCCTAGCATGAGTCGTCTACATTCATTGCCTTAAATTCCTCAACTCCAACTCACTCCTGGACCCCCTCCAATCTGGCTTCCGTCCCCTCCACTCCACTGAAACTGCCCTCTCAAAGTTCACCAATGATCTCCTTCTTGACAAATCCAATGGCTCCTACTCTATCCTAATCCTCCTCGACCTCTCAGCTGCCTTTGACACAGTTGACCATTCCCTTCTCCTCAACACATTCTCCAGACTTGACTTCTATGACTCCATCCTCTCTCAGTTCTTCTCTTATCTTTGTGGCCATTGATTCTCAGTCTCCTTCACGGGCTCCTCCTCCCCATTCCATCCCCTAGCTGTAGGGGTTCCTCACGGGTCAGTTCTTGGTCCCTTTCTGTTTTCCATCTATACTCACTCCCTTGGTGAACTCATTCGCTCCCGTGGCTTCAATTGTCATCTCAAATGCAGATGACACCCAAATCTTCATCTCCTCCCCTGTTCTCTCTCCCTCCCTTCAGGCTCGTAAATCCTCCTGCATTCAGGACATCTCCACCTGGATGTCTGCCCACCACCTAAAACTCAACATGTCCAAGACTGAACTCCTTATCTTCCCTCTCAAACCCTGTCCTCTGCCTGACTTTTCTGTCACTGTGGTCGGCACTACCATCCTTCCCATCTCACAAGCCCGCAACCTTGGTGTCATCCTTGACTCCGCTCGCTCATTCACCCCACACATCCGATCCATCACTGTAACCTGCTGGTCTCACCTTCACAACATTGGCAAGATCTGCCCTTTCCTTTCCATCCAAACCACTACCCTGTTGGTACAATCTCTTGTCATATCCCAACTGGATTATGCATCAGCATCCTTTCTGATCTCCCAACCTCCTGTCTCTTCCCACTTCAGTCTATACTTCACTCCGCTGCCCGAATTATCCTTCTACAGAAATGCTCTGGGCATGTCACGCCCCCTCCTCAAAAATCTCCAGTGGTTGTCTATCAATCTACACATGAAGCAAAAACTCCTCACTATTGGCTTTAAAGCTCTCCATCACCTTGCCCCCTCCTTCCTCACCTCCCTTCCCTCATTCTACAGCCCAGCCCACACACTCTGCTCCTCTGCTGCTAACCTCCTCACTGTGCCTCGTTCTCGCCTGTCCCACCATCGACCCCTGGCCCACATCCTACCTCTGGCCTGGAATGCCCTCCCTCCTCACATCTGCCAAACTAGCTCTTTTCCCCCCTTCAAAGCCCTATTGAGAGCTCTCCTCCTCCAGGAGGACTTCCAGACTGAGCCCCCCTTTTCCACTGCTCCTCCCCTCCCCATCACCCCTACTCCTTTCCCCTGCTCTACCCCCTTTCCTGCCCCACAGAACTTGTGTATATTTGTACATATTTATATTTATTTTATTAATGATGCTTATATATTTTATATACCTATAATTCTATTTATCTATTTTGATGCTAGTGATGCCTATCTACTTGTTTTGTTTTGTTGTCTGTCTCCCCCTTCTAGATCGTGCACCCATTGCTAGGAAGGGATTGTCTCTGTTGCCAAATTGTACTTTCCAAGCACTTAGTACAGTGCTCTGCACACAGTAAGTGCTCAATAAAGATGATTGAATGAATGAATAAATGAATTGATTGGTAAAGCAAGAGGTACATTACATCTGGCCTAGCAGATGACCAATTGATCGGTTGATCAATCATTGGTACTCATTGCAAGCTTACTGTGTGCAGAGCTCTGTACTAAGCGCTCAGGAAAGTAGAAGCAGCCAGAAGCAGCATGGCCTTCTGGCAAGAGCACGGCTTGGGAGTCAGAGGACATGGGTTCAAATCCCTGCTCTGCCACTTGTCTGCTGTGTGACCTTGGGAAAGTCATTTAACCTCTCTGTGCCCTAGTTACCTCATCTGTAAAATAAGGATTAAAACTATGAGCCCCACGTGGGACAAGCTGTTGACTTTGTATCTATCCCAGCACTTAGAAAAGTGTTCGGCATATAGTAAGCGCTTAACAAATACTATAGTTATTATTATTATTACAAGCACTGGAGTGAAGTAGTTTGGCCTACTGGAAAGAGTGTGGGACTGGGAGCCAGAGGACTTGGGTTCTAATCCCTGCTTCACCATGTCCCTGCTGTTTGACCTCGGGCGAGGCACTTTAATTTCTTCGTGCCTCAGTTCCCTCATCTGCAAAATGGGGATTCAGTGCCTGTTCTCCTTCCTACTAAGACTGTGAGCGCAAGTAGGACCTCATCATCTTGTATTATCTCTAGACTGTGAGCTCGTTATTGGGAGGAACATGTCTGCTTGTTGTTGTATTGTACTCTCCCAAGAGCTTAGTACAGTGTTCTGCCCACAGTAAGGGCTCAGTAAGCACAGCTGAATGAATGAATGAATATGTACCACGGCACTCTGTATATTGCATGGCATATAGTAAGCTCTTAACAAATAACATCATTATCATGATTCTTATTACAATGACAATCAATACAACAGACCTGTAAACATGTTCCTGGCCCACAAGGTGCTTATAGTCCAGAGAGGTAGACAGACATTAAAATAAATTATGGCTATGTACGTAAGTACTGTGGGACTGCGGATGCAGTGAACAGTTCATGTTTAAAGGGTACAGATCTAAGTGCATAGGTGATATTGAAGAGAGAGGGAGTAGGGGAAATGAGGGCTTAGTTGGGACAGGCCTTTTGTAGGAGATGTGATTTGAATAAAGCTCTGAAAGTGGGGAGATTTTCAAATGAAACTCTCCTAATGACCATTTTATTTTCTGATATCCTGAGCATTTCCCAAATAATCTTTTTGCTTATGGTATTTGTTAAGTGCTTATGATGTGCCATGCACTATATTAAGCTTTGGGGTAGATACAAAGCTAATCAAATTGGACACAGTCCATGTCTCACATGGGGCTCTGAGTCTTAATCCCTATTTTACAGATGAGGGAACTGAGGCACAGAGAAGTGAAATGACTTGCCCAAGGTCACACAGCAGACTAACAGTGGAGCAGGTATTAGATTCCTGGTCTTTCTGACTCCCAGGCCCACACTCTATCCACTAGGCCGCACTACTTCTCTAAATAATCATTGGAAGTGATAGAGGATTAGCATCCCCACTAATTGGACAGGCTGACTGGTTGCATCCATGTGAAATGTCACATAGAAAATTATTGAAAGGATTGAGAAAAAAATCTCAGACACTGGAATCATGGTAATAGTGCATGCTAAATGTTAGTCGAAAATATCAATCAACCAAACGTATTTATTGAGCGCTTACTATGTGCAGAACATTGTGCCAAGTGCTTGAGAAAACAAAGCTAGCAGAGATGTTCCCTGCCCATAATGAGCTTACAGTCTAGAGGGGAAGATGGATATTAATATGAATAAATAAATAATTCATAATATATAATTTTAAGATATGTACATAAGTACATTTGCTCAAACCTCTTCCCTTTTCTTGCTTTGTGAGGTTTCCTCAGTCATTCGTGACCCATTCCAATCCCTGTTCATATCAACCCCTTTGTAATTAAGTGGCCTAACATATTCTTCTCAAGTTAACTAGACACCAAAAAAAGCCATGTGTCTCCAGCTTCTCCATCTGTAAAATGTGAGTTCGATCAATGGAATTAATTCCAACACTAATCTTCACATCTTCATCTTCATTTCCAGCAGCAGCAGCAGCAGCATCTATTGAGCACCTGTGATGTGCAGAGCTCTCACACCCTTGGGGTGGGGGAGAGTTTAAAGCGGGAGAAATCAATTGCAGAATTGAAACGGATTGAAAACAATAGAGTGCAGGCGACTGGGTCTCCAGAAATGCCACCTCAGATGAGCACGGCCAGTGGGGCTAAAAACCAGAAGACAGGTAGGTTGCCAAGGCTCCTGCCAAGTCTACTTGCAAGAGCAGAAGGGGCAGAGCCTTTTCCTAGTAGAACACGTGAGATCAGACCTCTCAAGTTCTCTGGGAGATTCTCACAGATTGGTCACTCATTCATTCAATTGTATTTATTGAGCGCTTACTATGTGCAGACCACTATACTAAGCGCTTGGAATGAACAATTCGGCAACAGATAGAGACAATCCCTGCCCAACAACGGGTTCACAGTCAGACACTTTCTCTAGGAACGGTTTGGGGGAGGATTGCCGAACTGGGACTCACACTCTCAGTAGGCAGGAGAAGAGGGATTGAATCCCCATTTGACAGATGAGGAAACTGAGGCCCAGAGAAATGAAGTGACTTGCCCATGGTCACACTGCAGACTGGTGGCAGCGCTGGGATGAGAACCCAGGTTCTTTGCCTCTTAGGCCCATGCTCTTTCCACAAGGCCATGCTGCTTCCCTGCTTCACTGCTTCTGATGAGATGAATGATGCCTGGAGGCAGAAATGTGCTCCCTGGGCAGGGAATGGACCGGTCTCCTCCGTGGTCGCAATGTCCTCCAAGAGGCTGCTACTGCACAAGGGAAAATTTCTTGGTGGGGGATTCTGCAGCCTTTTGCTGGGCCAGCTGCTCACCAGACTTCTCTGGCCAAACTGTGTGGGTACCTGCCCCCAGGAGAGGGTTTCTGCCCCCATTTGTGGGGTCCCCCTGAGTCTTTCTCCAGGAATTCTTAAAATCACATCTCCTCCAAGATGCCTTCCCCGATTAAGCCCTCTTTTCCCTTATTCCCTTCCCATACTGTGTCATCCAAGCACTGTTTAAGCACTTGATATTCACTTCACCCTCAGCCCCGCAACACTTATGGACCTATCCCTTATGTATTTTGAGGTCTGTCTCCCCCCTCTAGACTGGAAGTTCCTTTTAGTACAGTGCTCTGCACACAGTAAGTGTTCAATAAATACGATTGACTGACTGACTGACTAGCTGCAGAGCCAGGACTAGAAGTCAGGTCTCTTGGCTCCCAATCCTGAGCTCTTTCCATAAGGCATATTCCCTGCCCTCAAGAGGCTGACAATCTACTGTGGAAGACAGACACTAAAATAAGTTGCAGATTGGAGGAAGTAATAGAGAAGTTGATCTGTACATAAGTCCTATGGGGATTTGTGAGTACTTAAGTGCTCGGTTGGCACAGAGGCGCTGAATTGCAAGAAGTGCTAGGCAGCAGAGTCAAAGCAGTGTGGACTCAAGACGGGAGAGACTGGAGGCAGGGAGAGCAGCAAGGAGACAGATAGGTCAGGTGTGGTGAGCCCCTAACAAGCTGCCTTATTAATGACTATTTGTGATCCCACAAACAAGAAGGAAGAGACTCGCATAGATACTGATGGACTCTACTTGAGATAGGTGACTGTTGGCTTGTGGGGGCGTAGCATGGAGGGAGGCGTGACCTTCTCTCCCTCCTCTACCCGGTTACAGGCCTGGACCAATTAATGACTGCTACGTAGCGTCACAGCTGCGATGCCTAAAGCAGATAAAAGGGGGCCCACTTTGAATTGCAAGGAAGCCCCTGGGGCAGAAGCACGCAGAGGAGAAGCAGGAGGGAGAAGCACGTGGAGAGAGGCAAGCATTCAGGAAAGAAGCACGTGGAGAGAGACAGCATTCAAGAGGATCGACAGAACGGGCTCCTTTGACCAGCAGATTGGTAGTGGACCCTTGGTGGAGTGGAGTGAGCGAGTGAGAGTGTATATGTGTCACTCCCTTGCAGGTTGGTAAAACTAAGTAAAAAATTTTCCACAGTAACCTTTGGTGATTGGTGGTGTGGTTTGACCCTACTACGTGTCACTGAGGCTCCCCTGGTACCGGAAGGTCCTGGTTGGTATGAGTCAGGGGCTGGTGACATCAGGGAAGAACCAGGGAGTACTGTGTCAACTAAACCAAGGCCTGATCATTTCGTGAGGAAAGAGTAGCCACATCACCGAAGGTCAAGGATTAGGAAAGGGTAGAAGCCCATTGGACCTGGCTCTAAGGCAATCACTGGGGATTGAAGTGAGTTGGTGGAGAGGAAAATGAAGGCTGTATGTGTATATGACCCATT
Organism: Ornithorhynchus anatinus; assembly: GCF_004115215.2. Lineage (NCBI taxonomy): Eukaryota > Metazoa > Chordata > Mammalia > Monotremata > Ornithorhynchidae > Ornithorhynchus > Ornithorhynchus anatinus. The sequence goes on from NC_041750.1 coordinate 13,541,397, forward strand.
CCAGGAGCTTGGCTGGGAATTGGAAGAGGGAAATGGAATGGTAGTTGGAGGGAGCTGTGTCATCAAGGGAGAGATTTTTTTGTATGGGGGGAGACTTGGGCATGGCTGAAGGCAGAGAGGAAGGACCCAGCAGAGAGCGAGAGGTAAGGTAGTAAGTGAGTGATAAGGTGGGGGGGGCGGTGTTGGAGGAGAGTGAGAACTGTTTCCAAGAGGTGGATGGAGATGATGTCAGAGGCAGGGATAGAGAGAGTAAATTTAGAAAACTTGGAGAATTAGACTTAGATGTAGAGATATAGGGAAGCAGCATTCATTCATTCATTCAATAGTATTTATTGAGCGCTTACTATGTGCAGAGCACTGTACTAAGCGCTTGGGATGAACAAGTCGGCAACAGATAGAGACAGTCCCTGCCATTTGACGGGCTTACAGTCTAATCGGGGGAGACGGACAGACAAGAACAATGGGAATAAACAGCGTCAAGGGGAAGAACATCTCGTAAAAACAATGGCAACTAAATAGAATCAAGGCGATGTACAATTCATTAACAAAATAAATAGGGTAACGAAAATATATACAGTTGAGCGGACGAGTACAGTGCTGTGGGGATGGGAAGGGAGAGGTGGAGGAGCAGAGGGAAAAGGGGAAAATGAGGCTTTAGCTGCAGAGAGGTAAAGGGGGGATGGCAGAGGGAGTAGAGGGGGAAGAGGAGCTCAGTCTGGGAACGCCTCTTGGAGGAGGTGATTTTTAAGTAGGGTTTTGAAGAGGGAAAGAGAATCAGTTTGGCGGAGGTGAGGAGGGAGGGCGTTCCAGGACCGCGGGAGGACGTGACCCAGGGGTCAACGGCGGGATAGGCGAGACTGAGGGACGGTGAGGAGGTGGGCGGCAGAGGAGCGGAGCGTGCGGGGTGGGCGGTAGAAAGAGAGAAGGGAGGAGAGGTAGGAAGGGGCAAGGTGATGGAGAGCCTTGAAGCCTAGAGTGAGGAGTTTTTGTTTGGAGCGGAGGTCGATAGGCAACCACTGGAGTTGTTTAAGAAGGGGAGTGACATGCCCAGATCGTTTCTGCGGGAAGATGAGCCGGGCAGCGGAGTGAAGAATAGACTGGAGCGGGGCGAGAGAGGAGGAAGGGAGGTCAGAGAGAAGGCTGACACAGTAGTCTAGCCGGGATATAACGAGAGCCCGTAACAGTAAGGTAGCCGTTTGGGTGGAGAGGAAAGGGCGGATCTTGGCGATATTGTAGAGGTGAAACCGGCAGGTCTCGGTAACGGATAGGATGTGTGGGGTGAACGAGAGAGACGAGTCAAGGATGACACCGAGATTGCGGGCCTGAGAGACGGGAAGGATGGTCGTGCCATCCACGGTGATAGAGAAGTCTGGGAGAGGACCGGGTTTGGGAGGGAAGATGAGGAGCTCAGTCTTGCTCATGTTGATTGACTGAGTGATTGAAAAGTACACCAGAAGCAAAAGAGGGGCTGACAATCTACTGGGGAAGACAGGCAGACATAAATTACTTCCCCTTGCCCATGTCCTCCCTCTGACCTACAATTCCATCCCCTTTCATATCTGATAGACGATCCCCCTCCCACCTTCAAAATCTTATTAAAATTGCATCTCTAAAGGCCTTTCCCAAATAAACCCTCATTTCTCCTACTCTCTCCCTTCTGCATCTCCTGTGCACTCAGGTCTGTATCCCTTCAGCGCTTTGATATTCACCCTTCCCCCAGCCCCCCAGGACTTACGTACATAATCCATCTGTAGTTTATTTTAATGTTTGTCTCCCACTCCAGTCTGTAAGATCTTTGTGGGCAGGGATCATGTCTACCTACTCCATTTGTATTGCATTCTCCCTAGTACTTAGTACAGTGTTCTGCACACAGTAGGGACTTAATAAATACCATTGACTGATTAAGCAAGAAGAGTAACAGGAATTTGACAGGATTAAGCAGATGAATTAATCAGTGATGGGTAAAGATATATATAAATTCATAGGGCTCAGAGTGACTGGTTAATTTAGGATGTTGGGAATTAATCAGGGAAGGCTTGGGAATTTTGAAGTCTTGTCCTTGAAGTCCAATCAATCAATCAATGGTTTTGATTGAGCACCTATTCTATGCTAAACACTTGGGAGCATTCGAAACCCTTCTAAAATCACATCTCCTCCAAGAAGCCCTTCCTGACTAAACTCTCATTTCCCCTACTCGCCCTCCTATATGCATCATTTATGCACTGCACTCAGACCTTTATCCCCTAACTACTTGATATTCACTCTACCTTTTAAGTACTTGATATTCACCTCCTCCCCCATCCCTCAGCCCCACAGCACTCATGTACATATCCTTCATTTTAATGTTTTCTTCCCTCTCTTAGAAGGTAAGCTCCTTGGGGACAGGAATCATATTTACCAACTCCATTGTACTGTACTCTACCAAGTTCTAGTACAATGCTCTGCACACACTACTCTAGATTGCTCTTACTCTCCTGTACTCTCCCAAGCACTCAGTACATTATTTTGCATACAGGGAGTGCTCAATAAATATGAATGATTGATTGATTGGCAAGTCTAAGATTTGTGACTGAAATAGACAGGCCCCTCAAATGAATCTGCTGACTTTCATCCACTCAAACTCATCTCTAACCATCAAAAAATATGTTGCAGCCACCCCCCATGAGGAAATTTAGCCTTATGAAAGTCAACTTAAATGAAGCATCAGGACACAGGGGATTATGGGAGACAATTCCCTGGGGAATCCCTAGTGCAAAAGATGCTTCCTGGCTCAGAGCAAAGTAACAGGCCACACAACCACTGCTGAACCTTGTCCTAGGACCAAGAATATCAAAGGAAAATGGCAGGGAGAAAGGGAGTTCCAGAAGGGTCCTGGATCTGTGCCACAGTCCAGCCTGGTGGGATTCACTCTGCCTTTCTCAATTTCCTAAAGGGAAATAATTTTAAATAGAAAAATGCACTGGTGCAATGTAGCAAATGTGCATAAAAAATTTCATACTGATAATAAACTCAGCTCACCTGATGACCTCTGTAATCCTGGTGCTTTCCTTTCTTCTTTCGTTGGATAACTGGCTTAGTAAATAAAAGTAATCCAAGCTGCTACAGAATGAATTTCCAACTGCACTGAGAAGCAAAAGCTTGCTGTCATCAGCTGATGCACTGCATAAGGCTCTCTGCATTTCTTTCATAATCTGTGTAGAGAAGAGTAGACGCTTTGACATGTTTTGTGATGCTGTGGCCTTTCAAGGTAATGCTAGATAAAGTGATGATGAAGCTACACTTTCTGCTTGCAGGATATAGATTTCAAATTCTTCCTCAATATTATGAGGAAGAACTTGAAGAAGTTTCATTGTCTCTGTAGTCTGTGCATTCTTTTTATTGCAAGTGAAACTTGCATTCAGTCGTATTTATTGAGCACTTATTGTGTACAGAACACTGCTAAGCACTTGGGAGAGTACAGTACAACTATAAACATACACATTCTCTGCCCACAACGAGCTTACAGTCTAGAGGGGGGAAGACAGGCATCAATATAAATAAATAAATTACAGATATGAACATAAGTGTTGTGGGGCTGGTGGGAGGGGTGAGGGAGGAGTACAAAGGGAGCAAACCAGGGTCACGCAGAAGGGAGTGGGAGAAGAGGAGAGGGAGAGCTTAGTCTGGGAAGGCCTCTTGGAGGAGATGTGCCTTTAATAAGGCTTTGAAGGTGGGAAGAGTAACTCTCTGTCCGATTTGAGGAGGGAGTGCATTCCAGGCCAGAGGCAGGGCATGGGCTAGGAGTCGGCAGTGAGATAGGTGAAATTGAGGCACAGTGAGAAGGTTAGCACTAGAGGAGCAAATTGTGTGGGCTGGATTATAGAAGGAAAGAAGCGAGGTGAGGTAGGAGGGGGCAAGGTGATGGGGTGCTTTAAAACCAATGGAAAGGAGTTTTTGTTTGATGAGGAGGTGGATGGGCAACCACTAAAGTTTTTTTGAAGAACGGGATGACATGTCCTGAACGTTTTTGTAGAAAAATGACCCAAGCAGCGGAGAGAAGTATGGACTAGAGTGGGGAGAGACAGGAGGCTGGGAGGTCAGCATCCTTGCTGATGCAGTAATTCAGGAGGGATAGGATGAGTGATTGCATTAAGATGGTAGCTGTATGAATGGAGAGGAAAGTGCAGATTTTAGCGGTGTTGTGAAAGTGGGGCCAACAGGATTTACTGATGGATTGAATATGTGGGTTGAGAGAGAGAGAGAGAGGAGTCATGAATATGCCAAGTTTACAGGCTTGTGAGACAGGAAGGATGGTGGTGCCATCCACAGTGATGGGAAAGGGAGCAGGAGGACAAGGTTTGGGTGGGAAGATAAATTCAGTTTTAGTTATATGAAGTGTGAGGTGACAAGAGGACATCCAAGTAGAAATGTCTTGAAAGCAAGAGGAAATATGAGAATGCAAAAAGGGAGAGAGATCAGGGCTGGAGATGGTGATCTGGGTATCATCCTCATAGAGGTAGTTAGTTGAAGCCATGTGAGTGAATGAGTTATCCAAGAGAGTGGGTGTAGATGGAGAATAGAAGGGGGCCCAAAACTAAACCTTGAAGGATCCCCATATTTAGGGGTTGGGAGGCAGAGGAGGAGCCTACAAATGAGACTGAGAATAAATGGCCAGAGAGAAAAGAGGAGAACCAGGAAGAGGACAGAGTCGATGAAGGCAAGATTGGATAACGTTTCCAGGAAAAGGGGGTGGTTGACAGGGTCAAAGGCAGCTGAGAGGTTGAGGATTAGGATGGAATGGGGCTGTTGGATTTGGCAAGAAGGAGGTCATTGGTGACCTATGAGAGGGTGGCTTCTGTGGAGTAAAGGGGATGGAAGTCAGATTGGAGGAGAAGAAGGAGAGAATTGAAAGAGAGGAATTTGAGACAGCGGGTGTAGATGACTCGCTCAAGGAGTTTGGAAAGGAATGGTAGGAGGGAGATGGGGCGATAACTGGAGGGAGCCGTGGAGTCAAGAGGGAGTTTTTTTAGGATGGGGAGACATGGGCATGTTTGAAAGTAGTGGAGAAGAAGCCATTGGAGAGCAAAAGTTGAAGATGCCTGTTAGTGCTGAAGAAGGGAGGGGGCGAGAGTTTTGATAAGGTGCAAAGGAATGGGGTCGGATGCACAGGTGGAGGAGGTAGCTTTTGAGTGGAGACAGGAGATGTTTTTTGTGAAGCATTTCCTATGTGACAAGCACTGTTCTAAACACTGGGGTGGATACAGCAAATCAGGTTGGACACAGTCCCTTTCCCACATGAGGCTCACAGTCTTAATCCCCATTTTACAGATGAAGTAACTAGGCACAGAGAAGTGAAATGACTTACTTAAGGCCACACAGCAAACAAGTGGTGGATCTGGGATTAGAACCCATGACCTGACTTCCAGGCCCGAACTCTATCCACAATGCAATGCTGCTTCCCTAGAATCAAGTGCAAAGCAGGCCCAAACTTGCTCCTGGCCACTGAGCATGCCCAGCAGGAATGTCTGGCTTCAAAAAAGTTGGGAGGGGACCTAGAAGAAGAGGGACAAGGGTAGAACCTTAGCAGAGAGATGAAGCTCACAGTCCTGAGTTAGGGATATTTCTTCTGGGAGAATGTCCGAAAGGGACTCTGGACTCTGGTCTGTAGTCAGTCTAAGGGCTGTTAGGAAATTGGAGTAGGGGCAGAGACTGTAGGGACGGGATCCAACAAATGATTGAAAATAGAACACACAAGTTTAAATAATCAAAAACTAGATTGTCAAAAGTTTGACCACCAACAATTTGATCTTCACTCAAGATTGGTTGAATGGACAGAGTCTACTTTTTCAGCCAACAGCCAAAGCCTGGTCATTCATGACCTCTACTTCTTCCAATGTTTCTGACTTCACCTACATCCCACTGAGTTCTGCTCCTCATGGAATCCCCCTCCCTCTTGAGTCCCTCCATGCTTTACCAGTTGGTTTGACTTTCCACTGACTTCCCCAATCTTTTGTTCCCTGTCTACACCTCTTTTCACTTCTCCAGCCTCTCTCTTTACCTCTGCCATCTCCATTCTTCACCTTTCTTGTTTTCTCTTCACAGACTTGATTCATCGCCTTTGGTTTTCTTCTTTTTTCTTCAGCTATGGCCTCTGTAACTGTACTCTTTTGACCTCCTCTTTAGTCAATCAATCCATCTATAGCATTTATTGAGCTCTTACCTTGTGCAGAGCATTGTGCTAAGCACTTGGGAAAGTACCATTCAAGAGACTTGGTAGACACGATCCCTGCTCATAAGGCTCAGCGTGTCCTAGTGGGGAGAGCATGGGCCTGGGAATCAAAAGGAGCTGGGTTCAAATCCTAGCTCTGCCACGTGTCTGCTGTGTGACCTTGGGAAAGTCACTTAACTTCTCTGTGTCTTAGTTACCTCACCTGTAAAATGAGGATTAAGATTGTGAGCCCCATGTGGGACAGGGACTGTGTCCACCCCGATTTGTTCTATCCATCCCAGAGCTTAGAACAGTACCTGGCGCATAGTATGTGCTTAACAAATACCATAATTATTGTTAATTATGGTTATCTATCAGTCAGTCAATCATATTTATTGAGTGCTTAATGTGTGCTGAGCACTGTACTAAGCGCTTGGGAGAGTACAATATGACAACAGGACACATTCCCTGCCCACAATGAGCTTACAGTCTAGAGGGGGAGGCAGACATTAATATAAATGAATAAATTACTGCCGTTAGGCTGGGAAGGGAGAGATGAATGAAGGGAGCAAGTCAGGGTGATACAGAAGGGAGAGGGAGAAGAGGAAAGGAGAGCTTAGTCAGGGAAGGCCTCCTGTAGGAGATGTGCCTTCAATAATGCTTTGAAGTGGAGAAGAGTAATAGCCTATCAGATTTGAGGATTTGAAAATTGAATGGGGTCAAAAGATCAGAGGTCCCTGTGGGGGAAAAGTACAGATTTACAAAGAGGAGGTGTTTGGAAGAGAATGAGGAGGTTGTGGTCAGAGAGAGGGATTTCAGAGTTGGTGAGGGTGGAGACTGTGCAGTGGCTAGAGATAATGAGATCGAATGTGTGTCCAAGTTGATGAGTGGGTGAGGTGGGGTGGAGCAAGAGGTCATTGGAGTTGAAGAGTGATAGAAAGTGGGCAGCTGAAGGGTCATCAGAAACATCTATGGGAATACTGACGTTCTCAAGGATCAATGTAGAGATGGAGAGAGGGTATATGAGAAAAGGATCAAAATGGTTAAAAAAAATTGGAGATGGGACGTGGGGGGCGGTAGATGACCGCTACTAGAATCTGGAGTGGGTAGTAGAGGCAGATGATATGGGCTTCGAAGGAAGGGAAAGAAAGGGATTGAGTAGGGATTGCCTCTATTTATTGCCAAATTGTACTTTCCAAGTGCTTAGTACAGTGCCTTGCACACAGTAAGCACTCAATAAATACGATTGAATGAATGAAAGGGATGAAGGAGTGGAATGGTGTGAAAGCAACATTGGGGTGTGAGAAGGAAGCCAACACCTCCTCCTTTCCCAGTGTGTCTCGGGGAGTGGGAAAAGATGAGGTCCCCTCTGGAAAGAGCAGCAGAGATCGTATCATCTGGGGGAGCCAGGTTTCAGTGATGGTGAGGAGAAGTAGTGACTGGGTCAGGAACAGGTCAAAGATGAAGGAAGCTTCCCCATGATGGAAAAAGGGTTCCACAGGCAGTATTTGGTTGAGGCTGTGGCGGGGTGGATTCTGAGGGAGAAGACAGCACTAGGGATGAGGAGCGGTTCGATGGGAGTGAATTGATGGGGGCCAGTGCAGGGATGGACATGAGGGGTGGTGCTGGGAGAGGATGGGGCTAGGGATAGGGGTGGGTATGGTGCAAGGGCTGGGGAGGGCCTTAGAGGAAAGGGGGGAGGGGGTGTGGTGGTAGGGGCAGACTGGGATGAGCTGATTGGAGGGCTGGGATATGGTGGGGTCAGGGAAGTTTAAGCATTGCAGGTGAGGCATATTGGATAAAAGCACAGGCCTGGGAGTCAGAAGGTCATGGGCTCTAATCCTGACTCTGCCACTTGTCTGTTGTGTGGCCTTGGGCAAGTCACTTCACTTCTCTGTGCCTCAGTTACCTCATCTGTAAATTGGGGATTAAGGCTGTGAGCCCATGTAGGACAGGGACTGTATCCTACCCGATTTGCCTTGTATCCATCCCAGGGCTTAGTACAGTGCCTGGCACATAGTAAGTGCTTAACAAATACTACAATTATAGGTAATCGACAGCAATAACTACTTAATCTGGTGATACTCTGAGGAGATGGCTGATCTGTGTGTAGGTCCTTGGATCCTTGAGAGTGAAGAGACCAGGTTTAGGAGAAAACAAGGGCTGGATTGGTGTGAAGGTAGGCAGTGGTTGATATGTAAAAATTTAAAAATATGGGTCTTTGTCACTAGGGGGTTAGGCAGCCACACCTTGATCTGTGTTCCCCACTGAGGAATTAGGCCTGACTGCAGGGAAAGGGGGATGATGATGAAATGGCCACTTCTCGGCTGCAGCAGATGAATGCTTACTGTGTGCAGAGCATTGTACAAAGTGCCTGGAGAGCACAATACATAAAAGAGTAGATAGAGATGATCCCTGCCCTCAAGGTGCTTACAAACTAGAAGGGGAGACAGACATTAAAATGAATGACAGATGGATATATACATTAGTGCTGTTGGGCTGGCCTTTTACCCCTTTCCTCCTGCTTGGAAATACCTTGCCCTTCACATCTGACAGACCACTCATTACTCTCCCCATCTTTAAAGCCCTTCTAAAGTCATATCTCTTCCAGGAAGCCCTACTTGACTAATCCTCATCCCCCACACACTATTCTCCCTCCCTACTGCCTCAACCACACACTTAGCCCCATCCCCTAAGCTTCAGAACTCACCCCACCACCACAGCATTTCTATACATATCCTTATACTCTGTTGCTTTTCATACCTGTAATTTATTTTAAATTCTGTCTCCCCCATTATACTATAAGGTCCTTGAGAGTAGGGATTGTATTTAATTTTCTGTATTGTATTCTTCCATGTGTTTAGTATAGTGCTCTGAACAGAGTGAGTGTTCAATAAATACCATGTATTGAGTGAATGATGGAAAATATAAAATTGGGTATTTAATTATTAGAATTGGATTTGTTACACGCTCACTATGTGTCAAGCACTGTACTAAGCACTGGGGTAGATACAAGATAATCAGGTTTGAAACAGTCCCTGTCCCACATGGACCTCACTGTCTAAGTAGAAGGGAGAACAGGCATTGAACCCCCATTTTACAGATGAGGAAACAGCTGTCCAAGGTCACACAGCAGGCAACTGGCAGAGCTAGGATTAGAACCCAAGTCATTTGACTTTCAGGTCCATGCTCTTCCCACTAGACCACCGTGTTCTTCTTTAATGTTCAAATCTGAGAGATCACCACAAAACGATTATTCATATTTCTCTCAGACAGTATGATTTCATTCATTCATTCATTCAATAGTATTTATTGAGCGCTTACTATGTGCAGAGCACTGTACTAAGCGCTTGGGATGAACAAGTCAGCAACAGATAGAGACAGTCCCTGCCGTTTGACGGGCTTACAGTCTAATCGGGGGAGACGGACAGACAAGAACAATGGCACTAAACAGCGTCAAGGGGAAGAACATCTCGTAAAAACAATGGCAACTAAATAGAATCAAGGCGATGTACAATTCATTAACAAAATAAATAGGGTAACGAAAATATATACAGTTGAGCGGACGAGTACAGTGCTGTGGGGATGGGAAGGGAGAGGTGGAGGAGCAGAGGGAAAAGGGGAAAATGAGGCTTTAGCTGAGGAGAGGTAAAGGGGGGATGGCAGAGGGAGTAGAGGGGGAAGAGGAGCTCAGTCTGGGAAGGCCTCTTGGAGGAGGTGATTTTTAAGTAAGGTTTTGAAGAGGGAAAGAGAATCAGTTTGGCGGAGGTGAGGAGGGAGGGCGTTCCAGGACCGCGGGAGGACGTGACCCAGGGGTCGACGGCGGGATAGGCGAGACCAAGGGACGGCGAGGAGGTGGGCGGCAGAGGAGTGGAGCGTGCGGGGTGGGCGGTAGAAAGAGAGAAGGGAGGAGAGGTAGGAAGGGGCAAGGTGATGGAGAGCCTTGAAGCCTAGAGTGAGGAGTTTTTGTTTGGAGCGGAGGTCGATAGGCAACCACTGGAGTTGTTTAAGAAGGGGAGTGACATGCCCAGATCGTTTCTGCAGGAAGATGAGCCGGGCAGCGGAGTGAAGAATAGACCGGAGCGGGGCGAGAGAGGAGGAAGGGAGGTCAGAGAGAAGGCTGACACGGTAGTCTAGCCGGGATATAACGAGAGCCCGTAATAGTAAGGTAGCCGTTTGGGTGGAGAGGAAAGGGCGGATCTTGGCGATATTGTAGAGGTGAAACCGGCAGGTCTTGGTAACGGATAGGATGTGTGGGGTGAACGAGAGGGACGAGTCAAGGATGACACCGAGATTGCGGGCCTGCGGGACGGGAAGGATGGTCGTGCCATCCACGGTGATGGAGAAGTCTGGGAGCGGATCGGGCTTGGGAGGGAAGATGAGGAGCTCAGTCTTGCTCATGTTGAGTTTTAGGTGGCGGGCCGACATCCAGGTGGAGACGTCCCGGAGGCAGGAGGAGATGCGAGCCTGAAGGGAGGGGGAGAGGACAGGGGCGGAGATGTAGATCTGCGTGTCATCTGCGTAGAGATGGTAGTCAAAGCCATGAGAGCGGATGAGTTCACCGAGGGAGTGAGTGTAAATGGAGAACAGAAGAGGGCCAAGAACTGACCCTTGAGGAACTCCAACAGTTAAAGGATGGGAGGGGGAGGAGGCTCCAGCGTAGGAGACCGAGAATGATCGGCCAGAGAGGTAAGAGGAGAACCGGGAGAGGACAGAGTCCGTGAAGCCAAGGTGAGATAAGGTATGGAGGAGGAGGGGATGGTCGACAGTGTCAAAGGCAGCAGAGAGGTCAAGGAGGATCAGAATGGAGTAGGAGCCATTGGATTTGGCAAGAAGGAGGTCATGGGTGACCTTAGAGAGCGCAGTCTCGGTAGAGTGGAGGGGACGGAAGCCAGATTGGAGGGGGTCTAGGAGAGAATGGGAGTTAAGGAATTCTAGGCATCGATTGTAGACGACTCGTTCTAAGATTTTGGAAAGGGAAGGGTAGTAGGGAGATAGGACGATAACTGGAGGGGGAAGTGGGGTCAAGAGCGGGTTTTTTTAGGATGGGGGAGACGTGGGCATGTTTGAAGGCAGAGGGGAAGGAGCCCTTGGAGATTGAGTGGTTAAAAATAGAAGTTAAGGAAGGGAGGAGGGCAGGGGCGATGGTTTTAAGAAGGTGAGAGGGAATGGGGTCCGAGGCGCAGGTGGAGGGGTGGCACTTGCGAGGAGGGAGGAGATCTCCTCTGAGGATACTGCAGGGAAGGATGGGAAAGTAGGGGAGGGGGTTGTTGGGGGGGAGGGGAGAGGCGGAGGGGTGACTTTGGGGAGCTCAGACCTGATCGTGTTGATTTTCGTGAGGAAATAGGTGGCCAGATCATTAGGGGTGAGAGATGGGGGAGGGGGAGGAACAGGGGGCCTAAGGAGAGAGGCCTTACTACATGATTTACTACATGAGGTGTCAAAATTCATTCTATTCTCTGAATTTTGGTGTTTAGATGCGGTCTCCTTGACAGAAAACAAATATTGAAGCAGGCAATCAACTGGTGTGGGGTTATCACAGGGGGTTGCCAGCATGACTGCGGATTGTTGCTTCCACTTAAAAGACAGTGACTTCCAGCCATGTCCACTTCTGCCCATCCCAGCTCTTAATTTGTTTCCATGAAAAGAAAATGTGAACCAAAAGAGATATAAACAAGGTATGGAGATAATGTAAAGTGCATGAGTATGTTCCCAGAAATAACAAAATCATCCATAACAATAATAACTACATTTTTAAGTGATTAAAAAACACCTTGAGGTATTTGTCAGGGATCATCTTTACTAATTATATTGCAGTCTGAATAGACTCAAGTTAACTTCTTTATGCCTCAGTTACCTCATCTGTAAAATAGGTATTAAGACTGTGAGCCCCATGTGGGACCAACCTGATTAGCTTGTTATCCACCCCAGCACTTAGTACAGTGCCTGACACATAGTAAATGCTTAACAAACACCATTAAGAAAAAAACCAAACTTGTTGGAGAAGCAGCATGGCTCAGTGGAAAGAGCCCGGACTTGGAGGTCAGAGGTCATAGGCTCTAATCCCGGTTCCACCACTTGTCAGCTGGGTGACTTTGGACAAGTCACTTAACTTCTCAGTGCCTCAGGTACCTCATTTGTAAAATGGGGATTAAGACTGTGAGCCCCACGTGGGACAACCTGATCACCTTGTATCCTCCCCCACCCCCATGCTTAGAACAGTGCTTCGCACATTGTAAGCGCTTAACAAATGCCATCATTATTATACATTGCATCCCTATATTCAGGATTTAGCCATCCATTTAGGAAATCTCTATTTGGATGTACCACTGACACTTCAAACTGAACATGTTCAAAACAAAAGTCTTTATCTTCCCACACAAACCCTCACCTCCCCCTGACCTTCTCATCACTGTAGACAGCACCATCATCCCGTCTCACAAGCCTGTAATGTTGGTGTTGCTTTGGCTTCAAAGTTCTCCATCACCTTGCTCCCTCCTACCTCACCTCCCTTCTCTCTTTCTAGTGCCCACCCCATATACTCTGCTCCTCTGCTGCTCACCTCCTCACGGTCCCCCGTTCACCCTTATCCCGCCGTCGACCCCTGGCTCACGTCCTACCGCTGTCCTGGAATGTCCTCCCACCTCACATCTGCCAAACTAACTCTCTTTCCCTCTTCAAAGCCCTACTGAGAGCTCATCTTCTCCAGGATGCCTTCCCAGACTGAGCCTCCCCTTTCTCTCTGCTCCCCTTCTCCTCCCCTCCCCGCCACCCTCTGCTCTTCCCCCTTCCCCTACCCTCAGCACTATGCTCATTTGTATATATTATTACCCTATTTATTTTTTAATAAGGTGTATATCTCCTTGATTCTATTTATCTTCATGATGTTGTCTTGTTTTTATTTTGCTCTGTTTTGCTTTGCTGTCTGTCTCCTCTGTTTAGACTGTGAGCCTATCACTGGGCAGGGATTGTCTCTATCTGTTGCTGAATTGTACATTCCAAGCGCTTAGTACAGTGGTCTGCACATAGTAAGCACTCAATAGAGAAGCAGCGTGGCTCACTGGAAAGAGCCCGGGCTTTGGAGTCAGAGGTCATGGGTTCGAACCCCAGCTCTGCCACTTGTCAGCTGTGTGACTTTGGGCAAGTCACTTAACTTCTTGGTGCCTCAGTTACCTCATCTGTAAAATGGGGATTAAGACTGTGAGCCCCACGTGGGACAACCTGATTTCCCTGTGTCTACCCCAGCGCTTAGAACAGTGCTCGGCACATAGTAAGCGCTTAACAAATACCAACATTATCATTATTATTATTATTATTAAATACTATTGAATGAATGAATGGTGTTATTCTCAACTCATCTCTCTCATTCAACCCATATATTCAATGTCACCAAAACCTGTCAGTTCAACCTTCACAACATCACTAAAATCCACCCTTTCTTCTCCATCCATACTGCTACCATGTTAATCCAAACATTTATCCTATTCCACCTCAATTACTGTATCAGCCTCCTTGCTGATCCCCCCAGCATCCTCTCTCTCCCCACTCCAGTCCATACTTCACTCTGCTGCATGGATTATTTTTCTACAAAACCATTCAGTCCATGTTTCCCCACTCAAGAACCTCCAGTGGTTGCCCATCCACCTCCGCGTTAAACAGAGACTCCATACCATCGACTTTAAAGCACTCAATCACTTTGCACCTTCCTACCTTATTTAGCTGTTTCCTTCTGTAACCCAGCCCGCACACTTGTTTCCTCTAATACCAACCTTCTCACTGTACCTCCATCTCACCTATCTCCCTGATCTCTCGTCCATGTCCTGCCTCTGGCCTGGAGCACCCTCCCTCTTCATACCCTACAGACAATCACTCTCTCCACCTTCAAAGTCTCATTTCTTTTTTAAGCACTTATTGTGTACCAGGCACTGTTCTAAGCACTGGGGTATATACGAAGGTAATCAGGTTGTCCCACATGGGGCTCACAGACTTAATCCCCATTTTATGGATGGCACAGAGCAGTGAAGTGAAGCAGACTAGTGTGATCAGGATTAGAACCCAGGTCCTTCTGACTCCCAGGTCCATGCTCTATCCAGTAGGCCATGTTGCTTTCCAAGTTCACTGTGGGCAGGGAACATACTCTCCCAAACACTTAGTACAGTGCTCTGCACAAAATAAGCACTAATAAATACGATTGACCGATTGAAATAACCTTCCCATTTGATTCTTTTGCATTAGCAAATTACTATTCCACCTGTGGACACCTGCCTTTGGATTTGAATGAAAAGCCAGTGAATCGTGGGCCTTGTTCTATGTTTCACTTGCAAGACCTGCGTGGAAATGGGACACAGAGTGAGTCGAATTAACTTGGTCAGATGCTCTTACCTCAGGGGTCAGGGCACTGTTACGTGATGTCTGACTGGAGAACACGATGTGGGTGAATCCATCTTCCTTCCTGACCACAATGTCTCAAATATAGACTGTTATTTTCATTTTGACAGATGCTTTATCTGAGCCTCTTATCAAAGACATCTCTCTTCCCATCCATTTTTCTTTCCATAACACTCTGCAGGTTTGAATCTCGATTATCCAGAGTGGAATCTTTCAAATTCAAAGCAAACAATTCATTGAAACATAATCAAGTTCTCATTTGCTGAGAATCTAGATCCAGGAACCTTGACCGATACAAATAAAAAAACAGTTGTAGCCAGGGTATTGTTCTAATGCATTGTCTAGACCCAATACATTCATTATTTAGGCTTGAATGGCCCCTAATGGCTCCCAGTCTCTCAATTTATGCTTCATCTGGAACTGAGTAAAAGGTTCTTTATGTAATGGGGGGGGGAGGGCGGTGTCTCTTAAGGAGAGGCAACATAGACAGTGGACAGAAAATGCAGGGTCTCTGAATTCCAGTCCCTTCTTTGCCTCTGGGTAGCTATATAGTGCTGCACTACTCGCCTGACATCAGGTTTCTTATCTGAAAAGAAAGAGAGGGCTCAAAAAAACATCTGGGGAAAAAAAATGGCTGCATTGTCCATCTTAGAGCTGGGAGAGCTCTCTCTGGAGAGGTGCCCATCATTCCCAGGGTGCAGAGCTACAACTCTCAGCAGCATCCAGGAGTCGGCAAGTTAGTCGAGAATTATTGAGAAGCAGCGTGGCTCAGTGGAAAGAGCACGGGCTTTGGAGTCAGGGCTCATGAGTTCGAATCCCAGCTCTGCCACTTGTCGGCTGTGTGACTGTGGGCAAGTCACTTAACTTCTCTGGGCCTCAGTTCCCTCATCTGTAAAATGGGGATTAAGACTGTGAGCCCCACGTGGGACAACCTGATTCCCCTATGTCTACCCCAGCGCTTAGAACAGTGCTCGGCACATAGTAAGCGCTTAACAAATACCAACATTAGTCCTGAACTATCACTAGAGTGGCCCCACTACTCACCACCTGATTTTATCAGTAGGCGTGTGGGGAACCCATCTCCTCCCTGAACTGTGGCTACCCTCACATGAGCCCATTCCCCCCCACCCCCCGTTATCATTTCAGCAGCCTCCCTGTCTCACAAGCCCATAACCTTGGCATTAACCTCTTTTTAAAAATTGTACTTGCTAAGCACTTACTTTGTGCCAGACACTGTACTAAGTGCTGGGGTAGATTCAAGATAATCAAGTTGGACACAGTCCCTGTCCTACCTGGGGCTCACAGTTCCACATCTCTCTCATTCAACCCAATTATTCAGTCTGTCCCCAAATCCTGTCAGTTCTACCTTCACAGCATCTCTAGAATCCGTCCTTTCCTCTCCATCCAAAATACTACTTTGCTGATCCAAACACTTATCCCATCCTGCCTCGACTACTGCATCCGCCTCCTTGCTGACCTGGCTGCTACTCTCTTCTTCTTTCAGTCCATCCACAGATCACCATTCTCAAAAAACATGCAGTCCATGTTCCCCCCCTCCTCATAAACCTCCAGTGGTTTTCCATCCACCTCAACATCAAACAGAAACTCCTTGCCATTGGCTTTAAGACACTCAATCAGCTCTCTCCCTCCCACCCTTCCTCACTGATTTCCTACTGCAACCCAGCCCACACATTTCACTCCTTTAATGCCAATCTATTCACTGTAGGTGATGGTGGCCAACAGAAGAGTCAGTCACATCTCTCTCACCACCAGTGTCCTCCCTCTTACCTGGAAATCCCTCCCTCTGCATATGTAGAGAAGCAGCATGATCTAATAGAAAGAGCGTGTGGCTGAGAGTCAGAGGACCTGGGTTCTAATCCGGTTCTGCCACTTGTCTGCTGTGTAACCTTGGCCAAGTCACTTAACTTCTCCATGTCTCATGTTCCCTCATCTGTAAAATGTGGATTCAATACCTGTTCTCCCTTCCACTTAAACCTACTTGGCACATAGGAAGTACTTAGCAAAAACCACAATTATATTCAACAGATCACCACTCTTCCCACCTTCAAAGCCTTCAAAGTATATCTACTCCAAGAGGCCTTCCTTGACTAAGCTCTCATTTCCCCTACTCCCTCTCCCTGCTGCATCACTTATGCATTTGGGTATGTACCCCCTAAGCACTTTGATACTCACCCCACCCCAGCCCCCAAGCACTTATGTGTATTTCCCATGCTCTGCCATTTCCCCTAATTTATTTTAATGTCTGTCTGCCCCTTTAGAGTGTTGGCTCCTTTTTTTTAATGGGATTTTCCAGGCATTTATAATGTGCCAGGCACTGCACTAAGCACTGGGTAGGTAGAAGCTGATCAGGTTGGACACAGTTCCTGTCCTACCTGGGGCTCACAGTCTTAATCCCCATTTTACAGATGAGGTAACTGAGGCACAGAGAAGTTAAATGACTTGCCCAGGGTTACACAGCAGATAAGTGGCAGAGTTAGGATTAGAACCCAAGTCCTCTGACTCCTAGTGCTTCTTCCACTGGGCCACGCTCCCTGTGGGCAGGGATCATATTAACCAACTCTAGCATATTGTGCTCTTCCAAGTGCTTAGTTCAGTGCTCTGCCCGCAGTAAGGGATCAATAAATATCATTGACTGATTGCTTGATCAGCTTACATGGCTTCAGCTACTATCTCTATGAGAATGACTCCCAAATCTATCTCTCTAGTCCCAACTTCTAATCTTTTATTTGCGAGAAAGTGATGAATTCCCCTAAAGGTAGTTTTACTATGGTCTTTTCCCTAGAGTTGGGCCTATGGGAAGAAATGGAATTGGAAATTTCCATTTCATTGTGCGCCCGGGCTGCTGAGAACACATTTGCCTCACTGGCCTTGCTTCCATACAACAACCAGAAACCAATGAGGGAATCTTGTCTAGGACCGAAAATGAGAAAGGTGAATATTTTCCCACAATATTCCCAAATTACAATTTTACCATGATAGACTCTAGACTTTTAGCTCGCTGGGGTCAAGGGTATGTGTCCACCAACTCTGTTGTACAGTACTCTCCCAAGCACATAGTACAGTGCTCTGCACACAGTAAGCACTCAAAAATGCCATCGATCGATTGATAGAACTGAGAATGGACTCTGATGTTGGCTATTGTCAAAAAGAAGCTCAAAAAAGGTATTGGTGAATCAAGAATAACATCCAGATCATTGGATATATCAGGCTCTCCTTCACTGTCATTCAAATCTCAATGTGACTTTTGTGTCCCATTGGCAGAAGACCTACAATTACCCTGACTGGCATCACCATTTGGTAGCCCATTTAGGGCTGGGTGTGGTACTGTCCATTATAGATTTTGGTGGCTCTCTTCCCACCAGAGGGGCTGTCTGGGGGACACCCCAACTTCTGTCTTTGAAGAGATAATAGGTTCACTGGCTTTATTTTGCATGAAGTCCCTTTACCTTTCCTAGATTCTGAAGGCCTGTAAATTGTTTCCTCAATGTATACACCTTGACTTTCTTGTAAAAATTTGGACGCACTGCTTGGCTTCCCCGATTTCACCTGCTTCTCCTTGGACCAATGGAGACCATTAAATTCAGCAATTAACTTCTCACAATGCAGTAGATGATACGCCGGTTCTCAGGTATCCTCATTACTCCCATAACTTTTCCATCTAATGAGATATTCCCATTTGCCTTTTTTGTCCTTTCTTTTGTCTGCAATCTTTTCAACCTGATAGTGAGAGAAAAATACAAGACAATTGGCAGAAGTTGTCATTAAGTCCAGTCACAGAAACAATAATAATAATAATGATGGTATTTGTTAAGTGCTTACTAGGTGCCAAGCACTGTTCTAAGCACTGGGATAGATACGAGGTTATCAGGTTGTCCTACTTGGAGCTCACAGTCTTAATCCCCATTTTACAGATGAGGTAATTGAAGCACAGGGAAGTTAAGTGACTTTCCCAGAGTCACACAGCTGACAAGTGATTAGAACTCACGACCTCTAACTCCAAACCGTGCTCTTTCCACTGAGCCATGCTACTTCTCAAGAAAGACAAGTGAAGCACAATAACTTCATCATCTCTAAGCTCCTCACTGGCCTTCTCTCCCACGCGCCTCCTCCCTGCAACTATGTGCTGTTCCCCCACAGAGACCTCTGATCTTTTGACCCCATCCAATTTTCTCAACTCATCATGCCCCAGTTAGCCTCCATACCCAAACTACCTTCTCTTGATGACCAAACTGACACTCTCAACACCACCCTCTCTAGTGAACTCAATTTACTCACTCTCCTATCCTTTCGCCGAACTCATAGTCCTGGATCACCCTCCACAGTCTGCCTCCTCTCTTGTGCACAAGCCACAGAGAGCCACTAGAGGAAATCTAGACGTCAGGCTGACCTCGTCCACTTCAAGTTTATACTTATGTACTTTAACTCTGCCTGGCGAAATTATTTCTCCATCCTTGCTGACACCCATGCCCATTGCCCTCTCCAGTTGTTCCAGACATTTAACTCCCTCCTCAAACCCCCTGTCCCCCTGCTTCCCCCATCTCTTGCCCCTAATGTCCTGGCCACCTACTTTATTTAGAAAATTGAAACTATCAGGCATGATCTGCCGAAAATATCCCCTGCCTCTAGCCAGTCCCTTCCCCAACCTGCCCCAACTTTAACTCTCCCATCTTTCCAGGAGTATCTCAAGAAGAGATATCCTGCCTCCTCTCAAAATCCACTCCCTCCACCTGCTCACCCGACACCATCCCTTCTCATCTTATCAAAACATTGCCCCCTCCATTCTTCCTTCGCTAAGAACCAACTTCAACCGTTTGCTCTCCAATGGCTTCTTCCCCACTGTTTTCAAACATGCCCATGTCTCCCCATCCTAAAAAACCCCTCCCTTGACCCTACAGCTCCCTCCAGTTATCATCCTATCTCTTCCTACCATTCCTCTCCAAACTCCTTGAGTGAGTTGTCTATACCCACTGTCTCAAGTTCCTCTCCTCCAGTTCTCTCCTTGACCCTCTCCAATCTGGCTTCTGTCCCCTTCACTCCACAGAAACTGCCCTCTCAAAGGTCACAAATGATCTTCTTGCCAAATCAAATGACTTCTACTCCATCCTAATCCTCTTTGGCTTCTCAGCAGCCTTCGACACTGTCGACCACCCTCTTCTCCTAGAAACATTATCCAACCTCAGCTTCACTGACACTGTCCTCTCCTGGTTCTCCTTCTTTCTCTCTGGCTGCTCATTCTTAGTCTCTTTCATGGCCTCCTCCTCTTCCTCCCACCCCCTTACTGTGAGGGTACCTCAAGGTTCAGTTCTGTTTCCCCTTCTCTTCTCCATATACACCCACTCCCTTGGAGAACTCAATCGATCCCATGGCTTCTATTACCACCTCTAATAATAATAATAATTGTGGTATTTCTTAAGCGCTTACTATGTGCCAGGCACCGTACTAAGTGCTGGGGTGGATACAAGCAAATCAGCTTGGACACAGTCCCTGTCCCCTTTAGGACTCACAGTCTTAATCCCCATTTTACAGATGAGGTCACTGAGGCACAGAGAAGTGAAGTGACTTGCCCAAGGCCACACAGCAGACAAGTGGTGGAGCTGGAATTAGGACCCATGACCTTCTGGCTTCCAGGCTGCGTGGCTCAGTGGAAAGAGCCTGGGCTTTGGAGTCAGAGGTCATGGGTTCGACTCCCCGTTCTGCCACTTGTCAGCTGTGTGACTGTGGGCAAGTCACTTCACTTCTCTGTGCCTCAGTTACCTCATCTGTAAATTGGGGATTAGCTGTGAGCCTCACGTAGGACAACCTGATTACCCTGTATCTCCCCCAGCGCTTAGAACAGTGCTCAGCACATAGTAAGCACTTAACAAATACCAACATTATTATTATCCACTACGCCATGCTGCTTCTCTATCAGATGATTCCCAAATCCCCATCACCAGCCCTGATCTCTCTCCCTCTCTGCAGTTTTGCATTTCCTCTTGCCTTCAAGACATCTTTACTTAGATGTCCTGCCATCACCTCAAATTTAAACATAATTCCTATCTTCCCACCCAAACCCTGCCCTTCCCTTGACTTTCACATCACTGTACACAACACCACCATCTTCTGTGTTCCACAAGCTCATAACCTTTGGCATTATCCTTGACTTTTTCTCATTCAAACCACATATTCAAACCTCACTAAATCCTGTTGGTTTGACCTTCACAGCATCACTAAAATCTGCCCTTTTTTCTCCATTCAAACCACTACCGCATTAATCCAAGCACTTATACTCTCACACCTTGATTACTGTAACAGCCTCCTTGCTGACCTCCCCACCTCCAGTCTCTCTCCATTCCAGGCTTCACTCTGCTGCTGCCTAGATTATTTTTTTACAAAAACGTTCAGTCCATATTTCCTCACTCCTCAAGAGCCTCCAGTTTTTGCCCACCCACCTCTACATCACACAGAAACTCCTTACCATCTGCTTTAAAGCGCTCAATCACCTTGCCCCCTCCTACCTCACCTCATTACTCTCCTACAACAACCCAGTCTGCACAGTTCATTCTTCTAATGCCAACATACCTACTGTATTTTGATCTCATCTACCTCATCACCGACCGCTTGCCCACATCCTGCCTCTGGCCTGGAACACCATCCCTCTTCATACCTGACAGACAATTACTCTCTCCTGCTTCAAAGCCTTATTGAAGGTCCATCTCCTCCAAGAGGCCCTCCCTGACTCAGCCCTCTTTTCCTTTTCTTCCCCTCCTTTCTGCAACAGTCTGACTTGCTCCCTTTATTCATCCCTACTCCCAGCCCCACAGCACTTGTATACATAGCTGTAATTTATTTATTTAGTCATATTGTCTGTCTCACCCTCTAGACTATAAGCTCACTGTGGGCAGGGAATATGTCTCTTTAGTGTTGTATTGCACTTTCCCAAGGGCTTAGTACGGTGCTTTGCACACAGTAAGCACTCAGTACAATTGAATTGAATTGAACAGCAGTAGTAATAATGTTACCAGTAGTAATAGCATTTATTGAGTGCCCAGTTGGTGAGGAACTAGGTGCATGGAAAGTACAGAATAACTGACATTCATTCATTCATTCAATAGTATTTATTGAGCGCTTATTATGGGCAGAGCACTGTACTAAGTGCTTGGAATGTACAATTCGGCAACAGATAGAGGCAATCCCTGCCCAAAGACATGTTCCCTGCCCTTATCTAAACAAAAAGATCTTCATGACACTATGTTCCCTGCCCTTATCTAAACAAAAAGATCTTCATGACACTATCAAAATTAATAAATTGCACGAACATATAAACCAAGCACTTAGTATTCATTCATTCATTCAATCGTATTTATTGAGACCTTACTGTGTGCACAGCACTGTACTAAGCGCTTGGAATGTACAATTTGGCAACAGATAGAGACAATCCGTGCCCAACAACGGGCTCACAGTCCAAACAGGGGAGACAGGCAACAAAACAAAACAAAACAAGTAGCTTGGTGTCAATATCATCAAGATATGTACACATCATTAACAAAATAGAGTAATAAATAATATATACAAATATGCACAAGTGCTGTGGGGAGGGGAAGGGGGAAGAGCAGTGGGCGGGAGAAGAGGGAATGGGGAGGGGAGGAGGAGCAGGGGGAAAGGGAAGGCTTAGTCTGGAAAGGCCTGCTGGAAGAGGTGAGCTCTCAGTAGGGCTTTGAAGAGGGGAAGAGAGTTAGTTTGGCGGATGTGAGGAGGGAGGGCGTGCCAGGACAGCCAGCGGTAGGACGTGGGCCTGTGGTCAACGGTGGGACAGGAACAAACGGGGGAATGTGAGGAGGTGAGCAGCAGAGGAGCGGAGTGTGCAGGGTGGGCTGTAGAAGGAGAGAAGAGAGGTGAGGTAGGAGGGGGCAAGGTGATGGAGAGCTCTGAAGCAAAGAGTGAGGAGTTTTTGTTTCATGCGGAGGTTGATAGGCAACCACTGGAGGTTTTTGAGGAGGGGAGTGACATGCCCAAAACATTTCTGTAGAAAGATAATCTGAGCAGCAGAATAAAGAATAGACTGGAGCGGGGATAGACAGGAGGATGGGAGATGGGAGAGGAGGCTGATGCAATAATCCAGTTGGGATATTATGAGAGCTTGTACCAGCAAGGTAGCAGTTTGGATGCAGAGGAAAGGGCAGATCTTGGAGATGTTGTGAAGGTGAGACTGGCAGGTTTTGGTGATGGATTGGCTGTGTGGGGTGAATGAGAGAGCAGAGTCAAGGATGACACCAAGGTTGCGAGCCTGTGAGACGGGAAGGATGGTAGTGCTGTCCACAGTGACGGGGAAGTCAGAGAGAGGACAGGGTTTGGGAGGGAAGATAACGAGCTCAGTCTTGGACATGTTGAGTTTTAGGTGGCGGGCAGATATCCAGGTGGAGATGTCCTGAAGGCAGGAGGACCTGCGAGCCTGGAGGGAGGGCGAGAGAACGGGCGGGAGATGTAGATTTGGGTGTCATCTGTGTAGAGATGATAGTTGAAGCCGTGGGAGCGAATGAGTTCACCAAGGGAGGGAACATAGAAGGAGAACAGAAGGGGGCCAAGACTGAACCTTGAGGAACCCCTACAGTTAGTGGATGGGAGGGGGAGGAGGAGCTCGCGAAGGAGACAGAGAATGAATGGCCAGAGATAAGAGGAGAACCGGGAGAGGATGGAGTCGGTGAAGCCGAGGTTGGATAAAGTGTTGAGGAGAAGGGGATGGTCAACAGTGTCAAAGGCAGCTGAGAAGTCGAGGAGGATTAGGCTAGAGTAGGAGCCATACAAATACAAATATGTACGTAGCTGTCATTTTTTTTATATTAATGTCTGTCCTCCCACTTCTAGACTGTAAGCTCATTGTGGGCAGGGAATGTGTCTGTTCAGTTTTTATATTGTACTCTCCCAAGCGCTTAGTACAGTATTCTGCACTCAGTAAGTGCTCAATAAATGTGATTGATTGGTGGATTGAAGAGAAGCCTCAGTCCATTTACTAAGAGGAGGAACTAAAGCCCCCTCAAATCAGGAGGCTCAAGGGGCTCGCACACTGGAAAAGGTTTTTGGCTCGAGCAGTTCTCAGACATTGACACAGTTGCCCAAGCACTTAGTACACTGCTCTGCACACAGTAAGCACTCAAAAATACCATTATTGATTTGATTAATTGGAGTATGGGGATCATGGTAGCTTTCAGGAGGAATTCGGGAGCCAGCCTCCCTCTTTCCTTTCCCTATTGACATTTCCCTTCCCTCTGAGAGGTCTCCCAAAGCAATTCATTGTGAGTTTGCTATGAGTCATTCAGCCCAGCAACCCTTGCTTTTCATAAGCCCTCATTTATCCGATTCCCTTTCCCTTCTGCATTACCTAGGCACTTGGGTCTGTACCCTTTAAGCCCTTGATGTTCACCCCACTCTTACTTATATACATACCCAGAATTAATTTATATTAATGTCTGTTTCCCCCCTCCCCCTTTGGGGTAGATATTGTTTCTACCAGTACTACTGTGTTGGTAGTTCTCTCCCAAGTACTTAATACAGTGCTCTGCACACAGTATTCATTCATTCAATCATATTTATTGAGTGCTTACTGTGTACAGAGCACCGTACTAAGCGCTTGGAATGTACAATTCTGGAACAGATAGAGACAATCCCTGCCCAACAACGAGCTCACAACCTAAAAGAGGGAGAGAGACAGCAAAACAAGTTGTCAGGCACTCAATGAATACCATTCATGCAATCATATTTATTGAGCGCTTACTGTGTGCAGAGCATTGTACTAAGCGCTTGAAATGTACAATTCGGCAGCAGATATGTCGATTAACTGATTGAATGGCATTGCCTGGCCTCACATTGAACTCTAAGCGTTGGGGACTCTGGGAACAAAGGGATAAAAGCAGAGACCCAAAGCTTGTTCTCGTTGATCCTTCTCATCAAAGGGAAGGACTTCTATACGACATATGAATACTGGAGATGAACATCCAGCTGCACGATTAGTGTTGAAGAGAATGCTTCATATTTCTCAACAACGGACTCGGCTTCCAGAAAGAACGTCTCCAGAGCCAAGGTGAAAAGGAAAAGAGTCTTTAGGAACAAGTTCGCTTGACTCAACACAGGAAGAAATGCAGCAACATCATAGGACACAGGGAGGGGGCAGTGTAGTTTCGACTGTGAGCCCTACTGCCAGTACATTTGGAAAAGTGAGATTTAAGAGTGGAACTTCTGCTTTTCTATCCTTCCTCCGCTCCCACCCACCCAACCAACTGGATGATGATGTTGGATGAGATGCCCTAAGCCCTCTACCCATTCTGATCCTTATTCATAATAATAATAATAATGTTGGTATTTGTTAAGCACTTACTATGTGCCAAGCACTGCTCTAAGCACTGGGGTAGATACAAGGTAATCAGGTTGTCCCACGTGTGGCTCACAGTTAATCCCCATTTTACAGATGAGGTAACTGAGGCACAGAGAAGTTAAATGACTTGCCCACAGTCACACAGCTGACAAGTGGCAGAGCCAGGAGTCGAACCCATGACCTCTGACTCCAAAGCCCGGGCTCTTTCCACTGAGCCACGCTGCTTCCCCTTTTACCTTTTACCAATTTAGCCAAATTTAGTGCAATAGAGTTTCAGAAATAATGATTAAATCACCACCCCTACAGCCTTATTTGCCTCAGATTAACTTTCTAAAACATCATTTCCGTACACATCTCCCCTCCAAAAACCTTGAATGGTTACCTATTCATTTTCACGTCAAACAGAACCCCCTGACCACTGGCTTCAAGGCACTTCATCAGCTCTCTTCCCTATCCAAGTCTTCTCCTACCACACATCCAGATTGCACTCTTCACCTCTCCTGAGCTCACCTTGTTACTGTGCCTCATTCTCAACTCTCCTACCTCCAATCCCTGGTTCACCTCCATTCTCCTGTGAGAACTCCCTCACCCTTCAAATTACCAGTCCACTCCCTATTTAGATGTCCCACCATCACCTCAAATATTCCATGTCCAAAACAGAATTCCTTATCTTCTCACCCAAACCCTGTCCTCCTCTGACTTTCCCATTACTGCAGGCAGCACCACTTTCCTTCCTGTCTCACGGGCCCATAACCTTGGAGTTATCCTTGACTCCTCTCCCTCTTTTAACCCACATATTCCACCTATCACTAAATCCTGTCAGTTCAACCTTCACAACATCGCTAAAATCTATCTGTTCCTCTCCATCCAATCTGCTACCATGTTAATCCAAGAATTTAGCATATCCCACCTTGATTATTGTAGCAGCCTCCTTACTGACCTCCCTGCCTCCTGTCTCTCATTCATTCATTCATTCAGTAGTATTTATTGAGCGCTTACTATGTGCAGAGCACTGTACAAAGTGCTTGGAATGTACAAATCGGTAACAGAGACAGTCCCTGCCCTTTGACGGGCTTACAGTTTAATCGGGGGAGACAGACAGACAAAAACAATGTCAATAAATAGAATCAAGGGGATGAACATCTCATTAAAACAATAGCAAATAAATAGAATCAAGGTGATGTACATCTCATTAACAAAATAAATAGGGTAATGAAAATATATACAGTTGAGTGGATGAGTACAGTGCTGAGGGGAGGGGAGGGGAAGGGAGAGGGGGAGAAGCAGAGGGAAAGGGGGGAAAAGAGGGCTTAGCTGAGGGGAGGTGAAGGGGGGGTGGGGGGGAGCAGAGGAAGCAGAGGGAAAAGGGGGAGCTCAGTCTGGGAAGGCCTCTTGAAGGAGGTGAGCTCTAAGTAGGGTTTTGAAGAAGGGAAGAGAATTAGTTTGGCGGAGGTGAGGAGGGAGGGCATTCCAGGACTGCGGGAGGATGTGGCCCAGGGGCTGACGGCGGGATAGGTGAGAACGGGGGACGGTGAGGAGGTGGGAGGCAGAGGAGCAGAGTGTGCGGGGTGGGCAGTAGAAAGAGAGAAGGGAGGAGAGGTAGGAGGGGGCAAGGTGATGGAGAGCCTTGAAGCCTAGAGTGAGAAGTTTTTGGTTTGTGCGGAGGTTGATAGGCAACCACTGGAGGTTTTTAAGAAGGGGAGTGACATGCCCCATGCCTCTCCCCATTCTAGTCCATACTTCACTCTGCTGCCAGGATCATTTTTCTACAGAAATGTTCAGTCCTTGTTTCCTCACTCCTCAAGAGCCTCCAGTGGTTGTCCATCCACCTCTACATTAAACAGAAACTCCTGACCATTAGTTTTAAAGCACTTCATCACATTGCCCTCTCTTACCTCACCTCACTACTCTCCTACTACAATCCAGCCTGCACACTTCGCTCCTCTAATGCCAATCTACTCACTGTACCTCAATCTCGTCTGTCTTGCCGCCAAACTCTTGCCCGCATCCTGCCTCTGGCCTGGAACGCTCTCCTTTTTCATAGCCAACAGATGATCATTCTCCCTACCTTCAAAGCCTTATTGAAGACACATCTCCTTCAAAAGGCTTTCCTTGACTTCTTTTCCCACTCCCTTTTGTGTTACCCTGACTTGCTCCCTTTATTCACCATCCCCCCACCCCCAGCACTTAGGGGCATATCCATAATTTATTTATATTAATGTCTGTCTCCCCCTCTAGACTATAAGCTCGTGGGCAAGCAATATGTCTGTTATATTGTTGCTTTGTACTCTCCCAAGTGCCCTGCACGCAGTAACTGTTCAATAAATACATCTGATTGCCTGATTGATTCACAGCTCTTCCCATCTTCAAAGCCCTTCTAATCAATTAATCAATAAATGGCATTTATTGGGCACTTACTGTGTGCAGAGCACTGTACTAGGTGCTTGGGAGAGACAAATGCAACAGAGTCGGTAGAAGCATTCGCTGCCCACAGGAAGCTTAAAATAAAATCCAGATATGTAGTGGGGCTGAGGGTGGGGTGAATATCAAGTGCTTAAAGAGTACAGAGTCAAGTGCTTTAGACAATACATAAGGGGGAGGGATTAGAAGAAAGGCCTCTTGGAGGGAATGTGATTGTAATTAGGATTTGAAGGTGGGGAGAGTGATGGCTGTCAGATATGAAGAGGGAGGGAATTCCAGGCCAGAGGGAGGACGTGGGCAAGTGGTCAGCAGAGAGATAGATGAGATCAAGGTACAGTGAGTAGATTGGCATTAGCGAAGCAAAGATTGTGGACTGGGTTGTAGTAGGAGATTGTCTCTGAATATTTTTCTCCTTCCTAGGTCTCATCCTCCCTACTATCATCTTAGTACTTTTGCATTCACCTCTTCTTGTTACACCTTCGCACATATCATTTTACTATAGGAACGTTTTTTTCTCCTGTTGTTAAATTATTTTATGTCTGTCTCCCCAGCTAGATTGCAAAACTACTTGTGCACAGGGACTGTGTCATCCTCTTCTATTGTATTCTCCCAATCAATCGATCAGTTGTATTTATTGAGTGCTTACTTTGTGCAGAGCACTGTACTAAGCGCTTGGGAGAAGACAATGGAATTAACAGAAACTTTCCCTGCCCTTAACGAGCTTGCAGACTAGAGAGAGACAAACACTGATATGAATAAATAATTTAGACTGTGTGATTTAAAGATATGTACATAAGTGCTGTGAGGTTGGGGGTGGGGTGAATAGCAAATGCACAAAGGTCACAGATCAAAGCGCTTAGACAAACGCAGAATGGAGAATGAGCCAGGGAAAAGAGACTTTAACTCCCCAAAGTTCAGTACCATGCTCTGCACGCAGGACACCCTCAGTAAATCCTGTCGAAAGCTTTGTGAAAAAGTGTGGCCGGCGAATGAGTGGATCTCAGGGGTAAAAAATCCCAGTGGAACCCTTGATTCAAAGGTTCTCTAAGATTGTAGTCTAGTTGAGCCTGAACTAAGGTAACCAGACATCTCATTTTGGGTAGGACAGCCACAAAATTTCTGGTCCCCAAAAATTTACTGAGAAAAAAAAAAAGGGTGGCTGAAATCCATGAGCATCTCAGACACCTCGGCCAGGGCTGACCACTTTTCCTCCTTGGTCCTGACTCAGGTAAGTCCTCGGGAAATTGCACTGTTTGTATCCAGTAAAAGGATTACAGTCCAATTCTACCATCTGTCCAAGAGGTCGTTAGCAGTGGACCCTCCCAAGTGTAGAGGGGAAACTTGTACTCCCTCCCCTACCTCCCATCTCCCCTATATGCATGCTGTCCTGCAGCTGGGCTTACATTCAGATTGATGGCTGAATTGTTCCCCACTCACTTAAGGGGTACTGCACAGTCAACAGTAAAGAACTAAAGCTCCTGACAAAAGTCACAGCTTAACAGAAAGAATCATTATTCAGACCCAGCAGCTTGCCCTGCCCATAGGACATCCCCTCTTTTTTGTGGGGGGGGGGGCGGTATTTGCTAAGCACTTACTATGTATCAAGCACTGTTCTAAGCGCTGGGGTAGATATAAGATAATCAGGTCAGGCACAGTCCCTGTCCCACATGGGGCTCACAGTCTAAGGGAGAACAGGTATTGAATCCTCATTTTACAGCTGAGGAAACTGAGGCACAGAAAAGTGAAGTGCCTTGTCCGAGGTCACAGAGCAGGTAAGTGGGGGAGCTAGGATTAGAACACAGGTTCTCCAACTCCCAGGCCCGTGTCCTTTCCACTAGGGCATGCTGCTTCTCCTTCTGGAGATGCATAGGATGCTGCGGGGAGTAGGAAAGACTAGCCACCTCCTTGTTCCCTGCAATTGAACAGGGAACTGTTCCCCTCCACTACTTTCCCATCCTTCCCTGCAGTATCCTCAGAGGAGATCTCCTCCCTCCTCGCAAGTGCCACCCCCTCCACCTGTGCCTCGGACCCCATTCCCACTCACTTATAAAAACCATCGCCCTTTCCCTCCTCCCCTCCTTAACTTCTATCTTTAACTGCTCACTCTCCAATGGCTTCTTCCCCTCTGCCTTCAAACATGCCCATGTCTCCCCCATCCTAAAAAAACCCTCTCTCGACCTCACTTCCCCTTCCAGTTATCGCCCTATCTCCCTCGTACCCTTCCTTTCCAAGATCCCAGAACAAGTCGTCTACACTCGCTGCTTAGAATTCCTTAACTCCCATTCTCTCCTGGACCCCCTCCAATCTGGCTTCCATCCCCTCCACTCAACCGAGACTGCTCTCTCTAAGGTCACCCATGACCTCCTTCTTGCCAAATCCAATGGCTCCTACTCCATTCTAATCCTCCTTGACCTCTCAGCTGCCTTTGACACTGTCGACCATCCCTTCCTCCTCCACACCTTATCTCACCTTGGCTTCACGGACTCCGTCCTCTCCTGGTTGACCTCTTATCTCTCTGGCCGGTCATTCTCGGTCTCCTTCGCAGGCTCCTCCCCCCCTCCAAATCCTCTAACTGTTGGGGTTCCTCAAGGGTCAGTTATTGGCCCTCTTCTGTTCTCCATATACACTCACTCCCTTGGTGAACTCATCCGCTCTCACGGCTTCAACTATCATCTCTATGCAGATGACACACAGATCTACATCTCTGCCCCTGTCCTCTCCCCCTCCCTTCAGGCTCGTATCTCCTCCTGCCTCCAAGACGTCTCTACCTGGATGTCTGCCCGCCACCTAAAACTCAACATGTCCAAAACTGAGCTCCTCATCTTCCCTCCCAAACCCTGTCCTCTCCCTGACTTCCCTATCACCGTAGATGGTACGACCATCCTTCCCGTCTCTCAGACCCGCAACCTCGGTGTCATCTTTGACTCGGCTCTCTCGTTCACCCCACACATCCAATCCGTCACCAAAACCTGCCGGTCTCACCTTTATAATATCGCCAAGATCCCCCCTTTCCTCTCCACCCAAACAGCTATCTTACTGGTACAGGCTCTCGTAACATCCCGGCTAGATTATTGTGTCAGCCTTCTCTCTGATCTCCCTTCCTCCTGTCTCTCACCGCTCCAGTCTATTCTTCACTCCGCTGCACGGCTCATCTTCCTGCAGAAACGCTCTGGGCACGTCACTCCTCTTCTTAAAAACCTCCAGTGGTTGTCTATCAACCTCTGCACAAAACAAAAACTTCTCACTCCAGGCCTCAAGGCTCTCCATCACCTTGTCCCCTCCTACCTCTCCTCCCTTCTCTCCTTCTACTGCCCACCCCGCACGCTCCGCTCCTCTGCCGCCCACCTCCTCACCGTCCCCCGTTCTCGCCTATCCCACCGTCGACCCCTGGGCCACATCCTCCCGCGGTCCTAGAATGTCCTCCCTCCTCACCTCCGCCAAACTAATTCTCTTCCCCTCTTCAAAAGTCTACTTAGAGCTCACCTCCTTCAAGAGGCCTTCTCAGACTGAGCTCCCCCTTCTCCCTCTGCTCCCCCTCTACCCCCCCTTCACCTCCCCTCAGCTAAACCCTCTTTTCCCCCCTTTCCCTCTGCTCCTCCCCCTCTCCCTTCCCCTCCCCTCAGCACTGTACTCATCCGCTCAACTGTATATATTTTCATTACCCTATTTAATAATAATAATAATAATGTTGGTATTTGTTAAGCGCTTACTATGTGCCGAGCACTGTTCTAAGCACTGGGGTAGACACAGGGGAATCAGGTTGTCCCACGTGGGGCTCACAGTCTTCATCCCCATTTTACAGATGAGGTAACTGAGGCACTGAGAAGTTAAGTGACTTGCCCAAAGTCACACAGCTGACAAATGGCTGAGCCGGGATTTGAACCCATGACCTCTGACTCCAAAGCCCGTGCTCTTTCCACTGAGCCACGCTGCTTCTCTGACAAATTCTCTAACAAATTTATTTTGTTAATGAGATGTACATCACCTTGATTCTATTTATTTGCTATTGTTTTAATGAGATGTTCATACCCTTGATTCTATTTATCGCTATTGTTCTTGTCTGTCTCCCCCGATTAGACTGTAAGCTTGTCAAAGGGCAGGGACTGTCCCTATCTGTTACTGATTTGTACATTCCAAGTGCTTAGTACAGTGCTCTGCACATAGTAAGTGCTTAATAAATACTATTGAATGAATGAATGAATTGATCCTGTGTCTCACATCTCCCAATTATATTTTCTCTTCCCAGCTCTAATCAATCAATCAATCAGACTGTGAGGCCCATGTGGGACAGGGCCCACGTGGGATCTGTATCTGCTCCAGCATCAAGTACTGGGCTTGGCACCTAGGAGGTGTTTAACAAATGCCACCATTACTACTTATTGGGTGCCTACTCTGTGAGGAACACTGTACAGTACAATAGAATTAATAGACATGATCCCCACCCTCAAAGATTTTACAATCTAGACAGACACAAAAATCAATTCTAGGGAGGGGAATCAACCAAGTATAAAGATATGCATATAAGTGGTGTGGGAAGGAGGTTGGGGTGAGTGGGATGCCTGGGTGGTACGGATTTAAAAATGATGCAATAGGGAGAGAAAAGAGGTGGGGAGATGAGAGGTTAGTCAGAGAAGACTTCCTGGGGCAGATATAATTTTAGCAGGGCTTTGAAGAGGGGGAGAGTGGTGGTCTGTTGGATGTAAAAGGGAGGGACTTACCCCCAGGATTTACAGGACTTAAGCTGGCTGGGTTATAGTAGGAAATCAGTGAAGTAAGATAGGAGGGGGCAAGGTGATTGAGTAGCCCCAGTCCCCTCACTTTATTCCTCTAATACCAACCCATCTGCAGTGCTTTGAGCTCATCTCTCTAGCCAGCTGCCTGCTCGCTGTACCTCGATCTTGTCTACCAAGCCTCCTACCCGATGCCCATGTCCTGCCTCTGGCCTGGAACGCTCTCGCCCTTCCTATCATGAAGGAGCAGAACATAGTGGCTAAAGCACGGGCCTGGGAGTCAAAGGTAATGGGCTCTAATCCCGGCTCTGCCACTTGTCTACTGTTGTGACCTTGCGCAAGTCACTTTACTTCTCGTATGTACCTCATCTGAAAAATGGGGATTGAGACTGTGAGCCCCATGTGGAACAAGGACTGTGTCCAACCTAATTTGCTTGTATCCAGCACGTAGTGAGCGCTTAATAAATACCATGATTACTATTATTTATTATATCTGACACTCTCCCCACCTTCAAAGTTTTTATTAAAATCACATCTCCTTCAAGAGGCCGTTCATTCGTTTAGTCGTACTGATGGAACATTTACTGTGTGTAGAGCACTTACTAAGCACTCATGAGAGCACAATACAATAAACAGAACCCTGACCTCTCCCTGACTTCCCCGTCACTGTGGATGGCACTACCATCCTTCCCGTCTCACAGGCCTGCAACCTTGGTGTCATCCTTGATTCAGGTCTATCATTCACCCCACACATCCAATCCATCACCAACGTCTGCCGGTCTCACCTTTACAATATCACCAAGATCCACCCTTTCCTATCCGTCCAAACGGCTATCATGCTGGTACAGGTTCTCATAATATCCCGGCTGGATTATTGTGTCAGTCTTCTCTCTGACCTCCCTTCCTCCTGTCTCTCCCCACTCCAGTCTATTCTTCATTCCGCTGCCCAGATCATCTTCCTACAGAAACACTCTGGGCATGTCACTCCCCTCCTCAAAAACCTCCAGTGGTTGCCTGTCAACCTTCACATGAAACAAAAACTCCTCACTCTTGGCTTCAAAGCTCTCCATCACCTGGCCCTACCTACCTCACCTCCCTTCTCTCCTTCTACAGCCCACCCCGCACGCTCTGCTCCTCTGCCGCTAACCTCATCACTGTCCCTCGTTCGTGCCTGCCCCGTAGACCCCTGCCCCATGTCCTACTGCTGACCTGAAATGCCCTCCCTCCTCACTTCTGCAAATTCTCTTCCCCTTTTCAAAGCCCTCCTGAGAGTTCACCTCCTCCTGGAGGCCTTCCCAGACTGAGCCCTCCCTTTCCTTCTGCTCCTACTTCCCTCCCCATTCCTCCTACTCCCTCCCTCTGCTCTTCCCCTCCCCACAGCACTTGTGCATATTTGTATATCTTATTTATTACTCTATTTTATTAATGATGTGTATATATCTATGATTCTATTTATCTTGATGATATTGACGCCAGACTACTTGTTTTGTTGTCTGTCTCCCCCTTTTACACTGTGAGCCTGTTGTTGGGCAGGGATTGTCTCTATCCACTGCCAAATTGTACATTCCAGGAGCTTAGTACAGTGCTCTGCACATAGTAAGTCCTCGATAAATACGACTGAATGAATTAATACATTGACTGACCATGACGAGCCTACAGTCTAGTGGAAATTTATTTTACTCCCTGTTGGGGCATCAGACCCCGGTCTCCTGCATGACAAGCGGGATACTCACCCCTAAACGAACGAGGAAGCCCTCATTTCCCCTACTCCTTCTCCCTTCTGTGTCACCCTCGTACTTGGATTTGCCCCCTGTATTCACCCTAATCTCAGCCCCACTGCACTTAGGTGCAAATAACATATACTTGTATTAATGTCTGTCTCCCCTTCTAGACTGTAGGCTCCCTGGGAGCAGAGAACCTATCTACCAACTTTGTTATAGTGAATCCTTCCAAGCCTTTAGTTACAGTGCTCTGCACACAGTAAGCACTCAATAAATACAACTGATTGATTGAGGAGGGAGCTGACTGAGACATCATGGCCTAGTAGAAAGAGCATGGGCCTGGGTCTCAGAGGACCTGGGTTTTAATAATGGCTTTGTCACCTGCCTGCTGGGCAAGTCGTCTGAAGTTTCTGTACCTCGTTTCCTCATCTGTGATATGAGGCTTAAATGCCTGATTGGCTTCCCTCTTAGACTGTGAGCCCTATGTGGGTCAGGAATTGAGTCCAATCTGTCTGTATTATAGCTACTCCAGTGCTAGGTACATAATGAATAATAACAATAATAATATTTGTTAAATATTTATTATGAGCCAACCACAGTCCTAAATGCTGGGGCAGATACAAAGTTATCTATGGCATAGTGGACAGAGCACGGGCCTGGAAATCGGAAAGTCACGGGTTCTAACCCCAGTTTCACCACTTGTCTGCTGTGTGACCTTGGGCAAGTCACTTTGCTTCTCTGTGCCTCAGTGACCTCATCTGTAAAATGGGGATTGAGACTGTGAGCCCCACGTGGGGCAGGAACTGTGTCCAACCCCATTAGTACGGTGCCTGGCATATAGTAAGTGCTTAATAAATACCACAATTATTATTATTATTAAGGTTTAATCCCCAATTTACAGGTGGGCTAACTGAGGCACAGGAGAGTACATTGACTTGCCCAAGGTCAAACAGCAGACACGTCAGCAGCGTGGCCTAAGGGAAAGAGCACAGGCTTGAGAGTCAGAGGGTTCTAATCCCGGCTCTCTCACCTGTTGTGTGACCTTGGGCAAGCCACTCTGTGCCTCAGTTACTTCATCTGTAAATTGGGGATTAAGACCGGGGGCCCCACGTGGGACCACCCGATGGAGAAGCAGTATGTTGTAATGGATAGAGCATGGGCCTGGGAGTCAGAAGATCATGGGTTCTAATCCTCAACCTGCCACTTGTCTGCTGTATGACCTTGGGCAAGTCACTTCACTTCTCTGTGCTATTATCGTTGTGCCTACCCCAGCACTTAGAACAGTGCTTGGCACATCGTTAGCGCTTAACAAATAACATAATTGGTATATAGAGCCCGGGTCCTGATTCCCAGGCCTGTATCCTTTCTAATAGGCCACGCCGTTTCCCGCTTGGAATGGGTTTAACAGATTAGTATTCGTTCATTCAATCGTCTTTACTATGTGCAGAACACTGTACTAAGCGCTTGGAATGTACAATTCGGCAACAGATAGAGACGATCCCTGTCCAACCTCGGGCTCCCAGTCTAGAAGGGGGAGACGGCCAGCAAAACAAGTAGTCAGGAGTCCGAAGATCGAATGGAGCCATTTGTAAAGTCGAGTCCACCGACGGGCCGGCCACCCCCACAGATTAAAAAAAGGAGCGTCACAAATGACCAGCCCCCTCTGAAGTTCCCTCGGGACTTCGGTGAGATTCCCGCTTTAATAATAATAATCACAATGGTGGTCTTGGTGCGCGCTTACTCTGTGCCGACCACCGTTCAAGGTAATCGGGTCGTCCCCTGTGGGGTTTACGGTCTTCATACCCATTTTCCGGATGAGGTCCCCTAGACCCAGAGAAGCCAAGTGACTGACTTGCCCCAGGTCCCGCAGCGGACCGGGGGCGGGATTAGAATCCACGACCTCCGACTCCCCAGCCCGGGCCCGTGCTACTGAGCCACGCTACTCCTTTAAAACATCCTCTGCCGTTCGGCCGGGGGTCGGTGTGGTTCACCGGCATCTCTCCCACGATTTGTTTGGCAGGAGGAGAGAGGAAAGGGGCTTCTCCGGCTCTGCCGTCCCTCCCTTCTCCCCCTCACCCAACGACGACATTCCCTCCGCCCCCGCATCTACTACCCTGGGCGCGCGCGCGCGCGCTTACCCCCAGTCTCCGGCTCGCCGCGCGCGCGCGCTCGCTCGCGCCTCTCCCCCTCACCGCCGCCCCCCCCGCCCCCCTCCAGATCGCCGCGCGCGCGCGCCTCCCCCCCGCCCCCCCGTTTTCGGCTCGCCGCGCGCGCGCGCCCCCGGCGCCCCCATGCGCCGCTGCTGCCCGGTGCTATTTGTAAACAGTCCGGCCGCCGCCGCTCGCCCTTTGCCGCCGTCGTTGCTGCTGCTGCCGCCGTTTCCGACCAAGATGGCGGCGGGCGGTAGCGGCGGAGGCCTCTCGTCTTGCCCGCCGGGCGTCGGCAACGGCTCCGGCTGCAGTAACGGCGGCTCCGGCCTCAATTACAACAACTGCGCCGTAGCCGCCGCGGTCTCGGTCCCCGCCAACCCCGCCGCCGCCGCCTCTTCTGCCGCCCCCAGCGCCCAGGCCGCGGCCGGCGGCGGGGTTGTCTCTTCGGGGACTGTGGCTGCGGGGCCCGCTCCGCCCGGAGCGGGGGCGGCGACGGCGGCGGCGGCGGCGGCAGCCGGGCCCCCGGGGGCGGTCCTGGTGCTCCACCGGGAGCCCGTCTACAACTGGCAGGCGACGAAGCCCACCGTGAAGGAGCGATTCGCCTTTCTCTTCAACAACGAGGTGCTCAGCGACGTGCACTTCCTGGTGGGCAAAGGGATGAGTTCGCAACGCATCCCGGCACACAGGTGGGGCAGTTTTACCACACTCTCCCCTCCATTTCCTGCCCCCCTCTCCCCCGCGCTCTGCCCGACCCCCACCTCTGTCCGACTCTCATTCATTCAATCATATTTATTAAGCGCTTACTGTGTGCAGAGCACCGTACTAATTGGTTGAGAAAGTACTGTGCAAGAATAGTGACGATCCCTGCCCACAACGAGCTCACAGTCTGGCGGGGGGGCGGAGGAGACAGTCATCAATACAAATAGACATCAATACAAGTAAATAAAATGACAGACATATACAGGAGTGCTGTGGGGCTGGGAGAGGAGGGAAAGAGCAAAGGGAGCAAGTCGGGGCGACGCAGTTGGGAGTGGGGGATGAGGAAAAGGGGCTGAGTCTGGGGAGGCCTCTAGGAGGAGATGGGCCTTCAGTAAGGCTTTGTGGAGGGGGGGTGGGGGAGTCATTGGTGGATTTGAGGAGAGAGGGCGTTCCAGGTCAGAGGTGGGACGTGGGCCAGGGGTCGGCGGCGAGATCGAGGCCCAGCGAGAAGTTTAGCACCAGAGGAGCAAAGTGTGTGGGCTGGGTTGTAGAAGGAGAGAAGGGAGGTGAGGTAAGAAGGGGCGAGGTGATAGCTTTAAAGGGAATGGTGAAGAGTTTTTGTGCTGGAGATTTTTGAGGAGGGGGGTGACATATCCCGAACGTTTCTGTAGAAAGATGATGTGGGCAGCGGAGTGAAGCGTGGACTGGAGTGGGCAGCGGCAGGAGGTGGGGAGCTCAGCAAGGAGGCTGATGCAGTCATCTAGACGGGATAGGATTAGTGATCGTATTAACGTGGTAGCAGTTTGGATGGAAAGGAAAGGGGGGATTTTGGCGATGTTGTGAAGGTGGGACTGATAGAATTTGGTCATGGATTGAATATGTGGGTTGAATGAGAGAGGAGTCAAGGATCATGCCAAGGTTATGGGCTTGTGAGACAAGAAGGATGTCTACAGTGATGAGAAAGTCCTGGAGAGGACAGGGTTTGGGTGGAAAGATAAGGAGCTCTGTTTGGGCATGTTAAGTTTGAGGTGATGGGAGGACATCCAAGTAGAGATGTCTTGAAGGCAGGAAGAGATGCGAGCCCGGAGAGAGGGAGAGAGATCAGGGGAGGAGATGTAGATTTGGGTATCATCTGCATAGAGATGGTAGTTGAAACCACAGGACCAAATAAGTTCCCCAAGGGAGTGAGTGTAGATGGAGAATAAAAGGGGACCAAGAATGGAATCTTGAAGGACACCCCTCCCCCTTTAGGGGGTGGGAGGCAGGAGGAGCCCACAAAGGAGACCGAGAATGAGTGGCCAGAGAGATGAGGAGAACCAGGAGAGGACGGAGTCTGTGAAGCCAAGGTTGGATAAGTATCCAACAGAAGGGGGTGGTCCTCAGTGTCAAAGGTAGTTGAGAGGTCGAGAAGGATTAGGATGGAGTAGAAGCCGTTGG
This sequence comes from Ornithorhynchus anatinus, assembly GCF_004115215.2. Lineage (NCBI taxonomy): Eukaryota > Metazoa > Chordata > Mammalia > Monotremata > Ornithorhynchidae > Ornithorhynchus > Ornithorhynchus anatinus. Next base: position 13,579,499 of record NC_041750.1, read on the forward strand.
ATTTGGCCAGAAGGAGATCTTTGGTGACCTTTGAGAGGGCACTTTCAATGGAGTGAAGGCCCCTGCTCTGTCCGACTCTCTCACCTGCGCTCTGTCTGACTCTCTCCCTGCCAAGCGTTGTCCAGGGTCCCCCCGCCCCCCAGTCCATTTGGCTTCCCCCTACTGCCCACTAAGTTTTCCCTACCCAGCTTGCTCCTGCTCTTGCCTGCCTCCCCTACGCTCCAGCTCAAACTCTTTACTCCTCTCCAGAAAACCTACTTGTACCTTGCTTTCATTTTCCTCATTGCCTATCCTTTACCTCATTCCCCATGTGGAACTCCCCACCTTGACCCCCACGACAATCAAAGTGCATCCTTCTAAACCTTAAAAGCCCTCCTAAAAAGGACACTCATCCATATTGCACTTCCCTGGCTAACCCTCCACTTACGTGATCATGTCACTCAATTGGGTACCTTAAAACTCACCACCTATCTGTTGATTCATTATTGATCTTAATGGCATATTTTGGATTTTAGCTATTCCCTTTTTCGCCTTTTGCATATTTGACTACTTGCTTCCTCAAAGGCAGGCACTATATCTTCTGTTTGTGTTCTCTGTTCCCAAGTGCCTAGTACCAGGCTCTGCCCTGCTACTGCATGCCAACTTGAAGGACTGGAGGAAGCATTATCTTTAGTTTTTTTCCTCCTTTTCCGTGATTGCTCATGGTTCATTAAACCCCCTTCCCCTCCTCCACTGTTGAGAGATTTTTCAATTGCGCAGATATGTGGCCTGCTGTTGATGGGCTCTAGCATTACAAGTCTGTATGGAATACTTGTTTACACTTATTTGTATTTTGGGTTAGTTTTCCTAAATTGTCTAGGTGAAAATCATCCTTGGCATTTGTGAATTTGGGATGTTAAAAAGTACGTCTTTGAGGTATAAAATCGATGCTATGTTTTTGCATGGGATGACTGTACCTTTTGGTAGAGGTGAAATGATCTATGCTGCTATGAAAGTTTGATGGACTCAATTTTCCACATGTGGTGTAGTTAGAAATAAATGCTAGTTTATTGCAGGATTATAAATCGTCAGAAAACTTCTAAAATATTTCCTCTCACGAATCAAAGTTAAAAATTATTCCTTGAGAATCTAGTATTTTAATTCATGAAATTCAGGCATGTTTCAGTTAATCAGAAGTTAAGATTCAAATTCCTCTTGCATTTTTGTGAATGTTCTTTTTATAGTTTTAGGATAGAATGCCTTTTTTCTAAAAAGCTTTAGTCAGAAGTTCAACCCGATGTATAGATGAGTGGAAAATGTACAGAATGGCATAAACTGCTTGATCTCTGAGCTCCTTACCTGTGTTACTTAATTTCTGTAAATTCCTGTTGATTTTAATTGAACTTTATTGTTTTCTATATTTTTCTTTCTATATGCATCTTTTAGTATTGGTGCTGGCTCATTGTTGAGGTGCTTTGGGTGCGCTGCATGTTATACCAGATTTTAGATGGGTGCTTTAAACAAAATGTCTGTGGGGATATTTGGGTATTGAAGGAAGGGAGGCGAGAGTCAAATGGGAACTTTTCCAATTTCCATTCACATTTAAGTCTATAATGCTGCTTCAGAGTCCTGATAACGAGCAGAAACCATTAGAGATTTGAGGACAAATAAATGATGCCTTAACATTTTTAGTAGTAAACAGAAAATGCTGGATTTATGCTGCTTAACCTTCACCTCTGGCAAACTAGATAACTTAAAAAGTGTAGGTGACTAAAATATGCCTCTTCCAGCCAGTACCTGGGAGCACTACTAGCAAGCCCACCTCTCACAGGGCAGGAACCCCACCCACCTCCTGGCCTGCCAGGGCTCAGAGGCAATTTCTGGGGGCGTTCACTGGTCTGGCTTCTCCCCCTCCCACCTTCCTACCCCCAAACCCTTGCTGAGGGAAGGGCTCCAACTGCCCAGGAAACCTTGCAACTGAAACCACTGCTAGCTCCCTCCCACCTCAAAAATTCCCAGGCTTGACAAAACACAACCTGGATAAACTGCAGCCAGACTATTGAGGATTTATTGTATCTTTTAAAATTCCTGTTGCTTTTTTGATTTGTCAGCATGCTATAAGGAAGTTGGGTAGCATGATCTGTAACAATTTCAGCCATTTTGGATAGTCCCAGGGATACCTCTCCCAGCTCCCTCCTCAAGAAAAGCACTTAATCATGTCATGGATTTCTAGTCTTCAAATTTGAAAACGAGCTTAAAAATCTCATTTAGCACATTGAAACAAAATGGAACTTGCCTAGATGATAACCCTCTGCAAAATCAGAAGAAGATTTTTCCCTTTAGGGTTCTAGCAACCCACTGTCATTTTTCAAGAGGATTGAAGCTTGAAATACTCGCTTGAGAGCACTTGCTCTTCTGACAACCCAACATCTGATAGTGTGCAACTTTAGTTCCTCTTTACCTCCTATCAGTCAATTCACTGAGGACCTACCGTGTGCGGAGAACTGGACGAAGCACTTGGGCAGAGTTACAGAGTTAGGAGACACAGTCCCTGACCTCTAGGAGTTTACACTCCAGTAGGCGCGACCATAATGAGCCATTGTGAAGCTACTGCATTTTTATGATTATAATTAATGAACACAGTTGAAAGAAATTTTGAAAATAGAATATTGTAAAAATCCCAGGGTGAGGTCATTCCTTAAAAACACATTGCGGGCCAAGTTTGGTCTGAGATAAGCAAATACTTATAGGCAGTGTGAGACCAAACATATGGCATATGAGTGCTTTAAATTGGGCTTAATTGATTTGCTGATGTCAAACTGTTGCCTTAATAGAAATTACAAAGAAGAGACAACCTTACCCATAAATTTGAGCTTATTTCCAGTAAAACTCAACTTTAATTGCTGCCTTTTGGAAGGAGAAAGTGGGTTTTCTTAGTCTCTTTCATAGACTGCCAATACTACTGAATTTTGTTCTTTGGGAGGTTTTACCTCTTGGAGGTGTTCAGACTTTTGGTGGGTGATTTACCCAGATTGGTACCTAGGTGTCTATTGCTTCAGTTTCTTATTTATTTTGTTTGATTTCTGTTGTGCTTTTCTTCACAACGGCTCAAAAATGATATTTAGCTACTCTCAGTCAGTGTGAGTGCCTATTACATGCAGAGTACTGAGCATGGGCCTGGGAGTCAGAAGGACCTGGGTTTGAATTCTGGCTCCACCACATGTCTGCTGTGTGACCTTGGGCAGGTCACTTGATTTCTCTGGGCCTCAGTTGCCTCATCTGCAAAATGGGGATTGAGACTGTGAGCCCCATGTTGGACAGGGACTGTGTCCACCCTGATTGACTTGTATCTATCCCAGCGCTTAAACAGTGCTTGGCACATAGTAAGCGCTTAAGTACCGTAATGACGGTGATGATGATTATTTACTTAGCTCTTCAGGGGAGTAAAATAGAGTTAGAAGGCACAATCCCTGCCCTCAAGGAGCAAGAGAGAAGCCGCGTGGCCTAGTGGAAAGAGCATAGGCCTGGGAGTCAGAGGACCTGGGTTCTAATTCCGGTCTGCCACCTGTCTGCTGTGTGACCTTGGGCCAGTCACTTAATTTCTCTGTGCTTCAGTTACCTCATCAGTAAAATGGAGATGAAGACTGTAAGCCCCATTTGGGACATTTGACTGTGTCCAACCTGATTATCTTGTATCTACCCCAGTGTTTAGCACAGTGCTTGGCATATCATGAGCACTTAACAAATACCATTAAAGAAAAAAGGAGATATGACACAAAAATAAATTACAGATAAGACAAAGAAAAGGCTTGAAAAGTGGATATGCGGATGAGCAGTTTAGGCTAGTAGATTTATGCATAAGTGCTGTGGATGGTAGTGAGTTTGACAGGAGTGTGGAGGTGGTGTAAAGTGTTGAGGTGGTAGTTGGGAGGATATGAGCTGGGGAGAAGCGCTTAATACAGTGCTCTGCACACAGTAAGCGCTCAATAAATACAATTGAATGAAAGTACGGACTGGAGAAGGGAGAGGCTGAAGGCTGAGAGGTCAGCAAGGAAGCCTGGATCAGGGTGATTGCTGTTTGAATGGAGAGGAAAGAGTAGATCTGGGAAATGTCGTGTGGGGAAAAAACTTGGCAGGATTTGGAGACAGATTGTATTTGGGAGTTGAAAGAGCTAGAAGTTAAGGAAAATACCAAGGTTTCAGAGACAGGGTGACGGTGGTGTTCCTTGCTGTAGATGGCAAGATAAATTGAGGCACAAATTTGGGTAGGAAGATGACTTCAGCTTAGGACATTTTAGGCTTGGTACTGGTAGCCCATCCCTGTGAAGATGTCTTGGCAACTGCTCCATCCTTATCCGCTTTGGCCTCTGAGCTGCCTTTCACACTGTGGACCACCCCCTTGTCCTGGAAACATTATCCAACCTTGGCTTTTACTGATGCTGTCCTCTCCTGATTCTCCAATCTCTCTGGCTGCTCCTTTCTGGTCACTTTCACAGGCTCCTCCTCGAGCAGCATGGTGTAATGGCAGAGCACGGGCCTGGGAGTCAGAAGGTCATGGGTTCTAATCCCAGCTCCACCGCCCGTCTACTGTGTGACCTTGGGCAAGTCACTTCACTTCTCTGGGACTCAGTTACCTCATCTGTAAAATGGGGATTGAGATTGTGAGCCCCATGTGGGACTGCGTCCAACCCAAGTTGCTTGTATCTACCCCAGCACTTAGTACAGTGCCTGGCACATAGTAAGCGCTTAACAAATACCGCAGTATTTTTTTCTCTGACTGTGGTGTCCCTCAAAGCTCAGTTATGGGTCCCCTTCTATTCTTCATCTACACCCACTCTCAGCGAATTCATTCGCTCCCAGTGAGGTAATTCCCAAATCTGCATCTCCAACCCTGACCTCTTTTCTTTACTGCAGTCCCGCATTTCCTCCTGCCTCTCTTCTTGAATGTCACGCCAACCACCTCAACCTTAAACAGAACTCCTCATCTTCCCTCCCAATCCCTAACCTCCCTCCGACTTCCCATCCATATAGATAACACTAATCTCCTCCCTATCTCATAGACTTATAACTGGCAGTTTCCTCGACTCATCTCTCTCATTCAACACACACATTCAGTCTATCACCACATCCTGTCAGTTATATCTTCACAGCATTGCTAAAATCAACCCTTTTCTCTCCATCCAAACTACGACGTTGATCTAAGCACTTATCGTATCCTGCCTTGACTACTGCATCAACATCTTTGCTGATCCGCCCTGTCTCCTGCCTCCCCCCACTCCAATCCTTACTTCACTCTGCTGCCTGGATCCTTTTTCTAAAAAAACATTCAGTCCATGTCTCCCCACTCTTACAAACCCTCCAGTGGTTGCCCGTCCATCTCCGCAACAGACAGACTTCTTACCGTCGGCTTTAAAGCACTCAGTCAGCTTGCTCTCTCCTACCTTACCTCGCTAATTTCATACTACAGCCCAGTTCACCTGCTGCACTCCTCTGCCCATCCACCTCCTCATCAAAGAGAAGCTCCTTACCTTTGGCTTTAAAACACTCAACCAGCTCTCTCCCCTTCCTACCTTACCTCATTGATCCCCTAAATAATAATGGTAATAATAAGCACTTGGTATTTGTTAAGCGCTTACTATGTATCAAGCACTGTACTATGCACTGGGGTAGATACAAGGTAATCAGGTCCCATGTGGGGCTCACAGTCCAAGTGTGGGGCTCACAGTCCAAGTAGGAAGGAGAACAGGTGTCAAATCCCCATTTTGCAGGTGAGAGATCTGAGGCACAGAGAAGTTGAGTGACATGCCCAAGGTCTTGCAGACAAATGCAGAGCCGGGATTGGAACCCATGCCCCCATCTCAGCTCAGGCCACCTGCTTCGTTTCTGTAACACCAACCTACTCACTGTACTTCAATCTCACCACCTACCCCTTGTCCATCTCCTGCCTTTGGCCTGGAACTCCCTTTTCCTTCATATCTGACAGACCACCACTTTCCTCTCCTTCAAAGCCCTCCTAAGACCTACTGAAAGCTCACCTCCTCCAGGAGGCCTTCCCAGACTGAGCCGCCTTTTCCTCTGTTCCTCCTCCCCTCCCCATCGCCCCTACTCCCTCCCTCTGCTCTACCCCCCCCGCCCCATAGCAATATATGTACGTATTTATTATTCTGTTTATTCTATTAATGATGTGTATATAGCTGTAATTCTGTTTATTTTGATGCTAACGATACCTGTCTACTTGTTTTCTTTTCTGTCCCCCCCTTCTAGACTTTGAGCCCGTTGTCGGGTAGTTATTGTCTCTATCTGTAGCCAAATTGTACTTTTATTCATTCAATAGTATTTATTGAGCGCTTACTATATGCAGAGCACTGTACTAAGCGCTTGGAATGAACAAGTTGGCAACAGATAGAGACAGTCCCTGCTGTTTGACGGGCTTACGGTCTAATCGGGGGAGACAGACAGACAAGAACAATGGCAATAAATAGAGTCAAGGGGAAGAACATCTCGTAAAAACAATGGCAACTAAATAGAATCGAGGCGATGTACATTTCATTAACAAAATAAATAGGGTAATATATACAGTTGAGCAGACGAGTACAGTGCTGAGGGGATGGGAAGGGAGAGGAGGAGGAACAGAGGGAAATGGGGGGAAAAGGGGGTTAAGCTGCGGAGAGGTGAAGGGGGGTGGTAGAGGGAGAAGAGGAGCTCAGTCTGGGAAGGCCTCTTGGAGGAGGTGAGTTTTAAGTAGGGTTTTGAAGAGGGAAAGAGAATCAGTTTGGCGGAGGTGAGGAGGGAGGGCGTTCCAGGACCGCGGGAGGATGTGGCCCAGGGGTCGACAGCGGGATAGGCGAGACAGAGGGACGGTGAGGAGGTGGGCGGCGGAGGAGCGGAGCGTGCGGGGTGGGCGGTAGAAAGAGAGAAGGGAGGAGAGGTAGGAAGGGGCAAGGTGGTGTAGAGCCTTGAAGCCTAGAGTGAGGAGTTTTTGTTTGGAGTGGAGGTTGATAGGCAACCACTGGAGTTGTTTAAGAAGGGGAGTGACATGCCCAAATCGTTTCTGCAGGAAGATGAGCCGGGCAGCGGAGTGAAGAATAGACCGGAGCGGGGCGAGAGAGAAGGAAGGGAGATCAGAGAGAAGGCCGACACGGTAGTCTAGCCGGGATATAACGAGAGCCCGTAGCAGTAAGGTAGCCGTTTGGGTGGAGAGGAAAGGGCAGATCTTGGCGATATTGTAAAGGTGAAACTGGCAGGTCTCGGTAACGGATAGGGTGTGTGGGGTGAACGAGAGAGACGAGTCAAGGATGACACCGAGATCGCGGGCCCGAGAGACGGGAAGGATGGTCGTGCCATCCACGGTGATAGAGAAGTCTGGGAGAGGACCGGGTTTGGGAGGGAAGATGAGGAGCTCAGTCTTGCTCATGTTGAGTTTTAGGTGGCGGGCCGACATCCAGGTGGAGACATCCCGGAGGCAGGAGGAGATGCGAGCCTGAAGGGAGGGGGAGAGGACAGGGGCGGAGATGTAGATCTGTGTGTCATCTGCGTAGAGATGGTAGTCAAAGCCGTGAGAGCAAATGAGTTCACCGAGGGAGTGAGTGTAAATGGAGAACAGAAGAGGGCCAAGAACTGACCCTTGAGGAACTCCAACAGTTAAAGGATGGGAGGGGGAGGAGGCTCCAGCGAAGGAGACCGAGAATGACTGGCCAGAGAGGTAAGAGGAGAACCGGGAGAGGACGGAGTCCGTGAAGCCAAGGTGAGATAAGGTATGGAGGAGGAGGGGATGGTCGACAGTGTCAAAGGCAGCAGAGAGGTCAAGGAGGATCAGAATGGAGTAGGAGCCATTGGATTTGGCAAGAAGGAGGTCATGGGTGACCTTAGAGAGAGCAGTCTCGGTAGAGTGGAGGGGACGGAAGCCAGGTTGGAGGGGGTCTAGGAGAGAATGGGAGTTAAGGAATTCTAAGCAGCGATTGTAGATGACTCGTTCTAGGATTTTGGAAAGGAAGGGTAGTAGGGAGATAGGGCGATACTTTCCAAGCGCTTAGTACAGTGCTCTGCACACAGTAAGCGCTCAATAAATACGATTGAAGGAATGAATATCTCCTCGAAGAGGCCTTTCATGACTAAGCCCTTATTTCACCTACTTGCCCTCCTTTCTGCATCATATATGTACTAGGATCTAACCCCTTAAACACATATCCTTACAATCCTGCCATATCCCCTATCTGGAATTTATTTTAAGGGCTGACTTCCCCTCTAAACTGTAAGCTCTTTGTGGGCAGGGATTGGGTCTACCATCTTCAGTGTATGGTACTCTCCCAAGTGCTTACTGCAGTGCTCTCTACAGAGTAAGCGTTCAGTAAATACCATTGATTGACTGATTGATCCAGGGCTGGAGCTTGGTGGCGTGAGATCGGAGGGACAGGGCCAAGGGAGTTGAATTCAGCAGAGAGGGCAGAGTTGGGGGTGTGAGCGTGTATATGAAGAGTAGGAGATTTGGTACAAGGCATCTATGGCGAAATTCACCAGAAATGAATTCGTATTAGTATAAATTAATATTAATTAGTATTCATTAGTTAGCATTAATTGAGCACTGCAGTAAATGCTTGGGAGAATACAATAGAGTGTAGTAGACACAATCCCTGCCACAGGGGAGCTTACACTTTAGTGAGAGAGGCAGATAGTAAAATACAGGTAGAGGGGACCTAGAAAGTTTAAAGGTGTGTACATAAGTGTTACCTGGGGGGTGGGACACTGGGGGACCAGAACTTACCCGAGTGCTGGGGAATAGATGGCAGAGATAAAAATGAATCAGGGAAGGCCTCCTGATGGGCTTATGATTTTAGAAGGGCTTTTAAGGTGGGGAGAGTGGTAGTCTGCCAGATGTAGAGGAGGAGAGACATCTGAAGGGGACGGGGGGGACGGCTGCGTGAATCAGAGGTTGAAGGCGACAGAGGTGAGAGTGAGGCACAGCGAGTAGGTTGGCTTGAGAGGAATGAAGTATGTGAGCTGGGTCGTAGAGGGAGAAGAGTGAGGATAGGTATGAGAAGGTGGGGAAGAGCCGATTGAGTACCGGTGATACCGGTCAGGAGTTTCTGCTTGATGCTGAGGGGAATGGGCAACCATTGGAGGATTTTGAGGAATGGGGAGACCTGCACAAAATGGTCAGAAACTCCTGTGCATGTGAAAGAGTGCTGACCAACCAGGATCCAGCATGGGAAGCAGCATGGTGTAGTGGATAGAGCAGGGGCCTGGGAGTCAGAAGGTCATGGGTTGTAATCCCAGCTCCGCCACTTGTCTGCTGTGTGGCCTTGGGCAAGTCACTACACTTGTCTGTGCCTCAGTGACCTCATCTGTAAAATGGGAATTAAAACTGGGGTCCCCATGCGGGACAGGGACTGTGTCCAACCCAATTTGCTTGTATCCACCCCCGTGCTTAGTACAGTGCCTGGCACGTAGAAAACACTTAACAAATGCCATAATTATTATTATCCAGGATCAGAGAAGTTAGACAAAGAGTAGGCAAAGTGAAGTTTTAGGGAGAAGCAGCAGCAGGAGTGGCAGGGAAAATGGGAAAACCCAGGTAGCCTCTCCCTGGCTTCCCAAAGCTAGGTCTCTTCCTGGCCTTCCCACCCCTCCTCTTCCAAGCTCTCCTTTTCCAACTCCTTCCAACTGCAACTCCTGCTCTCCTCTCCTTACTCCTGTTCCCAGCATAATAGGAGAAACAGCATGGCATAGTGGTTAGAGCACGGGCCTGGGAGTCAGAAGTTCATGGATTCTAATCCCGGCTAAACCACTTCTCTGCTATGTGACCTTAGTTACTTCACTTCTCTATGCCTCAATTATCTCATCTGTAAAATCTGTAAAAGGGATAGGGATTGTGTCCAACTCGATTTGCTTGTAACCACCCCAGCGCTTAGTTCAGTGCCTGGCACATAGTAAGCGCTTAACAAATACCATCATCATTATTATAATTCTCGCCTCTCCTCCCCCACCCCACCCATCCATCACCTGACAGGACCTGCCTTGGTAGAATTGAAAATTGTCTGAAAGAGCCCCATTTCCTGTTTTTGCAAACTGCTTTAAACATGTCTTCATTCAATTCAATAGTATTTATTGAGCGCTTACTATGTGAGCACTGTACTAAGCGCTTGGGATGAACAAGTCGGCAACAGATAGAGACAGTCCCTGCCGTTTGACGGGCTTACAGTCTAATCGGGGGAGACGGACAGACAAGAACAATGGCACTAAACAGCGTCAAGGGGAAGAACATCTCGTAAAAACAATGGCAACTAAATAGAATCAAGGCGATGTACAATTCATTAACAAAATAAATAGGGTAACGAAAATATATACAGTTGAGCGGACGAGTACAGTGCTGTGGGGATGGGAAGGGAGAGGTGGAGGATCAGAGGGAAAAGGGGAAAATGAGGCTTTAGCTGCGGAGAGGTAAAGGGGGGATGGCAGAGGGAGTAGAGGGGGAAGAGGAGCTCAGTCTGGGAAGGCCTCTTGGAGGAGGTGATTTTTAAGTAAGGTTTTGAAGAGGGAAAGAGAATCAGTTTGGCGGAGGTGAGGAGGGAGGGCGTTCCAGGACCGCGGGAGGACGTGACCCAGGGGTCGACGGCGGGATAGGCGAGACGGAGGGACGGTGAGGAGGTGGGCGGCAGAGGAGCGGAGCGTGCGGGGTGGGCGGTAGAAAGAGAGAAGGGAGGAGAGGTAGGAAGGGGCAAGGTGATGGAGAGCCTTGAAGCCTAGAGTGAGGAGTTTTTGTTTGGAGCGGAGGTCGATAGGCAACCACTGGAGTTGTTTAAGAAGGGGAGTGACATGCCCAGATCGTTTCTGCAGGAAGATGAGCCGGGCAGCGGAGTGAAGAATAGACCGGAGCGGGGCGAGAGAGGAGGAAGGGAGGTCAGAGAGAAGGCTGACACAGTAGTCTAGCCGGGATATAACGAGAGCCCGTAATAGTAAGGTAGCCGTTTGGGTGGAGAGGAAAGGGCGGATCTTGGCGATATTGTAGAGGTGAAACCGGCAGGTCTTGGTAACGGATAGGATGTGTGGGGTGAACGAGAGGGACGAGTCAAGGATGACACCGAGATTGCGGGCCTGCGGGACGGGAAGGATGGTCGTGCCATCCACGGTGATGGAGAAGTCTGGGAGCGGACCGGGCTTGGGAGGGAAGATGAGGAGCTCAGTCTTGCTCATGTTGAGTTTTAGGTGGCGGGCCGACATCCAGGTGGAGACGTCCCGGAGGCAGGAGGAGATGCGAGCCTGAAGGGAGGGGGAGAGGACAGGGGCGGAGATGTAGATCTGCGTGTCATCTGCGTAGAGATGGTAGTCAAAGCCGTGAGAGCGGATGAGTTCACCGAGGGAGTGAGTGTAAATGGAGAACAGAAGAGGGCCAAGAACTGACCCTTGAGGAACTCCAACAGTTAAAGGATGGGAGGGGGAGGAGGCTCCAGCGTAGGAGACCGAGAATGATCGGCCAGAGAGGTAAGAGGAGAACCAGGAGAGGACAGAGTCCGTGAAGCCAAGGTGAGATAAGGTATGGAGGAGGAGGGGATGGTCGACAGTGTCAAAGGCAGCAGAGAGGTCAAGGAGGATCAGAATGGAGTAGGAGCCATTGGATTTGGCAAGAAGGAGGTCATGGGTGACCTTAGAGAGAGCAGTCTCGGTAGAGTGGAGGGGACGGAAGCCAGATTGGAGGGGGTCTAGGAGAGAATGGGAGTTAAGGAATTCTAGGCATCGATTGTAGACGACTCGTTCTAAGATTTTGGAAAGGAAGGGTAGTAGGGAGATAGGACGATAACTGGAGGGGGAAGTGGGGTCAAGAGCGGGTTTTTTTAGGATGGGGGAGACGTGGGCGTGTTTGAAGGCAGAGGGGAAGGAGCCCTTGGAGATTGAGTGGTTAAAAATAGAAGTTAAGGAAGGGAGGAGGGCAGGGGCGATGGTTTTAAGAAGGTGAGAGGGAATGGGGTCCGAGGCGCAGGTGGAGGGGGTGGCACTTGCGAGGAGGGAGGAGATCTCCTCTGAGGATACTGCAGGGAAGGATGGGAAAGTAGGGGAGGGGGTTGTTGGGGGGGAGGGGAGAGGCGGAGGGGTGACTTTGGGGAGCTCAGACCTGATCGTGTTGATTTTCGTGAGGAAATAGGTGGCCAGATCATTAGGGGTGAGAGATGGGGGAGGGGGAGGAACAGGGGGCCTAAGGAGAGAGTTAAAGGTCCGGAACAATCGGCGGGGGTGACGGGCATGGGTGTTTATGAGGGAGGAGAAGAAGCTTTGCCTGGCGGAGGAGAGGGCAGAGTTAAGGCAAGAAAGGATAAATTTGAAGTGTGTGAGGTCGGCTCGGCGCTTGGACTTTCGCCAGCAGCGCTCAGCAGCTCGAGCATAGGAGCGTAGGAGGCGGACGGAGGAGGTGATCCAGGGCTGTGGGTTAGTGCAGCGAGAGCGGCGGAGGGAAAGGGGGGCGAGAGAGTCGAGATGAGTAGAGAGGGTGGAGTTGAGAGCGGAGACCTGATCGTCGAGAGTGGGAAGAGAGGACAGGGCGGCAAGGTGAGGAGAGATGCTATTGGATGCTATTGGATGCTATTGGCTATAGAGATGCTATGTCTTCGCTCTATGTTCTAGGGAATCAAGATTGGCGGGGTTTAAATTACCGAAATATAATGTGGGACGAATGAGGCTTCAAGGGACTAACATATTACGTGGGGTGTGTTATGATATTTCATTTTATAATTTCACAGCCAGTACATCAAGGGCCATAAAGGTGTGGTGTTCTGGGTAGACATGCTTAGAAACAAAATATAGGTTTGCAAGGAAAGTGTGAAATAATCACACTTTCACACAGGTTAATCAACGTATTACTAAGTTACCTTTATGTTGAATTTAATCAATCAGCCAATTAGTGGTATTTATTGAGCACTGGAACCTTTTTTCTAATAGCAGGGAAAAACTCTTATTATTATACATATTATAGGAGAACCCTCTTTTGTGCATCAACGCCTTACTGTGACAGGAGAGTTTGTGTGTGCCAGGAAAGCTTAGATATTGTTACCCGTTTGGAAAGGTCTGAGCTGAAGCATCAGACAAAGTTGACTGACCTGTGCTGGGCATCAGCGGCGTGGGAAAAAGTCAGAGGTGAGTGATCAAATGATCAAAATGTTGATCAAAGACAACGGCAGAAACGTAAGCTTTCACTGTACGGAGGAAGGCAATGGTAAAGCATTTCCATATTTTTACGAAGAAAACTATATTGGATAAATCCATAAAGTCGCTATGAATTGGGAATGACTGGATGACGTTTGCAGAAAAAGGAGAAGCAGCATGGCCTATTAGAAAAGACACAGGCCTGGGAGTTGTTCCAGACATTTAACTCCCTCTTCAGGCCCCCTGTCCCCGCTGCCTCCCCAGTCCCTTGCCCCCAGTGGCCTGGCCAACTACCTGATTAGGAAAATTGACACTATCAGGTGTGATCTCAGCGTGGCTTAGTGGAAAGAGCCCGGGCTTGGGAGTCAGAGGACGTGGGTTCTAATCCCGGCTCTGCCACTTGTCCACTATGTGACCTTGGGCAAGCCACTTAACTTCTCTGTGCCTCAGTTACCTCAGCTGTAAAATGGGGATTAAGACTGTGAGCCCCACATAGGGCAACCTGATTACCTTGTATCTACCCAAGTGCTTAGAACAGTGCTTGGCACAGAGTAAGTGCTTAACAAATATCATCATTATTATTATCTCCCTAAAATCTCTCCTGCCCCTGCTCAGCCCCTCTCCCTTCCTGCCCCCTCCTCAACTCTCCCATCTTTCTCAGCAGTATCTCTAGAGGATACTCTATCTGCCTCCTTTCAAAAATCCAGCCCCTCCATCTGCACATCCGACCCTGTTCCTTCACACCTTATCAAAACACTTGCCCCATCCCTTCTTCTGTCCATAACAGTCATCTTCAACTGTTGGCTCTGCAATGGCTTCTTCCCCACTGCTTTTAAACATGCCCATGTCTCCCCTATCCTAAATAAGAAATCCTCCCTTGAGTCCACGACTCCCTCCAGTTATCATCCCATCTTCCTCCTACCATTCCTTTCCAACCTCCTTGAGCGAGTTGTCTACACCTGCTGTCTCAAATTCCTCTCTTCCAATTCTCTCTTTGACCCCCTCCAATCTGGCCTCCGTCCCCTTCACTCCACAGAAGCCGCCCTCTCAAAGGTCACCAATGATCTTCTTCTTGCCAAATCCAATGGCATCTATTCCATCCTAATCCTCCTTGACTTCTCAGCTGCCTTCATCACTGTGGACCACCCCCTTCTCCTGGAAACATTCTCCAACCTTGGCTTCACTGACACTGTCCTCTCCTGGTTCTCCTCTCATCTCTCGGGCCATTCATTCTCGGTCTCCTTCATGGGCTCCTCCTCTGCCTCCCACCCCCTAACTGTGGGGGTCCCTCAGGGTTGAGTTCTGGGTCCCCTTCTATTTTCCATCTAAACCCTCTCCCTTCGAGAACTCATTTGCTCCCAAGGTTTCAACTACCACCTCTATGCGGATGATACCCAAATCTACATCTCCAGATCTGATCATTCTCTCTCTTTCTCTCTCTCTCTCGCTCTCTCCCTCACTCAGTATGCAGTCTTGCATTTCCTCCTGCCTTCAAGACATCTCTACTTGGATGTCCTCCCGTTACCTCAAACTTAACATGTCCAAAACAGAACTCCTTAACTTCCAACCCAAACCTTGTCCTCTCCCTGACTTTCCAATCACTGTAGTTGGCACCAGCATCCTTTGTCTCACAAGCCTGTAGCCTTGGCTTTATCCTTGACTCCTTTCTCTCATTCAACCCACATATTGAGTCCATGACTAAGTCCCGTCAGTCCCACCTTCATAACATAACTAAAATCCACCTTTTCCTCTCCATCCAAACTGCTACCTTGGTAATACAATCACTCATCCTGTCCCGCCTGGATTACATTATCAGCCACTTTGCTGACCTCCCAGCCTCCTGCTTCTCCCCACTCCAGTCTGTACTTCACTCTGCTGCCGGATCATTTTTCTACAAAAGTGCTCAAGACATGTTTCCCCATTCCTCAGATAATTCCAGTGGTTGCCCATCTACCTCTGCATCAAACAAAAACTCTTCACCATTGGCTTTAAAGCACTTAGTCACCATGCCCTTTCCTACCTCACCTTGCTACTCTCCTACTACAACTCAACCCACATACTTTGTTCCTCTAATGCTAACCTTCTCACCATGCCTCTGTCTCGCCTATCTCACCACTGACCTCTCACTCATGTCCTGCCTCTGGCCTGCAATGCCCTCCCTCTTCATATTCGACAGACAATTATCCCCGCCCCCCCCTTCAAATCCTCATCAAAAGCACATCTCCTCCAGGAGGTCTTCCCTGACTATGCCTCCCTTTCCTCTTCTCCCATTCCCTTCTGCATCACCCTGACTTGCTCCCTTTGTTCTTCCCCCTCCCAACCCCACAGCACATAAGTACATATCTCTAATTCATTTATTTATATTAATATCTGTCTCCCACTCTCCCAAGAGCTTAGTACCTTGATCTGTGCACAGTAAGCACTCAATAAATATGATTGAGTGAATCAGAGGACCTGTATTCTTATCCTGGCTCTGCCGCTTGTCTCCTGTGTGACCTAGCGCAAGTCACTTCACATCTCTGGGCCTCAGTTACCTTATCTGCAAATTAGGGATTAAGACTTTGAGCCCTATGTGGGACAGGGACTGTGTCCAACCTATTTATCTTGTATCTACCCCAATGATTAGTACAGTGCCTGGCACATAGTAAGCACCTAACAAATACCATAAAAATACATTATATTATTATTTGATTGGCACTGAAAATTATTTGTTGTGATTCTTGAAATTAAATGTCAGCTCATTAGTACAAATAAGGAGGGGGTGAATGGCAAACACAAGGTTAGGTTTGGAAAGGGCTGTCTGTAGTAAAAGGGATAGTGATAAAGGAAAATTGGATTCCATTGCTGTTGCTGAAAGACCTGCAAGACCTCCTTTAGAATTTTGGGAAGGTTACCCTTTCAATATTAAGAAGACTTTCCATATATCACCAGCCTTGTCTTGTCTTTTAATGTTTTTGAAAGCAGATATGTGAAGTAGCCTAGAACAGAGGTAGTGTGCCATCGATCATTCTGTTTGGCATTGAACATTCATTCTTTTTCCTTTGAAGCAGGTACAAGGTCTAATCATAATTTCAAGTGCAGTTTAGTTAAAAGCCAAATTTTAATGTAGGATATACTTTTTTTTAATGTCAGGTTTGTGTTGGCTGTGGGCAGTGCTGTCTTCGATGCCATGTTTAATGGTGGAATGGCCACAACGTCTACAGAGATTGAGCTGCCTGATGTGGAGCCTGCTGCCTTCCTAGCTTTACTGAAGTAAGCCTTTTTCATTTTATGTGTTTGTCGGGCACAGGTTATTGTTTCAACAATCTGTAACTCTTCTTGTTGAGTAAATGTTTCATAGTTTGGGGTAAAAAAAAATCAGTGGTATTTGAGTATTTTGTGTGTGTGTGTGTGTGTGTGTGCCTGTGTGTATGCAGAGCATTGCACTAAGCATTTGGGAGAGGACAATACAGCAGAGTTGGTAGACATGGTCCCTGTCCCCTGGGAGCTTATAGTTGAGGCAGGAAAACAGACATTAAAATACACTGTGGATGTGAACGTGAGTGCTGTGGAGCCTAGGATGGGGTGAATATCAAGTCCTTTTTAATATATGGTACCAATCCAAAAGCATAGGGGATGCAGAATGGAGGGGGAGTGGGGGAAATGAGGGCTTAACTGGGGAAAGCCTTTTGGAGGAGATATGATCTTAGGAGGGTTTTGAAGGTGGGGAGAGTGGTGGTCTGTGAGATATGAAGGGGGAGGGAGTTCCAGGCCAGAGGCAGGATGTGGGCAAAGGTTCCGCAGCGAGAGAGATGAGAGCGAGACACCCCCCGCCCCCCTTTAAACTGTCTGAGAGTGTGCTTCAATGTCTTAAATGGTGCCATCTTTTTCACTAAAAACCTATCAGTTGTCTTTTACTGTTTCTCTGAATTTCAAGTTCTTTTTATCGTCAGATTATTAAGGGTAGAATTACCTTCATGTTGAAGCAGAGTTTAAGGCAGACTAAATTGGGTGTGTGTTTTGATGCTCTAATTTTATAAACTAGACAGCCAAAGAAGCTTCAGTTACAAAAGATCTTTCAATTAAATCAATCAATGACATCTACTGAGTGCCTCTACTAAGCACTTGCGAAAGTAATATAGTAGCAGAGCACGTATTCCCTGCCTGCCTCTTCCTATCCAACAGATATGTTATATTGTACTCTCACAAGTGTTTAATTCAGTGCTTTGCACACGTAAATGCTCAATAAATACAATTGTTTGATTGACAGATGCTCACTCTCCCCACTTTCACAGCTCTCTTTAAAGCACACCACCTCCTTGAGCACATTTACCCGAATAAGCCCTCATTTCCTCTTCTCCCACTCCCTTCTGTGTCACCTTTACACATGGATCTGCACCCTTGTTCACCCCTCCCTCAGCCCACAGCACTCGTGTCTATGTCTGTGCCTTATTTTTATTAATGTCTGTCTCCCCCTCTAGACTGTAAGCTCATTGTGGGCAGGGAACATGTCTACCAACTCTGTTATATTGTACTTTCCCAAGGGTTTAGAACAATAAGCGCTCAATAAATATGATTGCTTGACTTAGTGTTTCCTTTTATGAGAAGGGTAATCTGTTGAAACATAGTTGGAAGTGGACTGTGTATGTCTTATAGAGGTGGTAGGTCCTAAATCTAAGGGAAGAGCATCAATAAGGCCCCAGTTCAACTCACTCCTCCAGGATCAGGTAGCAAGCTAGAAAGGTTGGCCTTCAAAAGCAGTACATCAGTCTGTTAAGAACATCGATCAATTTATCAGTGGTATTTATTGAACATATACCATGTGCGTACTAGGCACTGTACTAAGTGCTTGATCTCCATCTAGCCAAGTAATGATGCTTTTCCAACGTGAACCCGTATTTTAAGTCAGGGAAATGTAGAGTGGACTGCGGCTTCACTAGTCCAATTTCCTGGACCTCGATGCCGCCCCAGGCAGTAATTTCACACGAATGGTCAATAAGGTCTCTCTCTACTGTTGAGAAGTCACATAAATTACAGTCTTAAGTGGACCGGGAAGGTTGCATTCAGTGACTCAAGAGTAAGTTTGCAAAATACTAGAAAGTTAGAATGTGAAGCCTTTCAAAAATAAGGTGCTGCAGAAGTATAAAGACATAAACAGATAACTGCAATGCTTATTTCATATCATTTTTCAAGGAAACTGTATCTTCTAAAGGTAACGGGCCTTTCATGGTATCTTTTAGAAGTATGTTGGGATAAACCTAAATACATTTAAGTTTTGCCCCTGAGTTGCTCTTCTGTGGCAATTTGAGTTTGCAACTGCCTGGTGTGGTGGGAAAGTGCATGGGCCTGGGAGTCAGAGGACCCAGGTTCTAATCCTGGCTCCGTCAGTTGCCTGCTGTGTGGCTTTGCTCAAGTCACTTAACTTCTTTATCCCTCAGTTTCCTTACCTGTAAAATGGAGGTTCAGTACAAGCTTGTTGTGGGCAGGGAACATACCTACCAACCTTGTATTGTAATAATAATAATAATAATGTTGGTATTTGTTAAGCGCTTACTATGTGCCGAGCACTGTTCTAAGCGCTGGGGTAGACATAGGGGAATCAGGTTGTCCCAAGTGGGGCTCACAGTCCTAATCCCCATTTTACAGATGAGGAAACTGAGACACAGAGAAGTTAAGTGACTTGCCCACAGTCACACAGCCGACAAGTGGCAGAGCTGGGATTTGAACTCATGAGCCCTGACTCCAAAGCCCATGCTCTTTCCACTGAGCCACACTGCTTCACAGTGATTGTACTCTCCCAATCACTTAGTACAGTGCTCTGCACACAGTAAGTAATGAATACCACTGATTGATTGGGGGACTGGGTGCTGCCATGTCTCTCTACCACCCTCCCCCACCCCCCGCTCCAAACATACAAAAAAAAAAACAAACCATGAAACCCAGCTTCTCAGCCTAACCTCTGCTGGGCCAACAATTGCTAAGCTGTGGGATAGGGGAAAGGGGACTCCAGACACTCCAGTGTCAGAAAACACCACAGGAAGCAAATAATGCCCTTTGGCCATGGGGAGGGACAGCGCCCAAGCCTCTGTCTTTCCTCCTCAGCATTGCGGAATACCCCCATTCTCTGAGGCTCCGTTCTCTGTCGAAAGCTTAGCTCGGTACCCTGCTTTTTCCCAGCTCTCCCCTGCTGGCATCTTGGCTCTGAGAGTCATATCTCGCTAATGTAGTAGTGCTGCACTCCGCCGTGCTCCACACTACTCTGCCACCCTGGCTCTGGATTCACCCGCAGAGACAGACAGCTGTTCTGTACTTGGAAGACACAGTACTGAGCCCCCTGGACTGCGGGCTTCCCCCAACCCAGGCATTGCACCCCAACCCCAGGGCCCAGGGCCAGGATGGGCAGGGCGGCAGCTGTCCTTTCCTGTGGGCTCAGGTTGGTGGGTCCACGCTCTCAGGAGTCAGTATCCCAGGTATGGCCAGGTCAATCAGGTGATGGATCAGTGATATTTATTGAGTGCTTACTCTTGTTGGTCAACACAATCCCTGCCCACAAGCTTGCTGTCTAGAGGGATGGGTAGCGATGGGGTCCTGACTGGATCTCTTTGCTCAGCTCACAGGGTTGCACTTGAGACTGGGCTCTTAACTCCCCACTCCACTTGCTGCTTACTGACCCCCACCCTAACCGGGGCTCTGACTGCCTCCGTCTCCTGCCTGTGCCAATCTCTTCCTGTCACCCCTTCTCTTCCTGCCAGCCCTGCACCATTTAAACTTCCCCACCGCCGAGCTGTTGAAATTGGGGGAAAAAAACCGGAAAACCCCCAGATTTTGGCAGAGGGGCTTTTATTTCAGAGGATGCTTACTGTGTGCAGCAGGAGGGAGAGGGAGGGTCATGACACAAATACGGTCATTGCACATTAGGTGATAGGGACTTGAAGCATGCACAGCGGCTGTCTCGAATGTGTCAGGAAACATACTGCTGGCCCAAGTGCGACTTAGAAGTGATCAAAGGGGGTAAAAAAGAAAAAGGTACCAAAGAGAAAAACAATATGGCCTAGCGGATGGAGCCCGGAAGGATCTGGGGAGGCAGAAGGATCTGTGTTCTAATCCCGGCTCTGTCACTTGTCTGCTGTGTCACTTTGGGTAAGTCACTGAACTTCTCTGTGCCTCAGTTTCATCGTCTGTAAAATGGGGATTACAACTGTGAGCCCCATGTGGGACCAGGGACTGTGACCAACCTGATTAGGTTGTATCTACCCCAGCACTTAGTACAGTCCCTGGCACATAGTAAGCACTTAACAGATGCATAAAAAAGGGTGCTATAAACCGTAAGCAGAACAGCACAGCAAGGGACAACCTTTTTGTGTGCCCAGTGTAGCCCGGACTGTGTGTCCCTCATTGGGTTTTTTTCCTGCCCCACATGCACTCATAAGTGAATCCTGCTACCGACTATGCAGGACAACTCCGAGTAGTTGAAAGCTATTTTGCTTGTTACCTGGTAACCTCTGAGTTCTCAACTGAAACTTGAACTCAAGGGAGCCAGTAGATGTGAGGATGGTGATGGCGGGGGCGGAAATGGCTGTGGTTTTTATATTTCCCTGCTTCCACTACTTCACTTCTTTTAGGGCTCTCTGGAGTTCTGCCCTCCAGTAGGAGCCCAGTCAGAAGCAGAGCAGCAGAGGCAGAAGCAGGGAAAACTCCCAACAGGATCTTGTCCACATCCTTTCTTCCCTAGAGTAGATTCAGGTAGGTCATGACCCAGGTACAGTTTTCTCTAGCTCCATTTTGAAATTAGATGTGTTTTGATTTTCCCTTGGTCTGGGGAAATTATTATTGGGTATGATTAACAACCTGTTCTCTCAAAGACTGGCCCCTGTCCCTGAGATTCGTGGGCTTTACGTTGATGGCACATTGTTCAAAATAAAGATGCAGGGACAGAAGGGCAATATTCATGTTTTTGATCAATAAATGCGGCTTAGTAAGTTTTCGAATCCTTTAAAATCAAACATCGATTGAAGTTGTTATAGTTTCATATTTAGGGAGAGCAACTTAGTGTGTTGAGAGTTCATTGTAGATGCTTCGTGGGCCTGAGCGGTAAGATGATCTCCTGCTGGAAAAAACACGTCTTTTCAGCTACTGATAGCAACATGAAAGGGTACATGTTATATATGGACACCACAGTTTTTCAGGGTCCATTACCGGAAAATTGGACAGGAGCTATCATTTTTTTCAAGTTTGTGCATTTTGTGGGACGTTCCAGTCTCCCCAAGCCCATTCATTTCATCACCAGTGGGGCTAAAGTGGAACACAGATGAAAGACTGAGTGAATTAATGGGGTGAGGAGGTGAAACTTTTAAGTCCAAAGGGCTTTTTTGGATCACGATACAGATACTATGGTAGATCTTCTTTAGGATATGTATCTTTTGGCCATGTATCATTTTGTTTCTGAAATATTTCAAAGCCATTTCTCTTTGCGTTTCCCGCCATCGATGCCCTATAAAAGGTGTGGCCAAGCTTCGTGGAACAGAAGAGCTGCACCCAAAAATACAATGTGGCCGAGAGCCGCAGAGCCCCCTTAGCAAGTATTGTGTGTGTGTGTGTGTGTGTGTGTGTGTTATATTTTGACCACTCAAGTGGTAAATATTTGTATGTTTGTCTTCCCCATTGGAGTATTAACTCCTTGTGGGCAGGGCAAATGCCACCTGTTACTCTGTTTTCCTCAAACCCCCTAGTTCAACACACTGCATCCAGTGAAAACTTAATAAATTCTGCTGCTGCTATTACTGCTATTAATAACTACCAGTTGAACTGGAATGGGGAGCAGTGGTGAACAGATGTTCCCTGGGGATAGGGTGGGGAGGTATGGTGGTGAGCAAGAGTGCCTGGTTATAAGCATATGTTACCCAGCTTGTCACCAGGAGAGGCCCAGCAGGCGAAGAAGTTGCCTCTGGCTGGGGAGCTGCACCCTGGGCTAGTAAATTGAGGGCTTGAAAACTGTGTCTTCTCATTCTCAATCCAGACTCAGTATTCTGCCCAAGGATGTTGATGGAGGAAAGCAGAGGAGTAAAGGGAGAGACACCCATGTCTCTTGCGTAGGGGGCTTAGAGTATTAGGTCATACTCAGTCAACTAATGGTATTTATGGAGCACTTACTAGGTGCAGAGCACTGTACTAAGTGCTTGGGATAGTCCAGTACAACATAATTAGCAGACATGATCCCTTCCCATAACAAACTTCGTTCTGTTTCTACAGCATTTTATTCTACCAGGCATGTAATTTCCCTGGAGCTCTAGAATATAGTAGGAGCCACAGTAGGATGTGAAATTCAGTTTTTGAAAAGTCGATGCAGATAAGAATTGAAAGCTCTCATTATTTTTGAAAAAGAATATGTTGCAAATGAAGTGCCCTGGTGTATTGAGAAGCAGCGTGGCTGGGCTTGGGAGTCAGAGGTCATGGGTTCTAATCCCGGCTCCGTCGCTTGTCTGCTGTGTGACCTAGGGCAAGTCACTTAACTTCTCTGGGCTTCAGCTGCCTCATCTGGAAAATGGGGATGAAGACTGTGAGCCCCACGAGGGATAACCTGATGACCCTGTATCTACCCCAGCACTTAGAACAGTGCTTGGCACATAGTAAGTGCTTAACAAATACCAACATTATTATTATTATTATTTGGCTAATGCATAATGATGATGGCATTTTGGCCAGCTGGCTTGACTCCCCCTTTCTTCAGTATTTCAAATTTAGACTGGGGGTAATAGAACTTCCTTTGACCAAGTGTGCTATGAAGATAAATGAAAATATGTACTTGTCACTTAAAGTTCTTTTGAGGAAAGATGCCCTCTAAATCTAGTGTGGTGGGTGTTTTTTTTTTACAGTGCTTTTATTTCAGGGTTTTGATTTCAGGATTTTTTATTTTCATTTCTGAGAAGCAGCAGGGTTTAGTGGAAGGAGCACAGGCTGGGGAATCAGAGGACCTGGGTTCTGATTTCGGCTCTGTAACATACCTGCCGTGTGAGCTTGGGCGAGTTCACTTAGCTTCTCTGGGCCCGAGTTCCTTCATCTGCAAAATGGGGATTCAATGCCTGTTCTCCCTCTTACTTCAACTGTGAGCCTCATGTGAGACCTGATTTTCTTGTATCTACCCCAGTGCTTAGTACTCTGCTTGGCAGGTAGTAAGAGCTTAGCAAATCCCATAATTTTTATTGTTAATATTATACCAAATATTAGCCAACTCTCAATGCTTCAAATGCTAATGATCCAATTTGTGAGTTATCCAGGCCCTGTTGTTTATTTAATTGAAGTTTTAGCACTTCGAGCAGAGACCTGGAAGTTTTAGAGGTGAAATTTCAATCACTTTGGCAGGGGAGGTTTTAACTAATGGCTAAAGCGTGGGTCGCGAATCATCTGTGCAGAAGCAGCATGGCCTGGTGGAAAGAGCACAGGCCTGGTAGAGGACCTGGGTTCCAATCCTGGGTCCGCTTCTTGCCTGCTGTAGGACCTTGCGCAAGTCACTTGACTTCTTCGTGTTTCAGTTTCCAATGTGGCTAGCGAATAGAGCACGGGCCTGGGAGTCTGAAAGATCTGGGTTCTAATCCTGGTTCCACCACTTGTCTGCTCAGTGACCTTGGGCAAGTCACTTTACTTCTCTGCGCTTCAGTTAGCTCATCTGTAAAATGGGGATTAAGACTGTGATCCCTGTGTGGGATAGGGACTGTGTCCAACCCGATTATCTTGTCTCTACCCCAGTGATTAGGCCAGAGCCTGACATACAGTAAGTGTTTAACAAATACCATAATTATTATTATTGTTATCTGTAAAATTCAGTACTTCTTGTTCCTCCCCCAGAGACCGGGAGTGCTGTGTAGACCAAGGACTGTGACCCGATGATCTTGCGCTTCATACAGTGGTTGGCCAATAGAAAACACTTAACAGATAAAATTATTATTATTATTATTATAATATGCAGCCTAGTGGAAAAAGCATGGGACTAGGATTGTGGAGACCTGGCTTCCAATTCCAGTTCTGCCAGTGATCTGCTGTGTGACCTTGGGCAAGTCACTTAACCTCTCTGTGCCCCAGCATCCTCACCTGTAAAATGGGGATATGATACCTGCTCTCCCTCCATCTTAGGCTTACGTGAAACAGGGACTAAGTCTGATCTGCTCATCTTGTATCTACGCCAGTGCAGAACACAATGTTTGGCACATGGTAAATGCTTAATAACTAAGTTGAAGCTAGTTCTATTTATGTGGTTTGTCTGCATTCCTTTCCTTTCCATTATTGTAACAGATTCCCTATTTTGATTAGCCTGAGAAATGAAGCACAAGTTGGCAAATCAGAGTGTGAAGTCTTGGGCATGAAATGTACATTCTGGAAACCTGATCTTCCTCTTAATACTCCACTAATTAATCTTTGAAATCAAGCCAAAACCTGTTGGATACTGGAATGGGATGCTGGGAGAGTCTCCTTCCCCTAGCCGCCTCTTCAAAATAAGTTAGATAATTGTTTTGTCCAGCCCTGTTTAGAAGTAGGAGGATGGGCTAGATTATATACCAAGTTACTTCTGTCTTTAAGATTCTGGAGTCTGAGCGTCAGTGTTCTGATTTGTGGTTGGCATTGGGCTTTTGAGCCCATTCACGCTCATAGGTAACCTTAACCTCCAGTGGCCTCATCTTCAAAAATCAGCAATACAGTTGCAAGGTAATGCATTTATGCATTGTATTTACTAACAGGGGCGCGAGAGTGTGTGTACCACTGGGCAAACGGCAAGCACTAGAATCAGTTCCTTTTTTGCAGCTTCTCAACAAGAGGCTCCATTATCATCCTTAAGATGTCCAAAGCTTTAGAAAGGTTAGAAGAGGTATGTGTTGGTAAAATCCAGTCTATTAGGTCAGGAAAGGCCTTGCCATCTAGAGAAACATCAAATGGATCAGTGAGCTGGAGGAGGAGAAATGCCTAATGGTTGTATTTCCAGAACTATCTTGCCCTAGTTGTTCCAAAGAGCTCAGAGGAGTTTCCCATCTATTTATTATCTTATTTCTCCTCCCTCCCTGAGAGGGCCAGATGGAGAAGAATAGATGCAGAGAGGTTATGTGATTTACCCAGTCACATGATGTGCCAAGACCATGACCCAGACTAGGCTAGATCTCCTGACTTCAAGTCCAGGGTTCTTTCCAGTAGAATACACTGTCTCCCAGGTGTTCTGTTTTCTAACATGTTGAAAGCAGTGTTTGCTTATTACATTCCAGTTCATATTTTACTCTTTGGGCTGTTGACATTCAAGTCCCTACTCAGCTAAAGCAGACTTTAATCTCATTAAACCAATGTTTGTTTTGTCTGCTTTCAGATTTCTTTATTCTGATGAGGTACAGATTGGACCGGAGACTGTAATGACAACACTTTACACAGCTAAAAAATATGCTGTCCCTGCCCTTGAAGCCCACTGTGTGGAGTTTCTGAAGAAAAATCTCCGAGCAGACAATGCATTCATGCTTCTGACCCAGGTACGTCTGGCTAAAAGATTCACCGTGAAGCTTAGGGGAACGGTCAGTCGATTTCTTTGTAACTAGCTCAACACACGTCTGTAGGTTTTCTGTTGATACCATGTGTAATATGTTTAGTTATGTGTTGGGAGGGAAGATTCAGTCTTGTTTAGATAGCAGCTGGTTTCAAATAAAGATCACTAGAGAATACCATGAACATTTCGTGTGATTCAAGTACACATTGGTGTGTGAAAATGGGATTTGGTTGGCTAAGGGACAGAACAGTTGCATGTTTTATTAGGCAGAGTAGGGAAAAAAAGTCTTTCTACAGCTTGAGTTTTGAGCCCACTCCCGCTCATAGGTAACCTTAACCTCCAGTGGCATCACTGGCTTTGACTACTAGACGATTTGGTAAGATAAATTTTAAAAGTTTTCCAAGGCTCTAAATGTGAAATATTGTATTGGACAATGGTATTCTGTTCATTTGATCAAGTATTTTCAACCCACCTAACTAAATAACACAGCATTGTAAAATGTAAGGTTTTAAGGTCCAAAGTGGGAAAGACCTGGCCAAAATATGAGAACAAAATTAGAAAATGGATGGGAAAGAAGAAACAGTGCTCTACCCATTCATGGCATTAATAATAGTAATCACTGATCAAGAAGATGTGGACGTTCTCAAGCTAGAATCCCTCCATGGGAAATTCCTTATCAATCACTGTTTGAGCCCTGAACTCTAAACCTAGGGGTGGTGACCCAATCAGGACAGACCGTATTTTTGTTTTAAAAGTGGTGCCAGATAGCAGTGATCTTTTCTCTAAGGCATGAAAACGTCACACTTGGGTACGCCCAAGCCTGTGAGAAGCCAGTTCCCTGTTGCTAAGCATGCCTCTAGGCAGATTTGGAAGACCTGATCCCAGTGCTTGGCTAATGGCAAATCCAACTCCCTGCTAGATGTCGTTTCGAAGATGGAAGGCCGCTCCTGAACAAGGTATGTGTGTAGCACCGACCTCCATCTGAGAGGCCTAGTCTCGGTTAGTGCCGCGGTGTCGACTCAGTGCCAGGGTGGGTCATATAGAGATAGAGTTGTTGTTCTTCCTCTAGCCCAGTGACTGTTTTCATTGATACCTAGGGTCCTGATGCTCCGTGATGCAGTGGCCGTCTTCGTAGTTTCAACCTTTTTTCTGTTGTTTTTGTACCGCAGGTGCACGGCTCACCAGTTGCGGTCGTCTGGTGAGCTGGGTTAGGGTGAGGCAGGCAATTATTTAGGGACACCTTTCCTGGCCCACTTCCCCATTTGAGGTGAGCAGTGCCATCCTGTATGGGACTGCTCAGACCTCTGGGGGCTGCCCAGCAGAGCTGCTGCCTTTTCGGTGACCAAGCAACCCAAATCCTGGACCACCTATTCGCGGCAGACTTGTTTAGGTGCAGATATGAGGCATCCTGCTGTCAGTGGCACCTGTAGAGTGTTTTATGTGTGGTGATGGTTTGCACCAAACCATCCACACGCTCTCGCTTTGGCCCCTGGAAGCCGACATCACTCCTTGCGAGATGCTTGGTGAGGGTCTAGCTGCTGTGTGTGTGGCCATACACCTGCATTGCTTTATGGATCGTCACAGCAGCATTCTACCCTGCTGAGCCCTCATCCCGTTGGGACACTGCTGTTGAGTGAGATGCTCACATCCACCATACCCATCACTGGGGTCTTCTCTGGGAAACCAGGTGCGGTCTGCCACCTTGGAATGGAATAACTTGGGGTGCCCTTTCAGCAGCAGACCCTGCTGGGCCCCCATTTGGCATGTATAAAGAATAAAGAATTGGACACCAGCGGCTTTAGGATGTGGAAGTGCCACTTGGGTAAAGTCGTTTAGTGGAAAAGAGCTCTATATGAGGGCTTGCTTAGGGAAGAATGCATGCGGAAAACCCCACTTAAATCAGTTAATCACTTCGCATCTGTGGCCAGGAGGTCTCTCACCCCTCCTGAGCCCAAGAAACAGAAACGGAAAGAAGACCAAGAAATAACCACACATCTAAAAGACAGAGATGGCTTACTAGTAATGTACTGAACCAAGATTACGAATATGGCGGCAAGCGTGGTTTCAGTGGCAAGGCGCGATCACAGACCGAGGAATTTGGGGAGGGAGCCCATCTCCTGGCATTGAGAAAACCGGGCTCACATCAACCTAGCTATCCTGGTTGGGGCACGAGAAGAGAATGAACAACAGCAGGATACCCACAAATTTGGGAAATTGAAGGACAGAGAAGACTTTTCAAGGATACAGGAGAACAGATCCTCAGCTGAACATTGGGAGTCAATTGCTGAGGTTAAACCGGCATGTTGTACTGCCACTGAGAGGAATGACTCTAAGCAGAAGCTTTATAAGGATCAAGAAGCAAGGAAGCAAAAGTGAAAACGGCTCTCAGAAGTTGCACGCGTGCACACACAGACCCGGTCACCGTAGCAAACGGAGTGCATTCTTTGCACCCATTAAGCTTCCAACGTGGCGTAGTAGAAAGAGCTCGAGCCTGGAAGTCAGAGGATGTGGCTTCTAATCCTGATTCTGCCATATGTCTGCTGTGTGACGTTGGGCAAGTCACTTAACTTCTCTGTACCTCAGTTCCCTCATCTGTAAAATGGGGATTAAGACTGTGAGCCTCATGTGGGACAACCTGATTACCCTGTATCTACCCCAGCGCTTAGAACAGTGTTCTGAACATAGTAAGCGCTTAACAAATACCAACATTATTATTATTATTATTACCTCCTCTGTAAAATGAGGATTAAGACTGTGAGCTCATGTGGGACAGGGACTGTGTCCAAGCTGATTACTTTGTATGTACCCCAGCACTTAGAACAGTGCCTAGCACATGGTGAGAGCTCAACAAATACCACAGTTGGTTTTTTTTTTTATTATTATTATTATAATTACTATTAAGTGGCCTTTTGGGATAGTGCCAACCTGGATGCCTTACCATAATCCTTTTTGAAGGTTATGAAGATGTGGGCCACCCTGGAAAGGGCTTCATCAGAGAGCAAAGTTCATGGCATCTGGACCCGTGAAAACTGCCAGGTCACAGTCCTTCCCATCTTCAAAGCCTCCCCGACATCCTGTCTCCAACAGGATAAATTTGGGCCACCCTTAGCACTCGTGCATATATCAGTTTGCATAATCCACGTAGTTGTTCATTTCATTCGAGTTGCAGTTATTCTCCTGCTCCCCTCCACTCATAAATAATTTATGACTGCCTATCTTCCTTGTTAAATTGTAAGCTTCTTAAAGGCAAGGACTGCCTCTTTTACTTCTGTTGATCTTTTCAAAATACTTAGGACAGTGCTCCGCACACGGTAGGTGCTTAAGAAGTGTGACTTATTGAAATGTTGCTGGAATTCACAGCTTTACTGCAAATTTCGGTGTGTGTGTAGAGTGAATAACAGTATCGGTACCCAGATGACTGCTGTTCAGAGAGTGACGGTAAATAGTGAAGAGGAAATGCTTCGTGGCTGTGGTGAAGAGCAGCTTTAGGGATTGAGGCATTAGAGATGAATGTTGAGCGGTATCTGTAGCAAGTAGACCAGATCGCTGTGCTGCAAATGAGAAAGGAGCGGTTCTTCGAGCAGAAGCTTCACTGGGCTTGTAAAACTAAGATGAGAAACCAAAAACCCCACCATGTGCTGAAAGCAGTAAATACATGAGACCAACAAGGGATCGTTTTTGTGTGTTCATAATGTGTTAGGGAGGGCTGGTTCTGCGTTGGTCTTTTCGGTCATCCCTGTTACCTGTGGGTTAAGTTCTCGATCATGGGTCTTATGATGCTAATTGTCTTTTGTAGTTGAAGATAACAGGTAGCCCAAAATGTTCGTTCATTCATTCATTCAGTCGTTTTTATTGAGTGCTTACTGTGTGCAGAGCACTGTACTAAGCACTTGGAAAGTATAATTCAGCAACAACCAGAGACAATCCCTGCCCGTAATGGCCTCACAGTCTAGAAGGAGGGAGATAGGCATCAAAACAAGTAGATAAAACCGTTACAGGAGAAAGTTATGGTGGGAATTAGTAGGGAGAGGCAGACAGTTGTCATTGGTCACTGACCAGTTGCTGATGCTTAATGATTGGTTTGTAGGAGAACTGACATGCTATAATCAGCTTTATGATGGTTTAATTTTTTGATCTCTTGGTTATGTATGGTCCTGATGGAACATTCAATTTTGAATTTAGAGCAATTAGTTCATCCTTCCCAATACTCATCTTTTGGCTGGAACTAAAGATGGAAATTTAATATAGACAAGTGTTTTTCAAGCTTGCAGAAAAACAACAACCCCCCCCCCCCCATAAATCAAGACAGAGTAAAGGTTATAAACAAGACTACAAACTAAGTTGTATTTAAAATAGAAAAAAATAACATCCCCCACAGAGTTCAAGTATTGGACTGAAAATATTATTTTCTTAAAAGGAAAAGTAATTCTCGCAGCCAAGGCTGGCTTACTATTACTGTATTGGTAGAAGGAGTAATGCAGAAACAACATTGTTTGTTTGTTCACTCTGAGAATTATGTAAAATGTTCCAATCTTAGAGCCCGGGATTGTCCATAGATAAAGGGCATCACATTGCCAGCTGACATAGCAGGGATAGCACACTTAGGAGGCAACTGGGAAGCCCACAGTTGGAGGAGAACAAGTGCCTACAGCAGAGAAGTGGGAGAGAGTCGCAGTTAAGACTTGCCCCACCGCTGGCCAGCTGTGAGGCAGCCCGAGGAAGGCCTCTTGGAGGAGATTTGATCTTATTAAGGCTTTGGAGATGGGTAGAGTGGTGGGTGTGGCGTATATGGCGGGGGAAGAAGTTGCAGACCGGAGGAAGGATGTGGGAAAGGGGTCGGCGCTGAGGTAGACGAAATCGGGGCCAAGTGAGCAAGCTGGTGCTAGGGGAGCGAAGTGTGCCGGTTGGGCTGTAATATTTCAGTGAGGCAGAATGGGAAGGGGAAAGCTGATTGAGTGCTTTAAAGCTGATGGTAAGGGGTTTCTGTTTCACGCGGAGGTGGATGGATGACCATTAGAGGTTCTTGAGGAGTAGGGAGACATGGACTTGATTTTTTTTTTTTTTTTTTTTTTTTAGAAAAATGACCTGTGCAGAGAGGGAAATCAGGACTAGATGGGAAGAGACAGGAGGCAGGGAGGTCAGCAAGGAGTCGATGAAGAAATCAAGGTGAGATAGGATAAGTGTTTGGATCAGCATAGTGGCAGTTTGGATGAAGGGAAAAGAGCAGATTTTAGGGATATAAAGGTAGAACCGACAGGATTGGGGGATAGATTATGTGGGATTGTGGAAGATGTCGAGGATAATGCCAAGGTTTTGGGCTTGTGAGATGGGAGGATACCATCAATCAGTCAATGAACTGACTGCATTTATTGAACACTTACTGGATGCACTTCCTTTCTTCTAGGGGACTCTTCCACCTTTATTAGCATTATCCTAAGTATTTGAAACAGTCACTCAAGAGCTGCTCTAATCAAATGATTGTTCCCTAGATAGCATACACCCAAGAAGACATGCAAATGATTACAAACCTCTTTGCTGAAATCAGCCTGGTACTGTCAATCAATCAGTTGTATTTACTGAGTGCTTACTGTGTGCAGAGCACTGTACTGCGCACTAGGGCGAATACAACAGACACATTCCCTGCCCACAATGAGTTTACAGTCTAGAGGACTATGTACTGACAAGAAGACTGAAGAAAATCCCGTCAAACAATGCAACGAGCCCAAGTCAGGAAAACCCTAAAGAGTGCACTTGGATCTCTACCCTTTCAGCACTTGGTTTTCACCCAATCCTCAGTCCCACAGAACTTCAGTCCATATCCACACTTTATTCATATTAGTGTCTGTCTCTCCTTCTAAACTGTAAGCTCACTATGGGCAGGGGATGTTTCTACCAACTCTGTTACATTCTCCCTTGCATTTTAGTACAGTGCTCTGCACCCCGTAAGTGCTCAATAAATACGATCGATTGATTGAGTGTAGCCGCAGAGTTCAATTAACGTGCCCTGTTGTCTTTTTTTTTTTACAGACCTTTTAGGTGTGATTTTAGTGTTGAAGAAACAAATGCCAAGTGTAGGAATGTTTTGTTAAATTTCAAGTATATTTGGTAGTTAACGTAAAGAATACACTGGTGTGTGGATTGGATTTGCCCCTGCAGAATCCCAATATTCTCCACTCTGTGCCATTTCTTTCCAAACCCACCAGGTAACCTCAAACATTTAAATTTTGGCAGAAGCAGAATACTATAGGTTTTTGTTTTAGCATTGAATTGAATAAGCAGAAAATCTGATTGATTCCCAGGATGTAGATGAAGCACTGTGTAAACTGGTTTGAACATTGCTTCCCCCTCCTCCCTCTTCATTTTGTGGTGAGCTACTGGTGATTGAAAGTAGATATGCAGTTTTTGTATTATTTCTGCTACTCATTGATTCAGTCATATATATTGAGTGCTTACTATGCGTAAAGCACTGCATCGAGCCAAATTGTATATTTACTCATTCATTCAATAGTATTTATTGAGCACTTACTATGTGCAGAGCACTGTACTAAGTGCTTGGAATGTACAATTTGGCAACAGATAGAGACAATCCCTGCCCATTGACGGGCTTACAGTCTAATTGGGGGAGACAGACAAAAGCAATAGCAATAAATAGAATCAAGGGGATGTACATCTCATTAATAAAATAAATAGGGTAATAAAAATATATACAAATGAACGGACGAGCACAGTGCTGAGGGGAAGGGAGAGGGGGAGGAGCAGAGGGAAAGGGGGGGAAAAGGGGGCTTAGCTGAGGGGAGGTGAAAGGGGGGGCAGAGAGGGAGCAAAGGGAAAAGGGGACGCTCAGTCTGGGATGGCCTCTTGGAGGAGGTGGGCTCTCAGTAGGGCTTTGAAGAGGGGAAGAGAGTTTGGCGGAGGTGAGGAGGGAGGGCATTCCAGGACAGCAGGAGGACGTGGGCCAGGGGTCGACGGCGGGATAGGCGAGAACGGAGGACAGTGAGGAAGTGGGCGGCAAAGGAGCGGAGCCTATGCGGTGGGCGGTAGAGAGAGAGAAGGGGGGAGAGGTAGGAGGGGACAAGGTGATGGAGAGCCTTGAAGCCTAGAGTGAGAAATTTTTGTTTCATGCGGAAGTTGATAGGCAACCACTGGAGATTTTTAAGAAGGGGAGTGACATGCCCAGGACGTTTCTGCAGGAAGATGAGCCGGGCAGCAGAATGAAGAATAGACTGGAGCGGGAAGAGACAGGAGGAAGGGAGATCAGAGAGAAGGCTGACACAATAATCCAGCCAGGATATTATGAGAGCCTGTACCAGTAAGATAGCCGTTTGGGTGGAGAGGAAAGGGGGGATCATGGCGATATTATAAAGGTGAGACCGACAGGTCTTGGTGACGGATTGGATGTGTGGGGTGAATGAGAGAGCCGAGTCAAGGATGACACCAAGGTTGCAGGCTTGAGAGACGGGAAGGATGGTTGTACCGTCCACAGTGATAGAGAAGTCAGGAAGACTTCTCCCCTACTCTTCCCCCCACCAAACCCCGTCCTCCCCCCCTCCGCCCTTCTCTCTTCCCCACCCACGCCCCATCCCAGACCTCCTGTCCCACCGCTACCCCTCATCCCCCTCTCCCCGTCCAGGGCCCCGCCACCACCTTCCCATCCAAACCCTCCCCTCCCCCCCTCCCCCCCCCCCCCCTGCACCCACACCTACTTTCAAGTGTGGCCTCTGGAACCCCCGCTCTATTACAGGTAAGCTACCTTTCGTCCATGACCTTTTCCTCTCCCGCTCTCTCCTCCTCCCCGCCCTTTCGGAAACGTGGCTCTCTCCCGAAGACACGGTCTCCGCCGCCGCTCTCTCCAGTGGAGGCCTCTCCTTCTCCCACTCCCCCAGACTCATCGGTAAGGGAAGAGGTGTCGGCTTCCTCCTCTCACCCCGTTGCCGCTTCCGCACTATCCCTTCTCCTCCCTCCCTCTCCTTCCCCTCCTTCAAAGCCCATATCATTCGCCTCTACCACCCCCTCCAGATACTTGTCGCCGTCATCTACCGCCCTCCCGGTCCCACCTCCGACTTCTTCAACCACCTTAACCCCTTTCTTACCTTCCTTCTCTCCTTCTCTCTGCCCACTCTGATCCTTGGAGACTTGAACATCCATATGGATGTACCCGACGACTCCTCTGCCGCCCGCCTGCTATCCCTCCTCGACTCTGCTGACCTCCCCCTCCACCATACCGCGCCCACTCACCGACTCGGTCACACCCTCGATCTCGTCATCTCCTACCGCTGCACTATCTCCTCCCTCACCAACTCTGAAATCCCTCTCTCTGACCATAACCTTCTCACCTGCCTCATCTCTCACACTCCCTCCCCCTGCAAATCTTTGCTACTGCCCCACAGAGACCTCCGCTCTCTCGATCCCATCCGTCTTTCCAAAAGCATCTCTCCTCACCTTGCCGCCCTGTCCTCACTTCCCACTCTCGATGATCAGGTCTCCGCTCTCAACTCCACCCTCTCTACTCATCTCGGCTCTCTCGCCCCCCTTTCCCTCCGCCGCTCTCGCTCCACTAACCCACAGCCCTGGATCACCTCCTCTGTCTGCCTCCTACGCACCTATGCTCGAGCTGCTGAGCGCTGCTGGCGAAAGTCCAAGCACCAAGCCGACCTCACACACTTCAAATTTATCCTTTCCTGCCTTAACTCTGCCCTCTCCTCCGCCAGGCAAAACTTCTTCTCCTCCCTCATCGACACCCATGCCCGTCACCCCCGCCGATTGTTCCGGACCTTTAACTCTCTCCTTAGGCCCCCGTTCCTCCCCCCCCCCATCTCTCACCCCCAATGATCTGGCCACCTATTTCCTCACGAAAATCAACACAATCAGGTCTGAGCTCCCCAAAGTCACCCCTCCGCCTCTCCCCTCCCCCCCACCAACCCTCTCCCCTACTTTCCCATCCTTCCATGCAGTATCCTCAGAGGAGATCTCCTCCCTCCTCGCAAGTGCCACCCCCTCCACCTGCGCCTCGGACCCCATTCCCTCTCACCTTATTAAAACCATCGCCCCTGCCCTCTTCCCTTCCTTAATTTCTATTTTTAACCACTCAATCTCCAATGGCTCCTTCCCCGCTGCCTTCAAACATGCCCACATCTCCCCCATCCTAAAAAAACCCGCTCTTGACCCCACTTCCCCCTCCAGTTATCGCCCTATCTCCCTACTACCCTTCCTTTCCAAAATCCTCGAACGAGTCGTCTACAATCGATGCTTAGAATTCCTTAACTCCCATTCTCTCCTAGACCCCCTCCAATCTGGCTTCCGTCCCCTCCACTCTACCGAGACTGCTCTCTCTAAGGTAACCCATGACCTCCTTCTTGCCAAATCCAATGGCTCCTACTCCATTCTGATCCTCCTTGACCTCTCTGCTGCCTTTGACACTGTCGACCATCCCCTCCTCCTCCATACCTTATCTCACCTTGGCTTCACGGACTCCGTCCTCTCCCGGTTCTCCTCTTACCTCTCTGGCCAGTCATTCTCGGTCTCCTTCGCTGGCGCCTCCTCCCCCTCCCATCCTTTAACTTTTGGAGTTCCTCAAGGGTCAGTTCTTGGCCCTCTTCTGTTCTCCATTTACAGTCACTCCCTCGGTGAACTCATTCGCTCTCACGGCTTTGACTACCATCTCTACGCAGATGACACGCAGATCTACATCTCTGCCCCTGTCCTCTCCCCCTCCCTTCAGGCTCGCATCTCCTCCTGCCTCCAGGACGTCTCCACCTGGATGTCGGTCCGCCACCTAAAACTCAACATGAGCAAGACTGAGCTCCTCATCTTCCCTCCCAAACCCGGTCCTCTCCCAGACTTCTCTATCACCGTGGATGGCACGACCATCCTTCCCGTCTCTCGGGCCCGCAATTTCGGTGTCATCCTTGACTCGTCTCTCTCGTTCACCCCACACATCCTATCCGTTACCAAGACCTGCCGGTCTCACCTTTACAATATCGCCAAGATCCGCCCTTTTCTCTCCACCCAAACGGCTACCTTACTGCTACGGGCTCTCGTTATATCCCGGCTAGACTACTGTGTCAGCCTTCTCTCTGATCTCCCTTCCTCCTCTCTTGCCCCGCTCCAGTCTATTCTTCACTCCGCTGCCCGGCTCATCTTCCTGCAGAAACGATCTGGGCAGGTCACTCCCCTTCTTAAACAACTCCAGTGGTTGCCTATCAACCTCCGCTCCAAACAAAAACTCCTCACTCTAGGCTTCAAGGCTCTACATCACCTTGCCCCTTCCTACCTTTCCTCCCTTCTCTCTTTCTACCGCCCACCCCGCATGCTCTGCTCCTCCGCCGCCCACCTCCTCACCGTCCCTCGGTCTCGCCTATCCCGCCGTCGACCCCTGGGCCACGTCCTCCCGCGGTCCTGGAACGCCCTCCTTCCTCACCTCCGCCAAACTGATTCTCTTCCCCTCTTCAAAACCCTACTTAAAACTCACCTCCTCCAAGAGGCCTTCCCAGACTGAACTCCTCTTCTCCCTCTACTCCCTCTACCACCCCCCCCTTCACCTCTCCAGCTAAACCCTCTTTTCCCCCTTTCCCTCTGCTCCTCCCTCTCTCCCTTCCCATCCCCTCAGCACTGTACTCGTCCGCTCAACTGTATATATTTCCATTACCCTATTTATTTTGTTAATGAATTGTACATTGCCTTGATTCTATTTAGTTGCCATTGTTTTTACGAGATGTTCTTCCCCTTGACTCTATTTATTGCCATTGTTCTTGTCTGTCCGTCTCCCCCGATTAGACTGTAAGCCCACCAAACGGCAGGGACTGTCTCTATCTGTTGCCGACTTGTTCATTCCAAGTGCTTAGTACAGTGCTCTGCACATAGTAAGCGCTCAATAAATACTATTGAATGAAAGAGGACAGGCCTTGGGAGGGAAGATGATGAGCTCAGTTTTGGACATGTTGAGATTTAGGTGGCGGGCAGACATCCAGGTAGACACATCCTGGAGGCAGGAGGAGATACGAGCCTGAAGCGAGTGGGAGAGGACAGGCAGAGCTGTAGATCTGTGTGTCATCTGCATAGAGATGATAATTGAAGCCGTGAGAGCGATTGAGTTCACCAAGGGAGTGAGTGTAGATGGAGAACAGAAGAGGGCCAAGACCTGACCCTTGAGGAACTCCTACAGTTAGAGGATGGGAGGGGGAGGAGGAGCCTGTGAAGGAGACCTAGAATGAATGGCCAGAAAGATAAGAAGAGAACCAAGAGAGGACGGAGTCCGTGAAGCCAAGGTGAGATAAGGTGTGGAGGAGAAGGGGGTGGTCTACAGTGTCAAAGGCAGCTGAGGGGTCAAGGAGGAATAGGATAGAATAGGAGCCATTGGATTTGGCAAGAAGGTGTTCATGGGTGACCTTTGAGAGAGCAGTCTCGGTAGAGTGGAGGGGATGGAAGCCAGATTGGAGGGGGTCCAGGAGAGAATAGGAGTTAAGGAATTCTAAGCAGCGAGTGTAGACTCGTTCTAGGAGCTTGGAAAGGAAGGGTAGAAGGGAGATAAGGTGATAACTGGAAGGGGAAGTGGGGTTGAGAGAGGGGTTTTTTAGGATGGGGGAGACATGGGCTTGTTTGAAGGCAGAGGGGGAGAAGCCTTTGGAGACTGAGTGGTTAAAGATAGAGTTAAGGAGGGGAGGAGGGAAGGGGCTAAGTTTTTTATAAGGTGAGTGAGCATGGGGCCCGAAGCACAGGTGGAGGGTGTGGCACTTGCG
Source organism: Ornithorhynchus anatinus (assembly GCF_004115215.2). Classification (NCBI taxonomy): domain Eukaryota; kingdom Metazoa; phylum Chordata; class Mammalia; order Monotremata; family Ornithorhynchidae; genus Ornithorhynchus; species Ornithorhynchus anatinus. The sequence goes on from NC_041750.1 coordinate 13,616,837, forward strand.
AGGAAGGAGGAGATCTCTGAGGATACTGCAGGGAAAGAAGGGAAAGTAGGGGAGAGAGTTGGGCGGGGAGAGAGGCAGAAGGGGAGGGGTGACTTTGGGGAGCTCAGACCTGATTGTGTTCATTTTTGTGATGAAGTAGGTGGCCAGATCGTTGGGGGTGAGGGATGGGGGAGGTGGAGGAACAGGGGGCCTGAGGAGAGAACTAAAGGTCCGGAACAATTGGTGGGGGTGATGGACATGGGTGTCAGTGAGGGAAGAAAAGAAGTTTTGCCTGGCGGAGGAGAGGGCAGAGTTAAGGCAGGAACAGATAAATTTGAAATGGATAAGGTTGGCTTGGTGCTTGGACCTTGGCCAGGAGCGCTCAGCAGCTCGAGCATAAGAGCGTAGGAGGCGGACAGAGGCAGTGACCCAGGGCTGTGGGTTAGTGGAGCGAGAGCAGCGGAGGGAAAGGGGGGCGATTGAGTTGAGATGAGTAGAGAGGGTGGAGTTGAGAGCGGTAACCTGATCATCGAGAATGGGAAGAGAGGACAGGGGGCAAGGTGGGGAGAGATGCTTTTGGAGAGATGGATGGGATCAAGAGAGCAGAGGTCTCTGTGGGGGAGTAGTACAGATTTGCAGGGGGAGAGAGTGTGAGAGAGGAGGCAGGTGAGAAGGTTATGGTCTGAGAGAGGGATTTCAGAGTTGGTGAGGGAGGAGGTAGTGCAGCGGTAGGAGATGATGAGATTGAGGGTGTGACCAAGTTGGTGAGTGGGCGAGGTGTGGTGGAACAGGAGGTTGGCAGAGTCGAGCAGCAGTAGCAGACGAGCGGCAGAGGAGTCACTGGGTACATCCATGTGAATGTTGAAGTCTCCGAGGATCAGAGTGGGCAGAGAGAAGGAAGGTGAGAAAGAGTTCAAGGTGGTTGAAGAAGTCGGAGGTGGGACCAGGAGGGTGGTAGATGACGGCTACAAGTATATGGAGGGGGTGGTAGAGGCGAATAGTATGGGCTTCATAGGAGGGGAAGGGGGAAGGGAGAGGGATAGTGTGGAAGCAGCATCGGGATGAGAGAAGGAAGCCGATGCCGCCTCCCTTTCCAGTGAGTTTGGGGGAGTGGGAGAAGGAGAGGCCTCCGCTGGAGAGAGCAGTGGAGGAGACCGTGTCTTCAGGAGTGAGCCAGGTCTCCCTGAGGGCGAGGAGGAGGAGAGAGCGGGAAAGGAAAAGGTCAAGGATGAAAAGCAGTTTACCTGTAATGGAGCGGGGATTCCAGAGGCCACACTTGAAAGTAGCTGTGGGTGCAAGGGCGGGAGGTGGGGGAGAGCGGGGGGAGGGGAAGGTTTGGATGGGAACGAGGTGGTGGGGCCCTGGGTGGGGAGAGGGGGAGGAGGGGTGGTGGTGGGACAGGAGGACTGGGATGGGGCGTCGGTGGGGAAGAGGGAAGGGAGGAGGGTGGGAGGAGGGTGTTTGGTGGGGAGGAGCGTAGGGGGAGGGGGAAGAGGGGTGGCGCTGGTAAAGTGGGGTTCTAGGGTAGGGGAGAGGAGGAGGGGAGGAGGCAGAGGAGAGAGCGGGAAAGGGCTGGGCGAGAGAGGGGAAGGAGAAGATTTGGAGGGGCAGATGGGGCTGGGGGAGTGGAAGGACATGGTGAGGCCAGAGTGGTAGGTGGCAGCACTGAGAACAATTAACAATAACATGTGAAAGCTGTAATATAGTAACATGATACAATAAAATATTATTAATAAGCAGGTGATGACCAGGGTCGGGTGTTGACTTGACTAAGGGTTGACCTGATCAAAATCAAAGTTAAAACACTTAGTACAGTGCTCTGCACACAGTAAGCGCTCATTAAATACAATTGAATGAATGAATCAAGCTCTTAGGAGAAGACACTACAACAACAACCAGACGTATTTCCTGCCCACAATGAGCTCATAGTCTAGAGGGGGAGACAAACATTAATATGAATAAAAAATTACAGATATATACATATGTGCTGTGGGGATAGGAGGGAGGACGAATGAAGAGAGCAAGACAGGATGACACAGAAGGGAGTGGGAGAAGAGGAGAGGAGGGCTTAGGGAAGGCATCTTAGAGGAGATGTGCCTTCAATAAGGCTTTGAAGCTAGGGAGAGCAATTATCTGTCTGATATGAGGAGGAAGGGTGTTTCAGGCCGGAGGTGAGAAGTTCGCAGCGAGGTATATGAGACAGAGGAATAGTGAGAACGTTTGTATTAGAGGGACAAAGTGTGCGGGCTGCGTAGTGAGGTGAGGTAGGAGGGGGCGAGGTGATTGAGTGCTTTAAAGCCAATGGTGAGGAGTCTTTGATGCAGAGGTGGATGGGCAACCACTGGAGTTTTTTGAGGAGTGGGGAAACACAGTCCAAGAAGATGCACTGAAGAGTAACGTAAGAGTGTGTGAGTAGCTGAAATGGCCAATGCCAAACCTGCAGTCCCAAACACACTGTGAAACATCCGAAGACTGTCCTTGGTTACATTGTCATTGTTCGCTGAGTACAATGCCTGGTACTGTTTTTGCTTTAATCTTCTTGTCTCATAGTCCCCTTGAAAGCCCCTACTCAAAGACAGCACTCCTTATTGATTATAGTGCACCTTATTCTGCCTGCAGCAGTTGCCCAGTGGTCCTCTGCTTCGATGCAGCCTGATTTGATGTATCTTTGAAACATTTCCCCTGTCCTGGTTTACATTTTCTCAATTTCAATTTACCCTATAGCCAATGTTTGGATATATCCTAATCATCATCACTGGTATTTATTGTTCAGAGCTCTGTACCGAGCACTTGGGAGGGTACAGTTAGAGAAGCAGAGAAGCAGAGAAGCAGCGTGGCTCAGTGGAAAGAGCACGGGCTTTGGAGTCAGGGCTCATGAGTTCGAATCCCAGCTCTGCCACTTGTCGGCTGTGTGACTGTGGGCAAGTCACTTCACTTCTCTGTGCCTCAGTTCCCTCATCTGTAAAATGGGGATTAAGACTGTGAGCCCCACGTGGGACAACCTGATTCCCCTATGTCTACCCCAGCGCTTAGAACAGTGCTCGGCACATAGTAAGCGCTTAACAAATACCAACATTATTATTATTATTACAGTGCAACAGAGTTGGTGGACATGTTCCCTGCCCACGATGACCTTACAGTCTAGATGGGGAGGCAGACACTAATATCCTAATCTTATCCATTCTCCTCACATGTCTCACTCCCAGTACAGCTGGGTGGGAATGTTGACTTTCTTCCGGGAATGTGTTTTTTGTGGTTGTAAAAGGAGATTAAGACCGTGTGCCCCAAGTGGGACAACCCGATTACCTTGTATCCAGCCCAGTGCTTAGAATAGTGCTTGGCACATAAGCGCTTAACAAATACCATCATCATTATTATTATTGTCTTGGCATTTGATATTGAGTATAGTCAAGAAGGGTCACTTATGCCAGTTGACTGGCAGCTGTGGGGGATCCAAATCTCAAAGCGGTAAAGTTGGGCAGAACTTTAGCCCTGTAGACCTGGAGTTTCATCTGCCACATTCATCTGAGAAGCAGCATCGTGTAGTGAATGGAGCATGAGCCTGGGAGTCAGAAGGACGTGGGTTCTAATCCCGGATCCACTACCTATCTGTTGTGTGACCTTGGGCAAGTCACTTCACTTCTCTGTGCCTCTGTTACCTCGTCTGTAAAATAGGGATTGAGTCTTTGAGCTCCACATGGGACTGTGTCCAACCCGATTTGCTTGGATCCACCCCAGTGCTTAGTACAGTGCCTGGCCCATAGTAAGTGCTTAACAAATGCCATCATTATTATTATTATTGTTACATTCTGGGTAATGGTTTGCCAAAGAATTGGGCCAGCTTTTTGATTTGAAGTTCTAATTCCATGTCCATAGTAACAGAGTTCTGGGGCATTGTTTAACACTGGGTTGTCACCATCGATTGTTGGTTGTGTGTATGGTTTCCTGAGTGCAGGCTGATGCATAAGCCCATATTTTGGTTGCCATCTTGTCTGGCTGATTGAGTGATGTGGATTTCAACCAGTGGCACAGCTGCTTGGGTGTGGGCCTCTAAGAATCTGCATAGAGTGATTCCTGAATGACTGGCTTTGGACTTTGGACGTAGCTTGAAGTGCTCTTTGCCTCAGCATTCATGGACATGTGTATATTTTATTTACAGATTTATCTGTCTAGTCAATTATTTGTTCAGTTATTTCACCCTGATGCATCTGTACTGTTTCCTGCTTCGTACTCGTTCTTACTCTGGCTTACACTATCTACAAGTAAATTTTTGTGTGCCTCCCCCATTAGATTGTAGGCACCTTGAGGGCAAGGAACATGTACTTTGCTGCTCTTGGACTTGCTCAAGCATGTAGTATTGAGCACTTAGGGCTCAATAAATGCCATTGCTTGATTGTAGACTTGGAGTTGGAAGAATTTTGTAGAGGAGTAGAAGCATATGCTCAGCTCTGCACCCAAATCTCTCCTTGCATCATAGTGGTTAGTAATAGCAGTCGTGATGTGTACCCGGAAAACCTGGCTACATTGTGAGTGGCTGTATCGAGGGGTTGGCTTTCCCATAGACTGGTGTACAGCTCATCAGGTTCCATTTCGGAACAAGTCCCCCGAATCTCATGAGCGGCCCCTCTGGGTAAATAAAAATGACCCTGTAAGCTCTTCCTTTTATTTATTCCCCTTTCTGACCCCAGTGGGGCGATAAGTGGAAACTGAGAGATGGTACTGGTACTTTACCTAGCCTGGGGCTGGGGGAAAAGGTACACATGGGGATGGCTTTGGGCAGAGGCAGCGGAGGCAACTGAAGTGGAGTGGCTGGGGGCCAAGGCTGTGGCAGCTGGCATGGCTGCGGTCGGCTACGGCCGTGTTGGAAAGCGGCCTGCGTTGGGGAACGGCAGAATTGGGTTTTCTTCACTTTGGCCAAAGGCAGTGCAGAGTCAGAGCAGGGGCTCCCCTCCAGCTCCCCTCCCCGGGTGCCCCTTCCTCCTTGGTTTCCTGGCAAACAGAGCCCAGAAGCTTCTGGAGGCGGGGGAGGCGGGGCAATCTCTGCCCAGTCTTGTGGGTGGCCAGGTCAAAAATAGCTGGAGGGAGAGGGAATGGACTTTCTCGCAGTGATTGGCTGTAATGTTGGGTGGGGCTTCGGGATCCTGGGCTGCATCAGCGATGAGTGCATGACGTAGCTCTGGATCGGGCCATGCCAGAAAATTGAAGAAGAATGGCTCTACTCCTCATGTATGCTCAACCCCATTAGTAATGGGGGATGGGTCAGCCAACCCACCCCTGTCTGTGACGTGACCGGTCAGGTCATTGTACGGCCACCTTGGCAGATTAATGAAAGTCTGAGGGCAGCTAAATTTCCCAAGCTGTTTCTAGAGTCCGGATCTCCTGAGGGTTTCAAATGCTTACCTTAGGATCACAAAAGCCATCAAAAGATCCTGGTGATGCCCCTTGCACTTTTTCCCAGGATCTGACGTGCTGCACGGGTCCTGTCCACTGTGCCACGCTCGGGTCAGAAGCCACATTTTGATTCTGTGAGTGTTCAGTCAGTGAGAGTTTTCAGGAGACAGTCCAAAAGGGCTCTGGCTAGGTCTTCTTAACCATGGAGGGCAATACGATGTCTTGATAGTTGCTTTCATTAATGTTGGGAGCAGGTTTGGGATTCTGCAGCATCTCTTCAGGGAGAGATCTCTTGATGAGAGATAAGTACCATAAATACAAATGCCATAGTTACTATTATTATTATTAATTTGAGGAAGAACTTGTGTAAGTATTTAAGCAGGCGGTCCCCTCCATGACGGTAGCTCTCAGCAAGTATGCCATTGGGTTAATTGTGGTATTTGTTAAGCGCTTATTCTGTGGCAGGTACTGTACTAAATGTACTAAGTGGAGTGGATACAAGCAAATTGGGTCGGACACAGTCCCTGTCCCAGATGGGGCTCACGGCCTTAATCCTCATTTTATCAATGAGGTAACTGAGGCACAGAGAAGTGAAATGGCTTGCCCAAGGCCACACAGCAGACAAGTAGCTAAGCCGGGAATAGGACCCATGACCATCAGACTTCCAGCCCTCTGCTGTATCCACTGCACCAGCCCTAGATCACACAGCAGGTAAGTGGTGTAGCCGGGATTAGAACCCCAGGCCCGACTCCCACTTGGCGTGTGTGGTCTTGTACTCGTTTGGCATGTGGCAACCTAGGTTTCTGTAAGCTGCCATTCTTCCCCCCTCCCTCCCCCTTTTTTAAAAAATATGTTGTATTTGTTAAGCGCTTAATTGTGTCAAGTGCTATTTAAAATGCTAGGGTAAAGTCAAGGAGGACACCGTCCTTGCCCCCCATGGGGCTCCCAATCTAAGTCTGAGTCTTTTGTCTGAGTCAAGAGGTACTGCAAAGTGTTGGTGGAGCAGTGATTATTTTGCTATAAGTAGATTATTTGATTTGAGACATTTATATTGAACCAGTCTTGATGACTTGATAGCTTTCTGGTAGACATGATCAGTTTCTCTCATTGTCTATACTGGAAATTGTGGTTGGAGTTTTCTGTTCCAGCTGGGCTGCTGTAAGAATCCTGTAGAGCTCTTTACAGATGTCTGTTTTCTCCACGAGCTTCACGTGTGGCTGTCTTGGTGGACTGGAGATCACTTTTCAGTGCAACAAAGAAAGAGTTATCCATTTATAGCCCTTTGTGAAAGAGAATAAGAAAAACTGCAGCCTTTCTATTGAATTGCTATTGAATTTATATTGAGTGCTATGCACACTGTAAGCACTCAATAAATTTGATAGATTGATTGAATTACCCATTTTGAACAGGTGTAAGCTGGTCCAACAAAAGTATTCCATAAAATGCCGGGCAACTCGTGCTGCACTTCTTGTTGTGTTGTGCCGCACTTCTTGTTGCCTTTGGTTGTGTTGTCCTAGAATCAGGAAAATCACTTCTCCCTCAGTCTTCTGGGTTTCTAGTCTAGTTGGAAAAGAGCAACTTGACTTTTTGCTCCTTGGGGTGCTAGAATCACCTATTCTAGCACTGTGTTTCTGTGCAGTGACCAAGAGCATGGCAGTTATATAAGAAAAATAGGATTCCTGGTGATAGGTTCCCATCCTTTTTTCACTTTGAGTTTGGGGGTTGGGGAGAGATGGGAGAGTGGGGAATAGCATTTTGCAGTGAAACTTGTAGTGACAAGAAAGCAAGCAAACCCATGGTTTAGCATTTTTTTATGCATGCTTCTTGGTTGACCTGGGATTATGCAGTATTTAAAAATGATATCTTGGTGCATGGGTAACCCTACTTTACCCTCCCTTGTCGGAGACAGCCCTGAATCTACCCAGACTCAATGGGGGCAGGAGAGAGTTCCCTCATCTGTAAAATGGGGATTAAGACTGTGAGCCCCATGTGGGACAACCTGATTCCCCTATGTCTATCCCAGAGCTTAGAACAGTGCTCAGCACATAGTAAGCGCTTAACAAATACCAACATTATTATTAGAGAACAAAGATGGGGAGGGGGGGAAGGGGAGGGAGGGTCTGGTTTGGATTCCGAGTTGTTTTCTGTTAACTAAGCTGCAATGTTGATGTCGGGATTCCTGCGTTGTAGACTCAGAGGCAGGACTGGTGACATGGGCCTTACTTTCAATTACATGACCCTTGAAATATTTAGTGTTAAGTACTAAATGCCAGATTTGTCCTGTATAGAATCATGGCTAAAACTGAGCTTGCAACTGAAAAGTTCTCTCAAGAAAAATACAGTTAATGTGAAGATAGTATATCTGTGAAACCAGGAGAAAAGAGTTAAAGTCCCATTGGACCTGATCAGCCTACAGGTCCTGTGGGCCCAGAATCTGTGGAGTTAGGTCAAGTCAGCAGTAAGCTGAAATGGGTACATGATGGGGGTGCGATTTGCATAAGAGGCGCTGGGTTGGATTACGTATGCATCTGGGCGTCCTATCAAATCTACCAATCCCTAGTAGAAAAAGTTGAACTAAGGCCCAACACGGCACTGTGTCCCTAATGATTGACATCTGCCAGTCACGATGCAGTCTGATGCCAGCCTGCCCTCTCCCTTCCCCCGCCCGTGTCCTAGGTGGACGGACGGTCTGCTCCCCAGATGTGCCTCTCTGGAATGGCCTCTCTGTACCTCTCCACCCACACAGCTGCATGCCAGAATCTCCATCCCCCTGCTTCCGCCGGAGTGGCCCCTCTCCCCCCAGACTACCCCTCCCGGATACAGAGAGACCTCTGGCCCCCTCTGCATGTGTGTCCCTGGCAGACGGTCTGCTCCTAAGCAGAGTGCCAGAGACACTGCCCCCTGCCCACATCCCCGCCGGAGCAACCTCTCTGTCCCCCATCCAACTACACATCCCTGGCGGATGGTCTGCTCCGCATGGGCCACGGTTGGATGCCACCCCTCCCGCCCCCGCTGCAGGGGTCACCTCCGGAGGAAGGGACTTGGCAGAGATATGAGACATAATCAAAAGGAGGGTAGCTTCCTATTAATTCCTAAATAATTGAAAACAGGAGAAGAGCATAATTTAAGTATTCTTAAATTCTCTTCCCCGCTTGTCCTTCTTCCACCCACCCCACCTTCAGTTCCCTGCAGGTCTGCCGCCCCATCCACACACTCAATGCAGTTGGCCTGGGTCCCTTCCTCTAGAACTTCACAGAAAATCCTGCTCCCCTTGTCCCCGGCCACAAGGTCAGGTGACTTAGTAATTTAAACTTTGAAGACAGTCGATCAGGAGCTGTTTTAAACTGCTTGTTTGTTGGATTATCATGAAGGATTTCTCCTGATTGACGTATCTTAGCACACAGAATGCATCAACCGTGGAACTGCTGAAATTAGTGGGGTTGGGTTGGGGTCGAATAGTCTCTCCTCCCCCTCCCCATTTCCTCCTTCTGGCTGTAACCCACAGTGGACTAGGCCCTAAGGGGGGAAAAAAGGCAGAAGGAGGGAAATGCACATTTAAATGTTGTGTTTCTGACTTTATCTTCCAATTGGAAGAGAGTCAGAAGAAAGGACATTTAAATGAGTCTTTGCCTTTCCTAGAGACTGTTGCTCTAAAACATTTGGGATTTGAGTAGGTTGGACCCTGAGTTTTTCCATGTTTGTTGGGCTTGAGGTAGTTTGGGTTGGGCCTCTTAAATCCAGCTTTAGTGTGTATCTTAATTTTTTCTTTACTCCTCACCCATGCCAATTGAGATTTGATCGAAGTTAGTACTTGCTGCTGTTCTGAATCCTGGAGGATTCATGCTCGTCACGTGGAATCTCCTCCCCACAGGAGCCTCCCCAACTGGGTTATTTAGGATCTTATTACCAAGAGAGGGAGTCAAATCTGCTTGAGTTAAGGGAGGAGAGCAAATGGGCTCTTTCTAGACAGAGACTAATACCACTTCATAAATCTCCCAGGAGGGGTCACCTATCTAGCAAACATCCATAATGTATTATTCACTGATTCTCCCATTACCCTCCCCATAAGAGCACAAGCAAATCACAGGCCTATACACCCGATCACACCGTTCTGAAGAGAGACATAAAGAAATGGAGTCTCACTCTTCTATTATATTTAATACTTGATGATAGAAATGGGTCAGCTTTTACTTGTGTCTTTTGACCTAAATTTTCTATTGTGTGTAATCTGTGGCTTATTCCTCCCAATGACCAGTTATTCTGTAGCAGAGGAAACTTCCCTTGCTCTACCTGGGAGCGTGGGTATATGCATATCTGTATCCAGTCTTGACTTATAAGCGACATTGGCTTTGAACATTTATTGGCATCAGTGTGATTTCAGACTGATTATTGGTATATTCATCCCAAAAAAGATGGCTTAATTGCACAGAAGGGAGTCTAGATTACATTTGTTCTGTGAGGGGTTTTCTTCTCTCGCCCTTCCCCCCACTTTCCTGTAAGCTATGAGTTGTTGTGCACTTTTGAAAATGATAGCCCAATAACTGAATCTCTGTTTTCCTTAAGAGTTTGTCTAAATACTCTTTCCTAGATCTTAATATCACACAGCTGGCAAATATTGATAAAAGCATTAATGAAAAGTGTAATGCCTTCAGGAAAATGATCCCATAAATAAGGATTGTACTCCTAATCTATCATTGATGTTTTTGCTAGGCAAGACTGTTTGATGAACCCCAGCTGGCCAGTCTCTGCTTGGAGAATATAGACAAAAACACATCGGATGCCATCAATGCAGAGGGTTTTACAGACATTGATTTAGGTAATTTGTTTCCTGAAACACCTCTACCCCCATTCCATGTTTTTTAAAATTCAAATGTTTATAACAGATTGAACCCACCTCCTCACCCCAGACACCTTTTAGATATGGTATAGCTAACCATCATTCAAATCTGATTTGCAGATTACGTTTTTCACAGCTCAGGCATCTAGGAGCCAGTTTTGTAACTACTGGGAAAGAACTGGTTTGTGATCCTCCATCTGTGTTTTCCACACCCACTCGTTGAAGAAGCCTGTCTGTCAGTAGCTCAGGGCAAGCCAGTATTCCCTAGGCCAGGCAGGTCAATCATGTATTTTTTTTTTCCATTTGATTTTTTTTCTTCCTTTTTTTTTTTTGGAGTTTGGGCTGGGGGAGCATCTGCATGGTTGCTTCTAACTGGATTGTTTGGCGACCCACAGCAGGTTTTGTTATCGATGAGGAAATAACACCAAACTCGGTGCCAGATGTGTGCAGGTGGAATTTCATGGTTTAGGGTCATTAAAACATTGAATGAAACAGGACATTCAAAATCATTCTCTAAATCTCTGATCTGATCAGATAGGCGATCAAATCCTGGGGCTCCTTCCAGCAAAGAAGTTAAGTACTTTCCCCATGAGGGATATTTAATTTGTTCATCTCTGGTATTGGAAGATATATGTCTCTGCTCCCTGAAGCTTATGGTCTCTGTGAAACAATCTGATCATTGTTCAGGGAAAAGGATAATTTTTAAAACAGTCTTCCCCAAAGCTCCCAACTTCTGAAGTTTTGTGCGTGTGTGTGTATGTGCGTGTGTGTGTATGTATATATGAAAAAATGTCAATTTGGAGTGCTTTATAAAGTTATTGCTTTTCTACCTTAGACACCCTTGTTGCCGTATTAGAGAGAGATACCCTGGGTATTCGAGAAGTTCGTTTATTTAATGCAGTAGTCCGGTGGTCAGAGGCAGAATGTCAACGACAGCAACTTCAGGTGACGCCTGAGAACAAGCGGAAAGTTTTGGGCAAAGCGTTGTCTTTAATTCGTTTCCCACTGATGACCATTGAAGAATTTGCGGCAGGTAACTGAGAAAAGGAGTGTCTGGACTATCTGGCATGAACTAGCTTGAGTGTGTGGCTAATTTAATGCTTGGAAGAGATGTTCACTTATTAAGCACCAACAGTGTTCTCTCAGAGTTAGATGGAATTGTCTTTGAGGAAGGGAATTTTATCAGTCACTAATATCAGATTTACTTCAATGTATTGCTATTATCTCATGTAACCATTTCTATTAAATTAAGCCAAATAACTTAGTAAGTATATATGTGTATATATATAGTGTGTATATATATTGTGTGTGTGTGCGCGCGCGTGCATGTGTGTGTTATAGGTGCAGATATATATATGTATTTTTGAAGACCGGGCCACTGATGGAGAAGTTTACTTATAGGTGTGTATGGGTCTGAAACAGGCCAATGCAGGACTGACAGTCCTAACCACTTGGTGCACGCAAAGACTGTCTTTTGTTGTGTTTGTATATATTATCTAGTGTATATATTACATATCTGCTGTATTCCTCTTGGTTGCAATATTTAGTTAAGGTGGTTTGTAATGCTGCGAATCTTCAAAAGCAAAAATGTAAGCATATTGAACCTTTCTACATGTCTCCAAGATAAAGAACACATTTTCTGCCATCATTCAAGCATAGTTTTAGCTCACGCTTTTTTTTTGGCTCTAGTAGTATCTTACAATGGAATAACAGTGCTGCATATTCATATTTAAAGTAGTCAGGAAAGTAACAGATTCCCCAGTGACGCTGGGCTCTTCAAAACAGGCCGCGGGTGACCTTTCAGATAGGTGCCTGGTGAGTCTGATCTCCTCTGCGCAACTCTAGAAAATTGTGTCATCTCAGTTCAGCATTTCTGGCAGATTAGCATGTAGTTATTTTTATGCAGGGCTTGCAGAAACCCCTGAGAGGAGGTGATATTGCAAGGCTGGGGTTTTTGGACTTGTCACCCCTTCCTCTAGCTGGGACTTGGTTTTGGAGGGCAGGATCACTGGGTCCTCGTGTGGTGTTGGACATTTTAAACTTTGTAACATTCCTCCAGATGTATCGGAAAGAAGACTGGAATATCCCGATGGCCCTTGGAGTTGGTATCTTCCTGGTCAGTCTAGCAGCAGGACAGTGCCGGTTAGCTGGTCATTACAAGGCCTTGGTATACAGGCCCTTTGGGGGCCACCAAAGTTCTAGGTTCCTAGAACCCAGGGTGCTACCAAGTCCCTTCCGTGTCTCAGCCTAGCTCCAGACTGACTTCAGTAATCTCAAGGACTCTTGGGAGGTCAGGGTGGTTGTAGGATTCCTGGGTTGGTACCCATCCACTTGGGAGAAAGGTTGAAGGGTTATTGATTTGGTCTACGTCCTCACTTCCATCTCCACACACCTAACCCCTGCAAAAAATAATTTGCAGACTGATCTGGCCAGGCGACTATACAGACATAGGATCTTGGCAACCGAGAGTGAAGCAGAACCCTGGGAGGGAATCCTGGAATCCTGGAACTAATCTACCCTCCCAAGGATCCTGTGAACTGGTGCTAATATGGGACAGGGGCAGGATCCAGAGGTGGCAGCAGACTGGAGGAGGTCCCCTAAGTCTGTCCTTGTTCGTAGCCCAGGGGTTGGGGCGTGGAGGAGGTGAGCAGTTTGGGAGCCCTCAACTGCTCTGGGGATGAAGGGTGCATCCTAGGCTGTGGGAACTTGACAATTTTCATGTGGACTTTTGACAAAATAGAAATTGCTAGGCCAATTTTGTGCGCCGTAGAGGAAGGCTTTCTTTTTTGACAGTGAATTAGACTCTCTCCCCCATTTCCCCCTCACCATCCCCACCAAATCCTTTCATCTTTATTTGAAGCTGAGATCCCAGACATTTCAGGATGTCCGAATGATCTGAGATAAGTGTCAGATTGGGATTGTCAGCCCTTTGGAGCCATCTGTTTCCATTATATAGTTGGAAGGGGATTTTCCTGTTCTTACTTGCCAAAATCCTCTGCTTTTTATGTACCTGCCTAGATCTGTCCAATTTTCATCCCTATCCATTGCAGTACCTGTGCTCTGCCTAGATTAAAAAACAAATCCAGTCCCGGATGAACTAGTTTGACCTAGGATAAGCAGTGTGGCCTAGTGGAAACAGCCTGACCCTGAGAGTCAGAGGACTTGGGTTATAATCCCGGCTCTGCCATTGGCCCTGTGTGACCTGGGGCAAGTCACTTCACTTCTCTAGGCCTCGGTTTCCTCTTCTGTAAAATGGGGATCCAGTACCTATTCTCCTTCCTACTTAAAACTGGGAGCCCTCCTGTGGGACAGAGACTGCAGCTGAGCTGATTATCGTATATCTACCTCAGCACTTAGAACAGTGCTTAACGCAAAGTAAGTGTTCAACAAATACCATAATTATTATTCTCTGACTTCATATGTGAGATTTTTGAGCCTTTCATGCCTCCCTGGTGGCCAACAAAATCCCAGTATATCTGGCTGTGGCCAGTTTTATGGGAGTCCTGTGTACTACTGGAAACAATTTGATTTGAAAAGCTGTTCACGTGTGTGCCATGCAGGTTTCTCTCACCAGCCATGGTTTTGAGTATCCACACTTAAAATTCTGTATAATAATAATGTTGGTATTTGATAGGCGCTTACTGTGTGCTGAGCACTGTTTTAAGTGCTGGGGTAGATACAGGGTAATCAGGTTGTCCCACGTGAGGCTCACAGTCTCAATCCCCATTTTACAGATGAGGGAACTGAGGCACTGAGAAGTTAAGTGACTTGCCCAAAGTCACACAGGTGATAAGTGGCAGAACTGGGATTAGAACGCACGACCTCTGACTCCCAAGCCCGGGCTCTTTGCACTAAGCCACACTGCTTCTTACTATTTTGACTTCCATGGCTACCAATTTGCATAGTTACAGTTTTCCATGGCCACACGTCAACCTGCTGCACCTCCCCCAGATTGCCTGCTCACCACTGCTATTTTAGCTTTCACTACTGGGCTATCCAAGCAACTTGTCAGCACTCCTATCATCTTGTGATTCATACCACTGAGAACCAATCTCAGTGCTCCACAATTTTCTTCTGAATTAATTGTGATTTCTATCTCCCCCCTCCCTTAATCTAAGGGAAAAGTAACTGAGCAGTTTGTGAAGGAAGGTGTGCCCTTGGGAAAATAGGGTGTAGTTATTGGGTCATGTAGCATGAGAGAGGATGGCCCAGGGGACGTGACCTTTGCTAAGGGGCAGATATAGAAGTGCCAGAAACCCCTTCAAGACTTCTACGGGGTGGTTCATAAACCTTACAAAAGCATTTGACACCATCAGTAGACCTGGCATCTATTAAGAGAATTTGACTACCCCTAAAAGTTTATCCGAACCTAAGCTTGCCATATCATCGTCATCATCATCATCAGTGATGATAATATGGCTGCATGTGTCCAAATTTTAAGGGTCTTTCTTATCCTTTCCCAGTAACCATTGGAGAGAAGCAGGGTAGGAATCTAAAAGTTGGTATCAGAATGTGATCTGATCCTCTGGGAGAATCATCGGTAATCTGTGAGTCCTTCGCATGAAGAAACCTGCTATCTGATTGCTCATCACTGGGCTCTTGGAGCACCCAAGAAGACACGCAGATGAATAGGAACCACTCATGGAATTAGCAAAGCACTCTGGATTGACAGTTTGAAGAAGGGCGAAGTACCCAAGAGAACCTATACTCAGCCAAGGATTTCCATGGCTGAAGCGGAGCTAAATGTTCTTGCTGAATTTGGCTGTCTAAACTGCACCCTCTCCAGGGTTGCATGGTCTGGCATAGTTAAGTCCACTAAAAATAAAGCAATGTGCCTCACATTTCACCTTGGTGGGTAGAATGTGGGGAGGAGAGTGGGTGACAGCAGACTCTCCCAAAGGTGAAAGTCAACCAGAACAGGCTGGAATGAGCTTCTGGTAAAAGAAAAACTCACTGGAACAGCCGT
Source organism: Ornithorhynchus anatinus (assembly GCF_004115215.2). NCBI lineage: Eukaryota > Metazoa > Chordata > Mammalia > Monotremata > Ornithorhynchidae > Ornithorhynchus > Ornithorhynchus anatinus. The sequence continues at coordinate 13,632,010 of NC_041750.1, forward strand.
TCTGACAGGAAGATTATTTTGCTGCAGTGGCATCCCGCTGCCTCAGCCCTTTCAGCCAGGAGTCGGGGCCCCAGCTGTCTCACTTTTCCTCCATCCCTCTAAGCCCGAGACCCTGGACTGCCTGCCTGGTGGTAACAGGTGATTTCACATGTAATTTCTTGAGTAGCCACCCTAGTACCTGAGTGTAGCATCAGAGCAAGTTGGAAGAGGACCAAGAGCCCACACACACTTCAAGCTCCAGGTCTAAAGTGGAAGAAGGAAGGAGTTTCCCGAAGTTTCTTCACCCCAACCTCCCCCTGCCCAGCAGGGAGGCCTGCTTGCGACCACCTGCTACAGCAAAGAATGTTTCACTTTAGCCCCCGGGATAGCCAAACAACTTTTGGATAGTGAGTGAGCTGGAATGAGAAAACTGTAAATGAGGGTATACAGAAGAAATTCTTTCCGAGAGCCAGTGAAGCAAAACTTCAGAGGATGTGGTATTGCAGCAGGAGCTAGCAGCAGAGGACAGGTGAGCCTGGCCTCCGACCATTAGAAATGAGTTAACTGTCTTAGAACGGAGGTTTCAGGAAGATTATCAACCAAAAGGGGAGAAATGAAAATGGTGCCCAAGCACCGTAGAGAACAGATACAGAAGTGCAGCAAGGGGCAATCTTTATGTGCACACATGGTAGACGGGATTGACTGTCACCCATCGGCCTGAACAGCCCCATTGACATGCTCCGATGAAAATAATCACTGTCAGGAGCAGCAGCTTCAAACCTGAAGGTCAGATAGCCGTATTTATGACTAGGGTGATGGATTGATTGGCTGATTGAGTGATGTAACTGCATTTTCCCTTTCAGGATCTTTTGATCTCTTATATCGATACTTCCTATACATTCATCCAAAACCAAGACTAGTGGGATAAAATGCAATCTTGAAGTTAGTATCTTTAACAGAGAAAGTTTGTCAGGTGCTGTAGGAATGCGTTGACCAAAAGCATTTTCTCTTTTGCATTTGGTGTCTGTGCCTTCCCTGTTTTGTTTGTGCTTCATTCCAGGTCCTGCTCAGTCAGGCATTCTCACAGATCGTGAGGTGGTAAGCCTATTTCTTCACTTCACTGTAAATCCCAAGCCACGAGTGGAATTCATTGACAGACCACGCTGCTGCCTTAGAGGGAAGGAGTGCAGTATAAACCGTTTTCAGCAGGTGGAGAGCCGCTGGGGGTACAGTGGCACTAGCGACAGGATAAGGTTGGCCCCAGTATTTACCCCACTCGTTTTCCGTGACCATTTCTCTGAGCTTGAGATCTCTCTATACATGTGGGTGTTGGTGTGTGTATGAATTTCTTGTTAAACTGTAAAATAATCTCTGTTCTACCTGCAGTAAAGAGAAACAAGAGTGGTGTCTGTAATCTACTTAGATGACTTTTAAAAACAAACTTTCTTCACTTTTGCTTCTTTTATAACCATTTTAGATTATTCTTTGGACATTATTTGCTTTAGTCTAGAGCTGTCATGAGGCTTTGTTAATACACCCCTTAGGTGACCGTATTTAGTGAAAGGTATTTATTCAACACTTACCATGTGCTTACAGTACCACTGTACTGAGCGCTTGAATTGGTAGACATCCTTGCCCTCACGGAGTTTACGATCTATTAGTGGAGACGGATATTAAATTACAGCTTGCGGAAGCAGCAGGGTATCAGGATTTGTACATAAGTGCTAAGGGGTTGGGAGTGGGGCGGGTATCAGAGTGCCTTAGAGGGTACAGACGGACCCAAGCGCCCAGGGGCCGCAGATGGGAGGCCAAATAGGGTCGATGGCGAGAGACGAGATCGAGGTACAGAGTAGGTTGGTGTTAGAGGATCCAAGTGCACGGGCTGGGTTTTAGTGTACGATGAGCGAGGTTAGGTAGGTGGAGGGGGCAAGGTGATTGAGTGCCTTAAGGCCAACGGTAAGGAGTTTCTGTTTGATGCGGAGGTGGGTGGGCAGCCACTGGGGGCTTTTGAGAAGTGGGGAGATGTGGCTGAACTTTTTTTAGAAAAATAATCTGGGCAGCAGAATGAAGTATGGACTGGAGGGGGAAGGCTGGAGGCAGGAAGGACAGCGGGTAGGCTGATTCGGTAGCTCTGGCAGGATATGACAAGTTTATCTGTGTTTTTCTGGAATTATGCAGCCAAATGAAGGCAGTTTAAGAACTCTAACACCTGGAAGTCTGATTAGCTTCTGGCAGATTTTAGAACAGTTTCACTGTGAAGGAAGAGAAGAGTAACCAGTGGTACTTAACTGCATCTGATGACCTGGGATTAGAAGTTTGGGACTGTTGAATGATAGCCCATGCAACCCAACTCAAAGAACCAGTGAAAGCGGTTTAGTGTTGCCTTCTCAAGTATAGCTAAACTGGAAAAATTTGCTCCTAACTAAACAAATTGAAATTCAGTGGGAACAGATGCAAGGTAATACCCTTAGAAACAAAAGACAAACACTAAATAGGATGGGCAAAAGCTGGCTAAGCCCGAGTACTGCAGAAAAAAGACCAGGGTATCGTAAGTGCCAAAAATGCTGAATTTGAGACAGCAGTGAATTGCCGTTATTAAAAAGTCATGGTCTTGAGATAATTAACAGGAGTGTGACATGCAAGAGTCAGGAAGAAATCCATTGGCCCTAATCTGCAGGATCAGATTAGTCAGTTGATGGCATTTGTTGAGCACTTACTGTGTGCAGAGCACTGAACTGAGCCCTTGAGGGAGGAGTACAAGGCAACAGAGTCGGTAGGCATGATTCTTGCTGGCAAAGAGATGGATCTTTATTAGAGTATTTGGGTGAATGAAAAGTGGGGAGGATCCAGAGAAGAGGGACAAAAAAGCTTAGAGCATTAGAGACAGCCTATGAATTGGGATTGTTGAGTCTGGAGAAGAGTGTTTTCGATTCAGTATTCCTTACATTTTTGAATGTCTTAAAAGAAGCTTAAATTCCCTGTACCTGAGCCCCCCTACTGCCCTCCCACCACCACCACCACCGAAAGGTGGACAACCTACTCACAATTATCTGCCCTGTAGATTTTGGTTGTACTGTCCTGGGCCGTTTTCCCCCACCCTCCGCCCCCCCACAACTCCCAGGAGTGTTTTACTCTACTACCAACCATTCCCTGGTCTGCCTCCTTTTTGCCCTGGGATAAGCTGCAGATATGATTTAGTATTAGGGGCTGAGTTCTTGGGGCATCTGGATACACTAGTGAATAAGTGCATAGTATGGTGCTCTGCACACAGTGCTCAATAAATACGATTGAATGAATTTGGGATTACCTCCTTTTAAAAGGCTTCGTAGAGTGCTCGGCACCTAGAACAAACTCAATAAATACCACTGATTGATTTTAGCTGTGCCCAACTTCTCTTCCAGTAGTGGAGAAAGGTGAGAGTGGACTGTCATCTGGGCTGGGGTCTTCCTGTGCTGCTGTAGAAGCGCATCCTCTCCTTGAGACCTGCAAGCCACAGCAGAAAGCTGATGTGTGGGGTGGGGAAGGCAGAACTCTCCTCCTGTTAACCTACAGCAAACCTGGTTTTCTCCCCACAGTGAGGCTCCAGCACACAGCCTAGCAATGCCATGATTTAGTTGTCCCTTGCATAAACCTGTGTCCGAATGTTTCAGGCCATCTTTTTTTCAATAATGTGTAGAGAGGCTGAGTTGAATGGGGGTTTGTAGTTTTAATGGGGACGGAGAAGCAGTGAGCGAAAAGCCATTCTTGATCTTGAAAAGCATTGCTGTATGAGTGACTTCATCCCATATAACTTCATTAACTCATTCAAGTTGGGAAACCGATTGGAAATAGCTGTGTGATATTGTCTGTCAGAAAGTTGACTTGTCTTTTTTGAATAAATCTCAGGTTCTCAGTCAATAAGAGGATATTTGTAGTTGGGTTTGGATTATATGGATCAATACATGGGCCCACGGATTATCAAGTCAACATACAGGTATTACATCTCTTGCTTTGTGACCTTGTCCATGTCCCTTTTCTAGTCAAGTTCCTTGGCGTGTCTTCTCTTGAGTTGATTTACTAATACTCAAATTCTGCGGTAATCTGGGAATGTCTCTATTTCCTGCTTCCTCTTTAAAAATTCCTACCCAGTCCCTTTCAGGGTAGGTTTGGTGTGGTTCATTGGATTTGAATGAAAGAGGCAATTTCATTCTAAAAGATGTCAAAGTATCGAGTGCAGTGATAGAATAGTGATCCAATAGTAATTTCATTTTTATATTTTGAAAAGTTTGAAACTGACAGTAGCTTGTTGAATAGGTAGGGTAAGTGGTTAAAAAATATGTAATGGTGTTCACTGTTTTAAACTCTTTGAAAACAGTTGAACAGCTTTTCCTCACATCCACTTTAATCAGCGCAGTAATAACTAGCCACCGGCAGAGACCCGAAAGATTCCCGTGGTTGGGGGCCACTACTATAGATCAATCTGTTCCTATTAAACTTTGGCATGCATTTGGACTGTGATGACGGAATCTCAGTTTGTTTTTCTGTCCCTTCTAAGTCAGCTGACAAACAAAAAGTCAGTTGAGAGTATTTGTCCAGGCTACCCATTACAGGCATCTGGGTTGAAGGTATTAAAAGGCCATTTTGAGTTGAGCACCAACAGTATTTGTCCTCGTTTTTGAGAGACACGCCTGAAGGACTTTTCCCAGATACCTTTGATTTCTTTCTGCTTATCTCCTGCATTTGCCATGGACTTCTTTCTGTGAGTGGGTGTGATGGGCCTGCTCACCCCTCCCAGAGAGGAGTTAGAAACCTAAAATCTTTATGGAGTTCCTATGTGTCCATACTCAAGAATAAAGTAGCTTATTAGCATATTTGAAGAGGCAAGGGGATACAGCTTAAATGCCAGGTGGAAAGCAGTGTGGCCTAGTGGAAAGAACATGGGCCCAGGAGGCAGAGGACCTGGGTTCTAATCCCCGCTCTGCCACTTGGCCTGCCGTATGTATGACCTTGGGCAAATCACTTGACTATTCTATGTCTCAGTTTCCTCATCTGTAAAGTGTGGATTCAATTCCTATTTTCCCTCCCGCTTAAGCCCATGATCCCCATGTGGGATGGGGACTCTGTCCAATCTGATGATCTCATTTCTATCCCAGCGTGTAGTTTAGTGCTTGGTACAGAGTCAGTGCTTAGCCAAGGCCACAGTTATGATTATTGCTCTTATCATGTTTCTCCTGAGCTGTGTCTTTCTCAACCAATACAAAAAAAATGTTTCTGCTCATCTGTTTGCCAGATCATCCACACAGACAGCAATACTGTGTTAGGCCAGAATGACACTGGGTTCAGCTGTGATGGATCTTCCAACACATTTCGGGTCATGTTTAAAGAACCTGTTGAAATTTTGCCCAATGTTAACTACACGGCATGTGCTACTCTGAAGGTATGGTACTTCCATCGCCTGGCCTGCGTATTGGCCCCTCCAGCTTGCGGTGCTTGATTGGATGGAGGGTGGGAGATGAAGAGAGGTGCAGCATCGCTGTGCTGGACCAAAGCACTGGGTTCTTGTTTTGGACTTGGTTTTAGGGAGCTCATTGCTCCCTTCTTTTATTTGAGAGTAAACGGCGTTTACTTGGGTAATGACATTGTGTCCTATACCAGGTGAGCAGAGCAGAAAGCAAATAGCTATCGTTCTGGGCCAGACTGTCACATCTGGGATGCTTCTTGCCAAATGGACTTACTTGGCTGTTCTCTTTGGGGTACACATTGAAAATGCTTTGACATTCCTCATTCTCTCTGATTCCACTCTGCTGCTAGAGACTGAATCCTCCCAAGTGCCCAGTAGAAAAGAAAAATGGAGACCACTCCTCAGAGAAGAAAGTTTCTCACCTGACCTAGCCTTGGAGAGCTAGTAATGAAACACCTCAAGCTACTGAAAGACCCTGAATGTATATTCATTTCCTTCGCTCAAACATGAAAAGTATTCAGTATTTGACAAGAGAGTCTTACTAGAGCTCACGTGTGAAAGTCTGCACAGTCAAGGATTGGTAGATTCAAATATCCGGACTGTCAATCCTCAAACGTGACAGAAACTCCCTCATTAGCAGTTGACAGAAGACAGATTGCCCCATCCTAACTCCGGTGGCTTGTATCGGAGGGGCCAATGGGGTGAATTGGGTTCCTCGACCCCTCCTATGTAAGGGCTTAGTATCCCAACCCTCTTCCTCCTGGACTCTCTCTACTGTTTGTTAATCAGTCTGGCCAGGATTTGAAATTCAGCATTTTGATGCTGCCAGCTCTCCGCCTGGGCTGGCCTGTTCCCTTGGCCTATAAGTTGGGGGCAGTTTGTCAAGAGGAACCTCTGTGAATTCATGGTGAGAAGGTGGAGAATAAAGCATTTTTATAACAGCCGTCAGCCTTACACATAGCACTTGGGGGAATTAGTGTCTTCAGCAGCGTGGCTCAATGGAAAGAGTCTGGGCTTTGGAGTCAGAGGTCATGGGTTCGAATCCCGGCTTGGCCACTTGTCAGCTGTGTGACTTTGGGCAAGTCACTTAACTTCTCTGTGCCTCAGTTCCCTCATCTGTAAAATGGGGATTAAGACTGTGAGCCCCACGTGGGACAACCTGATTCCCCTGTGTCTACCCCAGCGCTTAGAACAGTGCTCGGCACATAGTAAGTGCTTAACAAATACCAACATTATTATTATTATTATTCAGGCTAAAGCCGTATATGGTTGGGGAATGGGCCTTTTGATCTACGATGGCAAGACAGGCATTGAGCTGGTAATCCCTGAAGAGCTGGGTACTGCGAGTGACTGTCACCCTTGCACTAAGTGGTGGCGATCTGTATCACCTAATTCATTGGATCTCTCTCCATATATGTGCTTCTTCTCAAATTTAGGGTCCAGATTCGCATTATGGAACCAAAGGGCTGCGCAAAGTTACTCACGAATCGCCAACGACAGGAGCCAAAACCTGCTTCACGTTTTGTTACGCGGCTGGGAATAATAACGGCACTTCCGTGGAGGATGGACAAATCCCAGAAATTATCTTCTACACATAGTGCCCCCTTCTGAATGAACTGTTCCATACCTCTCTCCCCAACGCCCTTCCAGATTCTTATCCCCGACTAAGTTCGACCATGCCAACGAGGAGCCACACTAGCCAGAGGCTGCTAGTGTAACACCCAGTTTTCTGTTCTGCTTTGTGCAGCTGCGGCTGCGACCACCTGCAGATCAACTCATTTTCAGGAATCAATCTGTAGTTGCCTGTGGCTAGTGACTTTTTCATTTTATCATTATTATTCCTTGAGTTGAAGTGTCTTCCTAATATTGTCATGAATGTGGATGCTTTTACGTTTGTAAAAAGCATGAAACAAAATGGCTTTGGTTGTGGTGAAAAAACTTAGCTGTGATGAGACAATCCTTTGAGATTAAAAAAAAATAAAAAAGAGAGGGTCATATTGATCCCTGCCTTGTCCTCCACCCATTTTCTGCCACTCCTTAACCCCTCCCACACCTCTCTATCTACGGTGGCAATAGGAAATGTTAGCCCTGTCGGTTCAGCAGTATCACCAGGAGGGTGAGGCTAAGGTTTAAAAATGAGTTTTTGAGAGCAGCAGCAGCAGCGGGCCTTAAGTTCCCAAAGTCTCGTTGGGTATGTCACTTAGAGGCGATCCACTTTGTATCAACCAGTGTCAATTGATTGTGCACCTCAGTGGGGGTGACTGATGTGTAAAAACACGGAGAGCCTGTAGAGCTGGATCTAGGGAGGCTGGTGGGGATGGTGAAACCCACTGCCGCCTTCGGTGTTTTACTCTTCCCTGTACAGGAGCTGTGTTAGGGTCAGATAAGGTCATCCAGAAGAGTCTGAAGCAGTGGTCTGAGAATCGAGCTCATTCCAGTGGCCTGACTATTGAACACCTAAAAGCTACTCCTCTAGGTCCCATTTTTCAGCATGCTACAGGACGTTTCCTTCCTCATATTGCATGGTGGTAGTGTTTCTTTTTCTAATCATTTTTCCTTTTCAGTACCCCTTTCTCTGCCTGGACTTTATGAGTGCTGGACTGCCCTGAATCAGGAGAGACCCACAGAGAACACCCGTGGCGGTAGACATTCTTCGATCAATGGGACATTTTAGCACATGTTGTAGACTTTCTCCAGTTTTGATTACACCTCCTATCCTGATGGTGGAGGTGGTGTAGAAATAGTAGTGATGACATTTATGAAGTGCTTAAAGTGTGTGAAGTACTGGGGAGGGAAGCGATTTAGATTCAATCCCTGTCCCACAGGGGGCCCACATTTTAGGGAAGAAATAACCATGTAAATTCAGTAAAACAAATTCTTTTGGAACCCTAAATTAACAACTGATTAGCGCCAGAAGTTCTGTCCAGAGGTTGCTGGGGAAGACTTCTTCCTACCCATACCAAGAAAAGTTCTGTGTATATTTATAAAGGTTTGAACCCTGAGGAAAAACCTTCATGCAAAAGTTCTAAAATCCATATATGATTTATTTAGTGTTTACTGTGTGCAGAACACTGTACTAAATGCTGGGGAGAGAATGATATAAATCCTTACCCTCTTTATATGGCATTTGAAAGTAATTGCCTTTTGTCATTTCCAGTTAAGATTCACCGTTGCAAGGAAAACTGATCTGTTTTGGAGCTTTGGTCCATTTAATGATCCTCTTCTAATCCCATTGATTGTTGATAGGTGGTGTGTCACACACCCCCCACCCCACCCCCCAAGATTCTTTTTCTTAGATTTGGCTGAGGGAAGAATCACAAATCTCCCCGATTTGGGTTTAGATGTGCATTAGCCTGTCCGTCGCAAACAGTGACTCAGATATACTCGAACCCTCCACCCCATTTTCTTTCTCTGTTCCCTTTCTGGCGAAAGACCCGGGGGGTTTTGGGAGAAAGACAGATTCCTTTTTTTTTTAAAATGGTATTTATGTGCTTACTATGTACCAGGCACTGTACTAAGCGCTGGTGTAGATACAAGATAATCAAGTTGGACACGGTCCCTATCCCACATGAGGCTCAGGTCTTAATTCAGGCAAGTGGCAGAGCTGGGATTAGTACCCAGGTCCTGATTCCCAGGCCCGTGTTCTTTCTGCTAGGCCACGCTGACTTGTCCCCGGGAATTGTTTTTGGTGAACAGTATAGGTGCTATTCATTCATTAAATAGTATTTATTGAGTGCTTACTATGTGCAGAGCACTGTACTAAGTGCTTGGAATGTACAAATCAGTAACAGATAGAGACAGTCCCTGCCCTTTGACGGGCTTACAGTCTAATCGGGGGAGACAGACAAAAACAATAGCAATAAATAGAATCAAGATAAATAGAATCTATTCGCTCTCCCACAGTTACCGGGTGGATGGTCTGCTGTTTGAGCAACTTTTCAGCCCTGGGGCAACTGTGAGATTTTCAAACCATAGCATCAGGTACTGTTTTCACCCTCTTTAGGGACCATGTTTCTATGGGAACCCGGCTTGAGGAGAAGATGTGTGTGTTGCTTTGGCCAGTACTCAAAATGAGCCCAAGATTTGAGATGAACTAATAGGCAGGATATCTCCACCTTTCTTTAGAACGTATCTAACTGTAGCTGACCTTTGATGCCGTTCCGTTCATTTTGGTAGAATTACAGCATCCTTTGCAGAGGGTTACAGAAGGGCTTCACTTCCTGTTTCCTCTCCTATTCTAGAGATGATTTACGTGGAAACCTGGCTGACCTGCAGGAGAATCGATTCCCCGTGAGAAAGGGACACTCCCATTAGATGATCCCAAGAATTGGGTATTGTGGCCAAAGGTAGTTTTGCTTTTTCTTTTCTAAAAATTTCTTTTAATGATTTCTAATGTTATGCAGAAATCCAACCCCTTTCCCGGCAGAGGTGTGTCCCTTACACCATGTCTTATCGAAGTCATTTTTTTTAAATAAAGGAAATACATGTGTACACATCTTTTGAGTAATTTACATTCTTCTGGCTTTAGCAGTTTGCTTTGTAGATATTAGTGCGAATGCAAGTCATTGTTGAATGTGCTTGGCTCCAAAAGTATGAGGGTTTTATTGTTTTGGGTTCACATGACTAGAGTTGAGAATGTCTAACCTTTTTAACATTGCTCTTTTGATGACTGTATCCAGTGATCTCTCCTCTTCAGTGTTCACACTGGCTGCTTTCGGTCAGCTATGGGACCTGTAAATGAGTAGTCAGTAAATACCTGGAGTTGTCTTTAATGGTTTTGAAACAAAATACTCTAGCCACTAAGAGCTAGTGCTCTCAGTCTGTGAGGCAACTGAAAAAACGTGGTGAGAATCAGTCATTTCTTTTCTGCCACATCTGGCCCCACAATTGATTCTATTCTGGCCCTTTGTTCTGCAACAGTTTTGTTTCTATGCAGATCATTGCACACGATGACAGCTCTATCAAGTTTTGTAGCATTTTTTTATGGTATTCGTTAAGCGCTTGCTGTGTGCCAGGAACTGTACTAAGCACTGGGGTGAATACAAGCATCAGGTTGGACACAGTCTGTGTCCCATATGGGGCTCACAGTCTTGATCTCCATCTTTCAGATGAGGTAACCAAGGCCCAGAGGAGTGAAGTGACTTGCCCAAGGTCACAAGGGGGGTTAGAACCCAGGTTCTCTGACTCCCTGCTTACACAGGTGCAAACCTATGTGGTAAGAAGCGTTCTTTATTCAACGAATAATTTTTCTTGATGGGGATTGTGTACCCCTCAATTTTTTTTACATACAAAATATGCACAAGCCCTCAACAGCTTACCAAAACTCATAAGTAGCTCCCAATGCAAATCACTGCCCTGTCCAGCCTGGCCCATGCTTGGTAAAGCAGGCATGAGGAGCATCAGGCTTCACTCAAGAGGGAGTTGCTGAGCTCCTACCTCCCATGACTATGAGGCTTGGGAGTTTATCCAGGGTTGGACCTTTTATTTTTAGATATTAGAATGGGAGTCAACCAACCCAGTGCTGACCTTTTAAAAAAAATTGCTTCAGAATTGAAATGTCAGCAGCACTGGATTGTCCTACCTCATTCCAAAGTTTGCCCTTGCCTTTTTATGGACTTCAGTGGGCTTCATGCCATTTTTGTGTACCTTGTGTGTGGTTGTCTGCTTCCAGGCCACTGTTAGAAGTTGTTTTCAGCACCAGTAAAAACTCCCTTAGGGAGCAGAGGGTGGAAAGGCTGGTCGTAGTGATGTTCGTTAAACGTTTCCAATGGGCGAAGCACTGTACTAAGGATCTTGATTCCCACTTGAACCCTGCCTGTAATTGCTTCTTTTTTAGAAGTTCATTGTGTCTGTTTTCTTCATGATTTAAGGTGGCTTGTAGACCAGGTTATTTTATTTCTGTCAGGTGGAAAATACTCAGGTTTTTGCAGGGCAGTCAGGTCACAGATGGCATCCTCAAGTGTATTCTACTTTTCTTGCACTGGCCTACATAACAGGAGTAGAAGCATTTCTTGAGTGCCCACTTAATAATAGCAATAATAATATTTGTTAAGTGCTTACTATGTGCCAAACACTGGGGTAGATACAAGGTAATTAGGTCAGACAGTCCCTATCCCACCTGGGGCTCACAGTTGTGATCTACATTTTATAGATGAGGTAGCTGAGGCACAGAGAAATGAAGTGAAATGCAGTGTCCAAGGTCACACAGCAGACACGTGGCAGAGCCGGGATTAGAATCCACCTCCTCTGACTCCCAGGCCCGTCTTCTTTCCACTAAGCCATGTCTGGATCAGGTGCCTGGGAAGCACAGAATAAGGAAGTGTCATGACAACTCAGGTTCCGTTTGGGTAAGAGGTAGTGGGGGAGCTATGGATTCTCTGGGTTACAGCTATCCCGGTCAGCCCCAAACTATCCCAAGGTCATAGTCCATGTATTCCACAGAGATGAGCAGCTGGGTGGCCACAGCTAAATCGAGTCTCCTGCTCTCGGCCTTGGGGAGATTGCTGCACTCATCCTGACTGCCCTTTAGTGCCCACCCCTCCCCTTCCCCCCCACCTCAAACCAATCGGAAATCTGCTGAGATCAACCCGTGCACGTTTTTCTGTACAGCTCTCCTTCATTGTCAAAGGCGCCACCGATGTTGAAGTTCACCTCCAAGTGCACATGTCGCTGAAAAGGCCAGTGCGGGATCCACAGTCCTGATCACATTGGGCACCCAAAAAGGTTAATGCTTGCAATGCCTGGTGCTGTTTTTTCTCTTAGGTCTCAGTTGATCCAGAGAGAGCTCAACTACCCCCTTCTTGGATGGCAGGGTGCCAGGTAGCTCTGCTCTTGTCATTTGATGCTCAGCTTTCAGCTGGGTACCTTGTCTGAGGTTCTGTTTTACCATATCCTTAAAATGTTTTTCAGTCAAGCCTGAAGCTCAGTTTAGTTGATTGAATTCTTTGTACTAAGAAGCAGAGCCCAGGTAAGTGAAATCCTAAAAGGTTCCAAGCACTCTATTAGCCACGGCTTCATCCTGTGTCAGATTTTTAGAGGAGCAACTGCAGGGCAGAAAGTACAGGCAAGAGCCACCCTGCTGTCCCACCACATAAATCATGCAGAAGACAGATGCAGAATGGATGCTACCCCACTAGGCTGTCATTCCCCACCTTGGGACAGAGCGGAGGCAGGAGAGTGTAGGCATAAGGCTTACTATACTCTGAGCTGGAAGGGAATTTAGGCAGCCCAGCCCCTAGGCCTCCCTGTAAAATATGGATGGAAGGGGGCTGTCGATCCTCTTTTTAAGGAGTCTTCATGGATGAATATTTCTAACCTCCCTTGATGGTTGTCAGGTGTTTAATCACCCAGGCCTAAAGAGTATATATAGTTCATTTGAAAAAAAAACAAAAAATTCTTTCACATGGCTTATAGGCATCCTCTTCAAGTTCGGGGAAGTCATTGCCTCCGTTTAAGCCCTCCTTTTTTCCAGGCTAAAGATCTCTCCTCTAACCGTTCCTGATAGGAACTTTCCTCTTCTCCTTTGCCAGCACGTCTCCCAATTTCCTGCATCTTTTCAAAAATGTATTTTGCAGTACTCAAGCCACTCTAGGGAAAGGATTTATTCCTGACTCTTCTGGGTTCTCCTCCTATTAAAGCCTCCTGGTCTCAGAATGGTTCTTAAATAAGAGCACAAGCTAACATTCAGCTTATGGTCAGTCCTCTGAGAAGCAGTATGGCATAGTGGATAGAGCGTAGGCTTGGGACTTATAAGGTCATGGGTTCTAATCCCAGCTCTGCCACTTGTCTGCAGTGCGACCTGGGGTAAGACACTTCTCTGCGCCTCTGTTACCTCATCTTTAAAATAGGGATTGAGACGGTGAGCCTCACATGGGACAGGGACTGTGACCACCTCAGCACTTAGTACAGTGCCTAGCACATAGTAAGTGCTTAACAAGTACCATGACTATTATTATTTTCTTGCCATCCCTCTGCCTAACCCCATCTTCCTTGTAGGTCTGTGGGGTTAGTGCTTTGGTCTTTAGGTGTATTTACCTCCTTTTAGTCACTCTTGAATGTCTTCTTGTTGGAAATGGACAGTTTCTGCCGCTGGTCAGCATAGGTTAGGATGGAGAGCATTTTTCAGATGCTCCCGAGAGGGTGAGTTGCCAAGTAATGAAATCCAAACTAGCCAGATGACTGCTTTTAAATATCTGGCGCCTGAGGGAGACCATTAAATAATGGGTTTTGGGTACTGTCACTCCACATGAGTTTTGACTGAGGGTCTTGCTTGTTGGGTGATCATGGGCCTCCACAAACTGAAGGGTCCAATTACATGGCAGACAACAGAGAGGCGTGGATGAAACCGCAGGAAAGGTCCACCAACAGATGCTACCTTCGTGTGCGAATGCAGAAAGAAAGGCTTGACCACAGGGTTGGTTTGGTTTTTTTTATTTTTTTAAAAAAGCCCCTAAATTCTATGGCTTCCAGGAAGCATCAGAGAAATTTAAATGCCATTTCTGTACACTTTTAAAAGCAATGAACTAAACTCACAATGGAAAGCTCTTCTGCTTTGGAGCTACACAAGTACAATCTTTATATTTGGACTCACTTCTGTAACACAAGTAAGTCTTCTAGCCTCAAGCTGCTGTTTCAGCCAAGCCAGATGTATGGACCAAAAAAGTTATACTTGACAGGCAGAGATTCATCATACAGACTAGGGCGGATGCTCCCTTGGATCGTGCCTTTTTTGTGGTTTTTTGTTATGTTTTGCTCTTACCCTCCCAACGTCTTCTCTTACTAGGTGTGTCAGGGGTACAAAAAGCCACATTGAAAGCAACAACCCTACGTGTGCCCCCCCCCCCCCCCACACAAACACACACACACACACTCTCTCTTTATCTTACACCTTCAGGGACTGAGAGGAAATGATCTGGATTGGTTTTAAGGCGATTTTTTTTCCCTTTCTTTTGTACAGGCCGGGAGATGTCCGAGTCACGAAATCGTCAGTAGAATTCAGCAAAGAGTTTTCCATTCTGTGGCAGGCCAGGAGGTTTTGTTTTGTTTTTTTTGGGGGGGGGGGCAGGGTGAAGGGGAGGAGGCAATGTATTTTGGGCTGATGAGACAGCAGGGTGCCCACAGGCTCTGGGGTGCCGAGGGGACCTAGGAGGATCAGGGAAGAGGCACAGTGTGCTGAACTAGGCTTTACCGTGAAGCCATACCCACAGCAAGCTGGGAGTGAGCAACTACCCTGTGCCTCTCCAATCCTGTTTGGAAGCACTGAGAAACAGACCCTGGCTTTGGGGTGGGGGGTGGGGGTTAGTCACCCACCACTTTTAAGTCTATGGGGTTGGGACAGAGGCAGGGCCAGAGCTAGCCTGGTAGTCGTTGGCCCTACACTACTTAGGTTTGTGGTTTCAGACAGGAGTGCTTCTGTCACATGGGCCGGAGGCAGTTTTTAGGCCGTACAGGCTGGTGTCATATTCCCAGCGCTTGAAGGGCAACCCTGAAGGGATCCCCGAAGGGCATCCTGATAATATGGGCTGCTCGGGGTGGTTGCCTGCTTCAGCCATAGAACTTGGGGCAAGCTCTAAGCAAGAGAGCCCTCATCCTGGGGCCAGCAGGGCTCATGAGGTCTAATTACCCAGCTTGGACAGAACTCCCCGCAACCCCAGTCTCTTAGGTTAATTCTCTTGTCTGGCCAGAGGAGCGGTGAGTCTCACTGGTGCTGGGCTGCTTTCCCAACCCCACTCACGGACCCCTCGCCCCTTTCTGTGCTCCCTTTGAACATGTGAAACGTGGTGACCCCCCACCTCGTGGACACTGCTAGCAGAGCTGCACCAATGCCCAGGATTGGTGGGAGGCAAGCGAAAGTGGGCAGGGGTGTTCGATAAGCCTACACAGCCCTCTTTTAAAGCCCCTTGGAGAGAGAACGAACCACTCCGCAAACCAGCTGTCCTTCGGAAGTTCAGCAAAAGGTTGAGAGAGGGGAAAGTGAAATCGGACACCGCTACCTTTGACTTAATTCCAAACAAGAGAAAATGCCGTGGCTCCCACCTTGGCTGCCATTTTGTCTGCAGCGTCAGCTAAGAATGCAACATTTGCAGTCTGATTATTCGAACCCCATTTTCACACTAGTTAGATCAGAAAAGAAATGTACGTAGCAGGGGTGTAGGAGACTTGTTTCGGTCTTTCCTTTTTTTAAAATAGTTAATGCTCTTTATGTGGAACTGAGACACGGATGTAGAAATTTTTGCAAAAAAGTCTTACTTGGAGTAAACAACCACGCTGTTTGGAGAGGGGAGTTGGAGCCGGTTCCAAACTACCCCCAGCACCTGCTAGGGCACATCTGGTCCTTTCCCACCTCCCCAGGGTAGAGTGTCATTTGGGAACGCAGTGGGACACTCAGATCTCTTCGTGGCCAGAAAGTTACAGAGATGAAGGAGCTTGGACTGAGCCCATCTCCTCTTCCTCCTCCTCCCTCCTTCAGGGCTCACTTGTGACGTTGGATGCTTTTCCTCTTCCGCCTCTTGAAGAAACAGCAGCACCTGGGAGAGGGGTAAGAGAAGGAGAGGTCCCAAGTGGGAACACGGGGAAGGGATCTTCCTCTCCTGCTCCCATTTACTTTTCTACTTGGCCTCTGCTTAGACTAGGGGCCCTTGGCCCAGGTTACACCCACCTGTCCCTCGGAACTGAGCCACTCCTGTCATCAGCCCACCTCCCACACCGGACTCAGCCTAGATTCTTGTCTAGCCAGCCAACCCTTCTACCACATGAGCATCCTCTCCTTCCCTTCTTCTTGGGGCTGAGGCACGTGGCCCTGCATGGGAGAAGGAAAGTGGGGCCACGGCCCTAAGGGAGGGCTAATGGGACTTAAGCCCAAGGGGACAGTCGGGGCCCGAAAGGGGCACCAGATGTCCACCACATGGTCCGGCATTCTGTTGCCGAACTGTACATTCCAAGCACTTAGTATGGTGCTTTGCACACAGTAAGCGCTCAATAAATCCGATTGAATGAATTTTCCCTAGCCAATGGATTTGCCAACTCCCTGCAGAAGAAGGAGGGAAGAGGAGAGGAAAAGGTCCTTAGTTCCCCTGCGCTGGCAGCTCTCCTGAATGAGAAGCATCGACTTTAGCTGAGACTCCTTAATTCTTACTTTGTATCATCGGCCACTTCCACCTCTGCTGGGGCTGTGATGGGCGCGTTGGAGTGGCCGGCCGTAGGGTCGTCTGTGTTCAGCTCGCCATTGGTAGAACTCATCACCTAGTTTGGGGAGGGAGAGAGAGGACAAGGTTGGAGGTGAGGTGGAGCCTGCTTCCCGCTGAGCCCACGCTCGAGAGGTTCTGGACCGACATCGACGATCACAGGCAGAGAAAGAGAAGGGTGGTTGGAGCCTTCCCGGTGGGAGGGAATTAGCAAAGACTGCAAGTTTGCCCAAGCAGAACGCCAGTGGACAACCCAGAGAACTTAGAACAGGGAAACTGGTTGGAGAACCAAAAGGGCTGGGTCAGGACAGGGGTGGATAGGGAGAGAGCTAGAGTGAGTGGGACAGGAGGCCACTGAACTGATGTCTGAAAGGGCTCTGGGAATGAATCGGCAGAAATTCAAAGCTGCTCGCAATAACCCTTTACATGACTTTACTTCCTTCTCTCAGTCACCAAAAACCGCTTGAAGACCATTAACACAGGCCCAGATCCCTTGAAACCCAAACCCACCATGGCAAAGAAGACAAAACTCATTTCAAATTCCCTTTAAGTCTCCTGCTGCCTGCTTTCCAGCAGGGCTTGGGAAGTCAAGGCCTTGGAGAGGGGAAGTGACTGAATGACTGAACTGGCTTGCTTAGCATCACACTGGGAGTCAGCGACTAATATGCCACTAGCCCTTCACCACTCCAGGTTTGGCTTCCATCACAGCACTAACCCCAGCTAGGGGTTGGGCAGCAGAGAGGAGAAATGACTCAAGGAGCAAGAAGAGGCTGTTGTTGGGCAAGGATTGTCTATCTCCTGCCGGATTGTACATTCCAAGCATTCAGCACAGTACTCTGCACACAGTAAGTGCTCAATAGAAATGAATGAATGAATGAATGAAAGGAGACCCATAGGAGCAGTACAGGACAAGTCAGCCCCAAAATGAAGCCAGCCAGGTGAGACATGCTCACAGATACAGCTGGAAGAATAGAAGGTGAGTATAGGAGGGCAATGGGAAGAAGGGAAGGAAAGTTTCAGATCCATCTCATGCTCTGCCTCAGACTCCCAGGACCTGCCCCCTGTCCCTTCACAACCTGAACCTGGCACCCTGTTCTGACCTTGAGGATCGAATCAGTCTAGGCCCTGCCTGGCAGGGATCCACCCACAAGGGTACCGAGGCCAAGGGCCCCATGGCAGCTCGGGGGAGGCCTAGCCTGGTTCGATTACCCAGGGTTGGGCTTCAGCCTGGATCTTCCCTCCCCCACACCTATTTGGAGACGCTTTCCCCGCAGGGGGAAGATGCTTGCACCTTGCTCGCTGTCCCTACACAGAACTCCCTCGCTCGCAAGCTGGCTGGTGGGCTGGCTGGCAGGTGTGTATGCAGAGCGCCCCAGTCAGTTGGTAGACAGGTTCCCTCCCCACAAGGAGCTTAACAGTCTAAAGGGCTCTCTACCTGCTAGCTCACTACACCTCAGTTTGCCCACTTTGCTCCACTCACTGGGCCTGATCCTCATCTTCCTCTGGCCACTGACCACTTGCTCATGCCCTCCTTTCTGACTGGAAGTCCCTCTGCCTTCACATCCAGCAGACCACCAATCTCCCCCCTCCTCCCTACCCTACTGAAATCCCACCTACAGGGGGCCTTTCCTGATCAGGCTCATCTTCCCCCACAACTGCCACTTCAATACTTCCATGTCACCTAAGTCTTCAGGTACTCGTTTCTCTCTCCCGACCCTGTAGCACCTACCCTCTACCTGGAATTGATTTTCGTGTCCCACTCCCCTGCTAGACCGCAAGCTTCTTGACGGCAGGGATTTTATGTCTACAGAGAAGCAGAGTGGCCTAGTGGAAAGAGCACGAGCCTGGGAATCAGCGGACCTGGGTTCTCATCCTGGCTCTGCCACTCGTCTGCTGTATGACCTTAGGCAAGTCACTTCACTGTGCCTTCACTTACCCCATTTGTAAAATGGGGATTAAATCCTACTCCCTCTTTCTTAGAATGTGAGACCTACGTGGGACGGGGACTGTGTCCAACCTCAAACTTATATCATCCCCGGTGCTTAGAACAGTGTTTGCCACAGAGCAAGTGCTTAATAAGCACCATCTTTTTATTTTTCACTAATTCTATTGTAGTCGCTCAAGCGCTTAGTTCAGTGAAGTGCACAAGAGTAAGCACTCAATAAATATTCAATAGAAGATGCTTAGCTCTGCAACACTTCTCAATCAACAGTGAGTTCTCCTATGGGTTTCCCCAGCTTGGTCCTCTGACCTTGTCTGGTTCTGTAGTTAGCTGGGGCAGACCTGGGTCACAGGATCAGCTCTAGCAGCGCCAGTGACCCAGGCTTGTTTGCGGGGGATTGGTGGAGATCCAGCTAAAAAAGACCAACTAAAGGGGCCATTCTCCCTCAGGAGTAAGTCCCAGGTCCACTATCCGATTGAGAGAAGCTGGAAGCCCAGGACCCAGATCCCTTTGCTCTTGCTGCCTGCTCCAAGCCCCCAAGAGAAGGTTCGAGTCTGTTTTTTCACCCATCCCAGCTGGGCTGGAAGCCCCGAGCAAGCCTGCAGCACAAGAGTAGTGAGACTAAGGATCTGGTCCTAAGATTCTTCCATATGTGGAACGCAGGCCACTAACACCACTGAGAGAGGCCCTGCTCCCAAAGCCTGTTGTGAAGTTCAGAGATGAATCTCCACACCTTCCCAGGCCTTCCATCTCATTAGTCACTTAAGGATTCTTCTCTCTATTCCCTTGTGTCCATTAGGTCTGGTCTCGTCTCTCATTCTTCACTCTGGTCTTGTCTTATGCCATCGAGTCGTTTCTGACCTATAGCGACACCACGGATACATCTCTCCCAGAAGGCCCTGCTCTCCATCTGCAAACGTTCTGGTAGTGTATAGACTTGGCGATTTCTGTCTACCATCTCCCCCATTAGACTCAATGCCCGTCAAGTGCAGGGATCACACCTTTCACTTCTATCCTGTCTCCCATGCACACAGTAGGCCCTCGACATCTCAGGGACAGGACTGCTTCTGGCATTCCCTTTCAGCCTCCATCATCACAGCTGAATGAAACCCTTCACTCAGCCACGCCCAACTGGTAAGGGAACTGAGGAAGAGGTAGTCAATCTTCTGGAGGTTTTCTCTGGGTGTTTTTTCCCAAACTGCCTTAAAACCTCTTAAACCCCCCGCCCCCCCAATTTTAGAAATTCAAGTGAACATCACACTCGGGCACTCACTGGTGCCAAAGCAGATGCAGGGAAGGGACAGGGGGCCCAAGTTGGCAATGAAGAACAGTACTCATTTCTCCTTTTTGCTCTCAGGGCCCATGGGCAATTTTCCCCATGGGGCTAGTGGCTCTGTGGGAAGCAGGGTGGGTGGGAAGGCAGTCCTGGGAGCCCAAAGGCTAAGGGAGTGTGGGCCAGAAGCTTGGGGCCTGGCTCCGGAAAACTCCACCCTCCAGCAGGTAGGCAAACCTGAGCCCAAGTCTTCCCACAGCAACCTGACACACCACAAGTGTTGTGGAAGTGAACCTCAATGGATCTGTTTGGGGGCCCAGAGCTACTTTCGAGGTAGAGCTTAGGTGGCCGGTGAAGGGTCCCGAAAAAACCCAGATCACGAGGCACAGGACGCTACATGCATCATGTCGGCCGGCAAAGGAACGTGATGACATCTTGAGGCTGCCATTTTGAGGAAGTCTGCCCCATCTGGCCAGGATCAGGCTGAAACCAGTGTTTCTCTGGGGCACTCTAACCCCGCCAATCACATCGGAGCCATTGTGTTCCCCCTACCAGGTCCACGTGAACACAGACGCTGCATCCGAGCCACGGAACTCAACAGCAGGAGCCGTGGCGGAGGAAGGCTGGCTACTGAAAATATGTACACTCGACAGAGAAGCATCTGGTACCACATTAGTCCCCATCAGGGGACTGGCTAGCAGAATACTGAACTGCCCAGTGAAACCAGTCACATAGCCCCTCAGCCTCACAGTGAATCCCTAAGACCCTCACCCAGAGCAGGATCTGGATCATCTCTTAAACCAAGCCCCACAGACTGTGAGGTTTTATACCCTGGAGGCTGCTGCCTCCCTGCTCTGGAGTCTCTCTCTTGTTCCCTTTGATGGTCTGATGCCTCATACTCTACTTTTGTCCACTCCCATCCCTGACACTGAAATATGAGACAGAGAGAGGCAAACTAGCTTGCTGTGGGAGAAACTGACAGGCTCTCCCGAGCCAAAGCTGAGGCCCCATCTTGGAAAGAAATTCAGGCCTTGGGTTTCTGGATGGAAGAGGCCCACACAGTGAGCGTTGGCAGGAACCGAGTTCTCCCCACCACCTCCATCCATGTGATGAAAAACACCCACTTTAGGTGGGCATTCCCCCGCCCCCCAGCCCCCTGGAGGGCAGGGACTGGTCTTTTACTTCCGTCTTAGGTTTCTCGGGGCCTAGAACAATGGTCTGTGGACGGTCAGGTCTCAGTCAGTGCTGCTGGACAATGACCAACCATTCTGACGACAGGGTCCCAAAATCCCACAGGAAACATTGGGAACATTCTATGGGCTGGATTTTGAGGGAGTTGGGAAAATCCCTTTCATTTCTTACCTGATGTTTGGTGTGTGGCTGTGCTTTGTCCCGGGTGGGTGGCTGTACAGGGACGTCATTGTGAATTGTGCCGATTGGAGTCGGCTGGAACACAAGAACACAACAAAGAGGGACCGGTGAGTGGCCATCCGGGTAAGCCATCTGGGGCTGGGCTCAGAATTCTGGTCAACAGAAGCCAGGGAAGAGATCGGGTAGGGGCCAAAACCTGGTGCGCCCAGAGCTGCTGCTGCCTTGGAGCACTTTCCGCAGAGGTAGGATGGCAACGGTTGACTGCTGGCCATGGAACCCACCAGAGGGTCCCCTTCTCAGCCATTTTACCCGCCTCCTCCCTCTGCCTCCTCCCCCCCGGCCGACGACCCAATCCCAGTACCCCAGTCCTCAAGGCTCCAGGATGGGTAGGAATCCGGCTCTGAGGTTGCAGGTTGCCCAAGTGGTGATGTAGTGAGAAACCACTGGAGAAACCAGGAAGAAATCAGCGTGGTGTCTTCCCTTTCCCAGCCTGCTGGGCCTCCCCACCTTGCTCTGCCAGGAGCCTGAGTTGGGGGACTGGGAGTTGTCTCCTTAGGGCTCAGGTCCAGGTCCAGCCTGGACCTTTTACACAGCCAAGCTGAGCTTGCCACAGAACTCAAGCAGTGAAAGCACAGAAGGTCAGAGGAGGAAAAGCAGTAGCATCTGACAGATGGGCCAACCGGTGCTGTTCAGAGCTCAACCTACTCCTGCTGAGATCCTACCTCACAAAAGGGCTGTGGGGAGTAGAAAATGAGATAATTGATGTGAAAGCCCCTTGGACAAGCAAAAGCCCGCTATCCATTCAAAAGAAAAAAAGGGGGGGTGTAGTGGGGAAGGAGGGGGAATCCCATCACTGATACTCACTTTGCTGGGAGTTTGCCTCAAACTTCAGTGCTTGGAAAAGTGAAACCCACTGATTTTCCTAGGACTTTCCTCACAAGCCAAGAGTTCAAGATGGCACACTGCCACTTTCCAGCAGGCAGTGCTCCCCCGGCCCTCTCAATGCAGTCCGCGTGAGCTCTCTCACGCCAGCAGCCGCAGTTCCAGGGCTGACCCTACAGGGACCAAATCCTTTCACGTCTGCGGACTTCTGAGAGCCTGCGAATGGGCCATGCCCAACTAGCAGAGCCTGCTTAACCTAGACAGAGTCAAAGAATGGGGTTGAGCTACAGGGGCTGAAAAGTCAGCCTCGTCTGGATTTTCCAACAGCTTTCCTGTCCATTCTGCACTTCCCGGGCTTGGTTAGCCAGCTACCTGCCCTTCTAGCAAGCAGAGGTACAGAAGCTGGAAACTGCCACCAGCAACAGGGGAACTGGGGGCTCACTTAACGAGGGTAGGAGGGGGAAGGGAGGTCCATGAGAAGCGGGAGTGAAGTGCTGGAAGAAGTTCCGCGGCATCCTCTCTTCCCTGCTAGAAGCACCGAATATCTGGCTGGGGAGCCCCAGAACATGCCTGAGTATGTGGACTCTAGGTCCTGGGCCAGGCTGCCTCTAGGGAACAAAGCAAGAGTGCCTGTTGAGCAGCACATACCAACGGCTTTCCAGCCCAGTCGTATTCATAATCAAACACAAATCCATTGCGGTCGAAGAGGTCCGTAAAGAGCTTCCGCAAGTAGTCGTAATCGGGCTTCTCGAAGAAATCTAGCCGCCGTACGTAGCGCAGGTAGGTCGCCATTTCCTCTGTAAAGACAGCCCGATTGAGGTCAACACTTGGGCTCACAGAAAAAGGCCTGTTGGGAACTGTCAGGAACCCCAGGGGAAAAAGCAAGTGCACGGAAGGGCCACCGTGGAGTCACATTTCCAGCCTAGCCCTGGGAGCCGGGCTCAGGAAACGCAGCTCACACCTGGAAACAATCCAGGGCACAAGATAGGAGGAACAGAGCTATGGGAGGGTGACAGGGCTGGAGGGTCAGACATAGACACACTGCCTGGCAAAGCGGCTGGGGACTCTGTTTACCAACCAATTACACGGGAGTCCAAATCATATCCAGCGTGCTTGAAAACGTTTGCAAAAATGCCTCAGGAGTCTCTAATTTGAGGGATCATGAATGAAGCTGGTTCAATTTGGGGAATAGTGGGCTGAGAAACCCAGTTGTATTTCAGGAGTCACATTGCTCTTGGGGAAACAACCAGACCGGCCCTCTCCTCTGCTTCCTTTCTCCTGCTATCTCCAGCCTTCCGGTTGGAGTGGAAGGGGAAGACGAGGGACTATGGAAGGCATCGGCAGACTAGCTGGGAGAGAGTCGAAGAGGATGGGGTCGGGGGAGGGTCTTACTGTGCCCAGAATTTCCTGGACTTCAGAGCACACAGAAGAAGGCCAGCCCCAAAGAGCAGGTTGGCCCTGACCAGACTGGTTCCCTATGCATGCTGGGAAAACAGGTGCCCCCAACTCAGGATAAAGTACCCTCTAAATAGGCACTGGAGAGCATGCTGGGATGGATGCTACTGGATCTGTTGGGCCTCAGAATAAATGTTCTTCTTGGATGCATTCAAATGGGGCTCTTACCTGGGAAGTTTTCACAGAGGACTTCCACTGGTGTGGCTCTTTTGGTGTCTCCAATCTTCTGGTACCTTTCCTTTAGTGTGTCTGCCTGAAGGAGTAAATCAGTAGGTCAAACTGCAGCAGCAGCCCAGAGGCTCCAGGCTCTGGAGACAAAGCCTGACTGAAGCCAGCAGCCAGACGGAAATGTGGGCCAGGGAATGATCAGGCAACCTGCCCCTGTCCCTTCCGCCAATGTAGCCTTCACCAGATTTACTGACTCCTTTCTCCAGGCCCCAGCCCACTGGACCCGGCTATTACTTCGGCCTCTGGCGGGACTCAAAATTCATACTTGGAACCAGAAGAATTTCTATGGAAGGGCACGTTTCCTGGGGCTCAATCGACAAGAGGATGACACTGGGACCCAAACTGAAAACGAAACCTTAACCTCTACCCTTTCCCTCCCCGAGAGTCCCCTGGGCATGCCGGATGAAGGGCTGTGGGGGATTTAAGCTGCAGTGGCCCATCGTGCAGCCTCTCTCTCCACTGGACTGCTGAGCCAAACTGCCAGGATCCCTTGCCGCCTGACCGCTGGGACACCCAGGGCCCCCGCTCCTGAGAAACCCTCTCCTCTCCTGACCTTTCCCTCATCACTGTTGACAACATCACCACCTGCCCCACCTCACAAGCCTGCAACCTTGGCATTATCCTTGATCTTTCTTTTTCTTCCTCTCTCTTTCAACCCAAATAATCAGTAGGCCATCAAATCCCCTCGGTTCTTTCTTTACATCTCCAGAACCTCGCCCACCCAAGCAGTTGTCCTATCTTCTTTCACTCAGCTTATGTATCTACCCACTAGCTGACCTCTCGGCTTTCAGCCTTTCTCCTCTCCAGTCCGTACTTCACTCTGGATCATTTTTTTTTTAGAGCATCAGTCTGTGCACGTCTCCCCACTCCTCAAAAACCACCCACGGCTGCCCATCCCTCTCCACATCAAGCAGAAACTCCTGACCATCGGCTTTAAGACGTTCGATCAGGTCTCTCCCTGCTATTTACCCTGGCTTCTCTCCCCCTGCGACCCAGAACACGTGCTTAGTTCCTCTAATGTCTCCCTACTCCCTGTGCCTCACTCTCATCTCTCTCGTTCCCACCCTCCCCCCTGCCTGGAGCATTCTCCCTCTTGACATCCAGCAGATTGCCACTCTCCCCGGCTTCAGAGCCCTCCAAGAAGCCTTCCCTGACTAATCTCTCCTCACTCCGAGTACATGGGTACTCACCTCACCCTTTTATCCCCGGTGGTTTCCCCTATCCAGAGTTTATTTTAACGTCTGCTGTCCCTTACCGTCCCCCGCCTAGACTGTAAACTTCCTGAGGCCAGGGATCATGTCTACCAACTCTTTTGTATCGTACTCTCCCAAGTGCTCAGTACAGTGCTCAGCACAAACTAAGCATTCACTGAATACTACTGATCAACTGTTATGCCTTGCGCCTGCAGGACCGTTGTTAGGGTGGTGTGAGATTTGTGGTGTGTAAACTGTAGGGGAAAATAAAGGAGCAGAATAATAATAATAATAATAATGGTATTTGTTAAGCTCTTACTATGTGCCAGGCACTGTACTAAGTGCTGGGGTGAATACAAGCAAATCGGAGTGGACATGGTCCCTGTCCCACATGGGGCTCACAGTCTCAATCCCCATTTTCCAGATGAGGTAACTGAGGCCTACAGAAGTGAAGTTTCTTGCCAAGGTCACAGAGCAGACAAGTGGCAAAGCCGGGATTAGAACCCATGACCTTCTGACTTCCAGACCTGTGCTCTATCCACTACATCATGCTGCTTCAGGGTGGGGCAGTTGCAGGCAGCGGGCCCGGGGAATAAATGAAGAACAAAAAGCGGGAAGATCAGATCAGGATGGTTACTGGTGGTGGCGGCAGCAGCAGCAGCAGAGGAACCAGAAGAGAATATCTCAAAGGACCATTGGATGGAACAAGAACAAGATGATCCCATCATCTCCATAAAGAGCAGCAGAACCACAGACACAAACGAACTAATGTCGGGGCACAACTGATAGCAGCAATCACGGGGTACCAAGAAGATTTCTCCCTCCCTCTCAGAATGATCAGATAAAGTCACAGAGGTTATGACAGCTGAATTGGCCATGACCTCTTGCAGAGACAGCACGGAAGTGTGACCAGGGAACACCCCAAAATCTTTGGACGCACCTCAGAAATGTCCCGCACCCCCCCAAGAGGTGACGTTAGAGATGGGGGAATCTTGCCTCCAAGGTGGAACCGGAGAGGAGGGTGGGACACTGAAAGGAGCAAGGGAGGTAGGACGTAGTGGATGCCTCCCAACTCTGTTCCACTAGATGAGGAGAACCCCTGGCCTGAGGCGCCCATGTGGGCCGGCTGCACTCCCACAAACCTGCCTCCAGGAAGTGGCACTTGCTTTGGACACTTTGACGAATCAGCTCATTCTCTGGGTCATGAGAAGGGGAGGGTGGTTGCAGTTTTTGAGGAAGTTCTGTTCCAGGGACCCTGGGCCCCCTTGGACAGAGGACAGCTGTTGACGACAGCCAGGAGTGATGTAAAATGTGGCAGCGTGAGGCCTCTACAAATTTTAGATCGTTGGGAAGTCCTGGTGGTGAGCGGACACTCGATGAGTTGGGCGGCAGCCCCCGAGGCCCTTCCAGTTCCCCTGAACCACCAGACTTGTTGGGACACTCAGCTTTGTCTTTTAAGGGCTTTGGATTTCTCTCACTTCATCTTTCCTCTCGTGCGTGTTGCCAAACCTCGCCCAACCTTATAAGACCGTGAACCCCTGGAGGTCCAGGAACCAATGTCTGATTCTAAACCAGGTTTTTTTTTCCCCCTCCAGCGTTTAGCACAGAAGAGGTGCTTGATCAATATTACTGCTGCTATTACTATTCTGGGACCAAGAGGAAAAGACCACTCACTGAACTGAATCTCCCTCAGGGAGTTGAGAGAGACCCACCATATGGCCTGCAACTCTTCTGGCCTGAAAATCCAGGGACTGGGGAACAGGACTACTTCCAACCTCATCGTCAAGCTCGCTTTTGCGGCTTCCGCCCAGACAGCTCTTGCGAGTTTCCCCACCGATGAGGGGAACTACGACTGTCGTTATAAAACGTTCCCTCCGGGCCTTGGCTTCAGTTGATCCTACTGTGTTGAATGAAGAGTCACTTCCAATCCAAAGAGTGAAGCCGTACTGGCTGGGGCCCCGGTTTCCCAGAGGGCTATCGGTTACTCTCCTCCCTCAGGCCCTCTCCGATGGGGAACCACTAAGGCTGAGGGAGGCTTCAGACCCAGGCCCCTGAGAGGTTGCCAACACCGCCGTGGGGCTGGGCTGAACGGAGAGAAGGCCCCCATCATTAGGGGCCCAGACCCAGTGGCCCTGATCTTCCATGGCTCTGAGTAGAATTCAAGACCAACATCCCTGCCCTCCCACCCCAAAAGCAGCCAGCTTCCACGTTACCTTAAGACCCTGCCACGGGAGACTCCCTCGGAGAAAGTACATAAACATGTGCCCTAGAGCTTCCAGGTCGTCTCTGCGGCTTTGTTCTGGCAAAGAAATACTTGGAAGGGTCACTTCATTAGGTGTCAAATGAAAAAAAAATCAACCCCACCCTCCCTCCCACTCCAGTCCCTGTGGAAGTCACACCTACAGAGGGTAAATCAAAACACGAGCTCTCAGAGGCTTTCTCGGCCAGGGTCCATTCAGCAGCCCTGTAGGCTGTGGCTGGAGCTACATACTCCCACTCTTCTCCAGAGACAGAGGGAGGCCCAGGAGAGGTTGCTTAGGTAGTAGTTTTTAGGTCCCAGGTGATCAGGCCATGATCACTTCAGTCCGGGAGTCCCGGCCTTGGCCGACCCTTACCTTTCCCGAGGTGTGTGTTGATGCTCATGTATCGTGCTGTCCCTGTCAGGCTCTTGTGCTCTCGGTATGGGATGTGCTTTTTGGTCTCTGGATCAATGTACTCTTTGGCCAGGCCAAAGTCGATGATATGGATGGTGTGTTGACGCTTGCTCCCTGGCCGCCCCACCAGGAAGTTCTCTGGCTTCACATCCCGATAGATCAAGCTTTTGGTGTGAACATATTCCATCCGTGTGATCTGGGGTCCAGCAGAGAAAAAGAGAAACTACCTCACACCCAGACTTGGCTTTGCCCCAACCCCAGCCCTTCCCTTTCATCACCAGTGGCATTTGCTGAGTGCTTACTGTGGGCAGAATTCTGTATTATGTGCTTGGGAGAGTACAATGAGAAGCCACTAGCATGGCCTAGTGGATAGAGCACGGGCCTGGGAGTCAAAAGGACCTGGGTTCTAATCCCAACTCCTCCACTTATCTGCTGGGTGACCTTGGGCAAGTCACTTCACTTCTCTATGCCTCAGTTACCTCATCTGTGAAATGGGGATTAAGACTGTGAGACAGGGGCTGTGGGACAGGGACTGTGCCCAACCTAACTTGTATCTACCCCAGTACTTAGAATAGTGCTTGGCACACAGTAAGTGCTTAACAAGTACCATTATTATAACTATTATTTTGGAATGTGTTCAACCCAATTTGCCTGGATTCACCCCCAAGCTTAATACAGTGATTGGCACATAGTAAGCGCTTAACAAACACCAAAATTATTATTACCATTACTTTGCAATGCAACAGAATTGGTAAATACATTTCCTGTCCACAACGAGCTTACAGTCAGCAGGGGGTGGGGGAGACACGCTTGAGGAACCAATCAGTCATTCAGTGGAATTTACTGAGTGCTTAGTATTTGCAGAACACTCTACTAATAGCTCGGGAGGGCACAGTACAGATTTGGTAGGCATGTTCCCTGTCCACAATGGACGTCCCTCCCTACTGGGCCTGTCTTTTCTACTGCCTTTTTCCTCACTCCCCTTCATTTAAAATCTGAGGAATGTGTTACTTCATCCTCCTCTGTTCAGTAGTGGTACTGTTTTGGGTTTTTTTTGAGCACCTCCTTGGGGCTCTGCACTGTACCAGACCTGTGGGAAGTACGACAGAAACACAAGACACACTCTTTGTCTGGTAGGGGTCTTATACTCTAAAAGGGAACTGTGAGGCCTTAATGGTTCATTAAGAATGGAGGAAAAAATGGAAACTTCTGGGCCTCTTGACTGTCACTCTCTTCAAACAAACCTGCTAAGTTGGGGAAGAAAACATGGCCTGTGGAACTTTCCTCACTCACAGCCTAGGGCAGGGAAGCCGCACAGTTGCTACCAGAGGAGTCCACCACAGCAGCTGCTCTACTGGAGCACATCCTTCCTCCCACCCTTCTCTTAATTCTAGGCTTTCTTTTGGATTGAAAAAATCGTGGGCATATCAGGAGGCGGAGAGGAGAGGGCAAAAGAAAGGGAAATGGAGGAAGGTGAAGGGAAGCAGCATGGCATAGTGGATAGATCACGGGCCCGGGTGTCAGAAGGTCATGTGTTCTAATTCCGGCTCTGCCACTTATCTGCTGTGTGGCCTTGGGCAAGTCACTTCATTTCTTTGTGTCACAGTTACCTCAGCTGTAAAATGGGGACTGAGACTGTGAGGGTCAGGACTCCATGAGGGTCAGGAACTGTGTCCAACCCAATCTGCTTGTATCCACTCCAGTGCTTAGTACAGTGCCTGGCACAAAGTAAGTGCTTAACATATACCACAATTATTATTATAAAAGTGGTATAAAAGAGGCAGGGTGCGGGGGTGTTGAAGTAGATGATCTGGATCAGAAGAGGCAGACTTTGGCCTGGGTCCCCTGAGTTTCTGCTGACCCAAGCTCACCTGAGCTGGGATCGCATACCAGGTTTGCAGTCCTGTAGCTCAACTTGGCCTCGGTGTCTCTACGAAGCCTGAGGCTTTGGGATTTCTCTTTGCCAGGTCCCCACCCACATGTAGAGCCACACTTTCTCTTTCAAGGGGCCTGGGCTCACCCTCTAGAGGTTCTTGTCTGCTCTCAAGCCCAATAAAGCTATCGCCTTTTCTTCCTGATTTTTTAAGTGACACTTGCTAAGTGCTTACTCTGTGCCAAGCACTATACTAAGCACTGGGGTAGATACAAGTTAAATAGGTTGGACACCGTCCATGTCCCACATGAGGCGCACAGTCTTCATCCCTATTTTACAGATGAGGTAACTGAGGCACAGAGAAGTTAAGCATCTAGCCCACGGTCGCACAGCAGACAAGTGGAGGAACCAGGATTAGAACCCAGGTCTTTCTAATGGAGCCACAGAGAGAAAGCCAGCAGGATTGCCCAGCTACCTAACCAGCTGCTAAGCTAGCCACACTGGCCCAATGCCCTGACTTGTCCCACCTTTACTGGGATTGGCTTCCCCTGGGCTGGGGCACCGGCTTCACTTTCTTTCTCTAATGCTGTCTGTCTCTAAAGGGCTGGGTTAGGCTGGATTTTCCCCATCTCAACTTATCATCAGTACTGTTATTACGGTATTTGTTAAGTGCTTACTACGTGTCAAGCGCTGTCCTAAGTACTGGAGTAGATACAAGTTGATCAGCTCGGACACAGGTCCCTGTCCCACATGGAGCTCACAGTCTGAAGGGAGAAGGGAACATGCACTGAATCTCCATCTTGCAAATGAGGAAACCAAGGTCCAGAGAAGTGAAGTGACTTGCCGAAGGTCACCCAGCAGACAAGTGGCAGAGCCGGATCAGAACCCAGGTCCTCTGACTCCCCGCTCCGTGGCCTTTCCGGCAGGCCTCACGGCTCCTTTCTTTTCTTTCCTTCCTGGCCCTGAGCTAAATATGCATTTCCCAGGCATTTTAGGAGGAAGGGGTGGGGAGGAGGAGAGGAAAGAAGTGTCTTGATTTCCCACTGAAATGGTTCAGTAAACTTACCAACTGGATTGCAATCATCAATACAGTTTTCAGTGTAAATGTCCGATCGCACAAGTCAAACAGGTCTTCCAGGCTGGGGCCCAGCAGCTCCAGCACCATTGCGTTGTATTTCCCACACGGGCCAAAATAGTAAACCTGAGGAATCCCTTCTGAAAGAGGCAAGAGCAGGAGGGGGTCACTTCCAGCTTTGCGGGCTCCTGCAGCAGAACCTAGCACTGGAGAAACGAAGCCATTAAGAGCTGTGGGTAGGGAGCTCGCGCTGGGGGAAGGGGAAGTGGGAAAGGGGAAACAGGAAAGGGGTCCCTCTCCTGGAAAATGTAATCTGACTCAGTGGGGTGCAGGGAGGCAACTTCAAGGAAGCCACGGCCCAGGCACAGAAGACTCTGGGGCTCACTGTGGGGGAGGGTAGCATTGGTTCAGGAGATCCATTTTGGGGACAGACTACAGAAATCGCTAACTTCCAGTGGCAGAGTCTAGCAAATGAGAGGGGACTGACTAATGTTTCAGTATGGTCAAAAAATTCCAGTGGCTTCCTTGGGGCTCTGTAGGGTTAGGAAAGACAGTGGTTCCCAAAGCCCTTAATAAATGGTGGAAGCCAGTGTCAAGAAAACCAAGCCAGGGACTTTCGAGGAAATTGGGGATCAAAATTGATCAATTTGTGGTACCTGCTGAGTGCTGCCTGTGTGTAAACCACTGTACAATACAATACGTTTTAGAAAATGAGCTGAGATGGAGAGATCCAGGGGGAAGATAACTGAGAAGAAATTTTGTAGTCAAGAGAGGGCTGAAGGTGAAAGGCAGCAGGAACTAGAAAACCAGATAAAACTCAAGTGGGAGCACTAGAAACACCAAACTGTGGTGTCTGAGGCTTCGCATCACCTGTTGGGAGGAGATGAAAAACCAATGATGAAAGGAGGTAAGTGGGATGGGTTCATTAGCCAAAAGTCTGATTAACCAGAGCCTTACGGTGGAGACAAGAGGCTCCAAATACCTGAAAGGAGAAAAATCCATGGAGGGCTCTGGGGTTTTGAGCCTAGTCTGAGACTGGGCAACCTGGCAGAGCCATCACCATCTCCAGATTATATTCATTCTTTATTTAATTGTATTTATTGAGCACTTACTGTGCGCAGACTATTGTACTAAGCACTTGGGAGAGTACAATACAACGATAAACAGGCAAATTCGCTGCTCACAACAAGATTGCAGTCTAAAGAGGGGGAGACAGACATCAATATAAATAAATAAATGACAGATATGTACATAAGTGCTGTGGGACTGGGAGGGGGAATGAACAGAGGGAGCAAGTCAGGGCGACGCAGAAGCGAGTGGGAGAAGAGGAAAGGCGGGGTCTGGTCTCGGACGGCCTCTTGGCGGAAATGTGCCTTCAATAAGGCTTTGAAGGGGGGGGAGAGTAATTGTCTGTCAGATTTGAGGAGGGAGAGCGTTCCAGGCCAGAGGAAGGATGTGGGCAAGGGGTCAGCAGCGAGATAGGCGAGACTGAGGCACAGTGAGAAGGTCAGCATTAGAGAAGCAAAGTGTGTGTGCTGGGTTGTAGTAAGAGAATAGCAAGGTGAGGTAGGAGGGGGTGAGATGGTGGAGTGCTTTAAAGCCAATGGGATGGCAGTTTTGGTTGATGTGGAGGTAGATGGGTAACCACTGGAGTTTTTTGAGGAGTGGGATGACATGCCCTGAACTTTTTTTGCAGAGAAGTGATCGGGGCAGTAGAGTGACTGGAGTGGGAAGAGGCAGAAGGCTGGGAGGTCAGTAAGGAGGCTAATTCAGTAATCCAGGTGGGATAGGATGAGTGCTTGTATTCACGTGGTAGCAATTTGGATGGAAAGGAAAGGGTGGATTTTAGCAATATTGTGAAGGTAGGACCAACAGGATTTAGTGATGGATTGAATATGTGGGTTGAATGAGAGAGAGGAGTCAAGGATAACACCAAGGTTATGGGCCTGTGAGACAGAAAGGATGTTGGTGCCATCTACAGTGATTGGAAAGTCAGGAAGAAGAGAGGGTTTGGGTGGGAAAATAAGGAGTTCTGTTTTGGACATGTTTAGCTTGAGTGATGGGAGGACATCCAAGTAGAGATGTCTTGAAGGCAAGAGGAAATGCAAGACTGCAGGGAGGGAGTGAGATCAAGGCTGGAGATGTACATTTGGGTATCATCTACATAGCAGTAGTAGTTAAAGCCATGGGAGCGAATGAGTTCTCCAAGGGAGTGGATGTAGATGGAGAATAGAAGGGGACCCAGAACTGAACCTTGAGGGACCCCCCACAGTTAGGGGGTGGGAGGCAGAGGAGGAGCCCGCAAAGAAGACTGAGAATGAATGGCCAAAAAGACTATTTGATGTTTGGTTCTAACTTCCCCACCCTCACCCCTCCCACTACAACGTGTAACTCTCCCTCCTTCAAAAAACAAATAAACGAACAAAAAACTCCCACAACAAAATTAAAAAAAAAAAAAAACACCCCAAAAAACACTATGGGCAGCTGGACCATACCAGTTGGCCCCAGTATCTTCTGGGGTTCCCTGGTTAGGCATTTAGAACTGATCATCTGCAGTCGTCTTCTCATTATATTGTTCAGTGCCCAAGGTTTAGGGGCTTAGCCTGTGTCCAAAGATGAACTAATCCCTGTAACGTTTGTGGGGGGCTAAGTCAGAGTTGGGAAAACAGAACTCAAGAATCTTGATTACCCAACTCCCTATACCTCTCCCTTTCCATTCCAGACCACTATGCTGGTACTGTCAAGCTGGCCTCTTAAACCAACACAAAGAGATAGGAATGGAAACAGTTCCAGTGAAGGAGCAATTGAGCCCTGGTTGGCAGGAAAAGGTAATCAATCAATCAATCAATCACAGTATTTATGGAGTGCTTACTGGGTGCAAAGCACTGGACCTATGCCATACAGCACATACATGCACTTGAGTTCCCCTTCTTCCCGATGGACTTGTTTACAGATCAGCCCTATGAGCCCTCCAGCTGCTCCTTACCTGCATTGCCAAGCTGTTTATAAAACCGATACTCCAAATGAAGCTGTGGGGCTCTGGATTTTATAGGTTCCTTGAAGGGATAAAAAAAAAAAAGAGGCGGAAGTTAAGCCAACAGGATCAACAACTTTATCTCAACTATCAAGAGCTGATTACTGTTTAGCATAGCTATCTTTAGGCAATGAAATGGTAGCTTTATTCAACCTGGCTCTATATTCAACTGAGAAACAGCTCTGGAGAGGGTTTTTTTTTCTCCCTACGGAGACAACACAGAGAGACTGATGTGTCTTGTAAAGCAGCCTCTGAAAAGAAAAAGTTCAGGAAAAATATGTCTCCTGGAGCAATTCCTTAAAATTTTCATTATATCCCTGTCATCCTCTTCAACCATATTGACCCAGGCCTACTGTGTGCGCAGCACTGTATTTAGGGCTTGGAAGACAGGCAGAAGTAGAAAAATTAACCCCTGCCCCTGAAGAGATTATGGTTTAATGGGGGGAAGACAAGCTGACGAATAACCGCTGTTTTGAAAGTGCGAGATGTGATCAGTAAGGGACTGGCAATGCGTTAAGCACTGCTCAAACCTCAGTCAGACCTGCTGAACATTCAAATTGGATGGAAGAGACATCAGTAGAATGTAACAAGGGAGACACCCACAAGGGTGGTGGCATAGAGTAGACTAGGTGAAAGAGAACACTTCATTGTGGGGCAGAGTGGGGAGATGATCTTAAATGATAATCTTATGCCACCACATTAGAAATGGGACAGTGGGGGGTTGGGGAGGGCGAGAGACAGCAGGGAGGGAAGGAGAAAGAGAAGGAAGGGGGAGGAGGAGGAGGGCGGGGAGGGAGGAAAGGAGGCAGGGAGTCCCAGAAAAATTCTGACTCTGCCAATAGGGACCTCACGAAGACCACTTTCACTTTTGCTCATGTACTTTTCTCAAATTTCCCATTTTCTTATTTAGAGAGCCAAAAAGAAGCACATTCAAAGTCTTCTGGATTTTTTAAAGAGAAACCTAGGGAGCCTGTGTTATGAGACCCAAAAACTTACAAGGGGATTGCCTGCCTCTAAAGTTAGTCAACTCGAGGGTGTTTCCAGGGGCATGAGGCACAAAGGGGAAATGGGAAGGAAGATTCAGAAGTGTCCTTCATTCTGACAAATGTAGCATTTTGGTCCAGATCAGAAGCTAATCTCCTGGTGCCTAGAACATAACTGTTCCTGTTGCTCCTTCTGCTTTAAAATGGGCTCACAAAAGATGATGAGAGTCTCTCATCGAGAACGACAGATCAGCCTCAGTCCTGAGACTTCAGGACAAAGAACCTGCAGTGAGGAACTGATTAGAGTGATCAGTTTGCTTATGGCCACTTGTACTCTCTCGTCCGTGCCAGGCACAGAGGTCACCGAGGAAGTGGGCAAGCAGGAGCACAGCACACTGTGAACCAAGTGCTCACAAGTAAGCTGTGTAGCCCAAGGGAGGGTATAGGGATTGCTTCTCTCCATCAGGCCAGGAAATCAGCTCAGAATTGTACATTTCATGTCTGGCTCTGATACAATACATATTTAATAATAAGTATAACAATAACAATAACTGTGGTATGCGTTAAGTGCTTACCATGTGCCAAGCACGGTACTGACCGATGGGGGTAGAAACAAGATAATCAGGTCCCACCTGGGCTTCACAGGCTAAGTAGGGAACAAGTATTGAATCCCCATTCTGTAGATGGGGGAACTGAGGCACACAGAAGCAATGTGACTTCCCCAAGGCCACATAGCAGACAAGTGGCAGAGCCAGAATTAGGCAGATAATTTATAAACATCTGTCCATTTTCCAACATGGCATCAGTATCCATGAATGTGAGCAATGGGACTGAGAACCTCTATGAGCGGCCAATGGTCACTTTCACACTAACACAGGGATTCAGTCCTTTGGTTTGCTGACACCAATGCCAGCCCAGTGTTGGTTGTAACTCAGTTTCCTAATTCACTTTCTCCCAACACTTGCCTTCTAGAATATACCCAAACCATATTATTTGAGACTGTGCTTTCAGGTGTTTTGGAAGTGTTTCTTCTGTCCACCCTGACTGTGGTCACACTACTTCTACTCAACATATTGTTTGGCATTTATTCTCCACACATGTTCGATCCAGCGGAGACTGCTACAACAATGAAGAAGGCTGACTACACTCTAGCATTCTGTTGGTGGTACTTTCAATGTAAAAAAAAAAAATGGCTTGTGGCAATGCTGATGAAACTGAGGAATAATCAGGATATGATATCTATAACTGGTTCAGTGGGCTTACTACTACCAACACCAGTCTGGATTTTCAGATTTAACCTTGGTGCTACAACCCGGCAGCCACCAAAAGACATGCCGGCCTTCTCGATTCAATTGGCTACTTCTTTGTAAGTAAGCAAGAGACTTGTTTTTCACTGCCTCACCCAGGAAAGTCGTGATGGGATGAGCACTGCCTCAATGCTGGTGAGCTGGCTACATTCCAGGATCAGCAAGACTTGGTGATCTCATCTCACAATTTGATGGTGAATATGGCTCGTGCACGACAACGATGAAATCGCTCTAGAGGCCGAATGTGCTTTCTGGGAGTGATCCTGTGGTCCTGTGATCCTCAAAGTCACATAGGTTGGCCAGCACTACAGCATTGTAGACCTTCGACTTCTCCAAACTCTGCTGTCGCCCAAAAGCCATGCTGACTTTTAAAAACAATTCTGTGTTCTACTTTATCTATCCATGCGTTATTGAATAATGTACTGTCTGGGTAGCAGGCTTTGGTGACAGCATTAAGTTTTGATTGCCAATGAAAAACTTGGGTTGCGTTGAGGGTTTCCAGGGTACAGACTGGGTATAGAACCTTGGATTCCTTCAGGCTTTATGGTCAGGCAACAGTACTCTGCTTCCTCCGAGAGGCAACTAATAATAATTGCCATGTCTTTTTGTGTGGGAGGTAGAGCAGACAGCAGACTTCGGAAATTACTTGATGACTACCTCAAATATGTTTGATGATGCACTGAAAGCATTTCAGCTACTGAAAGCTGATGCGCTGAAAGCTGATGCACTGAAAGCATTTCTGGGTAGATCAGAAAAATATTCGGACACCAACTTCCAGGTCCTTCATTGCATCCTCAAGTACGGCCAAGTCAATCAAACAGAAGTATTTACTGAGCACTTACTCTGCGCCGAGTACTGAACTGAGTTCTCGGGAGAGACTAATATAGTGGGCATGATCCCTGGCTTCAAGGAGCTTACGATCTAACAAGGGGGAATGGATGCAAAAATAAATCATAGGTAGAGGGAAGCCACAGAGTGAAAAGATATGACGGGAGAGTTCTTCTGGAGGAGATGGGATTTCCCAAGAGCCTCGGAGATGGGGAGAACAGTGGTCTGCCGGACAGGTACGGGTGGAAGATTCCAGGCAGGAAGGAGGGCATGAGCGAGAGGTTGGCAACAAAGGAGATGAAAACGGGTACAGTGAGTAGGTTGGCTCGAGAGGAACGAAGCAGATGAGCTGGCGTGTCGTAGGAGAGAAATGAGCATAAGTAGTGGGGAAAAGACTGAGTCCCTTGAAGCCAAAGGCCACGAGTTTACATTCGACGCACAGTGAAATGGGCAACCAGTGGAGGATTCTGAGAAGTGAAGATATGTGCGCAGAATGGTGTTTTAGAAATATGATCTGGGCAGCAAGAGGTCTGCGAGGAGGTTGCTTTGGAAGCTGGGATTATGCTTGGATCGGTGTGGTGGCCCTTTGGGTGGAAAAGAAGAGATGGATTATGGAGATATGAAGGAAGAACCAGCAGGATTTGGTTGACAGACTGCATATGTGGGTTGAAAGAGAGAAGAGTTGAGCCCAAGGCTGCGGTTTGAGAGATGGGGACGGTGGTGGTGCTGTCAAGAGTGACGGGAAAGTTAAGGGGAGAAGATCTGGAAGCCAATAATTTTGGACAGGTTAAGTTTGAGGTGCCGGTGGGACAACCAAGTAGAAATGTCCTGGAGGCAGGAGGAGATAGGTTAGGGCTAGTGAGGTAGATTTGAGAGTCATCTCCACAGAGATGGTAGTTGAAGCCAGGAGAGAAGATGAGCTCCCCAAGTAGGTGACAGGCATGGAATAAGTTAGACTGGGGGGGGACAGCTTTTCATTTTCAATGTGTGAGGAAACTTGGGCTACAGTTTTGAAGGGGTGAGGGGTGAAAGAGGAGGGAAAAAAGTGGGGGAGATAAGGAAGAATGGGAGAAGGAGGGAAAAGAGGGAAAGGGAGGGAAAAGAGGACAGGGGAAAAAGAAAGCAGGGAGAGGGGGAGAAAGGGTAGAGGGCACTTACCCTCTGCTCCTATGCCATCTCCTCCTTCGCCACCACTGCTGTCACCACAGCTATTCTGACCAGCCAAGTGGCAGCAGCAGCTCCAGAATCCCAACACCTGTTTTGCCCTCAGAGCATCCTCCGAGCTGTCTGGGGGTTTTGGAGGGAAGGGAGCATATGCTTTTCCTCACAGGACTTAGGCCTGGGGGTGAGAGGGAGCCTCTGATCTGGCCCTGGAGCCTGATGGGGTGGAGATAAACGCTGCAGGCATTAGGGCCGGCCAGGGGCTGTGGTCTACCAGCTGGGAGGCAAGCAAGGGAGCTGACTTCTTGGATTTATTTTGCTGCCACTTTCTACTTTCAGAGGGTGCCCCAAAGGCCACCAGCTTTGCCCCCTGGGTGACAATCCCATCGGGACAATGGCTCCTCTCACCCCCTGGTTTGGACAGCACTCAACTTACCACATAGTCCTGCTTTTGGAAGGGGAAAGGGCCATCCCAGATGCCTTCAACTCTGACTCGACCTACAGGACAGTTGTTGAGTAGCCTGAGGATCTTGGTGAACTTCTCAGGGCAGCCAAATGAACTTAATCACTGCCAGGGCCCAGGTCTGCTGCTGGTGTCAAATGCTTTTTTAAGTTCGCCAAATGCAGTTCAGAAGTCTTGGTGCTGCTCCCTGCATCTATTGGGCTGCAAAGATATGGCTGGTGTGATGGATTCTGGGCTGAAGCTAGACGGGGATTCAGTAAGTGAATTGTTAACTACGATCTTCAGAAGCCCACCCAGAAAGAACCTTGCTGGCAGGGGAAAGCAGTGAGATGCCCCAGTAGTTTCAGTCGGCTCTCTTCTCTTTCTTCTTGAAGATGGTGATCGTGATGGCATCTTTGACGTCTTGCGGCCTTTCTTCAGTGTCCAGTGTGCTGAAGAAAAACCCGCACTTATGTCTAAGCATTATATCCCTCCACACAGGTAGATTTTTCAAGAATGCCTTCGCATCCAAATTCTTTACCATTTTCAGGTCTTTGACCGCAGTAGTAGTAATAAATGACACTTATTAAGCACTTACTGTGTGCAGAGCCCTGTACTAAGCATTGGGAAAGAATACCCAGGTGGGACTTAGACCCAGTCCCTGGCCCCCAGGGGGAGAAGGGAATGGCAATAGACACATAAGTAACTTCCTCCCAAATTGGGAGTTATGCCCAAGCCTTCATACTGTAGCCAATTTTCAAATGCTTCAAAAGCTTCACCCTCAGGGTTGGAAAGGGTGTTCAAAAGATCACTGTGGTGGTCTTGCCATCTCAAAAAGATTCTCTTTGCCTCCCTTGAAGGTGGCTCCATCCGACCAGCGTCATGGTAGTCTGCATGGGATCACGAGAGCTTCTTTGGGGATGAATCCCAGTTTGGTAGTGATCGGCAGTAGATCCTAGATCTTTTGAGCCTGAGCCTCCCAACATTTTTTAGCTTCACTTGCAGGTCATGTAGTGGATTTCTGTAGGTCTCTCTGTCAGGAACATGGGCAGCTACGAGGTTTGGATGATGCGTGTCTTACTTCACTGCAAATAGCTTGTAAGTCTCTGAGTTACTTTCAGTGAGCCAATCTTTGTCCCTTGGTCAAATCCAGTCGCAACGGCATTCTGGCAGCTTTGGGATACGCCCAGGTGTTTTTCACGCCGATACTTGTCAACAGACTTCCTTGGCCCCATAGGACTGCTTCTGCCATCTCCAAAAGCTGGACATCAAGCCATCTGGATGACTTGGATGCCTCTTTTTGACACGTTGGCTGTATCGGTAATAGTGGTGGCAATAATGTATTCATTAAGCATTTAATGTTTGCCAAAAGCACTGTGCTGTGCATTGGGGTAGACCCAAGATAATTAGGCTGAACACTCTCCCTGTCCCATATGGGGCTTGCATTCTAAGAGCAGATACCTTATCCCCATTTAACAGATGAAGAAAATGAAGCACAGAGAAGGCAAGTGACTTGCCTCAGGTCATGCAGCAAGCCAGTGGCAGAGCTAAGACCAGAACCTGGGTCTGCTGACTCCCAGACCTGTGCTCTTTACACTAGGCCACGCTGTCTTCCTTGCTAGCTCAAATATGGAGTGTACACCAATGGTCAGTTCAGTGAACTGCAAGTCCTGCTGCTGGATGCTCTCCTCTGATCTCAGGCCATCCTGCCCTGTGTGGACTCCCTACCCAACTTCGCCTCTCTTGCTGCATAAATCCTCACCGTCCATTCTATCCTCTGCCCAACACTCAAGTCCCTCAACTCCCTCTGACCATCTTGCAGCACACCTGGATCACCTCCACAGTACACTTCCTTCACTCTTGCCACATGGGGCTGTGGGAGGAAATCCAGGCAGCAGGCCCATTTTAGCCATCACTCAAATTCATCCTCACCTGCTAAAACTCTGCCCTCTCCTTCACTCAGCACCACTACTTCTCTTCCCTTATTGACTCCCATGTCTAGGTTCTTAACTCCCTCCTGAATTCCCCAGTGTCCTGAGCCCCTTGCTCTCACTCCTAATGACCTGGCCAACTACCTTGGGGACAAAACAAGCCATTAGGGGTGACCTCCTCAAAAGATTTCCCCACCTCTTCTGATCCTTCCTACCCCCTTATTCACTCCCTCATCCTTCTCTGCTATATCAAGAGGAGATGTCCCACCAGCTTTCAAAATGTGCCTCCACCACCTATACCTCCAACCCCCATCCCTTCTCACCTCCTAAATATATTTGGGCCCACTCATTTCCCCTCCCTGACTGATATCTTTAACTGTTCACCTCTGATGGCTCCTTCCTCACTGCCTTCAAACATGCCCAGGTCTTTCATCCTAAAAAACAAAATCACCTTCTCTGGACCCAGTAGCATCATCCAGCTCTCGTCCCAACTCCAACAGCCTCCACTTCCTCTCCCTCAACTACCTCACTGTCCCTCTACAATGCATTTTTTTTAACTCCTTGGCTGTAATGAGACCACTTTCTCCAAAGTCACCAATGACCTCCATTTGGCCAAATCTAACTCCCTTCTTGAAACACTATCTAACCTCCTTGCTGGTCTCCCAGCCTCCAACCTCTCCCCGGCTCCAATCTATAGCACGTGTTGCGGCACGG
The DNA here is from genome assembly GCF_004115215.2 of Ornithorhynchus anatinus. Taxonomy (NCBI): domain Eukaryota; kingdom Metazoa; phylum Chordata; class Mammalia; order Monotremata; family Ornithorhynchidae; genus Ornithorhynchus; species Ornithorhynchus anatinus. The sequence continues at coordinate 13,672,958 of NC_041750.1, forward strand.
ATCATCTTTCTGAAGCTTAGCTCGGACCTCATCTCCCCTCTCCTCAAACCCTTCCCCTCCTGGCCTCATGTCTATTTATACCAAGTAAAAAATCCTCCCAATCGGCTTCAAGGCTCTCCACCATGTGGTCCCACCTTACTTACCTGCTCCCTTCCCCCACTGATCCCCAACTCGCTGTCTTCATTCCTCTCAAGCCAACCTTCCGGCTGTTCCACTTTCTCGATTCTCCTACCTCCATCTCCTTGCGCACACTACTCTACTGGCTCGGAACTCCCTCCGTCCCCCTATTAGTCTCACATTTTCTCTTGCCTTCAAGACATCTCTAATTGGATGTCCTTCCATCACCTCAAACTTAACATGTCTAAAACAGAACTCCTTATCTTCCCATCCAAACCCTGTCCTCCCCCAACTTTCCCATCACTGTAGACAGCACCACCATCCTTCCTGTCTCACAAGTCCATAACCTTGGCAATATCCTTTACTCCTCGCTCTCATTCAACCAACATATTCAAACCATCACTAAATCCTGTCGGTTCCACCTTCACAACTTTGCTAAAATCCGCCCTTTCCTCTCCATCCAAACTGCTACCACTTTAATACAGTCACTTATCTGATCCCACCATTGATTACTTTATCAGCCTCCTTGCTGACTTTCCAGGCTCCTGTCCCTCCCCACTCCAGTCCATTCTTCACTCTGCTGCCCAGGTCACTTTTCTACAAAAACGTTCAGGCCATGTTTCCCCACTCCTCAAGAACTTCCGGTGGTTGTCCATCCACCTCCTCATCAAACAGAAATTCCTCACCATTGGCTTTAAAGCACTAAATCACCTTGCCCCACCTCTCCTCGCTACTCTCCTACTACAACCCAGTCCACACACTTCATTCCTCTAATGCTAACCTTTTCGTTGTACCTTGTTCTTGTTTATCTCGCCACTGACCCCTCACCCACTTCCTGCCTCTATCCTCCCCTCCGCCTTCATATCCAACATAATTACTCTCCCCTTCTTCAAAGCCTTATCGAAGGCACATCTCCTCCAAGAGGCCTTCCCTGACCAAGCCCTCTTTTCCTTTTCTTCAACTCACTGCCCACATCGCCCTGACTTGCTCCCTTTGCTCATCTCCCCTTCCAGCCCCAGAGCACTTATGAACATATCTGTAATTTATTTATTTACGTTAATGCCGGTCTCCCCCTCTAGACTGTAAGCTTATGGTGAGCAGGGAATGTGTCTGTTATACTGTACTCTCCCAAGTGCTTAGTACAGTGCTCTGCACACAGTAAGGGCACAAAAAATACAAACATACGATTGACTATCAGACAGACCACAGCTCTTAAATCCCACCTCCTCCCACAAGCCTTCCTCTATTAATTTCCCAGCACCCGAGCTAAATCATCCATTTAGTCAACTCTAGCAGTTATGAATTTAGCTCTTCTTAGCACTCGAGTATACAAGGCTACTTTACTTTTGACCTCTCTAGTTTGTAAATATGTTTACAATGGTCTCCCCCTTTGGAGCGTAAGATCCCTGTGGGCAGCAAATGTGTTACCTCATTATTCTGGACTTCCCAAGCGCCTGGTAACTGTGCACTGCACCAAATGGGCATTTAATAAATACCACCATTACTAATCTTGGTTTTCCTGATACAGTCCTCTCCTGGTTCTCAGTTAAGCAACAGCATTTATTGAGCACTTACTCTGTGCAGAGCCTTGAATCAAGTGCTCAGGAGAATACAACAGATCATCAGGCTCGCCCTTAAAATATCTCCTCCTACCTCCCAGGTTCTGGCCAGCTCTTGCCTCTGCCCCAACCCCCTAACTCCGGGGTGTTCCTCAAGGCTTGGTTCTCCCCAATGCCATGGGGAAGTCATTTGGTTCCATGACCTTAACTACCACCTCTACATGGCCCAGTCCCAAATTTCCTATTTCCTCCTGCCCCCAGGACATCTCTATATTGATGTCCTGGTAAGTGCTTAAAGTTCAGCGTGTCCAATATTGAAATCCTCATCTCACTTTCCAAATCCTCACCTCCTACTATTCTTCCCATCCAAGTTGACACCACCACTACCACCACCCTCCCCAATCCTCCAGCCCATAACCTAGGCATTATCCTCGACTCCTCCATTTCGACCCCCAACATTCAGTCAGTTCGTCATCCACCACAGTTCAAGGATCCGACCCTTCCTCTCCATCCGAACAGCCATCACATTGGTCTGGGGACTTATCAACTCCTGCCTTGACGACTGTATCAGCTTTCTTGCTGACCTCTTTGCCTCCTTGCTCTCCAGTCCATATATTCCCTCCGCTGCCTGGATCATACTTCTAAAGCATTATTCTGCATACATCTCTCTACTCCTCAAAACCTTCCCTCCCCCTTCGCAGCTGGCAGACCACTGCTCTGACCTTCTGAAACCACCTCCCCTCCAGGAGATCACTCTCTCCTCTTGTCATCTGCCCACAACTGCCACTTCAGCACTACTGGTTGACTTAAGAACTCGGGTACTCACACCATGCTGAAGTACCTACACACATCTTTCTACTCTGTTACTTCCTCCAATGGGTAATTTGTTTTGGCGCTGGTCTCCCCTCTTAGACTGTAAGCTCCCTGAGGGCAGGGATCATGTCTATTAATTCTTGTGTACTCTTCCAAGCGCTTAGTATAGTGCTCTACACACAGTAGGAGCGCAGTACGTACTACTGATTGATTGGTTGATGATTAGTCAATGAGATGCCACTGTTAAGACCGCGGGTGCATCCATGACGTGCTGGGAGACAGAAGATAGTGCTGGTGATGATGAGCTGATGTTGGGTGACAAGAAGTAGTACACCACTGTTTTTTAGCTTTCCCAATCCCAAGTGATCTGATGACTTTTTCCACCCTTCCGCCTCACTACCCACCAACGCATTGAAATCTCCCAGGACCATCAGTTTACCAGATTTGGGGCACCAGGGCAATGCGTTTACCCAGATCCTAAGCACACAACCAAATACTCTATGCTTACGCCTGCGTCAGAACACATTGCCCATCTCTGTTAGTGAGAGTTGAATAGACAAGAGTGCAAAATAGAAAAAAAATTTTTTTAAATCTAATGCCCAGATAGAAAAATGACATGACAATTTGCAGCCCAGTTCCCAATGAAAATCTTGAGGGAAGGGTTTCCATAGGACAGCCTGGTCCATAAACTCCTACTTATTGGCACTTTTCATGTGCTGTGTGGGCTGCCTTTACAATCTGTTAATAGTATTTTGACTCAGCATACCTCAGCTCCCGAGTGACTAACTTTCTCAAGGAAATGTGGGAATGTTGGGCAACTGGAAGCCCAGCCTCTGTGGCATCCTCCAGCATGGCTGCACCCATTCACTTCCCCCTTACATCTAACTGTGCAAGCACATCTGCCCATTCTGCCTACTGTTTCCTTTCCCTCCCCTCACCTAAGGTCCTTGAAGCTCTTCAGGTCACTTAAGTTTAGTTGCCACTATCGTTCAGTTGCCCCTGCTTGCAAGCTACAGGAGAGTTCTGTGGGTTAGAGGTGGGGAAGAGATGGGGGTGTCTATTCTTTGGGAAGGTGAAAAGGGGTTGGGTTCTGAGTGTCCTCAATGGCTGTGGGGCTGTCACTTATCCTCACTAGCTGAAGCCCCTTCCATGCTTCCCAGGGCAAAAGAATAACTACCTGACATGCCAGAGTTTGGGCTGCCACGCACAGACCTCTGCTCTGCAAATACTAACACAATGTTGAGAGTAGTTGGGATATCTCCCAAAAGGTTCATGGTGCTCTTCATAGATTCTCTTATTTCTCCTCCCACCAGTACCGTAAGATAGGTATGCTTGGGGCAGGATTTTTAGTTCCCATTCGAACAATGGGCAAACTTACCTTTTCTGGACTCTGGCACTCTATTTCAGTTCGGCTTCTGACCTACCTAATGCCCAGGAGTCCATTTTTCACCATACCTGGTGGCCTGGTCTAGCATGATGGGCTTACGTTCCTCTTCCCCGTTTGCCACGTTTGGAGCCCCCAGCTCTGTTGTGCTCCTACGGCAGGCTGGGGCGGGCTCCCTGGGTGCGGCTCCACTTTCTAAAAACTGAAGTGACCTACTGACCCGCTGTGTGGAGGAACGAGGGGGAGGAGGGGAAGACCCCATTGTACTCCCAAACCCCACAGGAACCTTTGAGCCAGAGGAGGCACTAATCACCTTCCCTGGATACACTAAGGACCTGAGGGACAACTCCACTTTGTCGTGCTCTAACCCAGGACTCCAGAGAGCGTGAGCGTTTCGGAACAGCTACCAAACCTCAAATGTTGCCAAGGAGTGGGGTCCAACATGAGCAGTCCCCTGAGCAGCCTGGTGGGCCTGGTCCCCCCTATTTCGTAGTTAATCTTCTCCATGCCATGAAGAATACAGACCAGGCTTCGAAACCTCCCGCTTCGACTTGAAGTCCCAGCAGCTTGCTCCTGTTTCCCCTAAGGGTGCAACTCTTCAGAAGCTGAAGATGCACACATTTCATCGGGATGGAGGGCAAAGGACTTAACAGTACCTATCTTATCCCAGGCGAACACACAAAGGGATGGAAAAAGAAAGACAAAACAAGACTTACCAATTTGATAGCTACGTATTCATTTGTATAGAGATTTTTTCCTGCAAAAAAGACAAAAAAAGAGAACATGAATACACTTGCGGCAGAGTTTAAATCAGAGCAAATTTCTCAGGTGCCCCACATTAGAAACCAACAGCATTCACCTTAAGTCTCTTTTCAGAATACGTATTAAAGTGTCAAGAAACTGTAAGTCCCAATGTGCCTAGCTTCAACTTCATTAGATATTGGCACAATCCCCCTCCTCTATACCCCACCAAAACCTACTGGCAGAATCCTCAGACAATGCATCAAAGGTTCTTGGGTTTCTGCCATGAAAATATCTTCTTGTTTGGGAGACCCTCTAAAGGTGTAAACCTTGGCATTCTTGAAAGAGCCCCAGAAGGACCACATGTCACTGGGGATGAGAAGAAAAGGTAGGAAGTAGATGGTACAATGAAGGTCCCATAGTGCCTGCTAGAGATTTCCCCACAGCTGAGCAGGATTTTCCCACCTGCTCTCCCTCCGCATTAGACTATGAACCCTGTGTAGGATAGGGATTGTGCCCAACCTACTATTAAGAAACAATCCCTGCAAAACCCAGTTTTACTTGAGGGGCATGCCTTATTGAAGCCACATCTCCTCCTAGAGGCCTTCCCTGGCTAAGCCCCACTTTTCCTCATCTTCCACTCCCTTCTGAGTCGCCCTGACTTGCTCCCTTTGTTCTTCCCCCCTCCTAGCCCCACAGCACTTATGCACATACCTCTAATTTATTTATTTATATTAATACCTGTCTTCTCTCCCCACCCCCAAAGCCTGTAAGCTACTGTGGGCAGGGAATGTGTCTGTTTATTGTTGTACTGTAATGTTGGTATTTGTTAAGCGCTTACTATGTGCAGAGCACTGTTCTAAGCACTGGGGTAGACACAGGGGAATCAGGTTGTCCCACGTGGGGCTCACAGTATTAATCCCCATTTTACAGATGAGGTAACTGAGGCACAGAGAAGTGAAGTGACTTGCCCACAGTTACACAGCTGACAAGTGGCAGAGCGGGGCTTCGAAACCATGACCTCTGACTCCAAAGCCCGGGCTCTTTCCACTGAGCCACGTACTCTCCCATGCGCTCAGTACAGTGCTCTGCACACAGTAAGTGCTCAATAAATATGTCTGAATGAATAAAATATGATTGAATGAATTTGACAAATGAGGAAACAGACACAGAAAAGTCAAATGAACTGCCCAGGGTCATAGAGCAGGCAAGTGGTCGTAGCCTAGTGGAAAGTCAAAGGACCCAGGTTCTATTCCCGGCTCCACCACTTGGCAGCTGTGTGACTTTGGGTGAGTCACTTCACTTTTTTGAGCCTGTTTCCTCATCTGTAAAATTAGGATTCAATACCTGCTCTCCCTCTCCATTCGACTGTGAGCCCCATGTGAGACAGGGACTGTACCCCGCCTGATGATCTATCTACCCCAGTGCTTGTCACATAGTAAGCTCTAGACAAATACCACAATTATTACACAGCGGGCAACTGGAGGAGCTAGGACTGATATCCAGGTCTGCTGACCTCCGTCCTGTGTTCCTTCTGCATCTTCTGTTTTAGACTCCAGGTACCACAAGAACCCCAGCTTCCTCCAAAAGAGCTCCTTGTGGGCAGGGATTGCATCTATCAATGCTCTTGTACTGTTCTTTCCCATACTTTCCCACCAAGCGCTTACTACAAGGCTCTGTGCACAGTAAGTGCTCAATGAATACCACTGATTGATTGACTGATTGATGGATTGAGTGAGCAGGTGGAGAGCTGAGATGAACCTTGATTCAACTCATCCACTGACTGCTGCCCTCCAAACACACAGAAACTGGGGGCACTAGGCCAGGCCCCAGGAAGTAGGATGGGAACAAGCCCAGTGGGCAGAGAGTAAATCAGAAAGTGGAGAGGGCAGACACAACCTTCTTCTACAAGCCCTGTTTCAGATCCAGCAGACCAAGGGAAGTTGCAACTCTAACCCAAAGCCCTGGCTTTCAGTCATTTCAGGGCCTTTTTCATCCACGTCAAGTGGCTCTATGGCCATGAATCGACTAATCTCTGCGGGCCAGAACCTGAGAACACAGCCAGTAAGAATCAGGATTATTCACTAGAGGTAGGTGGTTGGAAGGAGGATAACTTGCCTACAGGGCAGGGAAGAGGAAGATTTAGGGACTGTGATAGAAGGAGGCGATTCAATTGAAAAGTGAGTTAGTCGATAATATTTATTGAGCACTTATTGTGCACAGAGCACTATACTAAATGCTGGGGAGAGTACAATATAACAATATAATAGAGAAGCAGCATGGCTCAGTGGAAAGAGCACGGGCTGGGGAGTCAGAGATCATGGGTTCAAATCCTGGCTCCGCCGCTTGTCAGCTGTGTGACTTTGGGCAAGTCACTTAAACTTCTCTGGGCCTCAGTTACCTCATCTGTAAAATGGGGATTAAGATTGTGAGCCCCACGTGGGTCAACCTGATCACCTTGTATCCTCCCCAGCGCTTAGAACAGTACTTTGCACATAGTAAGCACTTAACAAATACTAATATTATTATAACAATATAACAGACACATTCCCTTCTTAAAGCCTAAAGGGGGAGACACATTAATATAAATAAAATTAATAAAATTATAGATATGTACACAAGTTCTGTTGGGCTGGGAGGGGGGATGACTAAAGGGAATGAGTCAAGGCAGTGCAGATGGGAGTGGGAGAAGTCGTAAGGAGGGCTTACTCAGGGAAGGCCTCTTGGAGGAGATGTGTCTTCAGTAAGGCTTTGAAAGTGGGGAGAGTTCCCCTCAAAACTCCAGCTTCATCCTCCTCAACCCCTTAGAGCCTCCCCTCCAGTAGACTCTTCCTCTCTGGGTGCAGCCTATTTCAAAGAGCCTGGGAGTCAGAAGGCTTGGGTTATAATAATAATAACGCTGGTATTTATTAAGCACTTACTATGTGCAGAGCACTGTTCTAAGCGCTGGGGTATACAGGGTAATCAGGTTGTCCCACATGAGGCTCACAGTCTTAATCCCCATTTTACAGATGAGGTAACTGAGGCACTGAGAAGTTAAGTGACTTGCCCACAGTCACACAGCTGTCATTATGATATTTTTTATGTGCTTACTATGTACCAGGCACTGTACTAAGCACTGGGGTGGATACAAGCAAATCGGGTTGGACATAGTCCCCATCCTGTCACAGTCTTAATCCCCATTTTACAGATGAGATAAATGAGGCACAGAAGTGAAGTGACTTGCCCAAGGCCACACAGACAAATGGCAGAGCTGGGATTAAAACTCATGACCTTCTGACACCCAGGCCTGTGCTCTATCCACTACGCCATGCTCTGCCACTTGCCTGCTGTGTGACCTGGGTCAGGTCGGTTCACTGTTCTGGGCCTCAGTTTCCTCATCTGTAAAATGGGGATTAAATGCCTTCTCTCCCTCTTCGTCAGCATGTGAGCCCTATGTGGGACGGGGCCTGTGGTGGCATTTATCTACCCCAGTGCTTAGCATACAGAAAGCCTTAACAAATACCACCATAATTGCTAGTACTAGAAGTATTGTGGGAACTCACAAACTTTGAGGAACCCACATAATGTTTGGGGGGAAGGAATTTTTTTGGCTTTCCTCTCTGACCGGCTGCTGAACCAGGTGGAAGTGCAGGTCAGCAACCTAACCCTCAAAAATCGCCTTTGGCTTTTGGACACTGAGGGGAGGCGGCTCAAATCCATCTCAATTCCCAGGCTGGAGGCAGTTTCCAGGGAACCTTCAGGGTGCACAAGCCACCTGGAAGCAGGTTGTGAAGGTTGGAGAGCCCCAGTGTCCCCCTTTTTCTCTGGGACAGGTCCGATTAGGGAAGGTGCCCTAGCCTGACTCAAGGCGGGTAACACAGTCCGGGGAGTCTTGGCGTTTGAGTCTCCCAACCACAGGGCAGGGAGCAGCCTTGCCCTAGCAAGACTACATAACTGCAGGCTCCCTGGAGTCAAGCCCAGGATGATTCCCCTTTGAAAGTGACGACAGGGGTAATAATAATAATAATAATAATAATAATGTTGGCATTTGTTAAGCGCTTACTATGTGCCGAGCACTGTTCTAAGCGCTGGGGTAGACACAGGGGAATCAGGTTGTCCCACTTGGGGCTCACAATCTTAATCCCCATTTTACAGATGAGGTAACTGAGGCACCGAGAAGTTAAGTGACTTGCCCAAAGTCACACAGCTGACAAGTGGCCGAGCCTGGATTCGAACCCATGACCTCTGACTCCAAAGCCCGTGCTCTTTCCACTGAGCCACGCTGCTTCTCATGCTGCTTCTCGGGTACATCACAGGGTTGCATTAGGTGGGTTTGGCTAAATCTCTCTCTCTCTCTCTCCTTCCTTCTTCTTTTCTTTCTCTCCTTCTGTCTCTCTCTTTCTCCACCACCCCCCACCCCCCGCAGCCCCCCAGCCCTTTCTTCCCTTCCCCCGCCAAGACCCTGTACCAAGTTCTGAGGAAGATACAAGATGATCAAGTTGTCCTGATAGGGGCACCAAAAGGACACTTGAAGAAACAATGAGATGGTGGTTCTTGAATCTTTTCTCATCTCTAACTTTAACCTCTACCAACCCCTTATAGACATATTCTTGATGAATTTACATAAATCCCCCTAAAGCCTTCGGGTATCTTTGTCCTCTACAATATGCTACGGTAACAGAATGTATATGCTCACCATCCACTGTGTAACCAAGTGCTTGCTTCCTCTCCTTCCTCCATCTCTTGCCATCTATTTCATTGATGTAACTGAAAACATCAGTTACTATATCTCTTTAAAATTCCTCCATCTCTCTAGCCCCACCCTCCTCCTGCCCCCTCTTTAACTCTCTCTTCCTTCTCAGCAGCATCTCAAGAGGTGATCTTCCCCCTCCTCTTGAAAATCTACCCAACCTCCTCACCTGACTTCTCTCCCACATACCTCCTCCCACAAATCTGTGTTCCCCCCAAGACCTACATTCTTTTGACCCCATCCAATTTTCTCATATCATCATGTCCCATTTAGCCTCCATACCCAAACAATCTTCCTTTGATGACCAAATCAACACCCTGAACACCTCTCTCTCTACTGAACTCAACGCACTCACTCCTCTATCCCTTGGTCGATCTCAGACCACTAACCCACAGCAATGGATCATCTCCACAGTCCGCTTCCTTTGTTCTTGTGCATGAGCTGCAGAGCACTGCTGGCAGAAATCTAAATATCAGGCTGAACTTGTCTACTTCAAGTTTATCCTTGCGTGCTTTAACTCTGTTCTCTCCTCTGCTTGGCAAAATTATTTCTCCATCCTGACTGACACTCATGCAGATTGCACTCATCAGTTGTTCCAGACATATAACTCCCTCCTCAAACCACCTGTCCCCTTGCCTCTCCCATCTCTTGCCCCCTGTGACTTGGCCACCTACTTTAATAAGAAAATCAAAACTAACAGGCATGATTTCCCTAATATCTCCCCTGTCCCTCCCCAGTTCCTCCCTTCTCCTGCCCCTTCAACTCTTCCATCTTTCTCAGAATTATCTCAAGAGATCTCCTGGCTTTTCCTAAAATCCACCCCCGCCCCCCACCACCTGAAGACCCGATCCCATCCCTATGCAACTTATCAAAATGCTTCCCCCTCTCTTCTTCCCTCCCTAACCACCATCTTCAACTGTTCGCTCTTCAATGGCTTCTTCCCCACTGCCCATGTCTCTCCAGGCTAAAAAAAAAACCCCTCCCTTGACTCCACACCTCCCTCCAGTTATCACCATCTCCTTCCTACCATTCCTCTCCAAACTCCTTGAGCAAGCTGACTACACCCATTGTCTCCCGTTCCTCTCATCCAATTCTCTCCTTGACCCCCTCCAAATCTGGCTTCTGTCTCCATTCCACTGAAACCACCCTCTCAAAGGTCACCAATGATCTCCTTCTTGCCGAATCCAACGACCGCTACTCCATCCTAATTCTCCACGATTTCTCAGCTGCCTTTGACACTGTCGATCACCCCCTTCTCCTGGAAACGTTATCCAACCTCGGCTTCACTGACACTTGTACTCTCCTGGTTCTCCTCCTATCTCTCTGGCCCTTCTCCTTGGTTTCTTCTGTGGGCTCCTCCTCTGCCTCCCACCACCTAACTGTGGGAGACCCCCAAGGTTCAGTTCTGGGTCCCCATCTATTCTCGATCCACACCCTCGTCCTTAGAGAACTCATTTGTTCCCATGAATTCGACTGACATCTCTTTGCAGATGATTCCCAAAACTACCTCTCCAGCCCTGACCTCTCTCCTCTGCAGTCTCACAATTCCTCCTGCCTCTCAGGACACTCTTCTTAGAAGCTGACTTTCCCATCACTGAAAACATCACCACCACCATCCCTGTCTCACAAGCCTGTAATCTTGGCGCGATCCTCAAGTCATCTCTCTCATTCAACCTGCACATTCAGTCTGCCACCTAATCTTGCCAGTTCTTCCTTCATAACATCTCTAGAATCTGCCTTTTCCTCTCCACCCAAACTGCTACCATGCTAATCCAAGCACTAATCATATCCCACCTTGACTACTGCATCCAATGATCTGGCCACCTATTTCATCACAAAAATCAACACAATCAGGTCTGAGCTCCCCAAAGTCACCCCTCCGCCTCTCCCCTCGCCCCCACCAACCCTCTCCCCTACTTTTCCATCCTTCCCTGCAGTATCCTCAGAGGAGATCTCCTCCCTCCTCGCAAGTGCCACCCCCTCCACCTGCACCTCGGACCCCATTCCCTCTCACCTTATTAAAACCATCGCCCCTGCCCTCCTCCCTTCCTTAACTTCTATTTTTAACCACTCAATCTCCAATGGCTCCTTCCCCTCTGCCTTCAAACATGCCTACGTCTCCCCCATCCTAAAAAAAACCCGCTCTTGACCCCACTTCCCCCTCCAGTTATCGCCCTATCTCCCTACTACCCTTCCTTTCCAAAATCCTAGAACGAGTCGTCTACAATCGATGCCTAGAATTCCTTAACTCCCATTCTCTCCTAGACCCCCTCCAATCTGGCTTCCGTCCCCTCCACTCTACCGAGACTGCTCTCTCTAAGGTCACCCATGACCTCCTTCTTGCCGAATCCAATGGCTCCTACTCCATTCTGATCCTCCTTGACCTCTCTGCTGCCTTTGACACTGTCGACCATCCCCTCCGCTCCAAACAAAAACTCCTCACTCTAACCTTCAAGGGTCTACGTCACCTTGCCCCTTCCTACCTCTCCTCCCTTCTCTCTTTCTACTGCTCACCCTGCACACTCCGCTCCTCTGCTGCCCACCTCCTCACCGTCCCTCGGTCTCGCCTTTCCCGCCGTCGACCCCCGGGCCACGTCCTCCCGCGGTCCTGGAACGCCCTCCCTCCTCACCTCCGCCAAACTATTTCTCTTCCCCTCTTCAAAACCCTACTTAAAACTCTCCTCCAAGAGGCCTTCCCAGACTGAGCTCCCCTTCTCCCTCTACCACCCCCCCTTCACCTCTCCGCAGCTTAACCCTCTTTTCCCCCGATTTCCCTCTGCTCCTCCCCCTCTCCCTTCCCATCCCCTCAGCACTGTACTCGTCTGCTCAACTGTATATATTTTCATTTCCCTATTTATTTTGTTAATGAAATGTACATTGCCTTGATTCTATTTAGTTGCCATTGTTTTTACGAGATGTTCTTCCCCTCAACTCTATTTATTGTCATTGTTCTTGTCTGTCTGTCTCCCCCAATTAGACTGTAAGCCCGTCAAACGGCAGGGACTGTCTCTATCTGTTGCCGACTTGTTCATTCCAAGTGCTTAGTACAGTGCTCTGCACATAGTAAGCGCTCAATACATACTATTGAATGAATCAGTCTCCTTGCTAATCTCCCTCTCCAATCCATACTTCACTCGACTGCCCGGATCATTTTTCTAAAAAACTGTTCGGTCCATATCACCTCACTCCTCAAAAACTCCTCAATAGTCTGTCCGTCTCCCCCGATTAGACTGTAAGCCCGTCAAACGGCAGGGACTGTCTCTATCTGTTGCTGACTTGTTCATTCCAAGCGCTTAGTACAGTGCTCTGCACATAGTAAGCACTCAATAAATACTATTGAATGAAAAACCTCCAGTGGTTTGTCCATCCACCTCTGTACCAAACAGAAACCCCTTACCATCAGCTTTAAAGCATTCAATCAGCTTCCCCCCGCCCAACCTTACCTCGCTGATTGCCTACCACGACACAATCTACACATTTCACTCCTCTAACACCAACCGACTCTTGGTATCTTGATCTTGTCTTTCCCGTTGCCAAGCCCTTGTCCACATTCTCCCTTGGGCCTGGAACTCCCTCCCACTTTGTGTATAACAGACCACTACTCTCTCCAACTTCAAAGCCCTTCTAAAATCACATCTCCTCCAACAGACCTTCCCTGACTAAGCCCTTCTGCCGCGCCTATGCATTTGGATCTGTACCCCTCAAGCTCTTGATATTCACCCCACTCCCAGAGCACTTATGTACATATCCTTACACTCTCCCATTTCCCCTAGCTGTAATTCATTGTAATGTCTGTCTTCCCCTGTAAATTCTAAACTCCTTGTGAGCAGGGTTCACATCTACCAACCCTATCATATTCTCCCAAGCACTTAGTACATGCTCTGCATACAGGGAGCACTCAATACACACCACTAATTGATTGGCATTGACATTTGACATCGTTATACTCTGTCATTTCCCCTGTAATTTATTTTAATGTACATCTGGTCCACTAGACTTAAAAGTCCTGAAGGTAGGAATCGTTTGTGCCAACTCTGTTGAATTTTCCTTTTCCAAGCTGTTGGTACAGTGCCCTGCAAACAGTAAGCACTCAGTAAATGCCAGTGGATTGATTTTGTTAGATTTGAGCCCATCAACCTCTAGTTTTAGAGTGCTCTCTCATTCTGGTTTGTGGAATTTGCTGAGCAATAATTCTGTCTTCTCCCCATTTTCATACTTCATGATTTTGCAGGTTTTAATCATGACCCCTCTTGGCCTTTGTCTTTCCAGGCTGCAAAGTCCCAATCTTTTCAGTCTACCCTCATACGGAAACTGCTCCATCTCAGTCCTATCATCCATCTTCTCCATATGTTCCACTTGTAATGAGCTTCTCCAGAGGCAGCAACCAGAATTGCATACTGTAATCCAGGTGTAAACATAGAGCTTGGTTTATAGAGTGACAAAACTATGGTATTAGGCAGTTTGGCAGCCACCACACAATGAGCTGATGATTTGAAGGCACAGCTAACAATGACTGTGAGATCGCTTTCCTGATTCATGTCTGATAGCTCACAGCCCATCGTCAGACAGTTACAATTCCTCATTGAAGATTCTTAGTTAGAAAGTCTCAGGCCTAAGATTCGTCTTTCAGTCTCAAAAGGGGACCCCATTATACTTTGGATTATTTTTCCCTTAAATGAATGGCTAGTGCAGAGTAATTGTCAAGCAAAATGAACTAGAAACTAAGCCAAACAAAGGGAATTTAGCTGAGCCTGGCAGATCATTAGGAGTAAGTGTTCAATAAATATGACTGATTCTTACTGTGTGCAAAGCAGTGTATTACGCACTGAGTTGGTAGTCAGGTTCCCCATCTACAATGAGCTTACAAGCTAGAGGGGGAGACAGGCAATAATATAAATAAATTATGGATATGTACATAAGTGCTGTGGGGCTGAGGGAGAGGTGGATAAAGTAACTGTAAAAAAAAAATTCAGCAATGTGCCTCAATTGAAAAGACGGAACAGCCTAGTTACTAAATGGAGAGCAAGAGTTCTCCAGTGAGATCCCAGACTGTGCAGCAACTTTCACTGTAGGGTAAGGAGTAAGGAGTAGGGTAAGCTTCTTCCTGTGCTCCCCCATCTGCCCTGGTTCATCCCCATCCCTGGGGCAGTCGCTGGAGGCTGAGATGGAGAAGGGGGAGATGAGGGCACAGCTGATAAAATTATTTTTAAAAAACAAACTAAAACCCTTTAAAGAGCCAGTTAATGATCCTAGTTCAAGCTGGTGGGGAAAGGGGAGGAAAGAGGGCATGACTGGGGCGACCACTGGGAAGAAGTCTTTCTAAGTTGAATTTTTAGACATGAGGCAAAAAATATGAATTGATAATCAGAAAGTCACTCAACACCAATGAAATAAGAAGAAAGCTGTTTCTCGTAATCCCAGCAGAAAAAAATCCTTGAATATGCTTCTAAGTGCAGGGAGGGGAGGGGGTATGCTGGGGTGCAAAGGAAGCAGAGTGGGTCAAATTGGAAGCACAGAAAAAGAATTACTGTCTGCAAAAAAGTACTTTTCCAAGAGAATTTGCTATGCAGAGGGAGAAGCTGAAGATGTAAGCAGTGTGAACCCAGATTGCTGCAGCCTCAGAGAAATGGATGCAGCCTCTTTTTTAAAAAAAATTATAGGGCTACAGAATGAGTAATTTCCCCATTCCTGTAATTTAACTGCCTCTGCACCCCCACCTGCTTCAAGTAGCAAAAGAATTTCATAGATTTCCTTATTGCTTTTCACTTCTGCTGTCATGATGATAAAAATCAAAATCAAAAATAAATACCCAAAAAGCAGACTCAATTTCTGGTCTACTTGTAGAACCAAGGCACTGGGATGAAAGGCAAAAAGTTCTGTCTGAAGCCAGTGGGAGAAAACACATACACTCACCCAATACAGCTGGGTAGAACAGGACTGTATATTTACCTGAAATTCATAGCTGATACAAAATTCTCAGTTGAGAAAATGGTTTAAACCTGACCAAACGTTTTACCAAGTAGCAAAACGAACTGGTTTCAGTTTGTTCGTTTGTTTCTATGGAATTTGTTAAATGCTTACTAAGTGTCGAACACTGTTCCAAGCACTGGGGTTGATACAAGTTAATGAGATTGAACACAGGCCTTGTCCCACTTGGGGCTCACAGTCTAAGTAGGAGGGAGAACAAATATTTAATCCCCATTTTGCCACTGAGGAAACTGAGGCACAGAGAATCTACCTTACCAAGATCCCACAGCAAGGAATTGGCAGAGCCAGGGTTAGAATCCAGGTCTTCTGACTAGGACGGTGCTCTGCACAAAGTAAGCACTCAATAAATACGAATGAATGAATGAATGACTCCCAAGTCCGTGATCTTTCCACTACATAATGCTGCTGCAGTTTCTCCTTTTATCCCCACAACCCACTTTCTGCATAAGAATTAGTAATGGGACTCGAAGGAAAGCATTCAGAGGCAGAAGAAACAGCAAAGGGCTGGGATAAGCCACAAATTGGATAATCAGCCACTGTCGATTTGTGGCTCAAAGAGTTTCGACAACAGATGGCAGAGGTCCTGGAGCCCAGTTTAATACAATATTTACAGGCATAATACAAACTAAAAAGGAGCCATCTCATGGCCTAGGACAAGTAATGATGTACTCACGTTGAGTAGCAAAATGGGCTTATTCACTCTACCACTTGGCTATGTTCAAAGGAGAGATTGAGCTGGTTAGGGAGGAGCACAAGAGGGTCTTTTTTTCCATATTTATTTTGTAGGCCTGGCTTTTGGCATTTTGTAAAAAAATACAAAACAAAACAAAAGAAAAAAACCCTCTGCCAAGCTACTCCTCCTTTGGGGAATCTGTTTCTATTTGAAAATTCATTTCCAGTTTTGCTGACTCAAATGGGGGGGGGGGGGTGTTTGTGCGTGTGTGTGTGTGTGTGTGTGTGAGAGAGAGAGAGAGAGAGAGAGAGAGAGAGAGAGAGAGAGAGAGAGAGAGAAACAGAAAATATAAGCCAAATACAAGGCAAGGCCAAAGGAGCAAAATGGAACCAGCACAGATGACAGAGAGGTGAAGAATATATCAAATGATAAATAACTTTTATGCCTCTCCAGATTCCCTGAGGGAGTTGTCTTCCCCAGCTGCTTCCACTTCTCCAGTTCCCTCCACCCCTCCAATCTTGGTTTCCACCCCCTTCGCTCCACGGATACTGCCCCCGCTAAAGACAACAATAACCTACTTCTTGGCCAAATTCGATGGCCTCTACTCCATTCTAATCCTTCTCAACCTCTCAGCTGCATTCCATACTGTGGACCACCTCTTTTCTATGGGGGAAAGTGCACAGGCCTGGGAATCAGAGGACCTAGGTTCTAATCTTGGCTCTGACACCTGTCTGCTGTGTGACCCTGGGCAAGTCATTTAACTTCTCTGTGCCTCCATTTCCTCACCTGTAAAACGGGGGTTAAGACTGTGCGCTCCATGTCAGACAGGGACTGTATCCAACCAAAGTATCGTGTATCCACCCCAGCGCTTAGCACAGTGCCTGGTATATAGTAAGCACTTAACAAATACCACAATTATTATTATATCCAAATGGCTATCATGCTGGTACAAGCTCTCATAATATCCCGACGGGATTATTGTGTCAGCCTGCTCTCTGATCTCCCTTCCTCCTGTCTCTCCCTGCTCCAGTCTATTCTTCATTCCGCTGCCTGGATCATTTTCCTACAGAAACACTCTGGGCATGTCACTCTCCTCCTTAAAAACCTCCAGCGGTTGCCTATCAACCTCTGCATGAAACAAAAACTCCTCACTCTGGGCTTCAAGGCTCTCCATCACCTTGTCCCCTCCTACCTCACCTCCCTTCTCTCTTTCTACTGCCCACCCCGCACGCTCCGCTCCTCTGCCGCTCACCTCCTCACCGTCCCCCGTTCACGCCTATCCCGCTGACCTCTGGCCCACATCTTACCGCTGTTCTGGAATGCCCTCCCTCCTCACCTCCACCAAACTAACTCTCTTCCCCTCTTCAAGGCCCTACTGAGAGCTCACCTCCTCCAAGAGGCCTTCCCAGACTGAGCTTCCCCTTTTCCCTCTGCTCCCTCTCTGCTTCCCCTCCGACCTCTGCTCCCTCCCCCTTCCCTTCACCTCCCTTCAGCTAAGCTCTCTTTCCCTCTGCTCCACCCCTCTCCCTTCCCCTCCCCTCAGCACTGTGCTCATTTGTATATATTATTATCCTATTAATTTTTTTAATGAGGTGTACATCCCCTTGATTCTATTTATCGTGATTATGTTGTCTTGTTTCTGTCTGTCTCCCCCGATTAGACTGTAAACCCGTCACTGGACAGGGATTGTCTCTATCTGTTGCCCAACTGTACATTCCAAGCACTTAGTACAGTGTTCTGCACATAGTAAGTGCTCAATAAATACTACTGAATGAATGAATGAACCTTGGCATTACACTTGATTTGTCTCTCTCATTCAATCGTATTTATTGAGCGCTTACTGTGTGCAGAGCATTGTACTAAGCACTTGGGGGAGTACAATCTAACAGAGTTGGCAGACATGTTCCCTATCCAAAAAGACGCTTTTAGTCAAGGGACTACACTAGAGGAACTATGCTGGTTACACATTCAATCTGTCACCAGATCCTGTCAGTCCTATCTTTACGGCTTCTCTAAAATCCACCCTTTCCCTCCATCCAAACTGCTACCACCCTGATCCAAGCACTTTTCCTACCCCACCTTTACTACTGCATCTGCCTCCTAGTTGACGCCCTTGCCTCCTGTGTCTCCCCATTCCAGTCCATACTTCACTCTGCTGCCCAGACCACTTTTCTAAGAAACACATTCAGTCCATGGTTCCCCACTCCTCAAGAACCTCCAGAGGAAGCCCATCCACCTCCACATCAAACAGAAACTCTTTACCATTGCCTTTAAAGCACTCAATCAGCTCACCCTCTCCTCCGTTGCTTCACTGATCTCCTACTACAACCCATCCTACACGCCTCTATTACCAACCTATTCACTGTACCTCCATTTTGTCTGTCTCGCGGATGGCTCCTCGCCTAGGTCATGCTTCTTGTACAATGGACTACCACTCTCCCCACCTACGAAGACTTATTAAAATTACATCTCCTCCAAGAGATCTTCTCCAACTAGGTCCTCATTTCCCCTATTCCCTCTCTCGTTGCCTATACGCTCGGATATGTATCCTTTAAGCACTCGGTATTAACCCCACCCTCAGATCCACGGCATTTGTATCTTGTCTTATGCTGTCGAGTTGTCTCCGAACCATAGCAACTCCACAGACACATCTCTCCCAGAACTCCCCACCTCAATCTGTAAACATTCTGGTAGTGTATCTATAGTTTTCTTGGTAAAAATACGGAAGTGGTTTAATAATAATGTTGGTATTTGTTAAGCGCTTACTGTGTGCCGAGCACTGTTCTAAGCGCTGGGGTAGACACAGGGGAATCAGGTTGTCCCACGTGGGGCTCACAGTCTTAATCCCCATTTTACAGATGAGGTAACTGAGGCACCGAGAAGTTAAGTGACTTGCCCAAAGTCACACAGCTGACATGTGGCCGAGCAGGGATTCGAACCCATGACTTCTGACTCCAAAGCCCGTGCTCTTTCCACTGAGCCACGCTGCTTCTCCATTCCCTGTTTACCATTCCCTCCTCCGCGCTCTGCCCTCGACTCTCTCCCATGCCGCTGCTGCCCAGCACAGGTGAATTTTGACCTGTAGCAGATTGCCTTCCACT
This sequence comes from Ornithorhynchus anatinus, assembly GCF_004115215.2. NCBI lineage: Eukaryota > Metazoa > Chordata > Mammalia > Monotremata > Ornithorhynchidae > Ornithorhynchus > Ornithorhynchus anatinus. The sequence continues at coordinate 13,692,066 of NC_041750.1, forward strand.
CGCTAGCCACTGCCCTAACTAGGAATGGAATGGGTACGCCTCTGCTTCACTCTCCCTCTTATAGCCGAGACTGGTAGAGTACTGGAAACTTTCCAGGTGCGATCCTGAGAGGTAGCATTTATGTACACATCCAGAATTTGTATTATCTTTCTCCCCCTCTAAACTACAAGCTGCTTATGGTTAGGAACGTGTCTACCAATTCTGTAGTATTGTACTCTCCCAAGCGCTTAGTACATGGTAAATGCTCAGTAAATACCATTAAGTGCTCAATAAGTATCCTCCCAAAAGTTACAAATGACCCTCTTGCCAAATCCAGTGGCCTCTACTCCATCCTTATCCTCGACCTCTTAGATGCCTTCAACACTGTCGACCACCCCCTTCTCCTGAAAACATTATCCAACCTTGGCTTCACTGACACTGCCCTCTCAGGTGCTTCTCCGATCTCTCTGGTTTCACAATCTCAGTCCCTTTCACAAGCACCTCCTAAAACCTCCACCCTCTAACTGTGGGTATCCCTCAAGCTTCTATTCTCCATTTACACCCACTCCCTTGGAGAACTCGTTCGCTCCCGTGGCTTCAACTACCATCTCTATAAAAGTGATTCCAAATCTATGTCTCCAGTCCTGATCTCTTCCCTTCTCTGAAGTCTTGCATTTCCTCCTGCCATCAGAACATCTCTACTTGGTTATCATGCCAACACCTCAAATTTAACATGTCTAAAACACAACCTTCCCACCCAAACACTGAACTCCACCTGACTTTCCCAAGACTGTAGACGGCACCAACATCTTTCCTGTCTCACAAGCCTGAAACCTTGACGTTATCTTCAACTCATCTCTCTCAGCCACCCCACATATTCAATCTATCATTAAATCCTGTTGCTTCACCTTCACAACATCGCTAAAACTCGCACTTTCCTCTTCATCCAAACTGCTATGTTAATCTTAGCACTTGCCTATTCTGTCTTACTGTATCAGCCTCCTTGCTGACCTCCCTGCCACCTGTCTCTACACACTCCAGTCCATACTTCACTCTGCTGCCCAGATCATTTTTCTACAAAAATATTCAGTCCATGTTTCCCCACTCCTCAAGAACCTCCAGTGGCTGCCCATCCATGACTGCATCAAATGGAAACTCCTTTCCATCAGCATTAAAGCACTCAATCACCACACCCCCTCCTACCTCACCTCGCTGCTTTCCCACTACAACCCAGCCCAAACACTTCATTCCTCTAACGCCAACCTACTCAATGTACCTCAATCTTGTGTATCTCACCACCCTAGAGTAACCTTGAGGGATACCCTTGCCCGTGCCCGGCTTTTGGTCTGGAATGCTCTCCTTCTTCATATCCCACAGACAATCACTCATCCCACCTTCAAAGCCTCTATTGAAGGCACGTCTCCAAGAAGCCTTCAATAAGTTTGTTGTGGGCAGGGGACGTGTCTCCGGACTCTGTTATATTGCACTCTCCGAAGCACTTAGTAAGTGCTCTGCATAAAATAAACACTCACTATATACGATTGATTGATTAAAAGTCCAATCAACTGGAAAGGACGATAAACATTTCATCCAAATATTTACAGATATAGAATTCCTCTGGTTTAAAGACATCACTGCTGGTGAAATTCAGCTGTAACTACATATGTGGTCTCAGTTGGAAAACAGTAACTTTAAACAGTTGAATTTCCCCAAATATATATGGCTTGCAGCAATCGTGTGTGGAGCACCTTGAAATAGAAAAGAATCAATCATATTTATTGAGAGTTTACTGTGTGTGGAGCACTTTAGTAAGTGTTTAAGAGACTATAATATAACAGATTATGTAAACAAGTTCCCTGCCCACAAGGAGCTTACAGTCTAGAGGGACAGACCTTAATATATATAAATTACAGATATATACATAACTGCTGTGGGGCTGAAGGTGGAGGGAATAAAGGGTAAAAATCCAAGTGCAAGGATGATGTGCAAGGGAGAGGGAATAGGGGACTAGGGCTTAGTCAGGAAAGGCTTCTTGGAGGACCTGTGATTTTAATGAGGCTTTGAAGGAGGGGAGAGTGCTGGTCTGTCGGATATGAAGGGGGAGGGCTTTCAGGGACAGAGGTGGAACTTGGGCGAGGGGTTAGCGGTGAGACAGATGAGACAGAGGTACAGTGAGGGTTGTGGCATCAGAGGAGCAAAGTGGGCATGCTAGGTAGAATAGAAATGTACAGAAATCACAGGGGCCCATGAGTGGAGAGGAAGACTGGAGAGACCGTCATCTGATATGCTCCAAGCCCAAACTGCTACAACTTTTGCATCGAAAAGTGGCCTCCAAGCTGCCAACACAGCCAAAAGTTAGACTCAGGGAGAACGAAGACAACCTGCAGAGAAGCCGGAGCAGGAAACTGCATCAGCAATCTCCAATACAAGTAGCAAAAGGGCACTGAAGGCACGGAGATACTGTCTACCAGGCAGCCACTAAGACGTAGTGCAGGGCCAAGCGATGTCACCTAGATTAGGTTAATGCGAATGACTCAAGAGATTAAAAAGTCTACCGGCGGCTAAACAATTACTGCACCAACACATCTTGCAAAACCTCATGACTCAGACAAAAGTGAGGCTTCCGGGAACCTGCATCGTGACATGTAAATTAAGACCAGGAACTAGCGGGGGATGCCAAAGCAAGAGCAAGCCCAGACTAGGCAGGCCACCACGCAATGAACAACTTCTGGCCATCACTGAAGAAGTCACGTGGCCCTTCCCATGCTGTCACACAACCTCTGAAGGATAAGGATGGCTCCAGCCAAGCTGACTTCGGCAGCAGCTCGTGCGGCATGGTTTGCCACAGCCAAGGTTCTGCAAAGCCTCGGAGCATGGGGGTCTTTGGAGAAGAATGTAGCTTTGGCTGGTGAGTCCTTACTTATTGGCTGTGCCCAGTAGCCAATGTGAAGATTCAGATCTTGGCTCACTGAAACGGAGTGAACCCAAATATCCAACTGATTATCAAAAGCAACCCCTTTATTTCTTCAAATGGCGTTTTCCCTCAAAGATCCAAGTTTCTATTGAAATGAATATCCCCCGAATCTCTTCAGCAGAATCAACTGTCCTGGTTGGTTACTTGGGGTCAAGTGAGGGATTCTGCCCAAGAAGATGCACTGAAATGTGCTGCTAAAGAACATCCAGGCTCACAAGCCTGCCAACCTCCATCCATGGGGGAAGCATGATTTCCTTCCGAAAAATGGGTGGGACTAGAGGAAGAAATCCAACATCTACCCAAAAGAACAGGGAATGGAAGATGATCAATTCGTAGTTTTTACTGAGCATTTCCTCTGTGCAGAGCATTGTTCTAAGCAATTGGGAAAGTACAAGAGTTAGCAGGGTTAGTCCCTGCCCTCGAGGACTATACAGTCTGGTGAAGTAGACAGATGCTGAAATACATTATATGTAGGAAGAAGCAACGGAATTAAAAGCTATGGAAATAAGTACTCCAGGGGTCAGGGGGTGAGTACCCAAGTGTCTAGTTGATGTGGAAGTGGTGAAGTGACAGTAGGGAGAAAATATATTGGGAAGATGAGAGATTAATCAGGGAAGGCTTCCTGGAGGAGAGGTGATTTCCAAAATGGCCTTGAAGATGGGGAAAGCAGTGTGCTGGGGTGGCTGATATGTATGGGGTTTTGGAGTGTGCAAATTGTAGGGGGAAATAAAGGAGCAGAAGGACAGGGTGGGGCGGTTGCAGGCAGTGACCCGGGAGTAAATGAAGAAATTACGGTGAGAGGCTCAGATCAAGACAGTTACTAGTGGTGATGGCGGCAGAGACGGCAGCAGCAGCAGCAGCGGAGCCAGAAGAGAGGATCTTGAAAGGCGGAACAAGAACATGACGATCCCATCGCTTCCACAAAGAGTGTCGAAACCACAGATGCAGAAGAACCAAAGGGAACGTCAGGGAATGATCAAAAGCATCAATCACGGTGGGGGGGGAGGGGGCAAGTCTACTTCTCCCACCCCCTGTGCTCACGCTAAAGTACCACCAAGAATGTACCCCTTAAATTGCAGGGAGAGATATTAAAATGAATTACGGATATGTATGCGCAAGGGCAATGCATAAGGGAGAGAGAGTAGTGGGAAGTGAAGACTTAGTCTGGGAAGGCCTTTTGATGGTGATGTGCTTTTAATAAGGTTTTGACGGTGGGGGTGGGGAGAGTGATGGTCTGTTGGACATAAAGAGGGAGAGAGTCCCAGGCCAAAGGCAGGACATGGGCAAGGGGTCGGCGGCGAGATGGATGAGATGGAAGTACAGTGAGTAGGTTGGCGTTAGAAGAAGGAAGTGAGCGCAACGGGTTGTAGTAGAAAGTCAGCGAGGAAGGTAGGAGGGGGCTAGGTGACTGAGTCCTTTAAAACCAATAGTGAGGAGTTTCTGTGTGATGCAGAGGTAGATGGGCAACTACTGGAGGTTCTTGAGAACTGGGGAAAGGTGGACTGAACGATTTTGTAGAAAAATGATCCAGGCAGTGGAGTGAAGGATGGACTGGAGTGGGGAGAAAGCGGAGGAAAGGGGGTCAGCAGAGAGACAGATGCAGTAGTCAAGGCAGGATAGGATAAGTGCTCAGATTAATGTGGTAAAAGTTTGGATGGAGAGGATTTAGCAGATTTTAGCGATGTGGTGAATGAAGGTTGAACTGACAGGATTTGGTGACAGATGAAATGTGTGGTTTGAATGAGAGAGATGACAGAGATGAGTCATGGATAACATCAAGGCTACGGGCTTGTGAGATTGGGAGGATGGTGGTCATTTACAGTGATGAGAAAGTCAGGAGAGAGGGTACGGTTTGGGTGTGATTTTGAGGAATTAGAGAACTGCATCCAAACTGCATCCCAGATAGCAGGGGAAGCCTCTGGGGTCCAGCTAGCCAGTCCTGTTTGTTTTTTTTTTCCTATGGCATTTGTTAAGCACTTACTATGTGCCAGGCACTCTTCTAAGCACTAGGGTAGATGCAAGGTAATCAGGTTGGACACAGTCCATGTCCCACATAGGGCTCAGAGTCTTAGTCTCCCTTTTCCAGATGAGGTAACTAAGGCAGAGAAGAGTGAAGGGACTTGTCTGAGCTGGAACTAGAACCCAGGTCCTTCTGACTCCCAGGCCCATGTTCTATCCACTAGACCATGCTGCTTCCAGTGGGCCAGTCCCTGGAGCTCTGGGAAAGCACTCCATCCCTTCCCTCCTCCCTCCCTCACATCAATCCTGGCTCCAAAGTTTGTGAGCCTCACACACCCACTCTCTAACCCATGAGAGGGGTTACTAAGAGTAACCGGCTTTTAATTATTTACAGACCTAACAAAAACACTCATCTGCACTTATTCAAAAGACTTTAAATCAAATCTGGAATCAAAAGCCCTCGCCATCGAGCTGAAGGTTCCTGAGTTGGGAAGACTCCTCCTCCCCTACCCCCATGGTACCCTTGCACTTCCTGGTGAGTGGTCCTCAATGGTTCTTCTCAAACATATTTATTGATTGCTTACTATGTGAAGAGCACCGTACTAAGTGCTTGGGAGAGTACAATATAACAGACACATTCCCTGCCCACAATGAGCTTACAGTCTAGAAGGGGAGACAGACATTCAGAGAAATAAATTAATTACAGATATGTGCCTGAGTGCTGGGAGACTGGGAGAGAGGATGAATAAAGGGAACAAGTCAGGGAGACACAGAAGGGAGTGGAAGAAAAGGAAAAGGGGGCTTAGTCAGGGAAGGCCTCTTGGAGGAAATGAGCCTTCACTAAGGCTTTGAAGGCAGGGAGAGTAATTGTAAGATATGAAGGAGGGTATTCCAAGCCAGAGGCAGGATATGGGCAAGAGGTATGCGGCAAGGTAGATGGAATCAAGGTACAGTGTACTTTGCCATTAAAGGAATGAAGTGTGTGGGCTGGGTTGTAGTGGGAGAGCAGCAAAGTGAGGTGAGGGGTCAAGGTGATTGAGTGCTTTAAAGCCGATGGTAAGGAGTTTCTGTCTGATGAGGAGATTGATGGACAACCGCTGGAAGCTCTTGAGGAGTGGAGAAACACGAACTGTATGTTTTTGTAAAAAAATGATCTAGCCAGCAGAGTGAATTATGGAATGGAGTAGGGGGAGACAGGAGGCAGGGAGATTGGCAAGGAGTCTGATAAAATAATCCATGTGGGATAGGATAAGTACTTGGATTAATGCAGTAGTAGCTCGGATGGAGAGGAAAGGGCCAATATTAGTGATGTTGTGGAGTTGAACTAATGGGATTTAGTGATAGATTGAATATGTGGGTTGAATGAGAGAGAGTCATCAAGGATAATGCCAAGGTTATGGCTTGTGAGACAGGAAAGATGGTGATACTGTCTACAGTGAAGGGAAAGTCAGGGGAAGGACAGGGTTTGGGTGGGAAGATAAGGAGTTCTGTTTTTGACAAGTTACGTTTGAGGTAACGGCAGGACCTCCGAATAGAAAATGTCTTGAAGGCAGAAGGAAATGTGAGACTACAGAAAGGGAGAGAAATCAGGGCTGGAGATGTAGGTTGGGGAATCATCCACAGAGAGATGGTAGTTGAAGCCATGGGAGCAAATGAGTTCTCCAAGGAAGTAGGTGTAGATGGAGAATGGAAGGGGAATCAAAACTGAGCCCTGGGGGACCCCTTCAGTTAGGAGATGGAAGGCAGAGGAGGAGCCTTCAAAAGAGACTGGGAACGAGCAGCCAGAGAGATAGGAGGAGAACCAGCAGAGCACGTCAGTGAAGCAGGGATCAGATGACGTTTCCAGGAAAAGAGGGTGGTCCACAGTGTCAAAGAAAGCTGCGATGTCGAGAAGGATTAGGATGGAGCAGAAGCAGTTGGATTTGGCAAGAAGGACATCATTGGTGACCTTAGAAAGGGCGGTTTCTGTGGAGTGACGGGGACAGAAGCCGGATTGAAGGGGGTTAATGAGAGAAATTGGAGGCAAAGAAGTGGAACCAGAGGGCGTAGAAAACTCACTCAAGGAGTTTGGAGAGGAACGGTAGGAGGGAGAAGGGGTGATAACTGGAGGGAGCCATGGGGTCAAGGGAGGGTTTTTTTATTGGAGAGCAAACAGTTGAAGATCGTGGTCAGGGAGGGAAGAAGGTAGAAGGCAAGTGTTTTGATAAGGTGCAAAGGGATGGGGTCGGATGTGCAGGTGGAGGGGGAGGATTTTGAGAAGGCAGGAGATCTCTTTGAGATACTGCTGGGAAAGATGGGAGAGTTGAAGAAGGGAGAGATTGGGGAGGGGCAGGAGAGGGTTTAGGGAGATCACCCCTGATAGTTTCAATTTTCTCAAGAAAGCTGGTGACCAGGTCATTAGGCGCAAGAGATGGGGGAGGCTGGAGGGCAGGGGGCTCACGGAGGTAGTTAAATGGCTGGAACTGGCAAGGGCAGTAGGCATGGGAATCAATCAAGATGGAGAAATAATTTTGCTGGGCAGAGGAGGGGGCAGAGTTAAAGCCCATAAGGAGAAACTTGAAGTGGATGAGGTTGGCCTGATATCTGTAGATTTCCACCAGCAGCACTCTGTGGCTCACAGGAAAGAGCAAAGGAAGTGAACTGTGGAGGTGATTCAGGGCAGTGGGTTAGTGGTATGAGATTGACGAAGATCTCCCCCATTACACTCTAAGTTGTTGTAGGCTGGGAACGTGTACACTATGTTGTTATATTGTAATCTCCCAAGCACTTAATACAGTGCTCTGTCCCCAGTAAGCACTCGATAAATACAGCTAAGGGACAGGAAAGCAAGTGAGTTGAGTTCAGTAAAGTGGTGTTGCGAATGTCAATCTGGTCACCAAGGGAAGGTCATTTGGGCATGGAAGCTAAATGGGGCATGAGGACTTGAGAAAATTGGATGGGGTCAAAAGATTGGAGGTCTCTGTGGGGGAACACTACAGATTTGTAGTGTGGAAGTGTGGAGGACAGAAGGCAGGTGAGGAGGCTGTGGTCAGATAGAGGGATTTCAGAGTTGGTGAGGGTAGAGATTGTGCAGTGACTAGAGATGATATCAAGTGGGTGGCCAAGTTGGTGAGTGGGCAAGCTGGTGTGAAGTAGAAGGTCCGGGGAGTTGAGGAGTGATAGAAAGTGGGCAGCGGAAGGACTGTCAGGAACATCTATGTCGATGTTAAAGTCCCCAAGAGTCAAGGTTAGGGATGGAGAAAGAGAGAAGCAATGTGAGAAAGTGATCAAAATGGTTCAAAAAGTTGGAGGTGGGGTCTGTGGGAGGGGGTGGTGGTGGTGGATGGCTCATCCACAAACACTCTGGTCTGTTTCCCCAGAGGACAACAGCCCCTCTCAGGAGCCAGAGCTTCTCAAATCTGTTCCCTCTGTGTCCTGAATCCTGCTCCCAACACTTATGATTACTTGGCCCCAACGCAATTTATGATGGCCAAGGGCTTCTTCCCCAACTAGCTGTTGGGCCTGGGCGGTCATTAGGTAACTGTTGGACACCCTGTGTAAATGAGCTTTCCCTGCAGGGGGGGGGGGAGGAAATGCCCTCTTCTGGAAACTGCTGGATTTCTCTCGCCATCTCCAGGTGTGAGCTGGTCTAGCTTGACTGTCACTCCCTGACACCCCTCCCCCAAGTGCTCAGTGCCACTGTGTGCCCCTCCCAGGTCCCTGTAAGGCTTCTGCTGCCGCTTCCGGGCAAGGGAACCTCTCCTCTTTTAGACTGTAAACTCGTTGTGGACAGGGAACGTGTCTGCCCACTCTACTGCGCTGCACTTGCCCAACCATTTAGGATGGCACTCTGCACACAGTAAGCGCTCCATAAATACCGCTGATGATGACACATTTTATAACAAAATGCACCCCAGCAAGAAGGGTCAGTGGCAAGAACTACAATCAGTAATCTCTAGAGAAAAAGGGAGGGGGCAGAGAAAAGGAGGGAGGGAGAGAGAAAGAGAGACACATACCAAGGCAGAGTGAGGGGAGCAGGACTTGGCCCTGGTTTGTCAAGGGAGATTCTGGCAGATCAATCAATCATATTTACTGAGCGCTTACTATGTGCCATACATTGTACTAAGTGCTTGGGAGAGTACAACAGAATTAGCAGATGCATTCCCTGCCCATAACAAGCTTACAGTCTAGGTACACAAGTCCTTTAGCATGGGTCTAAAACATTGGGGGGAAAAAAATGGAAAATGGGTACGTTCTGAAGACTTGGGCAGGCAGCTTGCCCTAAAAGCTTGAACTGTTTCAACTTGTTCTGTTTGCATTAAGCAGAAACTCCTTACCCTTCCCTTCCCAGCTCTTCTCCAGTTTCTCTCTCTCTCTCTCTCACACACACACACACACACACACACAAATCAACTCTCTTCAAACACTATTTCCTGGCTCACACTCTTTGCTCCTGCCAAGCTCCCCTTTCCATTGCACCTCACCCTTGATTCCCCTGACTCTAACTCCTAGCTCATGCAGCTCCCCTGGCCTGGAATTCTTCCCCACCCACCCCCACCTGGCAAAATCTGCCAGACTACCGCTCTCCCCATCTTTAAAGCGCTTCTAAAAGTCCCACCTACTCCCTGAATAATATACAGCACCCTGGTGCCATGAGACCAACAGCCACCCTACGCACACGAGTATTTGGGTCCTATCTTCAACAGCCGGGTCCCTTTGCAACCTTTTCGTTTACATTTAGATTTATTTGAACATCAGATTACTTTTCAGTTAGCTTGCAGGCTTAATGGTAAAAAATACGCGTATCACAACTGTTGTGCTCACCCAAGTGACGAACCCTCTGCAGGCAAGCAATCGAGGCGACTGCTTTATTGACCGATGATCACCCTTGCAGCCGCCCTTCCCCCAGAGATTGGGCTCCATCCCACTCTCTCGACCCAGCGGGGGGAGGATAGAGTGACAGTTTGGGGCCTCCCTGTTCCTCCAGAGTGTTAGCTCCACCTCCCCATCCACACCCTGCAGTCCCCATTCCCTGGGACAACCGGGCCCCGTCCTGGTCTCCCCACCCAGGGGGGAAGACAACAAAGCAGCAGTGGTTTTTTTCCAATATTTTAGAACACCGTTGTTGGAGGGGCGGTGGCTGTTACAACTCTTGGACTCTGAACTGTGTCTGGGTGGCAAGGAACATGAAACTACATCTCCTCTGCTATTTATTCTCAGCTGCATTTTTTATGTCATTTCCTGTTTTGTGTCTGGCCTTCCCTGTTTGCATGTCCCAAGTTTCCCCAACCCCCACTCCTCAGTCTTAGATTGTTAGCCCCTTGAAGGCCAGGAACCTCATGTACTTTTTCCCAGTGCTTAGTACAGTCCTTCGCCTAGAGTCAACACTCTGATGACATTTGAGCATTGGACTTTCTCCAGTGTGTGGGTCTTCCTGACATTTTATGAGTTTCCTGAGGACAGTGGTCATGTCTGCTCATTTTTATTGTATTTTCCCCTAGAGCCTGTGTACCCCCTTCCCCTCCCCATGGCACTTGTGTATATTTGTATATATTTCTCTATTTTATTAATGATGTGTATTTATCTGTGATTCTATTTGATGGTATTGATGCCTGACTACTTGTTTTGCTGTCTGTCTCCCCGTTCTAGACTGGGAGCCCGTTGTTGGGCAGGGATTGTCTCTATCAGTTGCTAAATTGCACATTTCAAGCACTTAGTACAGTGCTCTGCACACGAGCGCTCAATAAATACGATTAAATGAATGAATGACTCCCAATCAGCTGCCATCACAGACACTCAAGTTCAGTACTGTGTTGTCCCAGGTGGGTATTGGTTAGCTCGTCTGCCAATTAGTGAAACTAGTGGTTAGAAAAGTGCAGACTTGCCATAATACAGGGCTCTACACGTAGTAAGTACTCAATAAAGATGATTGATTGATGGAATGTGGTACATCTTCTTACATAAGCATCTCTGAGTTCCCACACAGCAGCCAGTGTCCTCATAGGTGAAAGTCCTAGAGCATGCGACTGAAAAGCTTAACTCAGGACCCACAGTTCTGGCTGCATCAGGTGCACAAAAAGCCTGTCCCCTGTTGTGTTGTCAGATTGACATTCGCAGTGCCTGGCGATGTTTACACTTTACCTGCAACGCAGCAGTGCTGGAAGCTTTGTTTTACCGTATCTTCAAAAGGTTTCCGCTGACTTCCTTGCTCTGGGTATCCCAATTTCAGCTCACCATGCAGCAACTGTTTGGAATTCTACTGCCATTCATTTGCCGCAAGCATCCCACCCAACATGGCCATGTCAGATGTTGTATGCACATACAGCTTCAGTGCTAGGAGACTGACTTTGTTCCAGAGTTCCAGTGTTTGTGATCCTGTCTCACCATTTGCTATGGGGCAAGGCCCATAAATGATGCTGGTGAAACTGCCCAATGAGTTGGATGTGATGTCTGGGTGAAATTCAGCCCTCACAGCCATAATAACAATAATAATAATGATAGCAGCAATAGCAAGGATCAGTGTGACCAAGTGGAAAGAGCACAGGCCTGGGAGTCAGCAGACCTGGGTTCTAATTCTGGCCCTGCCAGTTGCCTGAGGTGTGACCTCGGGCGAGTCACTTCACTTCTCTGTGTCTCAGTTTGCTCATTTCTAAAATTGGGGACTCTCAAGGCCTGTTCTCCCTCCCATTTAGACCGTGAACTCCCTATGGGACAGGGACTGTGTCCGACCTGGTTAACTTGTATCTACCCTAGGGCTTAGAACGGCGCTGACAAACAGTTAAGTCAGGGCTTAAATACAATAATTTAAATACAAGCACTACAGCTCTGTAGATTTTAGGTTTGGTCTGGAACCTACTTAGATACCAAGCTGCTGCCATACTGTCAGAGTCACCCACGGGACGGGCTTTCTTGATTGGGTTTTACATTTCTTTATCACTGGGTCATTAGTGAGTGTGCTGTCTAGATGACAGAATCCTACGACGGTGTCTAACTCTGGATTGCCAATAAGACTTTGTAGTGGTGATTATGGCTTTCCTTGGCGTAGGCTGATACTTCACCTCCACAAGCCCAGGGTGGATTCGGTGAAGTGATTCACAATCATTTGCATGTCTCCTGAGGTGTAGGATTTCTAGGGGGCAGTCACTTACGGACAGCAATTGATGTCCTGACTATGGATGATGCTCAGAGTCTGTTGAGTCATAAGAGCTTGGTGAGGAAGAGCAGTCTAACTTCTGCATCCAGACTCCTGGTGCATCCTCTAACACGGCTGCTGCCTCGAAGAAACTGAACGGGACCGGGCTCCATTCATATCCTGCTTAATTCTAACGGTGATGGGGTATGGCTCAGATAGAGCACCCCGAGCTGTGATCCAGTCAGCCCTGAAGGCATGAAGTGGTCTTAGCACCTTGATGAACTTTTCGGGGCAGCCAAATTTGTGAAGTACTGTTCAGAGACCAGATCTAACACCATCAAATACTTACAAGGTTGATGAGGTCTCAGTGGCATTCCTTGCATTTTTCCCAGGCGGAAAAAAAGGCAGATCACGTCCGCCAAGCCAGGCTGTGATCAGAAGCCACAGAGCGATTCCAGAAGCATTCAGTCGTGATATTTCTATGTAGCCGGCACGGGAGTGCTCTGCCTAAGATTTTGCTGGCACTGGAGACTAAAGAGATTCCTCAATAATTGCTGTATTCTGGTCTTACATCTTTCTTCTTGAAGATGATGATGATGGTTGGGGGGAAGAAATCATTCAATCTTCCAAACATATTTTACCGAAAGCTATCTATTCATGATGAGAAAACATAGGTTCACAGAGATTAAGTGCATGCCCGGGGTCAAAGAAAAACTTGAGTAAGAAGCAAGGTCTAAATTCCTGACCCCACTACCCCAGCCATCTGCTCTCTCTGGGTCATGAAGCTGCTGCTGCTTCCACTTTCTGTAACTTTGAAATGAGGTGACTGCATCGACAGGAAAATTAAACCAGCCTCCGAGCTCAGGTTTTATTCCTAGGAGAAATGCTTACTGCATTTTCCCTCAGACCATATTTTACAAAATAGCAGGGAGGGTTTTCCTCTCTATGAACCTCTAGGTAGTAGCAAGATGGATCTACCGATCTGTCAGTAGGGCTTGCGCTTCCTATCCAATGGCATTTATTGAGTGCTTCCTTTCCGCAGAGCACTGTAGTAAGCACTTGGGAGAACCCAGTACGACAGAGTTGGTAGACACATTCCCTGTTCCATGTTCACAATGAGCTTACGGTCCTAGCCGAGCAAGTGGTTATTACAATCTCTGCCGTGGGCAAAGAAGGAAAGAAAACAGTGGTGAGGAGGAAGACTATCTTGCGAATGTGGGATGAATCAGCATTTTAAAAAGACATTCGTGTGGGAAACAAACCTGGCTTTCTCCCGGCCCCTTCTTCCTTAAGGTCTCTGCTCTTTCCTGCTTTACCACCCACACTCTTTCAGAGCCTGCTTTCTGCAGAGCCGGACTACAGGGCTGGGGCCCCTTCTCTAAAATTAACCTTTTATGCTTATGACCCACTCCCCTTCCCCTTCCCAGAGACACTTCCTGCCAATAGGCTTGACTCCCTGTGACCTTCTGGTTGTTGTGTCCTGATTACCCGGGAGGGAGATGGAAACATTTTGGGTACTGGTTGGGGCCACCTTATCATAAAGCCTCCAGTGCTGCTCTGACAGTAGCCTCCCACTGCTCAGGCCCAACTACAGCAAATGCCTATGGTGGGGCCTGCAAGAAGCATAGGGGCACCCGGGGAGCCCATTCGAGAACCTCATGCTCCATCAAATACTCAAAGTCAAAATCCCTACTGCAGAAGAGAACTTTGGTCTGGACTGGAACGCATGCTTGATCTCATCATCTCCACTCACTGTGCAATCTCTAACCCTATCCATTCTCAAAATCCCGCTCTCTCAACACAAGTTACTCAACAGCCTTCTCTCTCTCACATCCCCACCTGCAAAACTGACCTGGCTCCTAGGTTGACCTCTGATCTCTAGACCCTCTCCAATTACCCCAAGTGACCATGCCCAGTTGGTCTCCCTACCTAACCTACCCTCCGGACCCTCAAATCCCCACACTCCACCTCTGCCTTCTCCTCTGAACTCAACTACCCTGCACCCATCCTCCTGATCGCATACCACTAACCCACGGCTAATCTCCCACTACCCCACACACTTCGCTCCTCCAACAGCAGCCTACCTCACTGTGCCTCAATCTCATCTCTCTTGCCATCAAACCCTTGCTCACACCCTCCCTCCTGCCTGGAACTCCCTCAATCAACCAATGGTATTTACTGAGCACTTACTGTGTGCAGAGCACTATGCTAAGCACTTGCCCTCCCCTCTCCATATCCAACAGACCACTACTTTCCCCATCTTCAAAGCCCGTGAAAATCCAATCTCCTCCAGGAAGCTTTTCCTGACTACTTTGTCATCTCCCCAACCTATTTTCCCCAACTTGTGCATCGCCTATGCGCTTAGGTCTGTACCTCTTAAGGTTCTTTGATACACAGCACTTGTGTATACACAGATCTTTATATTCTGTTGCTTCTCCTATCTGTATTTCAATATCTAGCTCCCCAACTAGCTTGTAAGCTTCCTGAGGGCAGGGATCGTTCCTATCCACTCTATCATATTCTCCCAAGTGCTCTGCACACAGTAAGCACTCAGTAAATACAATTAATTGGTCAGTGGGTTATAACAGAACTTCCTTACTGCAGTGAATTTGTTCTGTCAAAATAAGTATCTTTGCTAAAAGGTCCCTCAGTCATATTACTTGGGGAAGGGGGGGGGGGGGGGGCGTGAGGGGAAGGGGGGCTTTCCCCTTCAATCCACAGAGGAACTTCCAAGGATTGTTATGACCCTCCTACATCTCTCTGTTTTCTTATTGACGCTAAAAACGTTTGGTGTGGTCTGGGTTCTCAGGAGGTCCAAACACAGAACCTGTTTTCTATTTGGATTTCCCATTATACCCAAGAAACCGGAATGTACAATCACCGATAATCAGACTTCATGAGTGCTTAAAAAAATACCATATTAAGTGCTAAGCACTGTGCTTTCCAACGTGGAAAGATATGGCACCTGGCCATATCTGAGGATGTCATCCCAGCAGACAGAGTGATGAAAACTGCCAAAGCACCTTGACCCGATGGCCAACCTTTCCGCCACATATGGTACAGTGAGAAAATCCCCCCGAGCACAAGGACGCCACAGCATCATCACCATCCCAGTGAGCTCGTTGAGGGCAGCGATTGCCACTGTTTATTGTTGGATTGTAATTTCCCAAGCACTTAGTACAGTGCTTTGCCCACACTAAGCACTTAATAAATACAATGGAATGAATGAATCTTCATGAATCATAAGAATTATCTTGATTAACCATTACTCTCCATCACCAGCAATGATCCTAGCTAGAATATTCTGGAATCGGCTACTGAAGAATACCATCGACCTAAAGCTCCTGGAATCACAGTGAGAAACAGCGTGGCCTGGGAGTCAAAAGGACCTAGGTTCTAATCCTGGCTCTGCCATCTGTCTGCCATGTAACCCTGGGCAAGTCACTTCACTTTTCTGGGCCTCAATTACCTCGGCTGTAAAATGGGGGTTAAGACTTTGAGCCCCATGTGGGACATGGACTGTGTCCAACCTGATTAGCTTGTATCTACCCCAGCGCTTAGGACAGTGCCTGGCACATAGAAACCACTTAACAAATACCATTTTTTTTTTTTTAAAGTGGCTTGAGATCACAGAGTGGCCCAGCAAACATGATGTCTGCTGCACGGCAGACACAAAAGCAAAATGCAGGGTAAGCTAAGATTTCTATAAGGTTTCCAGAGCCCTTTCGAAAGCATCTGACGTCATCAGTAGATTTGGCCTCAGGAAACTTGGTAAATTTGGCTGCCCTGAAGAACCTATTAGGATTCTGAGACTGCTTCAGGGTTCCCTGGGTGACCAAGAGCTGGGGGTTCCCTTTCTGACTCATTCCCCAAAATAGGGAATGAGAGGAGGAAAAATCATAGGAGGAAAAATCAGGGACATTTAATAGGTCCAGTCCTGTTCAACTGATTCTAGGCAGACATGCTAGAGAGTGCAACAAGAAACCTGGAGGTAAATTTTTGAAGAGGCTTCCAACTCTGCATACTTCAAGCCTGATTCATGCTCCCATAGGCAATCATTCAGGAATTGCTGTATGCAGATGACTGCAATCTAGAGGCCCACACCGAAGACTGGTAAACGAGGAGAACTCTCTTCGCTGCATCGGCCAGCTGTTATGGGCAGACATTAAGTCTGAAGAAAATTGACGTAATGCATCAACCTGCACCGGGGCAGGTGGATACACAATATCACAGCGCTATATGGGAAATAAAGAGCTAAACATTGGCAAAGAATCCTTTTATCTAGGTAGGCCTCTGGCCAACGACGCCACGAGAGATGCTGAAGGGAAATATCAACCCCAAAACACCAGTCTATTCTTTGGGAGGCCATCACCGGAATGGGCAACACCGTGGTCTATGGTTTAAGATTAAAACTACAGATCTACAAAGTTGAAGAAACTATCCATCCTTTGCTACCTCTGTGAGCCCTGGAATCCCCGAGCAGTTCCTTTAGCATCATTTATGGGTCAAACTCAACATCAATCGAATGGCAAGATGTGACCACAGACAACTAAAGTCCTAGAATGAAGTCAGTTTCTTAACCCTGTAGCCCCATCAACCTTACCAGAGCTCCACCGGATGGGGTCCCGCAAGGATAATGAGCAACAGCAGAGTACCCACACAACTGCCGCAGGAGGAATGGAAATTAGGAAAGCTCACACAAGGGGAGAGGAAACGCATCAAAGACACAGTAAAAGAAAGCCTCAGACGATGCTGCATCTCACTTGAAAACCAACCGCACTCAGCTCAGGATGGTGCCCAAGTTCAGAAGAAGAATGGCTCTTTTCAAGCGCAAGCTTCTTAAGGAAGATGGCTCTTCACCGTGCCATCGAGGAGACTCCATCCCGTCCTGCCCCCTACTACTCTTGATGGGAACAAGGAAAAATACCCACAGCACGTAGCCTCCCCAAACCCCCAAGAAAGCTGGTTGTTGCTGTGGTTACCTGTGTGCCTTGGACTCTGAGCCCCGAGGAGTCTGAACTCCTGCTCCTCTAGCCCCAGCATCCCACTGATTTGGGGTATCTGTTGGTGTGGTCTTTTACTGTTTCATGGCTCCTGACGTCATCTGCACACAGTGAGCACTCTAGAAACCCCACTGACTGATGTGTCAGTCTCCAGTCCCTCTCCCTGTGGGACGGAGACTGGGTCTACTTCACACCTTTGTCTTCTCCCAGCGCTCTGCACATAGTAAGTGCTCAGTAAATCCTATTACTACTCCTATAAGACACAGAGCCTAAAGCACAAACAGCACCAAGCGCTGCGAACAGCAAACACCAAGAACAACCTTGGAGCATGTGCCATGTAAGAGGGATTGTGGGTCCAGTGTTGGCCTTTTCCACTATTCACACATCCATAGGTGAACTTCACTGCCAGTAGGATATTCGAGCACAATATTGCTTGTACGGAGTCCTAGTCTTCCTTTGTAATCTCCCCTCTGTCTAGCAGAACACTTAGGACAGTGCTCTGCACAAAATGCTCAATAAATTGCATTGATAATGGTATAGTGCTTTGCATTAAGTAAACCCTTCATAAGTAATAGCTCTGATAATCACCTACTGCGAAGATGAATCAAGAGCAGTCAAAAATGTGCTGTGGGTTTAAGCTGCCTGAAATTCAAAACAATCTTATTTTGTTCAAGGACAAAAGCAGCAGGTTTTCCTCTTCAGCATCTCTAGTTCTCCTCATCACCTCACCTCCAATTTTTCCTAAGTCGAACCTTCTCAGGCCTCACCCTTCAAACCCCAAAATGCCCTCGGCGTCTGACTCGCATGAGTGCCACCCACCCAAATCACTGAAAAAGGAACGAAGGAAGAGCCAGGAGCAGGCAGTATAAGACTCACGTGAACTCCGGTGCTCGCTAAATAGTGGCAGGTACCTTATTCGGCCTCGCTCAGCAGAGTTAATGTGAGCAGCCTTAATACAGAACAGGAGCAAAAACACATGTCCATCACGTGTGCAAGGAGTGCACGCAACTCAACTGCTGAATCAGTTTCCTTAGCATATCTCCTTGCCTCTCCCATCTCCAGTCCGTACTTCACTCTGCTGCCTGAATCATTTTTCTAAAACATCGCCCTTCACACATCTCCCACTCCTCTGCAAACCTCCACTGGTTGCCCATTTCTCTCCACTCAAGCCAAAACTCCACACCGTGGTTTCAAGGCTCTCAAATTACCTTACTTATTATCTTGGTTTATTTCAAGGCAGCTTACTGACTTGTTCTCATTTTTCTTGCTCACACCCTCCTTGGGGCTGGAACACCCTTCCCTTTCACATCTGGCCGGCCACTGCACTCCCCATCTTCAAAGCCCTGCTGAAATCACATCTCCAGGCCTTCCTGGATTAATCTCTCATCTCGCTACCCAATATCCCCCACCAACTGCCACTTCAGCACTTCCGCATCACCTACACACTTGGGCAGGCAACCCCCACCCCCAGTCTCACTTATAAACCCATCTTTACAAACTCTGTTGCTTTCTCTCTTCAATCAATGGTATCTGAGCGCTTACTGTGTGCAGAGCACTGTACTAAGCCCTTGGGAGAGTACAATATAACAGAGTTGGTAGACACTTTCCCTGCCCACAACAAGCTTACAGTCCAGAGGGCAAGGATCAAACAGTCAGCCCTAGTGAGCTCTCCCAAACACTCAGCACAGAGTTCTACAGAGTAATCGCTCGACACTCTGCTACTGACTGGCTGCCTTTCCAAATTTTAGGCCTGGCAGCTTGGTGTTTTAATCCACAGGTGACCAAAAAGGGACTACATTCTCCACTTGCAAATATTCCTATCTGTAACAACGTTGGAGACCAATAACTGTACAGGCAGACCTGTATAATTTACATTGGAGATGGTGTCCATTTCTATATGAACACTTGCAGTAACACCATTTACCAAGTAAAAACTCAAGAAGTCAACAAACTCTGACCGGAGGATAGCAGGACTTCTAAATAATGCCCTCCGAGATTTAAGGAGAATTTCTGCCTAAGTTTTTTTTCCATTTTTTGAAAATTCAGGTTTTTCATGTAGTCTGTAAGGCATACACATGGGCATCCCTTACACCAGGGGTTAGTCAACTTTCTGCACAGAAGAGGAAACTCTGACCACAGTAGTGCCACCAGGAGAAGATGGGTGAGAATATTTGGTGAGGGAGGGGGAAGGGAGGAAGCAAGCAGAGGGAGGGAGGGAAGAAAGGAGGGCGGGGGGGGGGGGGTAGAAAACACTCAGTCCTGGTTGTTTTCATTCTCTTACTCCTCCTGTGCTGCTGCCGCTTAACTCAGCTTCTCTTGAAGCTGGCACATATTGGGGTGTGGGGGGAGGAGGGCCTGTGGGGATGGGACAGTCCCTAATTCAGAGCCCACGGGGACTGCGATATACCTGCATGGTGCTCAGCACAGGGGCTACACTCACCCTTCCTCAACCATGGCGTCCAGTGGCAGGCAGGCCCCCTCCCTGTCTGCCCTGGTTGGCCCCCTTGGGCGCCACAGCTACTTGCTGCTTATGGCAGTAGGCGAGCAGATGGCACGCATGGAAGGGTAGGGCCAGCTCGTTGTCAGGAAAGAGGAAAAGCGATGGGAGCGCAAGGGTAGCCTCAGCTTAACCGAGAAAACTCGAGGTTCTTTTTCAGGTCTAGGATTCTGGGAGCAGACAGCGTGCTGATAGGGAGAAGTCTTCCCCCATCTGCCATTACTCATCTATCTTGCTAAGGGTATCTTTAGCAGCGTGGCTCAGTGGAAAGAGCAAGGGCTTGGGAGTCAGAGGTCATGGGTTCGAATCCCAGCTCTGCCGCTTGTCAGCTGTGTGACTGTGGGCAAGTCACTTAACTTCTCTGTGCCTCAGTTCCCTCATCTGTAAAATGGGGATTAAAACTGTGAGCCCCACGTGGGACAACCTGATTATCCTGTGTCTACCCCAGCGCTTAGAACAGTGCCCTGCACATAGTAAGCGCTTAACAAATACCAACATTATTATTATTTACTGGAAGGTTGGTTTTTGTCCAATCCAAATAAGTGACCACCTTTTAGAGAAAACAGTTGAACCTGTAACAAATTTTTCAGTTCCCAGCTCAAGGTTTTCTCTTTGATTGTATGTTGGAAGAACAACAGCATACATAAGTGCCTGGATGTTCAATATCCTTGATGACATTTCAAATGTACAGTTGCATGTAAAACAGAAACAGAGTGACAGAAGATAGCTACACTGATCCTTAACAGTGCACTGTACACACCTTCAGGGGTTCAGTCTTCTCCATCTGCCATTACTCGTTTACCCTGCTAGAAAGGCAAGTTTATGGGAAGGTTTGTTGTCTATCTGATCCATATAACTGGCTGCCTTTATAGTCAAAAGTGCCTAAGCTATAACAATTTTTTAACTTCCTAGCTCAAGAATTTCTCCTTTTCTGTATGTTGTAACCATCACAGCACACATAGGTGCATGGATGTTGTATCTTACAGGGTATCGCAAATGGATCTTTTATGCAATTTCCACTTTACAGTTCCATATAGAACAAAAACACAGTGACAGAAGATATCTACACTAATCTTTACACTGCACTGTATACACCGTCAGGAGTTTAGTCTTCCATGTCTACCAGTACTCATCCATCTTGCTACGAAGGCTTTCGTAGTGGAATGTTTGTTTTCTGTCCAATCCATATATTTGACTGCCTTCAAAGAGAAAACAGTTAAAGCTGTAACGATTTTTCCACATCCCACCTCAAGGCTTTCTCTTTTACTGTATAGTGGAAAAATGACAGCACCCATTAGGTGCAAGGATGCTGTATCTAACCTGATGTCCTAAACGGATCCTTCATGAAATTTCAAACATACAGCTCCTCGTAAAACAGAAACAGAGTAACAGAAGATAGCTACACTGACTTTCTTTTTTACTTTAAGTCAGAATACTAACAGCATACATATGTGCAAGGATGTTGTAGCTAACGGAATACCCCAAACGGATTTTTCTTCATGAAATTTCAAAATGAAATTTTGAAAAAACAGAAACAAAGTAACAGAAGATATAGCTACAGTGATCTTTACACTACACTGAAGACACCGTCCAGCCTTTAGTGTTCCGCATCTGCCATTACTCATCTATTCTGTTAGGATGGTAGGTTTAGCGGAAGGTTTCTTTTCTAACCAATCTACAGAATCTCCTGCCTTCGTAGACAAAACAGCTGAAGCCATAACAAAATTCTTCACTTTCCAGGTCAAGGAGTTCTCTTTTTCTGTGTGCTGGATGTTGTATCTTATGTGATATCTCAAAAGAATCCTTCATGAAGTTTCTAATTTACAGTTTCATGCAAAACAGAACCTAGTACAGTGCTCTGCACATAGTAAGCGCTCAATAAATACTATTGAATGAATGAATGAACCTCTCTCAGGATCACACCTGGAGTGTTTCCAGTACTCTACCTGTCTCAGCTACAGGAGGGAGAGTCAAGCAGAGGCATGCCCATTCCATTCCTAGCTTGGGCAGTGGCTGGCAAGTGGAAGGCAATCAGCTGCAAGTCAAAACTCACCTGTGCTGGGCAGCAGCGGCACAGGAGAGAGTCGAGGGTGAAGACTCAAGTTTACTGCATGGAAGAAGGCAATGGTGAACCGCTTCCGTATTTTTACCAACAAATCTCTACGGATACACTACCAGAACAACTGCGTTCTGGGAGAGAGGGGTACATGGAGTCGCTATGGGTCGGAGACAACTCAGCATAAGACAGACAAGAATTAACTAAAATGAAAGGTGGAAAATGAGAAAGGGGTGCTAATTCAGTCCCCCATTTTACAGCTGCCACCTTCACAACCTCTCAGAAATCTCTTGCTTCTCCCTTCTTCCCTATCCTGGGAGATTTAGATGGCCAATTTCACAAACATTGCCATAGCACCATCTTGAAATTTCCCCAACACCATCACAAAGCACACTTATAAGTGAAGGGAGGAAAGTAGAGAGGATTATTACTGAAATCTTTCATTAAAACACAACAGAGAACTCTCAAGAACTGCATTGAGGCAGTCATCCTATGGTGCTAATCTTGTACTGACTCTTTTGGACAAAGGCAAAGATGAGCTAATCTGCTCTCACTAAACCCAGGACTGTCTAAATTGAAGCTATAACCAATCCCTGGTGAAAATCTGTTAAATTCTAGAATTGGAGGAAAAATAGAATAAAGCCATGAGAAACATAAAATGTTTCCGTGTGCCCTAGAGACTTTTGATCGGTTTCACTTTCTATGTAAAGCTCCATTTCATTACCTTCTCAGGCACCCCAACACCAATCCTGCCAGAGACCACAGCCCAGTTTTTTGGAGGGGAAAAGAGAAGGCTTTTGTTTTGAGGGAGCAGACAAGGGGTTTTATAGCATCTGAAGACTTCCCTCCTCCAATAATAAGAATTATGGTATTTAAGCACTTACTATGTGCCAAGCACTCTTCTAAGCGCTGGGGTAGATACAAGGTAATCAGGGTGTCCCACGTGGGGCTCACACTTTTAATCCCCATTTTACAGATGAGGTAACTGAGGCACAGAGAAGTTAAGTGACTTGCCCAAGGTCACACAGCAGACAAGTGGCCAAGCAGGGATTCGAATCCCCAACCTCTGACTCCTGAGCCCGTGCTCTTTCCACTTAGCCACGGTGCTTCAAATCTACCAGAGCACAGCTCTCCCCGACTTCAAAGCCCTCTAAAATCCAGCTCCCTCCAGAAAGCCTTCTCTGATGAATCAGATGCTTCCCATCCACCCAACACCACCCTTCTAGATTTCACTCCTGTCCTCAGCAGTTATCTTCCGACGTCTATTTGGGAAAGTCAATATTCAATCCAACTAGTTCATCCTGACCCTTTGTCCTACTTCCTGCGATATCCTCCTACTCCCATTATTTGGAAATCATTTTTGTCTGTCCGGCTCAGACTGTAAATGCCTAGAGGACGGTTATTCTGCATCTTGCTCCTGAGGTACTCCCCCAAACATTCCAAAGGTACTCAACAGCTGCTGCTGCTGACAAAAGATTTGCTCCTGCATGTGCACTCACATAATTCATTTCCTTTTATGACCCCCCAACCCTTTAACTGTTGCCCTTTAAATAGGGTCACCAATATTAGGAAGCCCTTTGAATACCTTCTGCATGCCAGCCAGAGGAAGGCACTTGGGCCTCTCTTTTCCCCAGCTACCCTCCAAAAAGATCAAGAGGGATTGGGGGGCTAGAGGATTGGGAAAGAGAAAAGAAAGGTGGAAGGGAAAAGGGGAAAAGATGCAGGAAAGAAAGGTTTCTTCTTTTTGTCTTCTCGTCAACAGCCACAGTGACTGAAGACTTGGCAGCAATCCACTCACTTCCCCCCAGAGAAGGGGAGGGGCACCAGGGTCAACGCCAACAAGGCAAAAAAGAAGAAGCTTCATCTCTCACCTAATCGGAGTTCCCCGAAATTGCCACATCCAATCTTCTTTCCAACTCGGAAGTTGGGGCCCACCATTAAGACTCCCGAGTTGGTCCCTGAACTTCGAGTGCCATGGGTACTCCTTCCCCCACCTGTCTTGGACATTCTTTTGCCTTCTTCCGTCTCCCCTTTCCCTCCTCTCTTATCAAAATCCATAAGTTTGTGATACCCCGGCCTCTCCACGGTTACGCCGCTGCCATACAAAACCCAGATCCGCCGAAACTTGAGGGCAAAGTGTGGCTCTTTGGGGATCAGTACACCATCCCGGTGTGAGATGGAGGAGTCGGCTGGGGCGAAGGAGGAGAAGTCACCCACAAACTCCTGGCTACTGAAATGTCAGTGGTTTGAATGGTCCTGTTGTGACTCTCATCTCCGTCCCCTTTGGACCGCTCTTTGGTAGAGAAGACATTTTGCAGAAATGTTCCTTCCAGCTTAAATCCTTTGGCTTCCAGCTGGCAAAGAAACAGAACAGCGGAGGTTAGGAACTCGGACGGACAACTCTGCAAAGTCAAATGACAAGAAATAAGCTCAAAAAAGGTAGAATTTTCAAATGAAAAGGAAAAAAGGACACTGGACATCCAAGCCCGTGAAACATAAAAACATCTGCACAGAGGGCTCCTCAGTGGGACGTGCAGGCAAGCAGATGGACTCCTGTAGTCTGCTCTGCAAAGCACAGGAGCTCTACAACTTACCTGCGTCGATGGGTGGTGAGGTTTGGTTGCAATGCCTCCCACCCTTGGGTGCATGGCCCGACAGGGAGGACGCGGAGAACCGCCGGGAGTATTGCAAGAACCAATGTGCAGAGGGAAGAGCAGTGGCTGAGCCGGTCAGAAGAGTAAAGGCACCCCCAAAACCCCATCCAAAAGGTGTCGGGGGGGACCGATCAATGGGCCAAACAGCACACCGGGTCCCTGGGGCATCTTGTCCTGGGAGAATCCCAACAGAAGGGGCGGAGGGGACACCGGGCTGCCAGGACACCAGACTCAGGAAGCTCAGTCTGTAAGGATGACTGGCAGACTGGGGAGGAAGACATCCAGAGACGGCAAGCAGGGCAGCAGCCAAAGAGTCCGCTTCGGCTAGCTGGTCGCGGGAGGGCCCGGACGCCTAAACCCAAGGGCGGTCCAGGCCCATTTGGAGACCGTGGGGCAATTTGGTTCCTATGGGACTCCGGCACTGTGGCTGCCTCTGACCTCTCTCCCAGGTGCAAGCTGCTGACCTAAATCAGAGCCAGGTAGGTATACAGGTACTTCTATTGTTATGGGGAGGAATCGATTCCGAGGGAGGCATAACTCAGGGTTCTTCAGCACTGGCTAGTAGATGGTAAGAAGGGTGGGCTGCCAATTGTCCACAGAGGAGGGCAGGGGCGGGGGCGTGGGGGGGGGGTGCGGTTTTAGGTCACCAAATGCTAGCGACAGCTGGTTGGCCGCTAATTCCCTTCGTACAAGGGAGCAGACAGGCACGTGAAGGCTGTCGGGACCATCGCAGGAACAGAGGTGCGAGTCATAGACCTGAGTCAAAGCCCTCTCAAGCTGGGGTTTCGTTTCAACTTTTCTTAAAAAGAAGTAGGAAGCCCGAGCTGTGATCAACAGAGCCGAGTGCTCCAACTACCCGGCGAACAGCATTTGTTTATGGAAAGCTGGCAGCAAGGAAATAGAGTTTCTTCTCAGACTTTCATCATGGACAACACACACTATTTCTAGACTTACCGGTTTCAAGAAACTTCTTTGGTAAAGTTTGTTTTTTAGCTTATACTTTAAAAAACAGAAAACAAAAAAAAGGATCACCAATTTATCTTGTGTTAAACTGGAAATCCAAAGCGGGAAAGGAAGAAGGGTAACCAAAAAAGTGAATTCTTGAGCATGCCAGGGACCAGATTCAAGTAGGTCTTCAAAAAGGAGTGATTTCAGACCCATGGAGACAGTTCCACCAACTAAGGGGACTTCGTTTACTTTCTACACAGCCTTCATGTGAAGGTTTTTGGATAATCATTCTCAGCATCCAGGAGCCAAAAGGAAACAGGCCCAACCAATCCAGACCAGCTGAAGAGAACATGCCCCTTCCTCCCCTTGATCCATAGGGCTGTGCCTATTCAGATGAAGTACTAGAACATCAAAGAGAACTTGTACCCAAGGGATGACAGTGACCTCCCCTTTCCCCAACACTTACATGCCGCACACACGAAGCCCACCACAATTCCTCCCTGCCTCCAAAAGCATGGGCCAGACATCTCTGCAATGATCATGCATCACCCCTATTTTCGCTTAACCCCGAAGCTGAAACAGCTCACTACCAATGTCCTCGGGTTTCCAAGAAACCTGCCTGGACTTACTCCTTCCTAACCCCAGAGTGACACCACCAAGGTCATGCCTTGGACAGCAAAAAGCAAAGCCTACTCTGGAGAGTATCTAGAGTCAGCATGGCCAGGCGCACAGTCAGTCGGTCAGCCAGCTGTATTTACTGAGCACTTACTGTGTGCAGAGCACTGTGCTAAACACTGGGGAGAGTAACAGACTTCTTTGCCCATGACAAGCTTACAGTGTAGAGGGGGAGACAGACAATATAAATGATAATAATAATGATTAATAATAATGTATTTCCTAAACCCTTACTATCTGCCAAGCACTGTTCTAAGCTCTGGGGTAGATTCAAGATAATCAGGTTGTCCCACATGGGGCTCACAGTCTTCATCCCCATTTAACAGATAAGGTAACTGAGGCATAGAGAGATGAAGTGGCTTGCCCAAGGTCACACAGCAGTCAAGTGGCAGAGCCGGGATTAGAACCCAGGTTTTCTGACTCCCAGGCACATGCTCTTTCCACTAAGCCATGCTGCTCGTCTGTAAAATGGGGATTGAGACTGTAAGCTCCAGGTGGGACAGGGGCTGTGTCCAACCCCATTTGCTTGTATTCACCCCAGCTCTTAGTACAGTGTCTGGCACAGTGTAAGTGCTTAACACATAAATAAAATGACAGATATGTACACAAGTGCTGTGGGGCTGGGAGGGGGGATGAATTAAGAGAACAAGTCAAGGCAGCACAGAAGGGAGTGGGAGAAGAGGAAAGGAGGGCTTAGTCAGGGAAGGCCTCTTGGGGGAGATGGGCCTTCAAAAAGGCTTTTTAGAGGGGGAGAGTAATTGTCTGTCAGATATGAGGGAGGGACTTCCAGGCCAGCAGCAGAACATGGGCAAGAGGTCACAAGGAGATAAACGAGATCAAGGTATAGTGAGAAGGTTGACAGAGGAGCGAAGCATGTGGGCACAGTGAGGTGAGGTCGGAGGGGACAAGGTGATTGAGTATTTTAAAGCCGACGGTAAGGAGTTTCTGTTTGGCGTGGAGGTAGGTGGGCAATCACTAGAGGTTCTTGAGGAGTGGGGAAACATGGACTGAACATTTTTGCAGAAAAGCGATCTAGGCAGCAGAGTTAAGGATGGACTAGAGTGGGGAGAGACATGAGGCAGGGAGGTCAACAAGGAGACTGACAGAGTGATCAAGGCAGGACAGGCTAAGTGCTTGGATTAACATGGTAGTAGTTTGGAAGGAGAGGGAAGGGCAGATTTTAGCAATGTTGTGAAGGTCGAACCAATAGGATTTAGTGATGGATTGAATATGTGGGCTGAATATGAGAAACCGGAGTCAAGGATAACGCCAAGGTTATGGACTTGTGAGACAGGAAGGATGGTGGTGTCATCTACAGTGATGGGAAAGTCAGGGGAAGGACAGTAGAAGGGCACAAGGGGCTATAGGCTGGGCAGCTTTCCAGCAATGCTACTTTTCTCCTGCCTTCATCACTGGATTGAAAGTCAGCCCACTAGCTAGGAAAGAGCCCTGAGCTTCATTCGGCAGGCCACATTGCCCCCTCCCCCCACCTTTCCTTTTGCCAACTCTGATTACACCAGCAGGTCTGGGGGAAGTGGGGGGCTGGAGGGGGCGGGCGGAGGTTGGAAAGCGGCATCCTGCTCTATATTTGGGTGATGGCCGACCCTTCTCCCTTTAGGTTAAGCAAGCCAACCAACACCCTTCAGGAAATGAGCATGCTGCAGGCTCTTTGTCCAAACCTCAGAAAACTTCACCGGTTCCCCATAAATGAAAAGGGGGAGGGGAAGAGTCTGGGCATCCGGGATAGAGGAAAAAGAGGGAGAATCTAAATAGCTAAAACTCTCACCATGGCAGAGAAGCTTAATTATATAAATTGCAAAATTGTAGCAATAAAGCAGGGAAGGCAAACAATGTGAAAAGAGAAAGTTGACAGCTGAGAGAGTCACCCGAAGACCAGAAATTATTTTAATTTTGCATTTTTCATCTGTGACCACCTGGATCAGGCATCCCACAACCCTCACAGGTTTAAGTGAAGAGATGGACAGTTAGAAACCGACTCAGGAACTCAGGTTTCTCAGAGTCAACAGCTGAAGATGCAGCATGGCCTAGTGGAAAGAGCATGGGCCTGGGAGTCAGAGCACCTGGGTTCTAATCGCAGCTCTGCTGCTTGCTGTGTGACCTTGAGCAAGTCATTTCACTTCCTCTGTGCCTTGGTTACTCCATCTGTAAAATGGGGATTTTGACTGAGAGCCCCAGGTGGGACAACCTGATTACCTTGTATCTACCCCAGTGCTTAGAACAGTGCTTGGCACATAGTAAGCGCTTAACAAATACCATCATTATTATTATTCTCTATACCTCAGTTCTCCTGTTCTCCCTCTTACTTGGACTGTGAGCCCTATGAGGGACAGGGACTATGTCCAACCTAATTCACTTGTATCTACCCCAGTGCTTATAACAGCGTTTGACACAGTAAATTTTTAACAAATACTACATACATATATATGCACATATATGTATATGTATGTATAAAGTTTTAAGTTAGCCTGGCCTACCAGAAAGAGCATGGGACTTGGAGTCAGGAGACCTGGGTTCTGGCCTCAACTTGGCCACTGGCCTCCCTCAGGATCACGACTGAGACACTTAATCTCTGTGCCTCAGTTTCCCTCTCTGTGAAGTGCCAAGAATACCTGCTCTAGAGAGTAAGCCCTTTGCGGGTCTGGGACTATGCCACATCTGATTATCATTTTTCTGCCCCACAACTGGTACACAGTAAGTGCTTAACAAGTTCAAGAAATATTATTATTATCATTATTACAATCTAGAATATAAAGCTTCACAAAACTTTTCAGCGTCAAGGGAGATGACCATGTCGGGGGGTCAAGGAAGAAAAGCCTCTGACTCCCTGACCACAGGGAGAGAGGCGGTTCCTTGTACAGCATGGCCACCATACCTTCTACAGGCCCACCCTGAGACATCAAAAATCAAATGTGCCTGGTCTTCAACTGCAAAGGGCAGCCTCCAAATCATCAGCACCCCCCGGCCACCCACCAGAAAAATACAAAAACAAACTACTGCTTTGTAGTTAGAGAAAAAGATAGAAATACAAGTAAAATTACCCTCAGGCTGAGCCAAACCAGATTTAAAATCTGGAGACCTAGCCTACCACCACCTCCGGACACTCACAGAAGAAAGGTTGTTCTTTGGCAAGTACAGCAAGTTCTCTGATCTGGTCAGGAAATGCTGTGAGTGATGTGGGGAAGAAATCCTAACTCCCACTCAATAAGCACAGATGAAATCCTCAGCCTGGGCCTCTCTGAAGGTCAACAGGGTTACAGCAACCAGGAACACCCTACAGTTCCTCCATGGCCAGACATTTTTACTTTCCTACCACACACCTGGCTTTAGGGCAGCCTGGCTCTAAAATCCTTACCAGATAGCCCCAGCAAACCTCAGGTAGGTGGGGCAACCATACAGGTTTGGAGAGTGGTATGTCTTCAAGCCAAAGAACTGCTTGGAGCCAAAGAGGAAAGGGGCTGACCCAAACCAAAGGAAGCAGCATGAGCCACTCAGCCTGGCTGACCTGAACCTCAAACCACCAGTATTTTACCCAGTATCCCACATGGCCCTCCTGGGGTCTCTTGATCCCCAGGGTTCAATAGCTCTGTCTTGTACAACAGAGCCCAATCAGCAACAGCCTCTTCCTTTATTAATAATAATAATAATAATAATAGTATTTGTTAAGCACTTACTAGGTGCCAGGCACTGGGGTGGATACAAGCAAAGCGGGTTGGACACAGTCCCTGTCCCACATGGGGCTCAGAGTCTTATTCCCCATTTTACAGATGAGGTAACTGAGGTACAGAGAAGTGAAGTGACTTGCCTAAGGTCACACAGCAGACAAGTGGCAAACCTCGGATTAGAACCCACAACCGCTGACTCCCAGGTCCGTGATCTATCCACCACGCCATGCTGCTTTATGGCCCACATCCCCTGTATCCCATCTCTTCACCTTGGGAGACACAAGATATGATGACCACACCTATTCACTAAAGCACCTGGGTGGTGGCTCAGGTCTCCTGGACCCTCATGAAGCCCTGCTCTTCAAAATCATTTGGATTCATTTCATATCATCAAGTTCTGGTCTTGTGAAAATCTGGCAAAATCATCCCCTTTTCTTTCCCCCAACTCTAATTCCTCTCCATTTGCTACAGATTCAGGAACTAGTCTCTCCCCTGCTTGGGAAGTAATAATAATAGTAATAACTGCAATGATAATAATGGCATTTATTAAGCATTTATTATGTGCCAGGCACTGTTCTAAGTGCTGAGGGATAGAAAAGATAATTGGATTGAACACAGTCCCCATCCCACATAGGGCTCACAGTCTTAATCCCCATTTTACAGACGAGGGAACTGAACACAGAGAAGTTATGTGATCTGCCCAAGGTCATGCAGTAGACAAGTGGTGGAGCCGGGATTAGAACCCAGATCCTTCTGACTCCCAGGCCCATGCTCTATCCACTATGCCATGCTGCTTGCTCTGTACCGGCCTCGATTCCAAGTTGGGGAGTCAAGGAAGCAGAAGGAGCTCAGCACCTTGGGTCCCACCTCCCTGGAGACTGGAAAGCCGAGACTGTTGGTATTTGCTAAGCGCTTACTATGTGCCGAGCACTGTTCTAAGAGCTGGGGTAGACACAGGGGAATCAGGACGTCCCACGTGGGGCTCACAGTCTTAATCCCCATTTTACAGATGAGGGAACTGAGGCACAGAGAAGTTAAGTGACTTGCCCACAGTCACACAGCCGACAAGTGGCAGAGCTGGGATTCGAACTCATGAGCCCTGACTCCAAAGCCCATGCTCTTTCCACTGTGCCACGCTGCTTCTCCGTGGAAGGAGACTGCCCCTTAGGTAGTCATCCCACAAATCCCAGAAAACCTGGAGCTTGACCCTTGCCAGCTGCTATGAGAAGGATAAAACAGAGTAGCAGGATGGGAGAACTCAGGGGATAAGCAGAAACGTGTCACTCTCATGGATCTGCCCAAAATGGCCTCCAGTTCTTGCTGAATCAGTACGTGCCCAGAAAGCATACACGGCTGGGCACACATCTCTTCACCTGAGGGACCTAAGTCTAACAGGACCGTCAGTCAGTCAATCTCAGTCAGTCAATCTCAGTCAGTCAATCGTATTTACTGAACACTTATTGTGTGCAGGGCACTGTAAGCACTTGGGAGAGTACAATACAACAACAGACACATTCTCTGCCTACAATGAGTTTACAGTCTAGAGGTGGAGACAGACATTAATATAAATAAATAAATTGCAGGAAATACCTCAGATCTTCACACCCCATTTGTTCCAAGGAGCGGTATACATTTAAGGCCCATCATGTCCAGGAGGAAACACACATTTCCATGTGCCTGTGATCATCATGCTTGACACATAGTAAGCGCTTAACAAATACCATAATTATTATTATTATTCTCCACCAAGAGGCCTTCCCAGACTAAATCCCTTTTCTTCATCTCCCTCTCCCTTCTGCGCTGCCCTAACTTGCTCCCTTTGCTCTTCCCCCCGCCAGTCCCACAGTGCTTACGTATAGATCTGTCATTTTATTTATTTGTACCGATGTCTGTCTCAGTCATCATCAGACAGTGATGTCTGATGACTGTGAGCTCATTGTGGACAGGGATTGTCACTATTTATTGTTGTATTCTTCTTTCCCAAGTGCTCAGTACAGTGCTCTGCACACAGCGAGCGCTTAATAAATACGACTGAATGAATGAACGATGTGGGACCGAACCCTTGTTTCCTGGGTTGCTCTGGGGTCAAAATGCTGCTGCCCCACTATCCAGGAAATAGGAGTCAGAATGGATGGCTCTCTCAGCTTCCTTCACTCCTCCTGCTTCCTTTCATCAACACCGTCTCCCACTTCAACCCAGTCAAGAAGCCAAATCTAAGTGTGTTAAGCCACTTTCCTCAATCTTATTTGCAGGCCTATTTTTGGTTTCAAAACTTGGCTCTTCCCACCAAGCCTCTCTGCTCCCCAGTCAGCTCCACTATAAAATGGAAGAATGTTATCTACCCACTGCCCAGCTCACAGATGTGCTTAAAGAGTAAATAAGGTAAGGGTTGAAACATCCTAATTTAATTTGTTTGCCGGCATATTTCAGTCCAGTGAACTGGCAAAGCTCTACAGCATTTCCTCCTGGACATGGTGGGCCTTTATACCAAAAGCTCTCAGGTCCTTGAAAGAAACAGTCTATGAAGATTTCAGGTATTACTTGACCACAGACCTCCCTATCGAAGCTGGCTTCCAGGGTCTTACTCCCCAAAACTATTTTATTCCCCCACCCATAAAAAAAACCCCACTGATGATTAAGGCAGGAAAAAAGTAGTGGCAATTAGCATTGCCGGAAAGCTGCCCAGCCCATAGCCCCTTGTGACCTCCTCACCCAGTGGATGGCAAACATATGGAATGTGCAAACACAGTAAGTGGTGCAAGTAGGTTCCAAGGGGGCTTGGATAAATTTGTGGACAAGCAATCCATAATGGGATACTTTAGGAGAAAAGTGACTGGTATCAGATGGTCGGTCCTTCCCTAAACATTGGTTCGCTGTCCTAGAGGGTGACCATCATGCAGCTCTTCCAAGCATCCTGATCCCACAATCCTGAGCTGAATGAACCACTGGTCTGACTCTGTAATGCCTTGAGGTAGTTATGGTGATTAAGAAGTAGCATGGTGTAATGGATAAAGCATGGGCCGGGGAGTCAGAATGCCATGAGTTCTAATCCCAACTCCAAAACTTCTCTGCTGTGTGACCTCGGGCAAGTCACTTCACTTCTCTGGACCTCAGTGACCTAATCTGTAAAATAGGGGCTGAGACTTGTGAGCCCCATATGGGACAGGGACTATGTCCAACTCGATTTGCTTGTATCCACCCCAGCGCTTTGTACACTGCCTGGCCCAAAGTAAGCGCTTAACAAATGCCATCGTCATCATCAGCACTAAATGCCAGGCATTGTACTGAGCACCAGGGTCAAAACAAGACAGACAGTTTAGACACGGCTCCGGTCCCACCCGGGGCTCCAACTCTTGGTGGGGGACGACGAACAGCAGACAGTGGGAGCATTGAAAAGCTACATGAATAAAAGAGAAAGGACCAAACAGATAGATGGAAAAACATCAGGAGGGAACAGTACTGATGATCCTCAATCTTTGCTTGAGAACCGTCGCAGATTCCCAGTGTTCTGACAGTTCTAACGGAGGCAGGGAGAGGAGCTGGCCTCCCAGGGTGACGCTGCTCTGAACGGGTGCAGTCTTGGCAACTCATGGTGGTACAGTGGTCCGCACACGTGGGTTCCAGGCCTGGTGTACACTTTCTAATGACAATCTCAGGTTCTGTTTTTAGTTACGATATAGATTTGTGGCACCCTCCAATAAAGGCCTCGAAACCACCTCCAAAGAGTGCAAGCCTGCAAAAGGATACTTTCAAACTGAATGAGTAAATGCTGGGGAAGTGCTGCAGGCTTTTCAGACCTGCCAGACAAAAATAGAAGCTACTCAGACTGTGAACCCCATGTGGGACAGGGACTGTGTCCAACTTGATTACCTTGTATCTATCTCAGCATTTAGTACAGTGCCTGTCACAAAGTGTTTAAGTACCATTTTTAAAAAATTAAAAAAGGTAAATAGAAGCATTCTTCGTAAATTTGGATTCTTCCAATAAATCTTACCAAAAGCTACATAAATTTGAAATCATAGGTCAGCCAGTTTAGCTTGAAAATTAAGGGCTTGGAAGGAAAAAGCACCAATGACACACATTTTTCCCATCTACTTAAAAAAGGGTCCTGCAATTCCTTTCTCCCAAACCCCAATATGACCCTTGGTTCTGCCATGGTGTTTTCTCACTATGCTTTAGGGCTAAAACACTATTAGAGGATGAGGGAATGTTTCTCTGACAACACGGGCCTGTCTGGATACAGCACCTCAAGAAACCGTTTTGCACCTGGCCTCGGACAACAGGAAGTACTATAATGTGAATTTTCCTCAACAAGGCAAGAATTCAACCCCTGTATCATAGGAGACCTGGGAGGTCAAAATTTCAAATTACAATGAGTGGCACTTTAGAGGTTCTGAAACTGTCACCCCGTTTCAGCTTCACAACACAAGTCTCCTCCACTAGCTTGTTGTACCTCTCAAGTACGACGCTTCACAGGAACTACGATGGGCTATGTCGACCCTCCCTGCTGACTCCACCTGGCAATCGGGTTAACTTCCGTCACCTCCTGCTTTACTCTTTCTCATCCCCTTTTACACAGTCCCTGACTTTTCCCAAAAATTGTTTGCCCACAGCTCCCATTCATACACACACACACTCTCACACACTCTCCTCAGCCCTCTCCCACCAGCCACAGATCCTGATTCCTTCCCCACCTAGTGCTGCTTTCATTGTGTTTTAACAATAAAGTTATTAGGCTGGTCACTGATGGCCCTTGCAGATACTGGACAAAGAGAGGCATCTTACATCAATCGGGTCACACCAAGCATGAAGAGGAAAGTGACTGTCAGGCACCATTTTGGGAAACTGCGAACCACCCTGGTACTTTTCTAGGGGAGAAATCTTCGAATTTTCTGCTTGCTCCAGAGCCCATATTCTCCTGCCAGGTCAGAGTGAAGTCTGGCAGAGCATCTGAGCTACAGAACTCAACAACAGGAGTGGAAGAGGGAGACTCGGTACTAAAAATTAAAAAACAGAAATAGCATATTGGAACCAGACAAGGGAGAAACGAGCTGAAAACTGGGCTACCTGGTATAAAACCAAATGATGGGTCACATTAAGGACAATAATGCCTCCTTCTCCCTTCACAGCCGATGGTCCACTCCTTCCCTGCCCCCTTCAAAACCCTCCTAAAATCACATATTTCCAAAGAGGCCTTCCCTGACTAAATCCTTCACTTCTCCTATCTGCCCTCCCCTCTGCGTCACCTATGCGCTCAGCTGTGTATCCTTTAAGCACTTGGATACTCACCCTAGTCCCACAGCCAATTCTGTACATATCCTTATTACTCCACCTGGTATAAAACCAAATGATGGGTCACATTAAGGACAATAATGCCTCCTTCTCCCTTCATAGCCGATGGTCCTCTCCTTCCCTGCCCCCTTCAAAACCCTCCTAAAATCACATATTTCCAAAGAGGCCATCCCTGACTAAATCCTTCACTTCTCCTATCTGCCCTCCCCTCTGCGTCACCTATGCGCTCAGCTGTGTATCCTTTAAGCACTTGGATACTCACCCTAGTCCCACAGCCAATTCTGTACATATCCTTATTACTCCACCATCCCCCCTATCTGTAATCAATTTCACTGTCTGCCTCCCTGCTGCAGACTGTAAGCCGCCTGTGGTCAGGGATCACGTCTACCAACTCTGTTGTACTGTACTTGCCCAACTGCTTAGTTCAATGAGCTGCAAACAGAGGGCGCTCAATAAATACCAGATTGACTCATTTCACATCTTATTCAGCCAAAAGGCTTGTCTAAAATGATTTACCACAAGATGCCATTTTCTACGCTTAACCCGAAACAGATTCTAAACACTCTACTCAAGTCAGTCAAATTACTCCAAAGGGAGGGGAGGGACAGGCATAAGATAAGGTTGATTTATCACCCAGAGAGAGCCGTAAGGAATCCTTGGGTTCAAATTCAAGAGAAAAAAGGGTATTGCTCTAATAGGTGCTGCCTCTTTGCATCCCTTTGGGCCATCACATTTCATCAACTGCTAAATCCTTCCAGTTCTTCCTCTACCACCTTTTCCGGCTCTGTCCTTTCCTCTCCCCATCCAAGCAGCCACCACCTTGGTCCAAACTCACGGGAGACTGGATTACTGGGTTAGCCTCTTCACTGGTCTTCCAGCCTCTGGCCACTCCCCCTCCCTCAGTCTACATTACACACTTCTACCCAGATCACCATCCTACAATATGACTCGGCACATGTCTCTCCACTCCTTGAGAACCTCCAAAGGCTACCCATTTCGCTCCGCCTCAAGCAAAAATTCTTTACTTCTAGGTTCTCCCCCTCTTATCGCCTTCCTTCCCCCTGGCTCACACTCCTTAAACCTCCATAGCTCACTTTCGATCTTGTCCCCAACCCTCTGCTAAGGAAACGCTCTACCCCTTCAAATCGACGGGGCCATGGCTTGCCCCACCTTCAAAGCCCTCCTAAATTCCCATCCCCTTCTGGGAAGCCAGCCCCGATTAATTCACTCCAAGTAGTTTCGACCCAGTAGCCACCTTAAGCACTTATGAACTTAAGTGCTGAGGATGGGCATTACTATATATGCAGGCAAAACCCAGGGTACAGCCATTCTATGATACAGACAGACCGGGAATATAGCCATCATTGCATGATACCTCAATAATCCAATTCATCATTCATTGAAAGGCCGGCCTCAACTAAGCCCTCATTTCCCCTATTCCCTCTCCTTCTCGTGTCACCCTTGCATTTGGATTTTTACCCTTTATTCACCCTACCCCAGCCCCACAGCACCCGGGTATACATCCATAATTTACATTGATGTCTGTTTCCCCCTCTAGACTATAAACTCCTTGTGGGCAGGGAACTCTGTTGTACTGGACTCTTCCAAGCAATGTTCTGCACACTTAAGCGCTCAATAAATACCAGATTGACTGACTGATTGATTGAAAGATGTCCAAGTGGATAAAGAGGTTAAGGGGTCTCTACAATCAGCTATTTGAGGATTGTCTCGCATCAATTTTAAAGAAAGCAGATGAATTTAGTGAAATGATTGAACAAGATTGCATAGGAAAGAGGAGCTCAACTGCACGAAGAATTGTTCAGAAGGAGTTGGCCTGCTACAAGGTACTTTTTGAAGACCAGCAGAATCCTGCTGTTCGATCTAAATGGGACAGATTCTTCAGGAAATGGGGAAAAACCACTGCCCCAGTCAGCAGAACAAGTTCTACTTTTGCAGTCTCCTGCAAAGATTCACAGTCATAGTAGAACTCGTACTTTTCCAAGCACTTTTTACAGTGCTCTGCACACAGTAATTGCTCAAATATGGTTGTCTTAATTAATGGTGGGAGGTGAAAAGTTTAGTAATGCTTCATGTAACAGTAAACAGCACATAAGGGAATTTCATTTATTTTTCCAGAGGCTGCCTAACAAACTGCAATTTGGAACATGTAAACCTATAGGAAAAACGTACCTTACTGGAGATGCCAAATTTTCATCCCGAGGGCAGGGGTGCAAAGGAGGCAGGGATTTGACATGGGGTGGGGCACCTGGAGGGGAGATGCCTCAGAGTTGGCAGGCCAGAGAGGCGTCAGAGGTCTGAGATGAGTGAGGCTGGGAATCCAGCTCAAAAGCTGGGGGGGGGGAGTGCCCAGCACACAGCTATACACCCCAAGATGCTGCCCTTGATTCAAGAAACATGAGAGAGGGGAGTCCAGGATAACACCAAGTTTCTGGGCTTGTGAGACGGGAAGGATGGTGGTACCATCTATAGTGATGGGAAGGTCAGCTGAGCTGCCGCGGCTAGCACGAGGCGGTGCCCTTGACCTGGCAGAAGCCTCCATGTGGTCTGCCGCTGACCACATAGTACAGGTAGCTATTTCAGGAGGTCACATCAAAATTAGATCTGGCAATGAGGGGAGCAGGAGAAAAAAGGAAGAGGAGAGGAGGAGAGAAGGAAGATAAAGGTCTGGGAACATTTGAGACTGTCTCTTGCTTCCACTGCAGTCTTCCAAGTGATGCATTCAATAGAGACTCAATGAATTAACCCCTCAACCCCCTTCTCCTCTTCTTCCCCAGGAATTCACCATTTCCAAGAATGAACTCTCCATCCAGAACAGTGCTCGGCACATAGTAAGCGCTTAACAAATACCATCATCATCATCCTCATCCCCAAGAATGAGCCCATCTCTGATGCGTTAGCACATCCTGATCCTTCCCCACTTCCTCCCTGTGCCAAGGTGAACTGGGGCACCTGCCGTCTCAAGGTCAAAATGCTATCTGTGACTTCCTGAGCTGGCAAGGTGGGACTCGGGAGTGCGGGCGGGGCGCTGAAACTGCAACCTAGACATCCCCACAGCCAAGAAGGCACAAGTAGGTGATCAAGTAAGGTATGGAGGAGGAGGGGAGGGGTGGAGTTTGGACAAGCAGAAACCAGAAGCCCGAACACCCTAGGACAGGTAATACAAACCTACCACCTCTGACATTCTGGGCAGTGGACCAGGACGTGCAGTAGCCACTTGTGTGTCGCCCCTGCCCAGGGTGCTGGACAGGGTGGAGTTTGGACAAGCAGAAACCGGAAGCCCGAATGCCCTAGGACAGGTAATACAAACCTGCCGCCTCCGACATTCTGGGCAACGGACCAGGACATGCAGTAGCCACTCATGCGTCGCCCCTGCCCAGGGTGCTGGACACCCGCTCTGTCTCTGGAATCAGCGCATTACGTGAGGAACTGCGGGACAGGTGAGTGCCTCGCTGGGAGTTCATGGGCAAGAGCTAGGGGCTTCTCCACGGGCAAATAACGCATAAGTGAACTCATCCCATGTGGGAAGCGTTTGTGGGCGGGAGCCAGGTGCTTCCCCACGTGCGAGGAACACGTACCTGTATTCTTCCCAAAAGGGAAGTTCAATTCTCCACATTCCAAATAATTAAATAATTATATTCCTCTCAAAAAGGAAGTTCAGTTCGTCACATGGAATAAATTTTGTACAACTCGGCATTTGACTCCAGTCTCTCTCACTCTCACCATGCCAATTCTTAAACTTGTCCCTGGGTGGCAGGTGACACTCCCCCCACCACCCCACACATGCCACAGCACTACTACAAAAAATATTTTTTGCTTCCTCCGCCTCAAAAACCAGGATGGGGCAATTTAACAGTAGAGACACTTTTGTGAGTAAATGCACTATCTTTTTTCCTCCCTACTTTTAACTTCAGAGGGACAAAAAATGAATATGAGGAGAGTGCACCCAATATGAGTCTCTGATGGAACCTTAGCTTCCATCAACCAGCACTGCCCAAGTGCCCTCATTCCTCGCAACACCGGGTGAGGGAAGAAGATGGCCGATATTAGTCTCCTATCGTATGTCTACTAGTATCCAAGGTCCGGGGCTGGTTTCCTAAGGACTGTATCTCACACTTCACACTATCTGCCAACCTCTTCAGTTGCCAGAGAGTGCAAAACACATGCCCAGAACACGGAGACTGTGAGACTGGTTTGTGGTGGCCCTGAGCGTGGAGCTCACTGAACAACGGGACAGGTTGTAGCAGCTGGCACTGCTACACAATGAAATATCCCTGACCAAATGGCGAATTTGTTAAGCACTAAGCACTGGGGTAGATACACACTAATCAGATTGGACACAGTCCATGTCCCACATGGGGCTCACAATCTTAATCTCTTAATCTCCATTTCACAGATGAGGTAACTGAGGTGCAGAGAAGTGAAGTGACTTGCTAAAAGGTCACACAACAGACAAGTGGTGGAGCGGGGCTTAGAACCCAGGTCCTTCTGACTCCCTGGCCCATGTTCCATCCACTGGGCCCTGCCACTTCTTCACCCTTTAATGCTAATGATTTGTGCACCCAGAGGTAGCTGGCGAGGACAGTAATAATAACAATAACAATGATGCTATTTCTTAAGTGCTCACTATGTGCCAAGCACTGTTCTAAGCACTGGGGTAGATGCAAGGTAATCGGGTTATCCCACGTGGGGCTCACGGTCTTCATCCCCATTTTACAGATGAGGTAACAGGCACAGAGAAGTTAAGTGACTTGTCCAAAGTCACAAAGCTGACAAGTGATGGAGCCGGGATTAGAACCCACTCATTCATTCATTCGTATTTATTCAATCGTATTTATTGAGTGCTTACTGTGTGCAAAGCACTGTACTAAGCGCTTGGAAAGTACAATTCAACAATAAAGAGAGACAATCCCTGCCCACACCAGGCTTACGGTCTAGAAGGGGGTAGACAGACATCAGAACAAGTAAACAGGCATCAAGATAGACAGAATTATATATACACATCAAAACAAGTATACAGGCCACCCACGACCTCCGATCCCCAAGCCCGTGCTCTTTCCACTAAGCCACGCTCCTTTCATCTCACCCCACCTTCTCACAACCAGTACATGACTTCCACAGCCAGACTGGGGACCACTGGGATTCACTTAGGTTTGCTCTCTAGCCTCAAGCTGGAATCAGGTGAATTAAAAAAAGCCAAACGATTTTTACAGTGCTCTGCCCACGAATATGAAGAACAAAAAGCTGGCAAGGGGTTAATGGCCTCCGCACCTCTACACCCTAGTGCTCCATTAAGACAAAGCTAACCCTTCCAAAGTATCTCTCTCTCCCTCTGGGCCATAACCAACTTCCATTCCATCACTGGTGACGGCAGGATTTCTCATCTGCCTTTGTGCCAGAGTCACACCTGAGTGGAAAACAGCAACTATGGGACACCCAAAGGTTGATACTGATAAAGATTTCGGCAAGAGCACAGATCTACTATGGAGACTAAGTAAAACAATAATTATAGAAGGAGGGAAAAAGGAGTTACAGGGGGAAAGACATTCTAAAATAGACCAAAACCTAAACCCAACCTACCCATATGAAATCCTCTACAACTTAGTGCAGGAAACACTCAGAAGTTCATACCCGTCCACAGCAAAACAAAAATTGATTTCAATGGAGGCGTCCTAAGGACTGATGGGAAATAACCCATTGCTCTACCAGGGTAGAGCACTGCCCAGGCCAGAACTGATTCAACGAGCTGGCCCATGGGCCAAGTATGGATCTAGCTTGTGTCTCATTGAGGTCTCCTCGAAGGAGGTGGGAAAGAAACTGGGGTTCCGAGCAAGATCAGCCACGTTGCTGGGGATACCCAGAGAATTGTACCCGAACAGAAATCTCTGTGTGCTCCCAGTATTTCAAGTTCTAGCAGCCATAATGGGCAACCACACAGGCTTGTCACGCTGAGCGAATGTGACCCCCGCTGACGGGAAGCAAGGTTGGGCCTGACCGGGTTTCATGCCGGCCTCAGACCCTCACTCTTCTGTTCAGGGTGCTCTTCTAGGGTACCCGGTCCTTGGAGTTTCAGCAAGTGGGAGGATGTGGGGGGCCCGCCATTTACAAAAAAAAAAAAATTATAATCCCAAATGAACTGATTGGCTCACTTAAAAACCTCCACCTTCAATCTTCATAAAGCTCTCTGAATTCCCAAACGAGTCTAGTTAAACCGAAACTCTGCTGGCAGGGTGTCAGATGACTCTGTGGGTTCAAAACATAAGCATGTTGTGAGAAGAAAGTAGAAAGTTAAGGGCCAAAAAAAAGGTGCATTAGCGTCTTTTCCTGGTAAAAGGGATCCAAGTCACACTCTCTCAATGCACTCACGCTCACAAATATGGTCTCACCCATCAGCAGCGTCATCTCCAAACTGAAGGACACTTTTACTACAAAAATAAATCCCTGGAAACGACTCAGTAAATACTTTGGCAATGTTCACCAATTTTAAGGTGAATATTTCTGGGTAGAGTCTCAACACTGGACTTGGTCCCACGGGGCAAAGGGCACCAACCAGCCTTCTTCTGAAATCAGAGTGTCACCTTCCTACAAGTTATTCTTGAAAAAACTTTCATGAAAACCATTTGCCGCCTCTCCTTTTTGCCATTTCCAATCCTCGCTGGGCCAATCTCAAATTTCTTTGATTTAAGCAGAAATCAGACTTTCTTCTGTTCTGCTCCTTTCGGTGATGCCACAAATTCACAGGTCTGTCATCGCTGTATACAGAAGAACTGTGGAGTGCCAGATATTTCCATAAGGCCCACCTCAGGCATCCTGACTGAGAGCATCTTAGGGGGCAGGGGCCAGCCTGCTGGCCTCTGAGCCATTTCCCCAAGCTGAGTCTCTCCTTGCCCCAACCAAAGCACTCAGTAGCCCCTGATGACTCAACTTCCCTGCCCCTCATCTCCCTTCCAGCCTCAAACAATCCTTCTATCTCCCCACATCATCACACAAACTCTAATTCAGCCCAAGAGGAAGCATGGCAGAGAACATGAACTGCCATCGAGTGCGGGTGGCCCGAATGGGTTGGTGGCTCCGCCATCAACCGACTAGGTAGGGGGCTAATAATTATTGTGATAATTATCATATTTGTTAAGCACTTACTCTGTGCCAAGCACCATACTAAGCGCTGGGGTAGATGAAAAACCATCAGGTCGGGCCCAGTCCCTGTCCCACGTGGGG
The DNA here is from genome assembly GCF_004115215.2 of Ornithorhynchus anatinus. Taxonomy (NCBI): domain Eukaryota; kingdom Metazoa; phylum Chordata; class Mammalia; order Monotremata; family Ornithorhynchidae; genus Ornithorhynchus; species Ornithorhynchus anatinus. Next base: position 13,734,133 of record NC_041750.1, read on the forward strand.
CTCCCAGTCTAAGCGGAAGGAAGAACACATCCCAGATCCCCATTTTACACATGGGGAAAATAAGGCACTGAGAAGTGAAGTGATCTACCCAAGGTCACACAGCAGGCAGAGGGCAGAGCAGGGATGAGAACCCGGGTCCTCTGACTCCGAGGCCCGGGCCCTTTCTACTAGGCCACACTGTTTCTCACGACTGTTGGACTGCCCTCTCCCCTCTCGCCTTGATAATTACCGTAAGGTCCGCAGAAGAAAGGTGCTAAGACAATATCGCTCGTCTGGGAGACACATTCTGCTTGCTTCAGTGAAAAAACACAACATTCCTTCCACAGTGCCTGAAATCCACACGAGATGATTAAAGCAACGGCAAAGCTGTCACCAAGCCAAGGAACCGCAGGTGGAAAGACTTCCTAAACTAAAGAACAAAAGAAGGCTTAAAAAAAAGAAGAGCCCTGTTCTGTTCTCTCCATCAGGCTAACAGGAAGGGGTCTCTCTGTCCATGTGCATTATGGGAACAATACTGTTCAGGCCCAGGCTGCTGCCTTGGTAACTGAGGATGGGGGGGATGGGAAGCTCAGGAGGGACCAGGGACCTGGGCCACACACACTTAAATACCCCACGTAGCAGACAGTGAATCAGCCACCCGGCTTTGTCAGTCAACCATCTTGGGTGCTGCCTCCAAGGCACAAGAGTTGTGCCAGTGGAATGGTAGAAGAGGAGGAGGAAAAGTCCTAAAAGTGAAAGTACTGCTCTACCTGAAACGCTGTATCTTCCCCCAGCGAAATCCCACTGCAGCCACAGCCCAATATTTCCAGCTCACTTGGTGAGAGGATCCCAGGAGGTGAGATGGCAAATTATTGGCAATAGGCCTACTGCTAATACGGGGGCTCCCCGTGGCAATATTTCATTTGGTTTTCCTAGAGGATGTTAGCGAAAAAGAGAGGATAGCTTGACCACTTAGGGGGAGCAGAGTTATTCAAGCCTTGGCCTCTTTCCTGGGGAGCTTGTACTCGCTGCCAACCTCTTGTTCATGTCCTGCCTCTGTCCTGGAATGCCCTCCCTCCTCAGATCCAGAGAATTACTCTCCTCCCCTTCAAAGTCTTATTTAAGGCATATCTCCTCCAAGAGGCCTTCCCTGGCTAAGCCCTCTTTTCCTTTTCTTCTATTCCCGTCTGCATAACCCTGACTTGCTCCCCTTATTCATCTTCCCTCCCAGCCTACAGCACTTACATACATATCTGTAATTTATTTACTTATATTCACGTCTGTCTTCCCCTCGAGACTCTAAGCTTGTTGGGACAGGAATGTGTGTTGCGTGGCTCAGTGGAAAGAGCACGGGCTTTGGAGTCAGAGGTCATGGGTTCGAATCCCGGCTCGGCCACTTGTCAGCTGTGTGACTGTGGGCAAGTCACTTAACTTCTCTGTGCCTCAGTTACCTCATCTGTAAAATGGGGATTAAGACTGTGAGCCCCACGTGGGACAACCTGATTCCCCTGTGTCTCCCCCAGTGCTTAGAACAGTGCTCTGCACATAGTAAGCGCTTAACAAATATCAACATTATTATTATTATTATTATTGTACCCTTCCAAGGGCTTAGTACAGTGCTCTGCACGCAGTAAACACTCAAAAAATACAACTGACCGGAGAGACCCTAGGACCATTCTCCACGGCTGAATCAACGCAAAGTCTTTAGGGGATGGTGCTCTGAACCCCGAAGAGGGATCCAGATTCGAGCAAATTGAGCCACCTCCACATCAGACCAGTAACCTCATGGCCTCCCGACCCAAACCAGGAGGCCACGGCAAGGGCATTCTATACTAGTCCTCCCTAAGATGGCTGTCATAGGTCCGTGCAACATCAATGGCGATGGGGCAGTGTTGGAGCCATCATACAGGTGACCCCCATTCCCTCTCTGGGGCTGTTCCCGTACATCCTTCATCCTGCAACTGCCCACTGTGCTAAGGTCAGGGGGCAGGGAGGGCAGCTGATAAAGGAGCAGGTGGAGGGTGATGCATTCAGCTCAGCCCTGGTGGGGCTTCGGGGATGGGCGGGGGGGACAGGACAGCAGGTGCAACCCACTCAGGGCACCTGCTGTCTGCCAAGCCCGGGACGTGGCTGATTCTTCTAGGGGCCAGCACCCATCTAAGAGGCTCAGTCCTGACTTAGGGTAGGGGTTGAGTACATCAAGAATGGTAGTCACATTTACAACGAGCTGCCTCCCCAAATCTCTCTGATCCCTTTCCCCTCGTCCACACCTACTTTTTCCAACAGTGTTCTGCTGTACTCTCCCAAGTGCTTAGGAGAGTGCTCTGCACACAGTAAACACTCAAATACCATGGATCGTTCAACTGATTGTGCACAGCAATCATTTGTTAAGCACTTACTCTGCGCAGAGCCCTGTACTAAAGGCTTGGAAGAGTACGATATAAAAGAATTGGTAGACACGGTCCCTGCCCACAACCAGCTTATATTCTAGAGACAAGTTAATACTGTACTAAACACTTGGGAAGATGTAATACAGAGTTAGACGACAGGATCCCTGCTCCCAGGGAACTTGCAATCTACAGGGCAAACAGGGCTGACCATAGAGCTCTCTCCCCTCCTACCTAACCTCTCTGATCTCCTACTACAACCCAACCCACACACTTCGCTCCTCTAACACCAACCTACTCACTGTACCTCGATCTTGTCCATACCACCACTGACCACTTGCCCACATCCTCTCTCTGGCCTGGAACCCCCTCCCCCTATACATCCAACAGTCTACCACCCTTCCCACCTTCAAAACCCTTCTAAATCATTTTGTCAACTGTATATATTTTCATTACCCTATTTATTTTGTTAATGAAATGTACATCGCCTTGATTCTATTTAGTTGCCATTGTTTTTACGAGATGTTCTTCCCCTTGACTCTATTTATTGCCATTGTTCTTGTCTGTCCGCCTCCCCCGATTAGACTGTAAGCCCGTCAAACGGCAGGGACTGTCTCTACCTGTTGCCGACTTGTTCATTCCAAGCGCTTAGTACAGTGCTCTGCACATAGTAAGCGCTCAATAAATACTATTGAATGAATGAATGAATGAATTTATTGAGCGCTTACTGGGTTTAGAGCACCATACTAAGCTCTTGGGAGAGAACAATTCAACAGATTTGGCAAACACATTCCTTGCCTCAAAATCACATCGCCTCCAAGAGGTTTTCCCTGACTAAGCCCTTTATTTCCCCTATGCCCTCTATGTCGACTATGAACTTGGCTGTGAACATTTTAAGCACTCTAATATTCACCTCAGCCCCACAGTATTTACGTAAATATTCTTATACTCTATTTCCCCTATCCCTAATCTGTTTTAATGTATGTGTCCACCTGTAGACTGTAAGCTCCTTGTGGTCAGGAATTGCATCTATTAAGCCTGTTTTACCAAGAGTTTTGTACAGGGCTAGGCACACAATATGCATCCAGTTAATACCACTGATTGATCATTCCTTACTTGTTTGTTGCCAGTCCCCTCTCCCCCCTTACATTTTTAGGTCGTGAGCCCCCTGAAAGCCAGAGGCCCACCCGTGCATTCTTTCCCAGAATTTAGTTCAATGCTCTGCACACAGTTAAGTGTTTAATTCATTCAATTCATTCAATAGTATTTATTGAGCGCTTACTATGTGCAGAGCACTGTACTAAGCGCTTGGAATGTACAAATCGGTAACAGATGGAGACAGTCCCTGCCCTTTGACGAGCTTACAGTCTAATCAGGGGAGACAGACGAAAACAATAGCAATAGAATCAAGGGGATGAACACCTCATTAAAACAATAGCAAATAGAATTAAGGCCATGTACATTTCATTAATGAAATAAATAGGGTAATGAAAATATATACAGTTGAGCAGACGAGTACAGTGCTGAGGGGATGGGAAGGGAGAGGGGGAGTAGCAGAGGCAAATGGGGGGAAAAGAGGGTTTAGCTGGGGAGACGTGAAGGGGGGCGGTAGAGGGAGTAGAGGGAGAAGGGGAGCTCAGTATGGGAAGGCCTCTTGGAGAAGGTGATCTGTAAGTAGGGTTTTGAAGAGGGGAAGAGAATTAGTTTGGTGGAGGTGAGGGGGGGGGCATTCCAGGACTGCGGGAGGGCGTGGCCCAGGGGTCGACGGCGGGATAAGCGAGAAGGGGGGACGGTGAGGAGGTGGGCGGCAGAGGAGCGGAGCGTGCGGGCTGGGCAGTGGAAAGAGAGAAGGCAGGAGAGGTAGGAGGGAGCAAGGTGATGGAGAGACTTGTAGCCTAGAGTGAGATTTTGTTTTGCGCAGAGGTTGATAGGCAACCACTGGAGGTTTTTAAGAAGGGGAGTGACATGCCCAGAGCGTTTCTGCAGGAAGATGAGCCGGGCAGCAGAATGAAGAATAGACTGGAGCCGGGAGAGACAGGAGGATGGGAGATCAGAGAGAAGGCTGACACAATAATCAATAATCCAGCCGGGATATTACGAGAGCCCGTAACAGTAAGATAGCCGTTTGGGTGGAAAGGAAAGGGTGTATCCTGGCTATATTATAAAGGTGAGAATGGCAGGTTTTGGTGACAGATCGGATGTGTGGGGTGAACGAGAGAGACGAGTCAAAGATGACACCGAGATTGTGGGCCTGAGAGATGGGAAGGATGGTCGTACCATCCACGGTGATAGGGAAGTCAGGGAGAGGACAGGGCTTGGGAGGGAGAATGAGGAGCTCGGTTTTGTTCATGTTGAGTTTTAGGTGGTGGGCAGACATCCAGGTAGAGATGTCTTGGAGGCAGGAGGAGATACGAGCCTGAAGGGAGGGGGAGAGGACAGAGGCAGAGATGTAGATCTGTGTGTCATCCGCATAGAGGTGATAGTTGAAGCCGTGAAAGCGAATGAGTGCACCGAGGGAGTGAGTGTAGATGGAGAACAGAAGAGGGCCAAGAACTGACCTTTGGGGAACCCCAACAAGTAGAGAATGGGAGGGGGAGAAGGAGCCCGCAAAAGAGACTGAGAATGACCGGCCAGAGAGATAAGAGGAGAACCAGGAGAGGACGGAGTCCGTGAAGCCAAGGTGAGATAAGGTGTGGAGGAGAAGGGGATGGTCGACAATGTCAAAGGCAGCTGAGAGGTCAAGGAGGATTAGGATAGAGTAGGAGCCATTGGATTTGGCAAGAAGGAGGTCATGGGTGACCTTAGAGAGAGCAGTCTCGGTAGAGTGGAGGGGACGGAAGCCAGATTGGAGGGTGTCCAGGAGAGAATGGGAGTTAAGGAATTCTAAACAGCGAGTGTAGATGACTCGTTCTAGGATCTTGGAAAAGAAGGGTAGTAGGGAGATAGGGTGGTAACTGGAAGGGGAAATGGGGTCGAGAGAGGGTTTTTTTAGGATGGGGGAGACATGGGCATGTTTGAAGGCAGAGGGGAAGAAGCCATTGGAGAGTGAGCAGTTAAAGATAGAAGTTAAGGAGGGGAGGTGGATGGGGCGATGGTTTTTATAGGGTGAGTGGGAATGGGGTCCGAGGCACAGGTGGAGGGGGTGGCACTTGCGAGGAGGGAGGAGATCTCCTCTGAGGATACTGCAGGGAAGGATGGGAAAGTAGGGGAGAGGGTTGGGGCAGGAGGGAGGCAGAAGGGGGAGGGGTGACTTTGAGGAGTTCAGACCTGATTGTGTTAATTTTCGTGATGAAGTAGGTGGCCAGATCATTGGGGGTGAGGGATGGGGGAGGGGGAGGAACAGGGGGCCTAAGGAGAGAGTTAAAGGTCCGGAATAATTGGCGGGGGTGACGGGCATGGGTATCGAGGGGGGAGGAGAAGAAGTTTTGCCTGGAGGCAGAGAGGGTAGAGTTAACGCAGGAAAGGATAAATTTGAAATGGATAAGGTCGGCTTGGTGCTTGGACCTTCGCCAGCAGCGCTCGGCAGCCCGAGCATAGATGCGTAGGAGGCAGACAGAGGCAGTGACCCAGGGCTGTGGGTTAGTGGAGCAAGAGCGGCGGAGGGAAAGGGGGGGCGAGAGAGTTGAGATGAGTAGAGAGGGTGGAGTTGAGCGCGGTGACCTGATCATCGAGAGAGGGAAGAGAGGACGGGGGGCAAGGTGGGGAGAGATGCTTTTGGAGAGATGGATGGGATCAAGAGAGCGGTGGTCTCTGGGGGGGAGTAGCAAAGATATGCAGGGGAAGGGAGTGTGAGAGATGAGGCAGGTGAGAAGGTTATGGTCCGAGAGAGGGATTTCAGAGTGGGTGAGGGAGGAGGTAGTACAGCGGTAGGAGATGACGAGATCGAGGGTATGACCGAGTCGGTAAGTGGGCGAGGTATGGTGGTGCAGGAGGTCGGCAGAGTCGAGGAGCGATAGCAGGCGGGCAGCAGAGTCACCGGGTACATCCATGTGGATGTTGAAGTCTCCGAGGCTCAGAGTGGGCAGAGAGAAGGAGAGAAGGAAGGTGAGAAAGGGGTCTAGGTGGTTGAAGAAGTCAGAGGTGGGACCAGGAGGGCGGTAGATGACAGCTACAAGTATCTGGAGGGGGTGGTAGAGGCGACTGATGTGGCCTTCAAAGGAGGGGAAGGAGAGGGAAGGGGGAGGAGGGATAGTGCGGAAGCAGCAACGGGGTGAGAGGAGGAAGCCGCCGCCTCCTCCCCTTCCAGTGAGTCTGGGGGAGTGGGAGAAGGAGAGGCCTCCGCTGGAGAGAGCAGCGGCGGAGACCCTGTCAGCAGGAGTGAGGCAGGTTTCCGTAAGGGCGAGGAGGAGGAGAGAGCAGGAAAGGAAAAGGTCATGGATGAAAGGGAGTTTACTTGTAATGGAGCGGGGGTTCCAGAGGCCACACTTGAAAGTAGCTGTGGGTGCAAGGGGGAAAGAAGGAGGGGAGCGGGGGGAGAGGAGGGTTTGGATGGGAACAAGGTGGCGGGGCCCTGGACGGGGAGAAGGGGAGGAAGGGTGGCGGTGGGACAGGAGGACTGGGATGGGGCGTGGGTGGGGAAGAGGGAAGGGGGGAGGGTGGGAGGAGGGGGTTTGGTGGGGGGGGGAGTAGGGAGGGGGTAAGAGGGGTGGCGCTGGTAAAGTGGGGTTCTGGAGGGGGGGGGTCAGAGGAGAGAGCGGGAAAGAGCTGGGCGAGAGAGGGGAAGGGGAAGGAGAGGACTGGGAGGGGCGGGGGGGGGGGTGGAAGGACATGGTGAGGCCAGGGAGGTAGGTGGCAGCACTGACAACAATTAATGATAACATGCAAAATCAGTAAAATAGTAATATGATAAAATATGATACAATAGAATAGTATTAATAAGCGGGTGATGACCAGGGTCAGGGGTCGATCTGATCAAAATCAAAGTCAAAAGCCTAGCGGCAAGGAGAGTCCCGGGGCTCATGTCCAAATGTCTCTGGGGCAGCGGCGGGGGCCTTGAGGGTATCCGGTGTGGGTTGCGGGCGTAGGCAGCAGCTAAGGTAAATACCAGACACTCAGAAAGTACAAAATAAAGAAGTGACATGTCCCCCGCCCAAAAAGAACTCACACTCTTATCAGAAGGAGACAGACAGATGGGAAAATAAATAGACATTTATGCCCTCTTGACTTGGCTCCAGGTTCGGGGGCAAGATTCAATCTCCCGACCTACCTTGCCTGAGCAGGATGGGGAGGAATTTATGCAGCAGCAGTCCACGACCAAGGCCACCTCACTTCTGAGGGGTGGGTGAATTAGGAGTGTTGGATGTGCCATAAGAGAAGCCTGAATGCTCTTGGGAATTCTGCCTCCCCACCCCAGGTCCCACTGTCATCTGTTGTTAGGGGGTGGGAAAGAACGGAGGGATGAAGACTGGGGACAGGACAGCAGACTTGACTTTCATCACCAGGGAACTCGGCTCAAACCTATCTGTCTGCACCTCTCACTTTTGCTTTGTTCACTCTCATATGCTCTCTTTCTCTCTCCTGCTTTGCCTCCATGCCTTTCTCCAACATCTGCCTGGAAACACCACTCTGCCCAGGGAACAGGGCAGGAGAGAGAGGAGAGAGAAAGAGAGAGAGTGTGAGTACACAAGAGAGACATACAAACACACAGGTAGGCAAATGCCATCTGAATGAAGCAGGATGGGGGTAATAGCGAGGCATGCCACGCTTTAGATGGCATCAAACGTCACATGACGCAATGGCATCACATGTCATGGAAGGAAGGGGGGCAGTGCACAAGGTCAATTAGGCCGGGTCCCCCAGGATGCGGTAATCCAGCCTTGCTTGTCCCCTGCAGTTCGGAGCAATAAGAGAAGAAATCCATGGCATTAATATGTTTGGCACACTCAAATTTGAACCAGCAGGAAGACAGGAGTGAACTATGTATGTACTGGGAGGACGTGAACAATCCTTGTTAGAAACGACCAAAGTCTTCCCCCTTACGGAAGAGACTCTGTAAGGTAGTCAAAAAGGTACTCGCTAAAAATCTCTCAAGGGAATAAGGAAGAGACAGATGGAAAAAAATCAGTGAGCCAGAAGCTAAGAAAATACCTCTCCTGCCAATAAATACTCAAGTTACTCTAATCCAGGTGCAAAAATCCGAAATTGAGAAATCCACTGCAGCTGTATATTATGCTCATTCAGCCATCTTGGATGACATTTAAAGTCTTTGAGAGATCCTGTCATTTTCAACTATCATGTGCACACAGCAGAGCAGAGCAGAGCAGACCAGGTACAGCCGACGAAAATGAACCCTTCCATGGTCATGGTGCTCCTGCAAATGGCTAATCCAGGAAAGAATTCTGAGCTGTCTGGAGATAAGGGAGACACCCCCTACACCCAGACACTTCTCAGCACCAGAGAAGCGGCAGTCCACCATATTTCTGTGACAGATCAGGTGCACAAAGAATTCCGGCTTTAAGTTATCTGGTTACTGACAAGGGCAAGGAGAAGTACCATTAGGCTAGTTCATTCATTCAATTGTATTTATTGGGCACTTACTGTGTGCAGAGCACTGTACTAAGTGCTTGGAAAGTATTCTAATATGACAGAAGGATAAACCAGTGCGCTGAAAACCTAAGTATCTTTGCTCAAGTCTATGACCTGAGCCAATAAATGCCGTTGCCTCTTTAAAAAGCATCATCCAACAGCATCAAACCAATGCATCTATGTTCATTCTTCATTTTACAAAGCTACACTCATTTAAAACTCTGGGTTACCTTTTGTAGAAATACAAAGCTCTTATGAAATGCCTCTTAACCCAGTTATAAATCAGTGGTGAGTCACTACCCTAACCTAGGGATATACTTTTTTATTTTGAATGGTATTTGTTAAGCGTTTACTATGTGCTAGGCACTTTACTAAATAATAAATAGTAATAAAGTTGGTATTTGTTTAAGCGCTTACTATGTGCCAAGCACTGTTCTAAGCACTGGGGTAGATACAAGGTAACTAGGTTGTCCCACGTGGGGCTCAGAGTCTTCATCCCCATTTTACAGATGAGGTAACTGAGGCACAGAGAAGTAAAGTGACTTACCCAAGGTCACACAGTTGACAAGTAGCAGAGCCGGGATTAGAACCCATGACCTCTGACTCCCAATCCCGGGCTCTTTCCACTGAGCCATAAATACAGGGGTAGAAACAAGATCATCAGGGTGGGCACAGTCCCTGTCCAACATGGGGCTTACAGTCAACTCTAGACTATAAATTCATCCCCTAAACTGTAAACTTGTTGTGGGCAGGCAATATGTTTGTTTTATTGCAGTGTTGTACTCTCCCAAAGGCTTAGGACACTTAGTATAGTGTCCTCCACAGAGTAAGTGCTCAATAAATATGACTGACTGATAGGCAGGAGGGAGGATTCAATCCCCATATTACAGATGAGGCAACTGAGCCCCAGAGAAATTAAGTGACTTGCCCAAGGTCACACAGCAGACCAGTGGTGGAGTTGGGATTAGAATCCAGGTCCTCTGACTCCCGGGCCCATGCCCTTTCCGCTAAGTAATTAATTACGGTATTTGTTAAGCGCTTACTATGTGCCAAGCACTGTTCTAAACGCTGGGATAGATACAAGGTAATCAAGTTGTCCCAAGTGGGGCTCACAGTCTTAATCCCCATTTTACAGATGAGGCACAGTGAATTTAAGTGGCTTACCCAAGGTCACACGGCAGACAAGTGGCGGAGCCAGAATTAGAACCCACGTCTTCTGACTCCCAAGCCTGGGCTCCTTCCACTATGCCAGGCTGCTTCTCGTGCACTAGGCTGCACTGATTCCCACTTATCATCATTCTGATATGCTGCTCAAACGAATGTGCCCCACAGTTTACAAGTACTCTCTGGGACACTGGTAAATGCTTTCTTTCCTTTCTCCTCAAACTTTCCTGAAATAGGGTTCCCTCACCCCCAATTTCACATTCAAAAGCAAGATATGTGCTAAAAGACTCATTTCATCTTTGATATTCAAAATAACTTTCCCAGAGCCTTTCAGAATAACTACCTCAGTAACTGAAAAATAATAATAATAATGTTGGTATTTGTTAAGCGCTTAGTATGTGCAGAGCGCTGTTCTAAGCACTGGGGTAGATACAGGGTAATCAGGCTGTCCCACGTGAGGCTCAGTCTTAATCCCCATTTTACAGATGAGGTAACTGAGGCCCAGAGAAGTTAAGTGACTTGCCCACAGTCACACAGCTGACAAGTGGCAGAGCTGGGATTCGAACCCATGACCTCTGACTCCCAAGTCCGTGCTCTTTCGACTAAGCCAAGCCTGCGCTGGAACGGTGGGGGTTCCCTGCAAGTAGAGACTGATCAGTGATTCAGTCCAAGAACAGTAACGTTCAAAAAAAAAATTTGTCAAGTGTTTCCTTCTTATCAATTACCCAATCCCGCATGTAGAGTGGGCTCTACCCAGAAAGCCCACTCAAAGCCACTGGAGATGCCAGGCTGGAGAGATCTAGCTAATCCCGGGATTCCCAGGGTTTGCAATCTTCTGGGCCAACCTCAAACTGGCACATAGCCTCAGATTTTGACTAGAACAAGACCTTCATTTGGGACTCCAAGAGCCAAGTGCCACTGGCCATGCCCAAGTGAAAAGAGGAGGGGAACTTCAAGAGATCAAAGAGAACACGTGGACGCCCCTCAAGTGCTCCGTGATCTAAAGTGCCCTTTGGTCACTTAAGCTCGTACTTGTGGTGGTTACAACTGACTGACCAAATAGTTTGTTGGTCAAAACCATCACCTTGAATGGCCTTATATTTTCTAGTTCATTCAGGGACCCGTTACAGTCACCTGCAAAATGAAAAATGAACATTAATAATTTTGAGGAGGAAAACATCAGCCGTTTTAAGGGTTAATTAAAACAGTCAATCCAAATAGCTAAATTAGTCCCAGATACTCAGCTTTGCTTTCATCCCTCTCTTCCATGCCTTACCAAAAGATCAAGAGATGAAAAGCAGCAAGGCTCAGTGGAAAGAGCATGGGTGTGGGAGTCAGAGGTCATGGGTTCTAATTCCCGCTCCGCCACTTGTCAGCTGTGTGACTTTGGGCAAGTCACTTAGCTTCTCTGTGCTTAAGTAACCTCTATGTGAAATGGGGATTAAGACTCGGAACCCCACTTGGGACAACCTGATAACCCTGTATCTACCCCAGCGCTTAGAACAGTGCTTAGCATATAGTAAGCGCTTAACAAATATCATCATCTTTATTATTATCTCTTGCCTCCTCTCAAAATCTACCCTCCTCCACCTGCACCTCTGACCCCATCCCTTCATACCTTAAAGCACCTGCCCCCTTCCCTTCTTCAATCGTATTTACTGAGCGTTTACTGTGTGCAGAGGACTGTACTAAGCGCTTGGGAGAGTGCAATATAACAATAAAGACACAATCCCTGTCCATAATGAGATTACAGCCTAGAGGGGGAGACACACCTAAAAATAAATAAATTACTGATACATACATAAGCCTTGTGGAGTTGGGAGCGGGATAAAGTCAGTATGACGCAGAAGGGAGTGGGGAGAAGAGGAAAGGAGAGCTCGGTCAGAGAAGACCACTTGGAGGAGATGGGCTTTCAATAAGGTTTGGGGGGAGGGTTGGCGGGGGTGGGGGGGAGAGTAATTGTCTGTCGGCTAGGAGGAGGGAGGACGTTCCAGAGCAGAGGCAGGATGCGGGCGAAGAGTTTGGCGGTGAGATAAACAAGATTGAGGTACAGTGAGAAGTTTAGCGTTAGAGGAACAAAGTCTGTGGGCTGGGTAAAGTAGGAACGTAGTGAAGTGAGGTAGGAGGGGGCAAGGGATTAGACTGTACGTCCGTCAATGGGCAGGGATTGTCTCTATCTCTTGCCGAATTGTACATTCCAAGCACTCAGTACAGTGCTCTGCACATATTAAGCGCGTGGCTCAGTGGAAAGAGCCCGGGCTTGGGAGTCAGAGGTCATGGGCTCAAATCCAGGCTCTGTCACTAGTCAGCTGTGTGACTGTGGGCCAGTCACTTCACTTCTCTGAGCCTCAGTTACCCCATCTGTAAAATGGGGATGAAGATTGTGAGCCTCACGAGGGACAACCTGATTACCCTGTATCTACCCCAGCGCTTAGAACAGTGCTCTGCACATAGTAAGCACTTAACAAATACCAACATTATTATTATTATTAATACTATTGAATGAATGAGTGCCTCTTCCCTCCTTGGCTGCCATCAACTTTTTAGTCTGCAATGGCTTCTTTCCCTCTACTTTCAAACATGGTCCTGTATCCCCCAACCTAAGAAAACCTTCCATTGGCCCCATGACTCCTTCCAGATATAGCTGCCATCTCCCTACCATTCCTCCTCAAACTCCTTGAGTGTTGTCTACACCCACTGTCTCCATATCCTCTCCTCCAATTCTCTCCTTGATCCCCTCCGATCTGATTTCCGCCCTCTTCACTCCACAGAAACTGCGCCCTCCAAGGTAACCAATTACCTTCTTTTTGCCAAATCCAACAGTCTCTAGTCCATCCTAATCCTCCTAATAATAATTAATAATTATGGTATTCGTTAAGCATTTACTATGAGCCAAGCACTGTTCTAAGTGCCGGTGTAGATACAAGCTAATTACGTTGGATACAATCCCTGTCCCGCATGGGGCTCACAGTCTTCATCCCCATTTTACAGATGAGGTAACTGAGGCACAGAGAAGTTAAGTGACTTGCCCAACATCACACAGCAGACAAGTGACAGAGCCAGAATTAGAACCCACATCCTCTGAGTCCCAAGCCTGTGCTCTTGCCCCTAGGCCATCCTCAACCTCTCTCAGCTGCCTTCGACACTGCTGACAACCCCCTTCTCCTGGAAACATTATCCAACCTTGGTTTCCCTGACAATGTCCTCTCCTGGTTCTTCTCCTATTTCTCTAACCGCTCATTCTCAGTCTCGGGCTCCTCCTCTGCCTCCAACCCACTGACAGTGGCAGGGGGTCCCTCAAGGATCAGTTCTGGGTTCCTCATCTATTCATCTACATCCACACCCTTGGGGAACTCATTCACTCCCATAGTTTCAAATACCATCTTTATGCAGAGGATTTCCAAATTTAATCTACCTCTCCAACCCTGACCTCTCTCCTTCTCTGCCATCTCACATTTCCTCCTACCTTCAGGACATCTCTACCTGGATGTCCTGCCAACACCTCAAACTATGTCCAAAACAGAACTCCTTATCTTCCCCTCCAAACCTTGTACTCACCATGTCTTTCCCATCACTGTAGACAATGCCACTATCCTCCCGATCTCACAAGCCCACAACCTTGGCAATAGTCTCAATTCATCTCTCTCACACAACCCACATATTCAATCTGTCGACAAATTCAGCTGGTTCCACCTTCACAACATCACTAATATCCACCCTTCCCTCTCGGTCCCAATTGCTCTTACTCTAATCCAAGCACTTATCATAACCCACCCTCACTTTTGCATCTGCCTCCTCACTGACCATCTTGCCTCCTGTCTCTCCCCAACTCCAGCCTTGACTTCACTCTGCTGCTCCGATCATTTTTCTAAAAAAAACAACAAAAAAAACTTTCAGTCCACACCTCCCCACTCCTCAAGAAACTCCGGTGGTTGCTCACCCACCTCTGCATCAAATAGAAACTCCTCACAGTTGACTTTAAAGCACTCAACCAGCTCGCCCCAGCCTACCTTACCTCACTGATTTTCTACTACAGCCCAGCCTGCCCACTTCACTCCTCTAGCACCAGCTTGCTCACTGTGCCTCGATCTCATCTATCTCGCCAACGCCTTTCCCGCATCCTTCCTCCCCCTCCATATACACCAGACCACTAATCTCCCCACCTCCAAAGCCTTATTAAGGTCACATCTCTTCCAAGTGGCCTTCCCCGATTAAGCCCTCTTTCCCCGAGACCCTCTCCCTTCTGTGGCATCTTCGCCCTTTTGGAAACGTGGCTCTCTCCCGAAGACACGGTCTCCGCCGCCGCTCTCTCCAGCGGAGGCCTCTCCTTCTCCCACTCCCCCAGACTCACCGGTAAGGGAGGAGGCGTCGGCTTCCTCCTCTCGCCCCGTTGCCGCTTCCGCACTATCCCTCCTCCCCCCTCCCTCTCCTTCCCCTCCTTCGAAGCCCATATCATTCGCCTCTACCACCCACTCCAGTTACTTGTCGCCGTCATCTACCGCCCTCCCGGTCCCACCTCCGACTTCTTCAACCACCTTGACCCCTTTCTCACCTTCCTTCTCTCCTTCTCTCTGCCCACTCTGATCCTTGGAGACTTCAACATCCATACGGATGTACCCGACGACTCCTCTGCCGCCCGCCTGCTATCCCTCCTCGACTCTGCCGACCTCCTCCTCCACCATACCGCGCCCACTCACCGACTCGGTCACACCCTCGATCTCGTCATCTCCTACCGCTGCACTATCTCCTCCCTCACCGACTCTGAAATCCCTCTCTCTGACCATAACCTTCTCACCTGCCTCATCTCTCACACTCCCTCCCCCTACAAATGTTCGCTAGTGCCCCACAGAGACCTCCGCTCTCTCGATCCCATCCGTCTTTCCAATAGCATCTCTCCTCACCTTGCCGCCCTGTCCTCTCTTCCCACTCTCGACGAGCGGGTCTCCGCTCTCAACTCCACCCTCTCTACTCATCTCAACTCTCTCGCCCCCCTTTCCCTCCGCCGCTCTCGCTCCACTAACCCACAGCCCTGGATCACCTCCTCCGTCCGCCTCCTACGCTCCTATGCTCGAGCTGCTGAGCGCTGCTGGCGAAAGTCCAAGCACCAAGCCGACCTCACACACTTCAAATTTATCCTTTCCTGCCTTAACTCTGCCCTCTCCTCCGCCAGGCAAAGCTTCTTCTCCTCCCTCATCGACACCCATGCCCGACACCCCCACCGATTGTTCCGGACCTTTAACTCTCTCCTTAGGCCCCCTGTTCCTCCCCCTCCCCCATCTCTCACCCCCAATGATCTGGCCACCTATTTCCTCACGAAAATCAACACGATCAGGTCTGAGCTCCCCAAAGTCACCCCTCCGCCTCTCCCCTCCCCCCCCACCAACCCCCTCCCCTACTTTCCCATCCTTCCCTGCAGTATCCTCAGAGGAGATCTCCTCCCTCCTCGCAAGTGCCACCCCCTCCACCTGCGCCTCGGACCCCATTCCCTCTCACCTTCTTAAAACCATCGCCCCTGCACTCCCAGCTTCCTTAACTTCTATTTTTAACCACTCAATCTCCAAGGGCTCCTTCCCCTCTGCCTTCAAACACGCCCACGTCTCCCCCATCCTAAAAAAACCCGCTCTTGACCCCACTTCCCCCTCCAGTTATCGTCCTATCTCCCTACTACCCTTCCTTTCCAAAATCCTAGAACGAGTCGTCTACAATCGATGCTTAGAATTCCTTAACTCCCATTCTCTCCTAGACCCCCTCCAATCTGGCTTCCGTCCCCTCCACTCTACCGAGACTGCTCTCTCTAAGGTCACCCATGACCTCCTTCTTGCCAAATCCAATGGCTCCTACTCCATTCTGATCCTCCTTGACCTCTCTGCTGCCTTTGACACTGTCGACCATCCCCCTCCTCCTCCATACCTTATCTCACCTTGGCTTCACCGACTCTGTCCTCTCCTGGTTCTCCTCTTACCTCTCTGGCCGGTCATTCTCGGTTTCCTTCGCTGGAGCCTCCTCCCCCTCCCATCCTTTAACTGTTGGAGTTCCTCAAGGGTCAGTTCTTGGCCCTCTTCTGTTCTCCATTTACACTCACTCCCTCGGTGAACTCATTCGCTCTCACGGTTTTGACTACCATCTCTACGCAGATGACACGCAGATCTACATCTCCGCCCCTGTCCTCTCCCCCTCCCTTCAGGCTCGCATCTCCTCCTGCGTCCAGGACGTCTCCACCTGGATGTCGGCCCGCCACCTAAAACTCAACATGAGCAAGACTGAGCTCCTCATCTTCCCTCCCAAACCCGGTCCTCTCCCAGACTTCTCTATCACCGTGGATGGCACGACCATCCTTCCCGTCTCTCAGGCCCGCAATCTCGGTGTCATCCTTGACTCGTCCCTCTCGTTCACCCCACACATCCTATCCGTTACCAAGACCTGCCGGTTTCACCTCTACAATATCGCCAAGATCCGCCCTTTCCTCTCCACCCAAACGGCTACCTTACTGTTACGGGCTCTCGTTATATCCCGGCTAGACTACTGTGTCAGCCTTCTCTCTGACCTCCCTTCCTCCTCTCTCGCCCCCGCTCCGGTCTATTCTTCACTCCGCTGCCCGGCTCATCTTCCTGCAGAAACGATCTGGGCATGTCACTCCCCTTCTTAAACAACTCCAGTGGTTGCCTATCGACCTCCGCTCCAAACAAAAACTCCTCACTCTAGGCTTCAAGGCTCTCCATCACCTTGCCCCTTCCTACCTCTCCTCCCTTCTCTCTTTCTACCGCCCACCCCGCACGCTCCGCTCCTCCGCCGCCCACCTCCTCACCGTCCCTCGGTCTCGCCTATCCCGCCGTCGACCCCTGGGTCACGTCCTCCCGCGGTCCTGGACGCCCTCCCTCCTCACCTCCGCCAAACTGATTCTCTTTCCCTCTTCAAAACCCTACTTAAAAATCACCTCCTCCAAGAGGCGTTCCCAGACTGAGCTCCTCTTCCCCCTCTACTCCCTCTGCCATCCCCCCTTTACCTCTCCGCAGCTAAAGCCTCATTTTCCCCTTTTCCCTCTGCTCCTCCACCTCTCCCTTCCCATCCCCACAGCACTGTACTAGTCCGCTCGACTGTATATATTTTCGTTACCCTATTTATTTTGTTAATGAATTGTACATCGCCTTGATTCTATTTAGTTGCCATTGTTTTTACGAGATGTTCTTCCCCTTGACGCTGTTTAGTGCCATTGTTCTTGTCTGTCCGTCTCCCCCGATTAGACTGTAAGCCCGTCAAACGGCAGGGACTGTCTCTATCTGTTGCCGACTTGTTCATCCCAAGCGCTTAGTACAGTGCTCTGCACATAGTAAGCGCTCAATAAATACTATTGAATGAATGAATGAATGCGTTTGGATCTGTCCCCTTTGAGCACCTGGGTGAGCTCGTTGTGGGCAGGGAACATGTCTGCCAACTCTGTTGTATTGTACTTTCCCAAGAGCTGAGTGCTGTGCCCTGCCCAATGTCAGCACTCGATAAATACCACTGACTGAATACCACAAATGAATGTCTCTCTGGAGGCCCTGCTTAACTTCTAAATGTTTCAGTTTCCCTACTTGAGCAATGGGTTTAACAGTACCTCCTGTGTAGGGCTGAACCAAAAGGGAATCAGTGAGTTGATGGCTGGAACGCCATTGGGAAACCTCAACTGTAAAAAGCAGAACATCCCAAACTTCAGGTCTCAAATCCTTTGGGTGGAAATTATTAGGGAGCAACAGAAGATGTTGCATTTCTGAGAACAGGCCCTCTGTGGAGTACCTGACTCTGGCCAAGAAATCAAGAAATCAAGAGGCCAGAGAAATCAGGTCTCTGGCTGAAAGAAATACCCTAGATGACTATCAAGTCCAGTCCAGTCCAAATCCTAACATGTAAATAGGTATCAAAAAACAAAAAAGGTGTCAAAACTCCAGAGTCTCCAAAAACAAACAAAAAAAAATGTTGGTATTTGTTAAGTGCTTACTATGTGCAGAGCACTGTTCTAAGCACTGGGGTAGATACAGGGTAATCAGGTTGTCCCGCATGAGGCTCACAGTCTTAATCCCCATTTTACAGATGAGGGAACTGAGGCCCAGAGAAGTGAAGTGACTTGCCCACAGTCACACAGCTCACAAATGGCAGAGCTGGGATTCGAACCCATGACCTCTGGCTCCCAAGCCCATGCTCTTTCCACTGAGCCACACTGCTTCTCTAACAGAATACAGAATAAAATAGAATACAAAACACTACCCACCAAAATAAAAGTGGTTTTGAAGTGTGAAGTGGACGGGGTAGAGCCTGGGTTGCTTCCATTCTTCTCTGAGACAAGACCAAAGATATTCTTAAGAGTCATTTGGGCTTTGGAGGGGACACTGCAATGCAGTAGATAACTTCACCAAGAAAGCACTGAATAACATCCCGAAGTTAAAGGACTTGTACTAAAACAAGCTACATTTATTTCTCTACAATCCCAAAGGGCTCTTTGCCTTCCACTCTCCTGAACTTCAGGCCCAGAAGCCAGAGTGCTTTTTCCACATGCAAGAGGAAATCCCCTCTTTCCTAGGGAAGAGAATCACAACCCAAACAGTGCTGTTGGGTTGTGAACTCCCACATTATGGAGCGCTGCAGTTCCAGATATGCGGTCAGTTCTGACCCAGCCACCCAAAAAAGTATAATCAACCAAGTCAGCGACTTCTCATTATCTTGTGTCCCTGCATTCTTGCGTTTGTAGGACGCAAGCTCGTAGAGGGCAGGGTCTACACAAAGAACATGTCTACAAGGTCTGTCGTATTGTACTCTCCCAAGGGTTTAGTACAGTGCCGGGCACACGGTAAGCACTCAAATACCATTCATTAACTGACGGCCACAACTGCAAAATGGCCACACCGTTGGGGATGAGCACAGTCCAGTTTGGGGATCCCCAAATTCACCATTTACTGGAGGACAATGACCTTGGGCAAGTCATTTAGCTTCTCTGGGCCTCAGTTTTCTCATCTGCAAAGTAGGGAATTCAATACCTGTTCTCCCTCCTACTTTAAACTATGAGTCCCATGTAGACCCAGGACTGTGTCCAATCTGATTAATTTAGATCTACCCCATTGCTCAGAACCGTGTTTGGCGCATTGTCTTGTCTTGTGCTGTCGAGTCGTCTCCAACCCATAGTGACGCCGCGGACACGTCTCTCCCAGAACGTCCCACCTCCATTAGCAATCGTTCTGGCACGTAGTAAGCGCTTAACGAATACCAGAATAAATAAACCATGAGGCAAGTAAATAGACTGCATGCCAAATAACAGCAGGTCAGAGAAACATTGATATCCTCCATCTCTAAAGTACCGAAAAAGAACTGCATGAGTTTCTGGGTTTGGCATCTTGCTGCCTTCCAGGAGAAGGGTACAAGTATGCACCACTTTTGAGTGCTCTTTCCATCGCGTTCTATGTTTGAAAACTAAATGAATAAATAAAAGTTCATAGTCCCAGATTCAAACCTGCTTCAGAAAATAGAGGAAATTCTTGAGGAAATCCCTAAGGGTCAGCAGATTTAGCTCTACCTTCCACACAGCACTAACCATCTGCAGGTTCCACTCACTTCACTTCCCCTATCTTCCACTGGGCCTGCAGAAGGTGGCCTATGTAAAATAAACAAATACACGAAAACTTTGGGTAAAATAAGCCTGAGATTTTGTAAATACACCACATCCTGGGGAGGCAAACCTGACCAGGTACCTCACATCTTATAGAGGCCTTTGCTCTTTAAAAAAGTCAGACTACTGTGTGCTGTCAGCAGGCAGAAAACAATAGTTCACAAGGCCTCAGGCTCGCCCAATCCCTCTGACAAGCCCGGGATCTGCAAGTCTCCATCTGAGCATTTCTAGGTCATTCCCACCACATACAGCTCCTGAGACGCCCTAGATAAAGGAACCTTATTGCACCTCACCCTACTGGTGGCAGATTTCATCCCCAGAAGTCCCATCAGAGTCAGTTGTCTGGGTGACATTGATTTTGCTCTGGAAAGACCCTGGTGAGCGGGGAGAGTGTCCCCACATTTGTTACAAACCCATCCTGCATTAGCTGGAAGGTGCTGGAAAAGCTTTCTGTCTCACTGGGGCCCCATCCTGGGAGAGGCGAGTTTAACGGAGTGGGTATAGGTAGATTTCTCCAGGGAAGGCTGCCATCGAGATTTTAAAATTGGCTCCTGAATTGGTTTGTCACTAGTTGGTGGTACATTTGAAACAACTGTGCAATTATACTGTCCCCTCTCCCCATCCACAGATTTGCATTTGACGACCATGAAGCAAGGATCCCCAAGCCTAGCTTGGCAAGGACCCTGAGAACTACCCTGAGAAAGAGCACGGGCTAGGGAGTCAGAGGTCACGGGTTCTAATCCCTGCTCTGCCACTCATCAACTGTGTCACTTTGGGCAAGTCACTTAGCTTCTCTGTGCCTGTTACCTCATCTGTAAAATGGGGATCAAGACTGTGAACCCCATGTGGGACAACCTGGTTACCTTGTATTCCCCCCCCAGCACTTAGAACAGTGCTTGGCACATAATAAGCACTTAAAAGCCATTATTATTATTATTACCCAATATATATATTGGAATAGCTATTGTTCATTTGGACTTTGGGATTTTTTTTTTAAGATGTCCTTATTATTTGTATTGCTCTGAGTCTTCCCCCCCGCCCCCCCCCCACACATACATATACTTGGTTTGAGTCCCTTGTGGAACAGGGTCCTTGTCTTAACTGATTATTTTGTAACTATTCCAGTGTTTAGGTAATGCTTCGCACATAGTGAATGCTCATTAAATACCATAAATAACTATAATGACAAAGATGAAGACAAGCTCAGTGCACAATTGCAACTTAAGACAATAGATTTGATTCAAGCCACAGATAATCTAACTTTGTAACTTTTAAATTCTTAGAAATGCTTGGTATAAAAGCTGTTTTTCCTCACATCCAGACAACTGTGGGAGTTAAAGAAGCAGGAACACAGTCAAGCCAAAGTCCAGGAGACTGGATGTTTAATAACCACTTCCACACTAGCACTTTTCAGATTTTCCCTGCAGAAATGGAGCACAAATAGCCTACAGCTAGGGCCCGGAGAGGCAACCCATCAAGATGACTTTCCTACTACTTAATGAAGCCAACATGCCTTTCTATTACCAAGCTCTTCCCCGAATTACCTCATAGAATTCACCTTGGCCCCAAAAAGAGTCACCCCCACGGCTCCCAAACCTGTTGCCAGGGTGATTTTCCCCACCTCCAAAATGCCACAGGAGGCTTGCTAAAGGTGAAAGTGACTTAATGTTCTATTTTTCCCTTTGAGGAGGAGCCTGAGTTAGTAACTGACTGATCTGCGGGCTGCAATGAGCCCCGAGCTGTTTATTCTGCATATCTTGTGTTCAAGTATTCCTCTTTTAGGCATAGTCCTAATTGGCAAGTGACAGGTGCTGCCATTTTACACCCCCAACATACAGAGTCCCTCACTGCCTCCATTTTACATCCTCTCATTGAAAATCTTCTCCCCAAATCATCTTTAGTGCTCCTCCCCTCCACACCAGGTCATTTTTCTGCTCCAACTGAAAATGTAGATCTTTTCTCCAGCTGGCTTTTGACTTTTGGAAAAGCCATTTGCTATGGGCCCAATAGCAGCCTTGGGTTGGGGGCAGGGGAAGCATATGGAGGGAGGGAACCCAGCCATAGAAATGGAAGGGGGAAAAGTGAATTCTTACATATGCTGAAAACCAGCTACCACTCTGAACTATCAAGTTTCCTCTTCAGGTTTGTAACAAGTCGCTCTTTTAAAAGCTGTTCCAAGAAACCTGTGGATTCTTTTTCATGCCTTTCCAAGCCTCCTACGTATAGTAACAAAGCTACAGAATGATTACCGCTGGAATCAAAATATATTCATGGTCTAGACAGTACCGCAATATGTGGCAACATGATCTCATGAGAAAAGCTGAGCCTGCCCCTTATGGAGAGATGCTCCTAAAACTGAAGCAAGACTATAAATTTGAAGCTCTCAATACAGTGGGAAATCCAGAGACATTTAAGGCCCCAACTGGAAAAATTAATCACCACCTCTTATCTGTAAAATGGAGATGAGACCTGCTCTCCCTACATCTTAGATTGTGAGCCTCATATGGAACAGGGATTTGATTATCCTCTATCTACTCCCTGCCCACCCACCCCCACCCACCCACACACACAAGGCTGAGCACAGTGCTTTGGCAGAGCACAAACACTCAATATACTTCTTAATTTCCTGACACATCCAATATTTCCTAAAGGCACTCCAGACCCTGCTCCCACAAATCAAGTCACTCATGATTGTGCCACACCAAAAGCACCTGTTTCACCTGAAGATCCACATGAAGAGACTGATCACCCCACCAAATCACACTCTTCCATGCACACTTTTGATGCGAATAATAATAATAACGTTGTTATTTGTTAAGCGCTATGTGCCAAGCACTGTTAAGCGCTGGGGTAGATACAAGGTTATCAGGTTGTCCCATGTAGGGCTCACAGTCTTCATCCTCATTTTACAGATGAGGTAACTGAGGCACAGAGAAGTTAAGTGACTTGCCCAAGGTCTCACAGCTGACAAGCAGCGGAGCCGGGATGAGAACCCATGACCTCTGTCTCCCAAGCCCATGCTCTTTCCACTGAGTCACACTGCAACTCATGAAATGTAAGATCCCCACATCCAAAAAAAAGTGTGTGTACACACACACAGGTTCTTTTTCAAGTGTTTGTTTCAGAACACACTAACTACTATGCTGAAAGATAAATATGAAGCTTTCCAAAGGATGGAGACAAATCTAAATATCGGAATCCTACCAGATTTGAAGCTCACCTTCTTCTGCCCTCCCTCAAATTCCCCAGGTAACAAATGTCTAAAAACACCTCACAAAAGCCCACGCGGTGAAAGAAGGGAAGTAACTTTAGCCCCTAATCAGCAACTCAAAGAAATCACTGTGACCAAAGTACTGTACAGTAAACAATACCCTCACACACCCTTCCATTAAATGAACCATGTGAAGCCCCTGCTATTATTCCCCTGTTTCAGGAGAACTGTGTGAAAGAAAAAGAATTAAATTAAAAAAAGGAGAGGGTGATCCATTTCACATCTGTCACAGGGAGCAATTTGACAGATCAGCAGGATTTGCCAAATTTCAAGACACTGTACTTTTACTAGAAGCAGGGTGGCTTAGTGGAAAGAGCACGGGTTTGGGAGTGAGGGGTCGTGGATTCTACGGCTACGCCACCTGTCAGCTGTGTGACTTTGGGCAAGTCACTTTAACTTTTCTGTGCCTCAATTAACTCATCTGTAAAATGGGGATGAAGACCCACGTGGAACAACCTGATGACCTTGTAACTACCCCAGTGCTTAGAACAGTGTTTGGCACATAGTAAGTGCTTAACAAATATCTTTTTTTTTTTTTTTTACCATAAGCTCACAGTGGAACAGACACCATACATGCCCCGTAGTCAGACTTTCTCCCTCCCACTCCATTCTTAAACACACAGTTGACAGTCGTCTAACCTAGGCCCATTTTTACAGGAATGTTTCTGTTCATCCCAAGCCTGCCTAATTGTGTTCTGCTGACAGATCTTCTCGTTTCTTCCTCCTCCACCTACTTAAAATCTATACCCCCTCCGACATGTGGTTCCCAAGCCTTTTCAAGTGGTGCCTTCCTGTTTCCATTTGAAAGTTCTGTGTTTGAAGGCGAACGGACACTGACCTTTGCCTAATTTAAAAACGTTTTGGATCCTGGAATGGAGAGAAAACAATCGGGAAGTGCCGATGGCCTGGCCTCTCTGAAAAATTCGACTCTCAGAAATATTCGGAGTTCTTACTGCTCATTTCCCAAACTCTATTCCATGGTAATACAAAAAGGAGAAAATATGATCAAGTAAAAGGATGGCATGCAATGCAAAAACTTCCCTCCTCAAAACACCAGTCTTGCACCAAGGGTTTGTCTGCATCCCGGTTACCTCTCGTTTGTTTATAGTCTCATTTTCAAAAACGGCCTAGAAAAATGGCCACAAATTCACTATTATCCCCACTGGTTATGACTATATTCACAATATTACACACACACACACACACACCTCTCCTTTGGGCAAGTCTCCCCAAAAGTTCCTTGGATTTATCTTTTTATCCATTACATTTCCTAACTGGTCGCACGCGCTCTCCTGAAGAAATGCATGTATCACACATAGGTGCCTGTGTATATGTGTGGGTATTTTGTTTGTTTTAATACCAAGCTAAGGTAACACACGACACCAGGCTACCAAATCCTCCCCGAGAAGACTGTGCCAACCTCATCAACTTGTATCTTCCCCGGTCTTTAGAACAGTGCTTGGCACATAGTAAGCGCTTAACCAATACCATTAAAATGAAAGTAAATATATTCGGTGCATGCCAATGCTGGCCAAAATGGTCGGTGAGAAACAGCCTCTGAATTAGACAAGGGAAACTCGAGGGTTATTTTTAATACAAAAACCCGATATTAAATATCCCCGGACTGGGCTCCAAAAAAAGAAAGGGTAAGGAGGAAATCCCAGAAGGGGACAAAGTAACCCGTCTGAAGCATAAGTGGCAACAGCAATAACTCCCTCCTGAGCCTTGGGTGGGGGGATGGGGGTGGGAGGGGGTGCCTTTTTCTTCCTCAGCCCCGTCCTCTTCTTCCCTCTTCAGCCCCCGTCCCTATTAAATACTGTTTCCTGAAAACAAAGCCAAGGATTCACCGGCGCGGGGGAGGCGGGGGGCGGGGAGGAACTGCTACCCCAATCCGGGGAACCCGTGCGTGGAAAGGGGAGGATTGAGAGGATGTGTGCGTGTGTGTGATGGGGGGGGGGGGGGGGGGTGGAACGCGTACAGGGGTAGAGAAATAAATATATCTCCAAATGTGATATGGAAAGATAGAAAGATAGACAGATCTCCCACGCAGCAGCAGCAACAGGACACCACCTCCACTCACTCCCCCGCCCGGACTCCCCCACCCCACCACGGCCACGGGCAGTTACCTCCTCCAGGGTGTTCACCATCGGGGTGCGGTCCCCCTCTCCACCACCACCGATCTCCTCATTTGGGGGAGGAGGGGGGACAAAAGGGATCGCTTCTCCGATTTCGTGATTATCGCCGTTCCTCACCCTCTTCTCCCGGCTGTTGTCGCTTTAAGCCTCTTCCCCCACCGGCCTCAACCAGGCCAGTGTGGGCAGAGAAAGGTTTTACGCCAAAAGCGTAGGGGCCGCCGAGAACGACGGCCTCTACGCCGCGCCGTGGGGGCAACCGCCTTTGGAGAATCCCCTTACCCGAGGAAGCGGCGGCGACGCCGACGGCGGGCGGGAGGAGAGGGTTGTGCGCCAGTGTCGGCATAGCCAGCCAGCCAACCCGCCGACCGAAGAGAAGCTCGTTGCGTCGGCGGCGTAAGCCGCGTTGAAGAATGAGGAGCTCTCGCAGGCCGAGAAGGAGGAAGCGCCCGCTTTACAGCACTTCCGTCTTTTTACGGCAGCCGTCTCCGTGGCCGGGCTGGGGAAATGTTCGTTCGTTGATTAGATTGTATTTCTCGAATGCCCGCAGCCTATCCAGTGAACGGACTTAGGGGCGACTCGTGCCCCGCAAGCGTTTGGGGAACATTTTGTCCCCAGAGGCGGGCTCCTCCACGGGCAAGCACCCGTTGCCGTGGCAACGCGTCGGCAGCTTACAGTAGCGCCTGTGTCGACGTGTATATTGCGTCGCAGATCACCCCATGACCTGACTGTGATGTCAGTGGGTGGGTGTTGTGTCATTCTGTGACCCTGCTTTCATTCATTCATTCAATAGTATTTATTGAGCGCTTACTATGTGCAGAGTACTGTACTAAGCGCTTGGGATGAACAAGTCGGCAACAGATAGAGACAGTCCATGCCGTTTGACGGGCTTACGGTCTAATCGGGGGAGATGGACAGACGAGAACAATGGCAATAAATAGAGTCAAGGGGAAGAACATCTCGTAAAAACAATGGCAACTAAATAGAATCAAAGCGATGTACATTTCATTAACAAAATAAATAGGGTAATGAAAATATATACAGTCGAGCGGACGAGTACAGTGCTAAGGGGATGGGAAGGAAGAGGGGGAGGAGCAGAGGGAGATGGGGGAAAAGAGGGTTAAGCTGCGGAGAGGTGAAGGGCGGGGGGGTAGAGGGAGAAGGGGAGCTCAGTCTGGGAAGGCCTCTTGGAGGAGGTGAGTTTTAAGTAGGGTTTTGAAGAGGGGAAGAGAATCAGTTTGGCGGAGGTGAGGAGGGAGGGCGTTCCAGGACCGCGGGAGGACGTGGCCCGGGGGTCGACGGCGGGATGGGCGAGACCGAGGGACGGTGAGGAGGTGGGCGGCAGAGGAGCGGAGCGTGCGGGGTGGGCGGTAGAAAGAGAGAAGGGAGGAGAGGTAGGAAGGGGCAAGGTGATGGAGAGCCTCGAAGCCTAGAGTGAGGAGTTTCTGTTTGGAGCGGAGGTTGATAAGCAACCACTGGAGTTGTTTAAGAAGGGGAGTGACATGCCCAGATCGTTTCTGCAGGAAGATGAGCCGGGCAGCGGAGTGAAGAATAGACCGGAGCGGGGCAAGAGAGGAGGAAGGGAGATCTGAGAGAAGGCTGACACGGTAGTCTAGCCGGGATATAACGAGAGCCTGTAGCAGTAAGGTAGCCGTTCGGGTGGAGAGGAAAGGGCGGATCTTGGCGATATTGTAAAGGTGAAACCGGCAGGTCTCGGTAACGGATAGGATGTGTGGGGTGAACGAGAGAGACGAGTCAAGGATGACACCGAGATCGCGGGCCCGAGAGACGGGAAGGACGGTCGTGCCATCCTCGGTGATAGGGAAGTCTGGGAGAGGACCGGGTTCAGGAGGGAAGATGAGGAGCTCAGTCTTGCTCATGTTGAGTTTTAGGTGGCGGGCCGACATCCAGGTGGAGACGTCCCGGAGGCAGGAGGAGATGCGAGCTCCAGGTCCAAACCAGGAAGCTGGCCAGGAAGTCCATGGTATGAAAGGTATCCTCAGGAGTGCACAGTTGATGGCCCAAAACAAAGCACTCAGAATCAATGGCACCCATTCAAGAAGTTTATGCAGGAAGGCCATGGAGCATATTGGTCCGAAAATCCAATGTACCGGAGGATTGGCCATTTCATTTCCATTTATAAGCAGGATTTCAGAGGTGGTCCTGGGAATATAGACTGGTGAGTCTAATGGATAGAATCGGCACCTGAATTTAGGATCGGTGAACATTTAGAAAAGCACAACCTTTCATTCATTCATTCAATAGTATTTATTGAGCGCTTACTATGTGCAGAGCACTGTACTAAGTGCTTGGAATGAACAAGTCGGCAACAGAGACAGTCCCTGCCGCTTGACGGGCTTACAGTCTAATCGGGGGAGACGGACAGACAAGAACAATGGCAATAAATAGAGTCAAGGGGAAGAACATCTCGTAAAAACAATGGCAACTAAATAGAATCAAGAATAGAACCTGTTGAGAAAAAGGCTACGTGTGTTTCTTGAGGGGAGATTGGACTTCGCTAGTCTGCTGGGGTTCTCGGAGACGGTCAGTAATGGGAGGGATGGAAAGGAACAAATGGACTGCAGAGTTTAGTGCAATGCTCTACAACAGAGTAAGTGCTCAATTAATACCATCGATTGTTTGAGTGATGGAATACATCTAGATTTTTAAAAGGTCCATGCTCTATCCAATAGGACAGGCTGCTTCTGGGCCTCTTGCCGTCCAGTCCCATGTTCTTTCCACTGGGCCAGGCTGGTTATCATTTAAAGGTTTCCTCTTTCCACGTACCTTTCTCTATTCTCAGGGTTTGATGTTTATGGTATGCATTCTGTGTGAGTGAAGCAGCATGGCCTAGTGGTTAAAGAATGGGCTGGAGAGTCAGAGGATCTGAGTTCTAATTCCTGCTCCACCACTTGTCTGCTCTGTGACTTTGGGCAAGTCACTTAACTTCTCGGAGCCTCAGTTACCTCATACGTAACATGGGAATTAACATTGTGAGCCCCATGTGGGACATGGACCGAGACCAATCTGATCAACTCTTGTCTCCCCCAGCACTTAGAGTGCTTCCCACATAGCGCTTAACAAATACCGTAAGAAAAGTTTCAAGTCCGGCCATCGCCCCCCACCCCCCACCCCCAACAGAACTTCTACAACTCCATTCTCATGTGCTCCCTCAGCAGAACAAAAAGCCATTTACCTGAAGCATATAGAATAAGATTTCCATTCAAGACCGAGGAATCTTTTACTCGAGAATGGCAGAGGATTTTCTGTAGTGTAACATGGAAGTGTCTAGAATTTGTTTCCTCAGCCTAAATCACCATTGTGCAGATATCCAAACTGAAATGTTGGAGTGGAAGAGGGAAGTAAACATGTTTCAGGTCTCAGAGTGGAGCGCAGTCAGTTAATGTGCTGTAATTCTATCCCCGGAGATCTGAGTTCAGATTTGATTAGGTCATGGATGGGAGTTAGTTGAATTGTTTCAAGCTATCAATCACAGCAGGAGTACTTTTAAAATCGCATGTAATGATTGATCAGATCATATGTTTCAAATTGCAAAAGTCCCAGGGATGCATATTCTATTAAGTAAACTTGAATATTTTTCCTCATTGGAGTCGCATATGAAATTCTGATTTCCCTAGTTACGTATTTTGGGACTGCCCAGACGACATCAGTGTGAAAAATATTAGATAACAAATATGTGCAAATGGTCTCATTTGTTGCTACACTCTGGAATGAAGGCAAGATGTGGATGTGCTATGATTTCTGCTGATAGGTACAATTCTCAAAGTTGCATGTACAATATGTGACGTGCATATGAAATGTATTTCGACTCACTGTTGCTATCCATCAAACTCCTATTTCCAGACTTAAGGGGTTTCATGTAGAAGAATTCATTGCAGATCCGTTGCACACTTGGTCTTCCCTCTCATAGTGTGGGAATTTAAAAGTGCACCCCCCTCACCCCCCCAACTGGCCATTTCTTTTAGGTACAAGCCAGAATAAGTATTCCTCCGTATAATCTTTATGAATCTAACAGATCACTTAACTTTTGATATGTAATTCACTTTTATTTACTAAATAGTTCCAACTCCTTACAGGTTGTCTGTAACTCCTTTCTAAAAGATTGATTCTGAAGAATGCTATTCTTCACAGTCAGGGGAGGCCTCTCCTTCTCCCACTCCCCCAGACTCACCGGTAAGGGAGGAGGCGTTGGCTTCCTCCTCTCGCCCCGTTGCCGCTTCCGCACTATCCCTCCTCCCCCCTCCCTCTCCTTCCCCTCCTTCGAAGCCCATATCATTCGCCTCTACCACCCACTCCAGTTACTTGTCGCCGTCATCTACCGCCCTCCCGGTCCCACCTCCGACTTCTTCAACCACCTTGACCCCTTTCTCACCTTCCTTCTCTCCTTCTCTCTGCCCACTCTGATCCTTGGAGACTTCAACATCCATACGGATGTACCCGACGACTCCTCTGCCGCCCGCCTGCTATCCCTCCTCGACTCTGCCGACCTCCTCCTCCACCATACCGCGCCCACTCACCGACTCGGTCACACCCTCGATCTCGTCATCTCCTACCGCTGCACTATCTCCTCCCTCACCGACTCTGAAATCCCTCTCTCTGACCATAACCTTCTCACCTGCCTCATCTCTCACACTCCCTCCCCCTACAAATGTTCGCTAGTGCCCCACAGAGACCTCCGCTCTCTCGATCCCATCCGTCTTTCCAATAGCATCTCTCCTCACCTTGCCGCCCTGTCCTCTCTTCCCACTCTCGACGAGCGGGTCTCCGCTCTCAACTCCACCCTCTCTACTCATCTCGACTCTCTCGCCCCCCTTTCCCTCCGCCGCTCTCGCTCCACTAACCCACAGCCCTGGATCACCTCCTCCGTCTGCCTCCTACGCTCCTATGCTCGAGCTGCTGAGCGCTGCTGGTGAAAGTCCAAGCACCAAGCCGACCTCACACACTTCAAATTTATCCTTTCCTGCCTTAACTCTGCCCTCTCCTCCGCCAGGCAAAGCTTCTTCTCCTCCCTCATCGACACCCATGCCCGACACCCCCACCGATTGTTCCGGACCTTTAACTCTCTCCTTAGGCCCCCTGTTCCTCCCCCTCCCCCATCTCTCACCCCCAATGATCTGGCCACCTATTTCCTCACGAAAATCAACACGATCAGGTCTGAGCTCCCCAAAGTCACCCCTCCGCCTCTCCCCTCCCCCCCACCAACCCCCTCCCCTACTTTCCCATCCTTCCCTGCAGTATCCTCAGAGGAGATCTCCTCCCTCCTCGCAAGTGCCACCCCCTCCACCTGCGCCTCGGACCCCATTCCCTCTCACCTTCTTAAAACCATCGCCCCTGCACTCCTCCCTTCCTTAACTTCTATTTTTAACCACTCAATCTCCAAGGGCTCCTTCCCCTCTGCCTTCAAACATGCCCACATCTCCCCCATCCTAAAAAAACCCGCTCTTGACCCCACTTCCCCCTCCAGTTATCGCCCTATCTCCCTACTACTCTTCCTTTCCAAAATCCTAGAACGAGTCGTCTACAATCGATGCCTAGAATTCCTTAACTCCCATTCTCTCCTAGACCCCCCCTCCAATCTGGCTTCCGTCCCCTCCACTCTACCGAGACTGCTCTCTCTAAGGTCACCCATGACCTCCTTCTTGCCAAATCCAATGGCTCCTACTCCATTCTGATCCTCCTTGACCTCTCTGCTGCCTTTGACACTGTCGACCATCCCCTCCTCCTCCATACCTTATCTCACCTTGGCTTCACCGACTCTGTCCTCTCCTGGTTCTCCTCTTACCTCTCTGGCCGATCATTCTCGGTCTCCTACGCTGGAGCCTCCTCCCCCTCCCATCCTTTAACTGTTGGAGTTCCTCAAGGGTCAGTTCTTGGCCCTCTTCTGTTCTCCATTTACACTCACTCCCTCGGTGAACTCATCCGCTCTCACGGCTTTGACTACCATCTCTACGCAGATGACACGCAGATCTACATCTCCGCCCCTGTCCTCTCCCCCTCCCTTCAGGCTCGCATCTCCTCCTGCCTCCAGGACGTCTCCACCTGGATGTCGGCCCGCCACCTAAAACTCAACGTGAGCAAGACTGAGCTCCTCATCTTCCCTCCCAAACCCGGTCCTCTCCCAGACTTCTCTATTACCGTGGATGGCACGACCATCCTTCCCGTCCCGCAGGCCCGCAATCTCGGTGTCATCCTTGACTCGTCCCTCTCGTTCACCCCACACATCCTATCCGTTACCAAGACCTGCCAGTTTCACCTCTACAATATCGCCAAGATCCGCCCTTTCCTCTCCACCCAAACGGCTACCTTACTATTACGGGCTCTCGTTATATCCCGGCTAGACTACTGTGTCAGCCTTCTCTCTGACCTCCCTTCCTCCTCTCTCGCCCCGCTCTGGTCTATTCTTCACTCCGCTGCCCGGCTCATCTTCCTGCAGAAACGATCTGGGCATGTCACTCCCCTTCTTAAACAACTCCAGTGGTTGCCTATCGACCTCCGCTCCAAACAAAAACTCCTCACTCTAGGCTTCGAGGCTCTCCATCACCTTGCCCCTTCCTACCTCTCCTCCCTTCTCTCTTTCTACCGCCCACCCCGCACGCTCCGCTCCTCTGCCGCCCACCTCCTCACCGTCCCTCGGTCTCGCCTATCCCGCCGTCGACCCCTGGGTCACGTCCTCCCGCGGTCCTGGAATGCCCTCCCTCCTCACCTCCGCCAAACCGATTCTCTTTCCCTCTTCAAAGCCCTACTTAAAAATCACCTCCTCCAAGAGGCGTTCCCAGACTGAGCTCCTCGTCCCCCTCTACTCCCTCTGCCATCCCCCCTTTACCTCTCCGCAGCTAAAGCCTCATTTTCCCCTTTTCCCTCTGCTCCTCCACCTCTCCCTTCCCATCCCCACAGCACTGTACTCGTCCGCTCAACTGCATATATTTTCGTTACCCTATTTATTTTGTTAATGAATTGTACATCGCCTTGATTCTATTTAGTTGCCATTGTTTTTACGAGATGTTCTTCCCCTTGACGCTGTTTAGTGCCATTGTTCTTGTCTGTCTGTCTCCCCCGATTAGACTGTAAGCCCGTCAAACGGCAGGGACCGTCTCTATCTGTTGCCGACTTGTTCATCCCAAGCGCTTAGTACAGTGCTCTGCACATAGTAAGCGCTCAATAAATACTATTGAATGAATGAATGAATGCGAGCCTGAAGGGAAGGGGAGAGGACAGGGGCAGAGATGTAGATCTGCGTGTCATCTGCGTAGAGATGGTAGTCAGTGCCGTGAGAGCGAATGAGTTCACCAAGGGAGTGAGTGTAAATGGAGAACAGAAGAGGGCCAAGAACTGACCCTTGAGGAACTCCAACAGTTAAAAGATGGGAGGGGGAGGAGGCGCCAGCGAAGGAGACCGAGAATGAACGGCCAGAAAGATAAGAGGAGAACCAGGAGAGGTCCGTGAAGCCAAGGTGAGATAAGGTGTGGAGGAGGAGGGGATGGTCGACAGTGTCAAAGGCAGCAGAGAGGTCAAGGAGGATTAGATTACTTTGTCAGAGCGAGAGTAGCAAAATCGACTCATGCGATGATCCCACAATAGTAATTGGAGTATTTATTCCAAGCGCTTAATACAGTGCTCTGCACATAGTAAGCGCTCAATATTGAATGAATGAATGAACTTACGGTGTGATATTTGTTAAGTGCTTACTTTCCACTCTCCTAAGCACTGGGGTGGATACAAGCCATCGGGTTAGACACAAGCCCTGCCCTGCTTGGGGCTCACGGTCTCCATCCCCATTTTACAGATGAGGTCACTGAGGCCCAGAGGAAGTGAAGTGGCTTGACTGAGGTCACACAGCGAACAAGTGGCAGAGCCTCGTTGTGAACCCACGACCTTCTTACTCCCAGGCCCGTGTTCTATCCTCTACATCATGCTGCTTCTCAATAACTGTGGCATTTGTTAAGTGCTTACTATGTTCCAGGCACTGTACTAAACGCTAGGGTGGGTACAAGCAAATCGGGTTGGACGCAGTCTCTTGTCCCTCGTGGGGCTCCCGGTCTCAATCCTCATTTTACAGGTGAGGTAACAGGCACAGAGAAGTCAAGTGGCTGTTCTGAGCACTGGGGGAGATAAAAGATAATCAGGTCCCACATGGGGTTTTCTGTCTGAGTAGGAAGGACAACAGGTACCGAATACCCGTCCTGCAGATGAGGGATCTGAGGCCCAGGGAAATGACTCACCCAAGGTCACAAAGCAGATGAGTGGCAGAGCCAGGATGAGAACCCAGATCCTTGGACTCCCAGGCCCATGCTCTTTCCATTAGGCCACGCCGCTTCTCAAGAACTGGAGCGTGGGTCTTGGAAGAGGTGGCTGGCCACAGGAATTAAAGGCATCTCTGATCTACTGCTAATACAGCAAGTGGGTCCTTTAACTACCTGGCTTTTCCAATAAAGCAGGGTCTTGTCCAGGCCGGGCCAGATGTCGTGTCCTGTCTGCAAAAAGAGGTGGAGGATGAAGAATGCAAGCCAGCGCTCCTTCCCCGTGACGATCCCCAAATCCCACCCTGTGCCATGCTCTCTTTATGTGGGACCAAATAATGCTGCCGGGAGCCAACGGGTTGCCTGGTATACCTGAAGTTTGGGCCCTTTAGCAGGAACTGTCTCTGCAGTGGTGCCAATTCTGCTCCTTGGCACACACACCATTGAGGGGCAACCCGGCTCTTGTGCCACCACAGATTTGCCAGTCTAAGCAGCTCGGCTCTGTGCCAGAAAAAAATAATAAAACTGCCCACTTCAAAATAATCCAACCAACAATGAGAGCACACAATTTTACCAATGTCTGGTTTCCTGGACATTTCTGCTCACTTCTGCCCATGAATAGGAGCAAAGGTGGAGGGTTCAAAATTCAAATTACTCTGTAATAAAAATAGAGAGACAAGTATTAACTTCCATGAAGTTCTGTCCCAAACTGAACTCCTATGTCCAAAACAGAACTCCTTATCTTCCCACCCAAACCCTGTCTTCCACAGAATTTTCCCATCACTGTAGACAGCACCGTCATCCTTCCTGTCTCTCAAGCCCATAACCTTGGCCATTATCCTTGACTCATCTCTCTCATTCAAACCACATATTCAATCTGGTTGCCTATCCACCTCCATATCAAACAAAAAACTCCTCACCATTGGCTTTAAAGCTCTCCATCACCTCTCCTCATCCTACTTCACCTCCCTTCTCTCCTTCTACAACCTAGCCCGCACACTTGGCTCCTCTAGGGCTGACCTTCTCACTGTGCCTGGATCTTACCTGTCTCATCGCCGACCCGTGGCCCGCATCCTACCTCTGGCCTGGAACACCGTCCCTCCTCAAATCTGTCAGACAACTGCTCTCCCCACTTTCAAAGCCTTATTGAAGGCACACCTCCTCCAAGAGGCCTTCCCTCACTATGCCCTCATTTCCTTTTTTTCCACTCCCTTCTGTGTCGCCCTGGTTTCCTCCCTTCATTTTCCCTTCCCTCAGCCCCACAGCACTTATGTTTGTTGTTGTTGTCTTATGCTGTCGAGTTGTGTCTGACCCATAGCGATGCCACAGACACATCTCTCCCAGATTACCCCACTTCCATCTGCAATCATTCCAGTAGTGTATCCATAGAGTTTTCTTGGTACAAATCTGGAAGTGGTTTACCATTGCTTCCACGCAGTAAACTTGAGTCTCTGCCCTTGACTCTCTCCCATGCTGTGGCTGCCCAGCACAGGTGAGTTTTGACTTGTAGCAGATTGCCTTCCACTCACTAGCCACTGCCCAAGCTAGGAATGGAATGGGTAAGACTCTGCTCACCTCTCCCTCCTGTAGTCATGACTGGTAGAGTACTGCAGGTGTGACCCAGAGAGGGAACCTTGCTGTTAGCTTGAATTTCTCTCTCTCATTCAGCCCCTCACCCACTCCTTTCGGTTCAACCTTCACAGTGTTGCTAGAATCTACCCTTTCCTCTCCAAACTGCTACCATGTTAAGCCAAGCCCTTGTTTTACCCTACCTTGGTGATGATGATGATGAAGATGACAGTAATAATAGCAATAATAACTGTCATATTTGTTAAGTGCTTACTCTATGCCAGGCACTGTATTAAGTGCTTGGGGTGGGGGGAATTCAACCAAATCAGGTTGGGCACAGTCCCTGTCTCACATGGAGCTCACAGTCCTAATCTGTGAGCATGGCATAGTGGACGGAGCACGGGCCTGTGAATCAGAAGGTCATGGGCTCTAATCCCGGCTCTGTCACCCATCTGCTGCATGACCCTGGGCAAGTTGCTCCACCTCTCTGTGCCTCAGTTACCTATAAAACTGGGATTGAGACTGTGTACCCCACGTGGGACAGGGACTGTGTCTGACTCGATTTGCTTGTATCTACCCCAGTACTTAGTACAGTGCCTGGCCCATAGTAAGCGCTTAATAAATATAGTAATCATAATAATAATTATTATTATTAATCCCTCTTCCATCAGCCTCCTCACTGACCTCCCTGCCTCCTCTCTCTCCCAGCTCCAGTTCATACTTCGCTCTGCTGCCTGGATCATTTTTCTGAAGAGGGTTCAGTCCATGTTTCCCCACTCATCAGTGACTGCCAGCAGTCACCTATCAATTGTCACATCAAACAGCGACTCCTTACTGACGGCTTTAAGGCACTCGGTCAGCTTGCCTCTTCCTACCTCAGTTATCTTCTACACCACCCAGCCACATAAACTTTAAGAGTCAAATCTTTGGTTCATGGTATGAAGCCAACCCCCCTTTGGCCAGCACAAATATTTTTCATTGCTCTCCCCAGGACCTGGCCCATGGGGACCCAAATGGGAATGCTCAAACCTGGGGTTCATGGCATGAAGCCAGTCTCCCCTTTTGCTGGCACCCATACTTTTATTGTTCTTCTCAGCACCTGAGCCAAGAAGACCCAGTTGGGAAAATTCAAATCCCAGATTCATGGCATGAAGCCAGGCCCCCTTTTGCCAGGACCCATATTATTATTATGGCATTTTTTAATCACTTACTAGGTGCCAAGCGCTGTTCTATGTGCTGGGGTAGATACAGGGTAATCAGGTTGTCCCACGAGGGGCTCACATTTTTAATCCCTATTTTACAGATGAGGTAACTGAGGCACAGAGAAGTTAAGTGATTTGCCCAAGGTCATACAGTAGACAAGTGGCAGAGCAGGGATTAGAACCCATGTCCTCTGACTCCCAAGCCCGTGTTCTTTCCACTAAACCATAGTGCATCTCATCTCTCCCCCAGGCACCTGGGCCATGAAGACCCAAATGGGAAGACTCAAATCTTCCCATTAGAGAAGCAGCGTGGCTCAGTGGAAAGAGCACGGGCTTTGGAGTCAGAGGTCATGGGTTCGAATCCCTGCTCGGCCACTTGTCAGCTGTGTGACTTTGGGCAAGTCACTTAACTTCTCGGTGCCTCAGTTACCTCATCTGTAAAATGGGGATTAAGACTGTGAGCCCCACATGGGACAACCTGATTCCCGTGTCTACCCCAGCGCTTAGAACAGTGCTCGGCATATAGTAAGCACTTAACAAATACCAACATAACTCTGGGGTTCAAGACATAATAATAATAATAATAATGTTGGTATTTGTTAAGCGCTTACTATGTGCCGAGCACTGTTCTAAGCGCTGGGGTAGACACAGGGGAATCAGGTTGTCCCACTTGGGGCTCACAATCTTAATCCCCATTTTACAGATGAGGTAACTGAGGCACCGAGAAGTTAAGTGACTTGCCCAAAGTCACACAGCTGACAAGTGGCCGAGTGGGGATTCGAACCCATGACCTCTGACTCCAAAGCCCGTGCTCTTTCCACTGACCCACGCTGCTTCTCATGAAGCCAGCCCCCATTTTCTGGCACCCGTATTCTTCTTCTTCTTCCCGGCATCCAAGCCATGAAGACCCATATGGGAAGACTCAAATCTGGAATTCATGGCATGATGCTTATTTGGAACTCTCTCCCTGATAGCTGAGCCAGAAAGCCCCAAAAAGCAAAGACTCAAATCTGCAGTTTATGGCATGATGACAGTCCCCCTTTTGCTGGCACTCGTATTTTTCTCTCTCTCCCTAGTACCTGGACTAAGAAGACCCCAAAGGGGAGTCAAATCTGGGGATTGCGGCATGATGCCAGCCCCCCCTTTGCCAGCACCCACACTTGGATTGTTCTTCCTGACACCTGGGCCATGAAAACCCAAAAGGGAAAAATCACATCGAGGGTTCCTGGCACAAAACCAGACCAGCTTTTCCAGACACCCATGCTATTTCATTCTTCTTCCCGGAGCATGAGCCGTGAAGAGCCAAGTGGGAAGACTCAAGTCTGGGGTTCATGGCATTAAGCCAGCCCCCCTTTTGCCAGCATCCATATGTCTCTCTCCCCCTGTTTCCTGGGCCAGGAAAACCCAAAAAGGAGAGTCAAATCTACTGTTCATAGCTTGAAGCCGGCCCACGCCCCTCTCCACACCCTCTTTGGCTGGCATCTATACTTTTATTATTCTTCCCGGCACCTGAGCCATGAAGATCCAAGTAGGAAGCAGCATGGCTCAATGGAAAGAGCATGGGCTTGGGAGTCAGAGGTCGTGGATTCTAATCCTGGCTCCACCACTCGTCAGCTGTGTGACTTTGGGAAAGTCACTTAACTTCTCTGTGCCTCAGTTCCCTCATCTGTAAAATGGGAATTAAGACTGTGAGCCCCATGTGGGACAACCTGATTACCTTGTATCCTCCCCCAGCGCTTAGAACAGTGCTTGTCACATAGTAAGCACTTAAGTATTATTATTATTATTATTATTAGGAAGGCTCCTATCTGGGGCTCATGACAAGAAGCCAGCCCCCTTTTGCCAGCACCCATGTTATTCTCCTTCCTGGCGCCTGAGCCATGAAGACCCAAATGGGAAGACTCAAATCTTTGGTTCATAGCATGGAACCAGCAACCCTTTGGCCAGAACCAATATTTTTAATGAACTCCTCAGGACCTGGACCATGAAGACCAGAATGGGAAGACTAAAATCTGGAGCTCTTGGCATGAAACCAACCCTACTTTGGCCCACACCCATCCTTTTATTTTTCTTCCTGGCGCCTGGGTCATGAAGATCTCAATGGGAATATTCAAATCTGGGGTTCATGGCATGAAGCCGGTCTCTCCTTTTGACAGCACCCATACTTTTATTGTTCTTCCCAGTGCTCGGGCCAAGAATAACCAAAAAGAAAGACTCAGATTTGGGGTTTGTGGCATGAAGTAGCATGGCCTAGTGGATAGAGCACGGGCCTGGGAGTCAGAAGAACCTGGATTCTAATCCTGGCTCCACTGCTTGACTTGCCCAAAGTCACAGAGCAGACATTTAACTTCTCAGGGCCTCAGTCACCTAATCTGTAAAATGGGGATTAAGACCGTGAGCCCCATGGGAGACAAGGGGCCGTGTCCAACCTGATTAGAGTGTATCTACCCCAGTGCTTAGAACAGTGTTTGATACAGAGTAAGCGCTGAACAAATATCATCAGCATCATGAAGCCAATCCCCTTTGGCTGGCACCCACATTTTTATTACCCTTTCCAGCACCTGCACCAGGAAGACCCAAATGGGAAGATTCGAATCTGGGGTTTGTGGCATGAAGCCAGCTCCCCTATTGCTGGCACCCATGTTTTTTTTCTCTCTCCCTGGTACCTGGGTTCATGGCCTGAAGCCAGTTGCCCTCCACCCCACATCCCCTTTCTCCGGCACCCATGTAATTACTCTTGACCTCTGAGTCCTAAAAACACAAAGGGGAAGACTCAAATCTGAGGTGCATGGCTTGAAGCTAGCCCCTCTTTTGCTAGCACCCAAATTTTTAGTGGTCTCCCCGGTGCCCGGACCACGAAGACCCAAATGTCACATCTGAGGTTCATGGCATGAAACCAGTCCCTTTTTGCCAGAACCCATATTATTCCTGTTCTTCCCGGTGCCCAGGCCATGA
Organism: Ornithorhynchus anatinus; assembly: GCF_004115215.2. NCBI lineage: Eukaryota > Metazoa > Chordata > Mammalia > Monotremata > Ornithorhynchidae > Ornithorhynchus > Ornithorhynchus anatinus. The sequence continues at coordinate 13,773,212 of NC_041750.1, forward strand.
AGACAACAAATGGAAATATTCAAATCTGGGGTTCATGGAATGAAGCTAGCCCCCTTTTCCCTGCACCTATATATTTTCTCTCTCTCCCTTGTACATGGGCCCTGCCCTCAGGGGGCTCACAAAGTCAGACAGGCTCACCTTTGCCACGCCCCCACCCTAGGGGAGGCTCACAATGTCGGAAAGGCACAAAGTCCCAGCGGCCCGGCCCTGTCCTGTCAAACGGGCAGTAAGAGTAAGAATAAGAGTCCCATGTGCGGCAGGGACTGCATCGTCCCTGATTAACTTTTGTCTATTTACCCCAGCACTTAGAACAGTGGTTGGCACATAGTAAGCATTTAACAAGTACCATCATTATTACCATAAGCAGGGCTCTGAACTGAGCACTTGGGAAAGGACAATAAAATAGAATTAGTAGAGATGTTCCCCACCCCCAGATCCCATGGCTTAAGGGGTCCCTGTCCCCTAGGGCACCCTTCCATTCCAGGTAAATGGGACTCTGAGCAGCCACCGTTGTGTGGGGAACAGCTTCTGCCCTTTATGCTCTTCCTTCCCCGCTCCTTGCTCCAGATCAAAAGCCCGTGGGAGTCTCAGGGTGACCGAAATTGTGCCTCTCCTCCTCTGCCTGCAGGAATGATAGTGCCTTCAAGTCACTGGCACTCCCTGGCTCCTATGTGTCCCTGCCCTCTGCCTCTCCATCCCCCATTGGTGGGGCAAGGGGAGAGGGTGTTTTCCTTGGGGGGGGGGGCGGCGAGCACGAAGCAGGTGCAGCTGATCCGCTCACTCCTGCTCAAGGGGGGCTTGGAGAGAGTTGGAGGAGGCAGCAAGGCCTAGAGGAAAGAGCCCGGGCCTGGGAGTCAGAAAGAGCTGGATTCCAATCCCGACTCTGCCACTCAGGAGACCTTGGGCAAGCCGTTTCCCTTTTTTCAATGGCATTTGTTATAGCGCTTATTAAGTGCCAGGCATCATACTACGTGCTGGGATAAGTGCACCATTGTCAGGTTGGATACGGTCCCCTGTCCCACTTGAGGCTCACAGTCTTTATCCCCGTTTTCCAGATGAGGAAGCTGAAACCCAGAGAAGTGAAGTGACTCGCCCAAGCTCACGCAGCAGACAAGTGGAAAAGCTGGGATTGGAACTCAGGTCCTTCTGACTCTCAAGCTCATACTCTGTCCACTAGGCCACCTTGCTTCAGTACCCTTACCTAGAAAATGGGGATTAAGTCTGTGAGCCCTATGTGGGACAGGGACTGTGTCCAACTTGATTAGCTTGTATCCACCCCAGGGCATAATATGGTGCCTGGCACACAGTAAGAGCTTAACAAATACCAGAAAAGAAAAAGGAGACAATTTCCCAGCCAATTTAGGGCAGGCTCCCTGCTCTCTAAACCCTTCTTTCTGGACCAAGGATCCTGTGCCTGGTGAGTTATCCCAATTTTCTCTCTCCCTACCCTTATACCCCCAACCCCGCTGCCCTAACAACAGTTCAGACTGTAACCCATTTCCACTGAGAGTGTACTGGGTGAACTGCTCACTGTGGGCAAGGAATGTGTCTATTTATTGTTATATTGTACTCTCCCAAGCACTCAGCACAGAGTGCTCTGCCCACAGTAAGCGCTCAGTAAATATCAACGAAGGAATGAATGAATGTAGAAACCGGGGTAGAACATGATAGACACCTCGATTAATCGGATGCTTCTTTCCTTCTTTGCAGAAGTGTTGTTGACTATCATTAGCATACTCTTGATTTATATACTAATGGGTTTCCTCCTGTCTGAAGCTGTGCAAAGAATCCTCTACATGAACTATGAAATTAATGGAGGCAAATCCATAATTTATTTATTTATATTAATATCTGTCTCCCTCTCTAGACTGTGAGCTCATTGTGGGTAGGGAATGTGTCTACCCACTCTGTAGCATTATACTCTCTCAAGTGCTTAGAACAGGGCTCTGCACACAGTAAGAGTTCAATAAATATGATTGACTGGTTGATTATCGATTGATGAAAGGGTATAGTTGGCACTGAATCCAAGGCAGGGTGCTATTTCCCTCTGACTTGATGAGTTAGATTTGGGGATGATGGGCAAACTCCAAAAAGTAGTGAGGCTAACATAAAATGATTTATGTGCGTCATATGTATATTGGTTTATTAAGTTCAACTACTTCCTGCTTACCTTGGTTACTGCCAGGTATATCCCTATTTTTCCTCTTCTACTATAGGATTATTATCAGTTTCTGCCCCTCTTCACCTTCCTAGTAGCCCTTACTCCAGCCTCCACAGTGGGAGGACTAAGTAGCAGCAGGAAGCCTTTCCAACTTTTAGAAGTTGGAAATCCGGTGGCTGAGGTTTTAACCTCCCCCAGGGCTGCAGGGCCAGAAGCCTCATTCCCTGTAAGGCAAGGGACCTAGTCAGTCATGACTTTAGAGCCCCCTTAAGACCATGATTCCAGAGTCTGCTGCGCCATCTTGACCAGGGTTCCCCATCGCCACTGGGCACAAGGTCCTGGAAGACTACCTTTCCAACCTTTAGAATCTTTCAGAGGCTGTGATAGATTGTAACTAAGAATTGCTTACCTGATCTTTCAGTTCCCTATGGGCAGGGAACATGTCTGTCGACTCTGCTGTTCTGTACTCTCCCAAGCACTTAGTACAGTGTTCTGCACATGGTAAGCTCTTAATAAATACCATTGATGATGATGAAGATGATGATGATGGAGGATGGAGAGCCTGAGGACTCCCACCTCCAAGAGCTGTTCTTTTACTTGTCTTGACATTGGCATCTTGGTTTGTTGAGTCCATTGTTTGCAATTCATTGTCACCACTGTCTCTTCACCTCCACCTATATCTGTTAACCCCCACCTAGATTGGAAGTCTCATGTGGGACAGTGACTGTCCTTGGTTCTGTTGCTTGATTCTATTCCAGGATTTAGCACAGTGCTTGGTACATATTAAGTGCCCAATAAATACCATACCTAACACCACTGGGAATTCACCCTTTCATAAGTCACTGTTGAGTTTGATGCTCAAAGCGACTTAGTTAAGGTTGTGGTCATCCACTTTCTAGTGTAAACTGTAAAAAAAGAAAAAACAAGAAGTGAAATAGAAAAAAATTATGGTACTTGTTAAGTACTTACTATATGGGACAGGGACTGTGTCCAATCTGATTAACTTGTATCTACCCCAGTGCTTATACTGGGGTATAGTAAGCACTTACCAAATGCCATTTAAAAAGGTTAAAAACCCACTCCACTTCCTGCTAGCCAGGAAGCCAGAAACAGAGGAACCCACGCTTCTTCCAAAGCCCCTTTTTCTGGGTCAGGAGAGTGTAAGAAAACTTTTAAAAAAAGAAATGGCTGACCCTGCCTACTGCTCTCCTTTTACCCAAATGTGGTTTGTACGCTGATGTTGTTTGAGATTCTCACTGATGATGTACAAAGGATTCACAATTATTAGAAGTTCAGAAGCATAATTGCAAGTTGTGGGAAAGGAAAAGATTAAATAGATTATTATTGTTGGTATTTGTTAAGCGCTTACTATGTGCCGAGCACTGTTCTAAGCGCTGGGGTAGACACAGGGGAATCAGGTTGTCCCACGTGGGGCTCACAGTCTTAATCCCCATTTTACAGATGAGGGAACTGAGGCACAGAGAAGTTAAGTGACTTGCCCAAAGTCACACAGCAGACAAGTGGCCGAGCCGGGATTCGAACCCATGAACTCTGACTCCAAAGCCCGTGCTCTTTCCACTGAGCCACGCTGCTTCTCTTTTGAAGTCTGTGAACAGTAGGTGCTCAAGAAATACTGATGATCACTCTTTATTGAAGCTTCTCATTTTCTGGGGTACCCCAAGGTGCACTCCACTACTGATTTAGTTTACTACCTGCTAGATAATATAACATATTTTTTCTCATTTTATAAAGCACAGTGTATGTTATATTCCATATGTAAACAAGGAACACGCCTACTAACTCTGTAGTATTGTACTCTCTCAAGCGCTTAGTACACAGTAAGTACTCAATAAAGATTATTGCTTGATTTGTGTTTAATTTACTGAGGCATTAAAAACAAATGTTCCCCAGACAGACTCTACAAAAGAAGCAGCATAGTCCTCCCTGGACCCTGAATTTGTGGCCCAAGGTTCCCCTATGTGAACTGAGTCCTGGGAAACATGTGCATACCAGAATTCCACTTCTAAACCCATTCTTAACTGTATCTGCACTCCCTATTGCAGTCCCCAGAGTTCCCATAGACCAGTGGAAATAGAGAGTTCAAGGGAGGAGGCAAACCCTTCAGCACTCACAGAGAGATGCTGTCATTCATACAGAATTCCTGTCCTCCAATTCTCTCCTAGACCCCCTCCAATCTGGCTTCTGTCTCCTTCACTCCACTGAAACCGCCCTCTCAAAGGTCACCAGTGATCTCCTTCTTGCCAAATCCAACAGCTTCTACTCCATCCTAATCCTCCTCCACCTCTCAGTTGCTTTTGACACCGTGGAGCACCCCTTTCTCCAAGAAATGTTATCCAACCTTGGCTTCACTGACTCTGTCCTCTTCTGGTTCTCCTCATCTTTCTGGCCATTCATTCTCAGTCTCCTTCACAGGCTCCTCCTCTGCCTCCCACCCCCTGACTGAGGGGGTCCCTTAAGGTTCAGTTCTGGGTCCCCTTCTATTCTCCATCTACAGCCACTCCCTTGGAGAACCCATTCACTCCCATGGTTTCAACTACCATCTCTATGCAGATCATATCAAAATCTACATCTCCTCCCTGATCTCTCTCCCTCTCTCCAGACTTGCATCTCCTCCTGCCTTCAAGACATCTCTACTTGGATGTCCTCCAATCACCTCAAACATATTCAAAACAGAGCTCCTTATCTTCCCACCCAAACCTGGTCCTCTCCCGGATGTCCTCGTCACTCTAGATGGCACTAACATCCTTCCCCTCTCACAAACCCATAATCTTGGCATTATCCTTGACTCCTCTTTTTCCTTCAACCCACATATTCAATCCATCACCAAATCCTGTCAGTTCCACCTTCACAACATCTCTAAAATCCGCCCTTTCCTCTCCATCTAAACTGCTACCATGTTAATATAATCACTTATCCTATCCTGCCTAGATGACTACATCAGCCTCCTTGCTGACCTCTCAACCTCCTGCCTCTCCCCACGCCAGTCCACACTTCACTCCGCTGCCCAGATCATCTTTCTACAGAAACGTTCAGGACATGTCACCCCCCTCCTCAAAAATCTCCAGGAGTTGCCTATCCCCTTCCATATCAAACAAAAACTCCTCACCATTGGTTTTAAAGCACTCCATCATCTTGCCCCCCTCCTACCTCACCTCGCTTCTCTCCTTCTACAGTCCAGCCCGCACACTTTGCTCCTCTGGTGCTAACCTTCTCATTGTGCCTTGATCTCGCCTGTCTGACCATTGACCCCTGGCCCACATTCTACCTCTGGCGTGGAACACCTTCCCTCCTCAAATCTGCCAGACAATTACTCTCCCCCCATCAAAGCCTTACTGAAGGCACATCTACTCCAAGAGGCTTTTCCAGAATAACCCCACTTTTCCTCATTGCCCACTCCCTTCTGTGTCTCCCTGACTTGCTCCCTTTTCTCTTCCTCTCTCTCCTAAATATAAATAAATATTTATTTATATTGATGCCTGTTTATTTGTACTGATGTCTGCCTCTCCCCGCCCCCCAGACGGTGAGCTTGCTGTGGGTAGGGATTGTCACTCTTTATGGTTGTATTGTACTTTCCCAAGTACTTAATACAGTGCTCTGCATACAGTAAGTGCTTAATAAATACAATTGAATGAATGAATGAATGAATGCAGAATCTTGAGTCACTCAGGAGGCATGCACAAAGACACCTGTGCAATAGAGTTTTGGCCTCCATGGGTTCAATTGAACTTTTGCCAGAGATTTTACTGTATACGTTAGTTATTAGAGCTCTTTGGTAGGTTGCAAAGGAGGTTGGTAACACTTGCTTCATGAGACAGCAGATTAAATTAATTTCTTCGGTTTTTTTGGTTCCAACTGGCATGGTTTTCACCTCAGGTAGACTCCTGAAACAGCTAAATCACCCTACCGAAAAGTATGTCCGATTCCTCCTGATTGTGAAGAGCACGGGATTACAGTTTTGCAGAATTGCTTGGGGCAAAGGGTTTGTAAATTCCTACAAGTCACTGTGAAGTTCTAGGGTTTGACAATTTTGGCTTTCTCAGCCTAGACACCTGACACATTACAAGGCACTCCAAAATGGGGGAGTTTCAGCATAGTCTAGTGCAAAGAGCACAAGCCTGGGAGTCAGAGGACCTGGGTTCTAATCCCAGCTCCATCTCATGTCTGCTGTGTGACCTTGAGCAAGCCATTTCACTTCTCTGGGCCTCAGTTACCTCATGTGAAAAATGGGCATTAAGACTGTGAGCCCCATGTGGGACAGGGACTGTTCCAAAACTGATTACCTTGCATCTACCCCAGTGTTTAGAACAGTGTCTGGCACATAGTAAGTGCTTAGCAAGTACCATAATTGAGAAGCAGCATGGCATAGTGGATAGAGCATGGGCATGGGAGTCAGAATGTCATGGATTCTAAATCTAGCTCTGGCATTTGTCTTCTTTGTGACCTTGGGCAAGTCATTTCGCTTCTCTGTGCCTTAATTCCCTCATCTTTCAAATGGGGATTGAGACTGTGAGCCCCACATGGAACAGGGACTGTGTCCAACTTGATTTGCTTATATCCACCCCAGTGCTTAGTACAGTGCCTGGCACAGACTAAGTGGTTAACAAATACCATCATCATCATTAGCTTGTATCTACCCCAGCACTTAGTATAGTGTCTGGCACATAGTAAGCATTTAACAAATGCCATTAAAAAAAATCCTTATTAACCATATCCTGGGGGTTGGAATTAAGCAAGTGTATATAATACACGTCCAAATCAATAGCAGGGAAATAACTAGTGTTTGTTTTTTCTCCTAATAGGGACGTAAGCTAGCTGTATTCAGGTCTGCAGAGCCCAAGTGAAGAGGTGAATGGAGAAGTTTTCTGTTAAGTTATATCTTGTAGACAACCCAACCAGATATTTCAAGCCAAAAAAAGCCCACTTTGGGAACTCATTTATCAACTTGAGGTACCATTGATCACCATCAATGGTATTTATTGAGCACTTACTGGGTGTCAAACACCATATAGTATAATACAACAGAGTTGGTAGCCACATTCCCTGCCCATGAGGACCTTACAGTCTAGAGGGGAAGGCAGGCAGTGATATAAATAAATAATGAGGGTGGGGTAAATATCGAGTGTCCAAAGGGTCCAAATCCAAGTGCCTAGATAATCCAACTGGATAGAAGATAATGAGATTCAGTCATATTAATTGAGCGCTTACTGTGTGCACAGCAGACAGAGATCAGACACAGTCCTTGTCCCACCTGGGACTCACCAACTAAGAGTCTTAATGGGAACAATAATAATAATTATTATTATGGTATTTGTTAAGCACTTACTATGTGCCAAGCACTGTTCTAAGCATTGGAGTAGATACAAGGTAATCAGGTTGTCCCACAAAGGGCTCACATTCTTAATTCCCATTTTACAGATGAGGTAACTGAGGCACAGAGAAGTTAAGTGACTTGCCCAAAGTCACACAGAAGACAGGTGGCGTGGCTGGGATTAGAAAACATGTCCTCTGACTCCCAAGCCTGTGCTCTTTCCACTAAGCCACGCCACTTCTCGAGAAGTGTTTAGTGAGAGGTGTCGTCCATTTTTATGTAGTCCAGAGGAGGTCCCAAGGAAATCCCAAGAAAATAACATTACAGAAGTCCATCCTGGGTGACCCCAAAATATCATAATTGCAATGATGAAAGTTTTAAAACTCTGGGCTCAGAGAGGTTCCAGTGAGCCTCAAGACAACAAGTCATTAGATCTTCCTTCCCTCCCAGAGAGAAGCTTAACCAAAAAAGTCACCCAAAGCATTTGGGTGTCCTTGCCATGGAGTTAAGCTTTTCCCAGGAAGGAAGCAGAGCTCGACCGGCTCCTGAATCATTACCGGTAAATCCTGGAATGCACAATTAAAAGCGAGGAGGGGGGGAGGGAGAGAGGCAGCAGAAGGAAGTGGTTTGAAGAGCAGAAGTGTTCCTACTTCTGGCTGCCCCTTCCATTAATTTGGCTTCTTGCTTGCTCCAAGCCGTGAAGTAGCTACTCAGAGCCAGACACGGCCACCCTGGGAATGCTTCTAGAATCCGGGCTGGTCGGCCGTCTAACCCTGGAAGGAAGGGATTAGCAGTGGCAGTCAACCTCTAAACCCTACTTCTGCCTGCTCCTCGCCCAGTCACTTCAGTTCATGAATTCGATCATATCCATTGAGCCCTTACTGTGTGCAAAGCAGTGTACTAAGTGCTTGGGAGAGTACAATATAACAACAAACAGGCACATTCCTGCCCACAGTGAGCTCACAGTCTAGAGGGGGAGGCAGACATTAATATAAATAAATAAATTACAGATATATACAGTTATAAACATATGTACTATGAGGATGGGAGGGAGGACGAACGAAGGAGCAAGTAAGAGTGGCACAGAAGGGAGTGGGAGAAGAGGAGAGGAAGGCTCAGTCAGGAAAGGCTTCTTGGAGATGTGCCTTTAATAATGCTTTGAAGTGGGGGAGAGCAATCATCTGCTTGATATGAGGAGGGAGGGCGTTCCAAGCCAGAGGTAGGATGGGGGCGAGAGATCAGCAGGGAGGTAGATGAGATTGAGGTACAGTGAGAAGTTTAGCATTAGAGGAACAAAGTGTATGGGCTGGGTTGTAGTAGGAGAGTAGCCAGGTGAGGTAGGAGGGGCCAAGGTGATTAAGTGCTTTAAAGCCAATGGTGAGGAGTTTTTGTTTTATGGGGAGGTGGACAGGCAACCCCTGGAGTTTCTTGAGGAGTGGGGTGACATGTTCTGAAAGTTTTTGAAGGAAAATGATTCAGGCAGCAGAAAGGAGTATGCACTGGAGTGGGAAGTGACAGGAGGGAGGGAGGTCAGCAAGGAGGCTGATACAATAATCAATGCTTGCATTAATGTGGTAGCGGTTTGGATGGTGAGGAAGGAGCAGATTTTGGCAATGTCACAAAGGTAGAGTTGACAGGATTTAGTGATGGCTTGAATATGTGGGTGGAGAAGTCAAGGTTATGGGTTTGTGAGACAGGAAGGATGGTGGCGCCATAAACAGTGATGGGAAAGTGAGAGGGAGGACAGGGTTTGAGTGAGAAGAGAAGTTCAGTTTTAGCCATATTAAGTTTGAGGGAATGGGAGGACAACCAAGTAGAGATGTCTTGAAGTCAGGAGGAAATGTGAGACTGCTGAGAGAGAGAGAGAGATCAGGGCTGGAGATGTAGATTCGGGTGTCATCATTCATTCAATAGTATTTATTGAGCACTTACTATGTGCAGAGCACTGTACTAAGCGCTTGGAATGAACAAGTCGGCAACAGATAGAGACAGTCCCTGCCGTTTGACGGGCTTACAGTCTAATCGGCATAGAGGTGATAGTTGAAACCATGTGAGTGAATGAGTTGATGTCAGAGTGTAGCCCCAAAAGGCCCATTCCTGGAAGCTCAACCTGAGGTCATGGGATTTGTCCAACTTGGGGTCCTCTAGACTGTAACTTCCTTGAGGGCAGGGAATGTGGTTACCAATTCTATTGCATTGTACTCTCCCCAGTGCTTAGTACAAGTGCTCCATGCACCGTAAGCGCTCAAATAAATACCATTGATGGATTGATTGACCAAATAGACCATATTTTACAGGGTGTCCTATTTTTCGACCAATTTGGCCTCTAATACCTTATCTCCTGGGTGAAATGAACACAAGATATACTTTATTCAATGCTTTTTTAAAAAGATTGACCAATTTATGCAGTTTCACCCCTGCTGGGCAAGCACCATGCTACCACCCTATGTAGCTTTTTAAAAAATATATTATAACTCTGTCCCACCATGAGGCACCACCACCCGCTTCCCTGCCACAGCCGTTGTTGCCCATGTCCCCCAAAGATATGGGGCTGGCAGAGGGCAGGATTTAACAGGAGAGGTAACACTGCTCTCCCCACCTTAATCCTGTGTCATTCTTGCAGTTTGGAGAGTCCCAGGTTGCACAGGTTGTCAAGGATCTATGTGGCAGAGAAGGATTGGAGGTGGCTAGGGTGGATGGGATTTTTACAAAAGTCATACAAGGCACGTATGGTTACCCGCCTGGGTCTGTTCAGGAGGAGCAGAGGGGCTGGGGGAATGGCAGGAGGAGGGTGGATTCAGGGCAAGGGATAGGGGTGTAGGAAACACCCAAGGGATCGTGAGTGGCCGTGGGGATGGCCCAAGTAAAGAAAAATACATTCATTATAAAGTTACCTGGGTGACAGATGGGACTTGGTTAAAAAAAGAATTTCTTTCAAACATATTTTCTCACGATAGTTTTTCTGTTACTGTACTTTTATTTATGGTATTTGCTAAGCACTTACTATGTGCCATGCACTGTACTAAGCACTGGGGCAGGTACAGGCTAGTCAGGTTTGACGCAGTCCATGTCTCACCTGGGGCTCATAATCCCCATTTTACAGATGAGGTAATCAAGGCACAGAGCAGTTAAGTGACTTGTCCAAAGTCACACAGCAAACAGGTGGAAGAGCTGAAATTTGAACCCAGGCCCTTCTGCCTCCCAGGCCTGGGCTCTATCCACTATCTACATCTTTCATTTCAAAGTTTCAAAAGTTTTATACAATTTTAAAAAGGTCTTAAAACCACCAACCCAACTCTGCTGAGAGAGGTCGATTCTAGCAGTGGGCTCACCTGATCCTAGGGTCTTCAAAAACTATGTACAACCCAACACAACCCACTGTGTGGGCAGTGACTTCTCAGGCAGATACAAACCTCAATTAATCAGATTCATTCCCTAATATCACAGTAGAGGCATTACAATCATTTGGTGCTGTTTTAACTGACAATGGCGATGCAGACCTAATGATTTGCCCCATTTTTCCTATTCTGACTGATTTATTGATTTATTAGTGGTAGTAGTAGTAATAATGATAATAATAATGATAAATCTGAAAAGCACTTTTTCTGAGCCAAGCACTGTACTAAGTGCTGGAGTAGATAATAATAATAATAATAATGTTGGTATTTGTTAAGCACTTACTATGTGCAGAGCACTGTTCTAAGCGCTGGGGTAGACACAGGGGAATCAGATTGTCCCACGTGGGGCTCACAGTCTTAATCCCCATTTTACAGATGAGGTAACTGAGGCACAGAGAAGTGAAGTGACTTGCCCATAGTCACACAGCTGACAAGTGGCAGAGCTGGGATTCGAACCCATGACCTCTGACTCCAAAGCCCATGCTCTTTCCACTGAGCCACGCTGCTTCTCAATAGATACAAGATCATCAGGTTTAACACAGTCCCTGTCCCAGTCTAATGGGGAGGGAGAATAATAATAATAATAATGGTATTTGTTAAGCATTTACTGTGTGCCAGGCACTGTACTAAGCACTGGGGTGGATACAAGCAAACTGGGTTGGACACAGTGCCTGTCCCACATGGGGTTCACAGTCTCAATCCCCATTTTACAGATGAGGTAACTGAGGCATAGCGAAGTTAAGTGACTTTCCCAAGGTCACACAGCAGACATGCAGCAGAGCTAAGATTAGAACCTATGTCCTTCTGACTCTGAGGCCCGTGTTCTATCCACTACTCCATGCTGCTTCTCCAAACAGTACTGAATCCCCATTTTACAAGTGAGGAACTAAGGCCCAGCGAAGTTAAATTATATTTACTCTCCTCCTACTGTCTAATTCTGTGTTCCTTTCCCAACAGCTGCTCAGACCAGGCTCTAGCACCTATCTTGAGGCAATATCCTGAGCAAGTCCATGATTTCATCTACACTTGTCTTCCAGTTGGTTAACTGAGTTCCCCAAAGATTTTCTTTTTTCCTTAACTATCTTCTCTTTCAGAAAACCTCTCAGCCCATGCCAAGTAATACCTCTGGAGCCCAAAGAACATATAAATGGAAGCAACTGAAATAACTTCTAAACCAGGGCTCAGTGGGAATCTGGAGGATCCCCAATAGGCTTGGGACAGAATCAATTAAGTCACCAGATTTAGTTAGCTCACCTTCTGTGAAAACACAGGCTCAAACGTAACAGGAACAATTCAGGGTGGTGAGCATCACACTGTCTTTAATTTATCGTCTGGCTTTGAACAATTACACCACAGTCTGCATCGTCATTGTCAGTTAAAACAGCACCTAAGGAGTGTACCCAAGGGAAGTTGAGAATTGAATCTTGGATTATCAGGTGATTGTGAGTCTGTCAACTTTGTTTCCCAAGTAGGGGTTTCTGTAATTATTGAGAGCTGCAACTAACAAACAGAGCTATGGAAGACTCTTCTGGGGTTATTAACACCTGGGATTGGACTAAAACCAGAGACTTAGCAGTTGTTACCATCCAAATTCCATTAGTTATCAGCCTATTTAGGCAACTCATTCCTAGATCATTTCTCCTTGCCAAACATTCATTCATTCAATCGTATTTATTGAGTGCTTACTGTGTGCAGAGCATTGTACTAAGCGCTTGGGAAAGTACAATACCGCAATAAAGAGTGATGATCCCTGTCTGCAATTCATTCAATAGTATTTATTGAGCGCTTACTATGTGCAGAGCACTGTACTAAGCGCTTGGGATGAACAAGTCGGCAACAGATAGAGACAGTCCCTGCCGTTTGACGGGCTTACAGTCTAATTGCTCACAGTCTGGGGAAGGCGGGGAGACAGACGTGGGTCTCACAGTCTTTATCCCCATTTTACAGCTGAGGTAACTGAGGCACAGAGAAGTGAAGTCACTTGCCCAAAGTCACACAGCTGACAGGGATTAGAACCCATGACCTCTGACTCCCAAGCCTGGGCTCTTTCCACTGAGCCAAGGTGGGGGCAAAGTGATTGAGTGCTCTAAAGCCTAAGATAGGGAGTTTCTGTTTTATGTGGAAGTGGATGGGCAATGAATGGAGGTTCTTGAGGAGTGAGGAAACATGGACTGAATGGTTTTGTTGAAAAATGATCTCGGCAGAAGAGTGAGGTATGGACTAGAGTGAGGAGAGACAGGAGGCAGGGAGGTCAGCAAGGAGGCTGATGCAGTAATCAAGGAGGGATAGCATAAGTGCTTGGATTAATGTGGTAGCAGTTTGGATGGAGAGAAAAGGGTAGATTTCAGTGACGTTGTGAAGGCTGAATTGACCGGATTTGGTCACTGATTGAATATGTGAATCAGGACCAGAACCCAGATCTCCTCATTCCGGGAGGAAAATGAGATTCCTCATTTTTCCAGTGTACCAGTTACAGTACTGATGCTTCTGTAGGGAAAGTTTCTCAAAACAGAATGTTACCTTCTTCAGAAAAACGAACCCCAGGATCCAGTTCTTTGATTAGCCTATTGGCTCACCCTCCTTTGAGTGTATTTTCTGAGTTTGCTCCCTCTATGAGGTACAACTTCAGCCAAAGGATTCGGAGGACAGTGACTTCCCCCAAACAAAGAATTGACAAGTAGGGAATTCATTCAATAGTATTTATTGAGCGCTTACTATGTGCAGAGCACTGTACTAAGCGCTTGGAATGGACAAATCGCTAACAGATAGAGACAGTCCCTGCCCTTTGATGGGCTTACAGTCTAATCGGGGGAGACGGACAGACAAGAACAATAACAATAAATAGAATCAAGGGGATGAACATCTCATTAAAACAATAGCAAATAAATAGAATCACGGTGATGAACATCTCATTAACAAAATAAATAGGGTAATGAAGATATATACAGTTGAGCAGACGAGTACAGTGCTGAGGGGATGGGAAGGGAGAGGGGGAGGAGCAAAGGGAAAGGGAGGAAAAGAGGGTTTATCTGTGGAGAGGTGAAGGGGGGGGTAGAGGGAGTAGAGGGAAAAGGGGAGCTCAGTCTGGGAAGGCCTCTTGGAGGAGGTGAGCTCTAAGTAGAGTTTTGAAGAGGGGAAGAGAATTAGTTTGGCAGAGGTGAGGAGGGAGGGCATTCTAGGACCGCGGGAGGACGTGGCCCAGGGGTTGACGGCGGGATAGGCAAGAACGGGGGATGGTGAGGAGGTGGGCGGCAGAGGAGCGGAGCGTGCGGGGTGGGCAGTGGAAAGAGAAGGGAGGAGAGGTAGGACGGGGCAAGGTGATGGACAGCCTTGAAGCCTAGAGTGAGAAGTTTTTGTTTCGTGCCGAGGTTGATAGGCAACCATTGGAGGTTTTTAAGAAGGGGAGTGTCAGGCCCAAAGCGTCTCTGCAGGAAGATGAGCCGGGCAGCAGAATGAAGAATAGACTGGAGCGGGGAGAGACAGGAGGACGGGAGATCAGAGAGAAGGCTGAAACAATCATCCAGCCGGGATATCATGAGAGCCCGTACCGGTAAAATAGCCTTTTGGGCGGAGAGGAAAGGGCGGGTCTTGGCGATATTATAAAGGTGAGACCGGCAGGTCTCGGTGACGGATTGGATGTGTGGGGTGAACGAGAGAGACAAGTCAAAGATGACACCGAGGTTGCGGGCTTGGGAGACAGGAAGGATGGTCGTACCATCCATGGTGATAGGGAAGTCAGGGAGAGGACAGGGCTTGGGAGGGAAGATGAGGAGCTCAGTCTTGCTCATGTTGAGTTTTAGGTGGCGGGCAGACATCCAGGTAGAGACGTCCCGGAGGCAGGAGGAGATATAAGCCTGAAGGGATGGGGAGAGGACAGGGGCAGACATGTAGATCTGCGTGTCATCTGCATAAAGATGATATTTGAAGCCATGAGAGCAAATGAGTTCACCAAGGGAGTGAGAACAGAAGAGGGCCAAGAAATGACCCTTGAGGAACTTCTCCAGTTAGAGGCCTGCAAAGGAGCCTGCAAAGGAGAGTGAGAATGACCGGCCAGAGAGATAAGAGGAGAACCAAGAGAGGACGGAGTCCGTGAAGCCAAGGTGAGATAAGGTGTGGAGGAGAAGGGAATGGTCGACAATGTCAAAGGCAGCTGAGAGGTCAAGGAGGATTAGGATAGAGTAGGAGCCATTGGATTTGGCAAGAAGGAGGTCATGGGTGACCTTAGAGACAGCAGTCTCGGAAGAGTGGAGGGGACAGAAGCCAGATTGGAGGGGGTCCAGGAGAGAATGGGAGTTAAGGAATTCTAAGCAGCGAGTGTAGACGACTCGTTCTAGGATCTTGGAAAAGAAGGGTAGTAGGGAGATAGGGTGGTAACTGGAAGGGGAAATGGGGTCGAGAGAGGGTTTTTTTAGGATGGGGGAGACATGGGCATGTTTGAAGGCAGAGGGGAAGAAGCCATTGGAGAGTGAGCGGTTAAAGATAGAAGTTAAGGAGGGGAGGTGGATGGGGCGATGGTTTTTATAAGGTGAGTGGGAATGGGGTCCAAGGTACAGGTGGAGGGGGTGGCACTTGCGAAGAGGGAGGAGATCTCTGAGGATATTGCAGGGAAGGATGGGAAAGTAGGGAAGAGGGTGGGGGCAGGGGGGAGGCAGAAGGGGGAGGGGTGACTTTGGGGAGTTCAGACCTGATTGTGTTAATTTTCGTGATGAAGTCGGTGGCCAGATCATTGGGGGGTGAGGGATGGTGGAGGGGGAGGAACAGGGACCTAAGGAGAGAGTTAAAGGTCCGGAATAATTGGCGGGGGTGACGGGCATGGGTGTTGATGAGGGAGGAGAAGAAGTTTTGCCTGGCGGCAGAGAGGGTAGAGTTAACGCAGGAAAGGATAAATTTGAAATGGATAAGGTTGGCTTGGTGGTTGGACCTTTGCCAACAGCGCTCGGCAGCCCGAGCATAGATGCGTAGGAGGCAGACAGAGGCAGTGACCCAGGGCTGTGGGTTATTCAATAGTATTTACTGAGCGCTTACTATGTGCAGAGCACTGTACTAAGCACTTGGGATGAACAAGTCGGCAACAGATAGAGACAGTCCCTGCCGTTTGACGGGCTTACAGTCTAATCGGGGGAGACGGACAGACAAGAACAATGGGAATAAACAGCGTCAAGGGGAAGAACATCTCGTAAAAACAATGGCAACTAAATAGAATCAAGGCAATGTACAATTCATTAACAAAATAAATAGGGTAACGAAAATATATACAGTTGAGCGGACTAGTACAGTGCTGTGGGGATGGGAAGGGAGAGGTGGAGGAGCAGAGGGAAAAGGGGAAAATGAGGCTTTAGCTGCGGAGAGGTAAAGGGGGGATGGCAGAGGGAGTAGAGGGGGAAGAGGAGCTCAGTCTGGGAACGCCTCTTGGAGGAGGTGATTTTTAAGTAGGGTTTTGAAGAGGGAAAGAGAATCAGTTTGGCGGAGGTGAGGAGGGAGGGCGTTCCAGGACCGCGGGAGGACGTGACCCAGGGGTCGACGGCGGGATAGGCGAGACCGAGGGACGGTGAGGAGGTGGGCGGCAGAGGAGCGGAGCGTGCGGGGTGGGCGGTTGAAAGAGAGAAGGGAGGAGAGGTAGGAAGGGGCAAGGTGATGGAGAGCCTTGAAGCCTAGAGTGAGGAGTTTTTGTTTGGAGCGGAGGTTGATAGGCAACCACTGGAGTTGTTTAAGAAGGGGAGTGACATGCCCAGATCGTTTCTGCAGGAAGATGAGCCGGGCAGCGGAGTGAAGAATAGACCGGAGCGGGGCGAGAGAGGAGGAAGGGAGGTCAGAGAGAAGGCTGACACAGTAGTCTAGCCGGGATATAACGAGAGCCCGTAACAGTAAGGTAGCCGTTTGGGTGGAGAGGAAAGGGCGGATCTTGGCGATATTGTAGAGGTGAAACCGGCAGGTCTTGGTAACGGATAGGATGTGTGGGGTGAACGAGAGGGACGAGTCAAGGATGACACCGAGATTGCGGGCCTGAGAGACGGGAAGGATGGTCGTGCCATCGATGGTGATAGAGAAGTCTGGGAGAGGACCGGGTTTGGGAGGGAAGATGAGGAGCTCAGTCTTGCTCACGTTGAGTTTTAGGTGGCGGGCCGACATCCAGGTGGAGACGTCCTGGACGCAGGAGGAGATGCGAGCCTGAAGGGAGGGGGAGAGGACAGGGGCGGAGATGTAGATCTGCGTGTCATCTGCGTAGAGATGGTAGTCAAAGCCGTGAGAGCGAATGAGTTCACCGAGAGAGTGAGTGTAAATGGAGAACAGAAGAGGGCCAAGAACTGACCCTTGAGGAACTCCAACAGTTAAAGGATGGGAGGGGGAGGAGGCTCCAGCGAAGGAGACTGAGAATGACCGGCCAGAGAGGTAAGAGGAGAACCAGGAGAGGACAGAGTCGGTGAAGCCAAGGTGAGATAAGGTATGGAGGAGGAGGGGATGGTCGACAGTGTCAAAGGCAGCAGAGAGGTCAAGGAGGATCAGAATGGAGTAGGAGCCATTGGATTTGGCAAGAAGGAGGTCATGGGTGACCTTAGAGAGAGCAGTCTCGGTAGAGTGGAGGAGATGGAAGCCAGATTGGAGGGGGTCTAGGAGAGAATGGGAGTTAAGGAATTCTAAGCATCGATTGTAGACGACTCATTCTAGGATTTTGGAAAGGAAGGGTAGTAGGGAGATAGGACGATAACTGGAGGGGGAAGTGGGGTCAAGAGCGGGTTTTTTTAGGATGGGGGAGACGTGGGCATGTTTGAAGGCAGAGGGGAAGGAGCCCTTGGAGATTGAGGGTTAGTGGAGCAAGAGCGGAGGAGGGAAAGGGGGGCGAGAGAGTTGAGATGAGTAGAGAGGGTGGAGTTGAGCGCGGTGACCTGATCATCGAGAGTGGGAAGAGAGGACGGGGGGGCAAGGTGGGGAGAGATGCTTTTGGAGAGATGGATGGGATCAAGAGAGCGGTGGTCTCCGAGGGGGAGTAGCAAAGATATGCAGGGGAAGGGAGTGTGAGAGATGAGGCAGGTGAGAAGGTTATGGTCTGAGAGAGGGATTTCAGAGTTGGTGAGGGAGGAGGTAGTACAGCGGTAGGAGATGAGATCGAGGGTATGACCGAGTCAGTAAGTGGGCGAGGTATGGTGGTGCAGGAGGTCGGCAGAGTCGAGGAGCGATAGCAGGCGGGCAGCAGAGTCACCGGGTACATCCATGTGGATGTTGAAGTCTCCGAGGTTCAGAGTGGGCAGAGAGAAGGAGAGAAGGAAGGTGAGAAAGGGGTCTAGGTGGTTGAAGAAGTCAGAGGTGGGACCAGGAGGTAGATGACAGCTACAAGTATCTGGAGGGGGTGGTAGAGGCGAATGATGAGGGCTTCAAAGGAGGGGAAGGAGAGGGAAGGGAGAGGAGGGATAGTGCGGAAGCGGCAACGGGGTGAGAGGAGGAAGCCGCCGCCTCCTCCCCTTCCGGTGAGTCTAGGGGAGTGGGAGAAGGAGAGGCCTCCCCTGGAGAGAGCAGCGTCGGAGAACCTGTCAGCAGGAGTGAGCCAGGTTTCCGTAAGGGCGAGGAGGAGGAGAGAGCGGGAAAGGAAAAGGTCATGGATGAAAGGTAGTTTACCTGTAATGGAGGGGTGGCGCTGGTAGTGGGGTTCTAGGGTGGGGGAGAGGAGGCGGGGAGGAGGCAGAGGAGAGCGCGGGTAAAAGCTGGGCGAGAGAGGGGAAGGGGAAGGAGAGGATTGGGAGGGGCGGGGGGGGGTGGAAGGACATGGTGAGGCCGGGAGGTGGGTGGCAGCACTGACAACAATTAACAATAACATGTGAAATCGGTAATATAGTAACATGATACAATAAAATAGTATTAATAAGCGTTTGATGACCAGGGTTGGGGGTCGACTTGATTAAGGGTCGACCTGGTCAAAATCAAAGTCAAAAGGCTAGTGGCGAGGAAAGTCATGGGGCTCACGTCCAAATGTCTGTGAGGCTTCTGCGGGAGCCCTGAGGTTGTCCGGGGGCCGGGGGGGGGGGGGGGGGGAGGAAGGAGGGGGCTGCGAGCGTAGGCGGCGGCTGAGGTAAGGTAACACGGTGAGAACAAGGACATCGTCGCCCGGGGCGGGGGCGGGGGAGATGAATCACCTCATGGGGGAAGAGGGAGCGAGGGCTTCCCCAAATGGCCGCTTCGGGCGGAGTGGGGGAAGGGTGGTTGGGGAGCACAATATCCCCAGGGAGCCCAATGTCCCCAGGTCCGAGCAGGGGGACACAATGTCCCCAGGGGCGAGCAGGGGAGCACAAAGTCCCCAGGCCCGAGCGGGGGAGCAGAATGGGAGCTGGTGGCTGGGGGGGGGGGGGTCTGCGGGGGCGGGGGGGACGATCCTTAGTGTCGGAGTCCTTGAACGGGGGTACAGAGGTCCGGGTTGCGAGAGGTTGGGCCGGGCGCGGGTCCGAGCGGTCCAAAGCGCAGCTCGCCGGGAGAGGCGATGACGGCGCGGATGAGTCGGCGATGGGCAGGCGAAGGGGGGCGCTTGCCGGGGATAGGGGCCGGACGGGCCAAGGCTCCGCTGCAAGAGAGAGGAGCTCCCGAGTCCATGTGGCGGCTGATTCAGTGGGGAATAAGGGGACCCGTGGTCCAGAGGTCACCTCCAAGGGAGCAGAGAAGTTGGGATGACTCCCAACAATATTTAGAAATATACCTCACTGTGCATCCCTGACTGGCTGGAGAAAGCAGGCCAGGAGAAGAAAAAAAGAAAATGAAAAGAAATTGCCTTGTACTAGAAGAGTATCTGGCTTAAAGGCACTGTTACCACAAGCCCTGACTGTGCCTCCATGGATGGAAAGAGAGGACCCTGGCGGTACATTAAACTTGTAATACTGTAAGCTTAATAAAGGCAGGGAATGTGTCCGATATTTTTTTTATTTTAATGGTATTTTTTTAAAGGTATTTGTTTAGCGTTTACCATGTGCCAGGCCCAGAGCAGTAAAATGACTTGCCCAAGGACACACTGCAGATTGGTGGCAGAGACAGGATTAGAACCCCGGTTCTTCTGATGCCCAGGCCTGTGGTCTATCCATTAGGACATGCCGAGCACTGTACTAAATACTTAGGAGAATATAAGCAGCTCTTATTCTGTTGTATTATATTCTCCTAAGTATTCAGTACAGTGCTCGGCATATTAATAAGTGCTCAGTAAATACCACTGATTGATTGAAGTCAAATGCAGAGCAGATAACCCCTTTCTCTTGCATCCACCCTGTGTGAATGTAAATCCATTCTACAATCACCCACAGCCCCATCTGTAATCACAGGCTCTTGAGCCTGTAATCACAGACTGTTGAGCCCAATCCTCAGAGTTAATCTCCATTTACAGGATTTGTGACAGTAGTGACTGAGAAAAAAAATCAGCTTTTTAAGGGAATAACACCCAGGACCACTTGCATGGGCTATACATTCACATACTTGCTTTGAAAGTGGGAAATGTGGTGGTCTGGCTTATATGGAGGGGGAAGGAGTTCCAGGCTAGGGGGAGAATGTGGGAAAGGGGTCAGCAGCAAGATGAACGGCAATGGGGCAGAGCGAGTAAGCTGGTGCTAGAGGAGCAAAGTGTACAGGATGGGCTGCAGCAGGAGATCAGTTAGGTGAGGTAGAAGAGTGCAAGCTGATTGAATGCTTTAAAGCTGATGGTACGGAATTTCTGTTTGACCATTATAGGTTATCAAGGAGTGGGGAGACATGGACTGAAAGGTTTTTTTAGAAAAATGATCCATGCAGTAACATGAAGTATGGACTGGAGTGGGGAGAGATGGCGCGGAGGGAGGTCAGAAAGGATGCAGATGCAGGAGTCAAAGTTGGATAGCATAAGTACTTGGTTCAGCGTGGTAGCAGTTTGGATGGAGAGGAAAGGGTGAATTTTAGTGATGTTGTAAAGGTAGAGCCAACATAATTTGGTGACAGATTTAATATGTGGGTGAAATGAGAGAGATGGGTCAGGGACAGTGCCAATCCCGGCTCTGCCATATGTCTGCTCTGTAACCTTCGGCAAGTCACTTAACTTCTCTGTGCCTCAGTTGCCTCACCTGTAAAATATGGGGATTTAGAGTATGAGCCCAATGTGGCACAGGGACTGTGTCCAACCTGATTAACTTGTATCTACCCCGGCACTTAGAACAGAGTTCTAAGCACATAGTAAGTGCTTAACAAGTACCGTAATTATTTTTATTGTGAGATAGGGAGGATGATGGTATTGTTGGTATTTGTTAAGCACTTAGTATGTGCAGAGCACTGTTCTAAGCGCTGGGGTAGATACAGGGTAATCAGGTTGTCCCACATGAGGCTCACAGTCTTAATCCCCATTTTACAGATGAGGGAACTGAGGCACAGAGAAGTTAAGTGATTTCTGACAAGTTACTTGTCACACAGTTGACAAGTGGCAGATTGGGGATTCGAACTCATGACCTCTGACTCCCAAGCCCCTGCTCTTTCCACTGAGCCACGCTGCCTCTATTGTCTACAGTGATGGGAAAGACAGGAGGAAGGACAGGCCTTGGGTGGGAATTCAGTTATGGACATGTTAAGTTTGAGCTACTGGGGGGACTTCCGGGTAGAGATGTCCTGAAGACAGGAGGAAATGTGAGACTGCAGAGAAGTATAAAGGTCAGGGATGGTGATGTAGATTTGGGAACCATCCGCATATAGATGGTAGTAAAGCCATGGGAGTGAATGAGTTCTCCAAGGGAGTGGGTGTAGATGGAGAATAGAAGGGGACCTAGAACTGAGTCTTGAAGGACTCTGAATGTCAGAGAGTGGGAGGCAGAGGAGGAGCAATAGAGAGACAGGAGGACAACCAAGACAGGACAGTGTCAATGAAGACAAGGTCGAATAAAGTTTCAAGGAGAAGGGGGTGGTCTACAGTGTCAAAAGGCAGCTAAAAAGTCTAGGAGGATTAGAATAAAGTAGAGGCCGCCAGGTTTGGTGAGAAGAAGGTAATTGATTACCTCAGAGAGGTCTGTTTCAGGTTAAGGAGAGAATTGGAGGAGAGGAAGTGTTAACAACTGGTGTAAACAACTCTCTCAAGAAGTTTGGAGAGGAACGGTAAGAAGGAGATGGGGTAATAACTGGATAACTGGAGCAGTAAGGTTAAGGGAGGGTTTTTTTAAGATAGGGGTTACATAAACACGTTTGAAAGCAGTGAGGAAGAAGATGTTGGAAAGTGAACCCTTGAAGATGGCCGTCAAGGAGGGAAAATGGGAGGGGCCGAGTGTTTTGAAAAGGTAAGGAGGGTTGGGAGGGTTGGGTGTTTTTTTTTAAGAACACAGGAAGCTCTCAATAAACATGTTTGACTGACTCTGTCTTCTGACTTCTCTTTATTATGAAGACATTGTGATGTTCTTCAGTATAGCAAAAAAATGCTGCATTTTCCCTTGCAACCAAGTCTTTTCCACTGCTGTTCAGCTGGTGTAAATGAGGTGAAACCAGATTGATGTAATGGAAATTAAAGGACATCCCCCTGCACTGTCCTTGGCTGTCCCACTGAGTTTATATAAAAAGAGGGAGAGAGAGAGAGAGAGAGAGGGGAGAAGAAGAAGAAAGGGGGGGGGGAGGAGAGGAGGACCTGGTTTCTAATCCTGGCTTGGCCACTTGTTTGCTGTGTGACCTTGGGCAAGTCACTTCACTTCTCTGTGCCTCAGTTACCTCATCTATGGGGATGAAAACTGTGAGCCCCATGTGGAACATGGACTGTGTCCAACTTGATTAACTTGTATCTACCCCAGTACCATAAAAATACCGTAAAAAAGAAGGAAGAAGAGGTGCTGAGAGAGACAGAGAGAAACAGAAAAACAGAGAATATGCATGTTTTTTTAATCACAGGAAGTGATACCATGGCCTAAGTGAATGGACCAGGAAGCTCCAACCTGGAAAAAGCAGCCCTTGTTTCCTTCCTCTCTTTCTCGCCAATCTCCTACGCCACCATCCCCGCTTTGTATTGAGCCATCTCCGGCTCCCTCAGGCTTCCCGCCATTCAGTTCAGGGAATCACGCTGTTCCCACTGGGGCACCGATGAGGTCATGTTTCCATCAATCCCCACTTTTCCTGTGGACCAGCCCAAAAGGCAGTTTACCCTGGGGTGGATTTCTGAGGAAACGCTTCACCCACATTAGTGGGAGAATCTGGGTGAGAAGGGGGTGGCAGGTTTCAGGAAGACAGTACGGTGAGGACATATCACAGTCCCCATGGGCCCTAGATTAGAGGACAGTTCCAACCCCAACATGTGCTAAAGAAGTTGAGTTAAATGGCAGCAGCACAGGAGGAGTTGGTGGATGAAAACACCCAGGACTGTATGCCTTTTCTCTCTTTCTCTGTCCTCTCTCTTTCCTTCTCTCTCTCTCTGTCATTCTGTCATTCTCTCTCCCTCTTTCTCTGTTTCCCCTTTTCTATCTTTCCCTCCTTCTATTTTTCTCTCGTTAGCATGGTAGGGCACAGAGAGTTAGCAAATATCAGCTTTACCAAATTCCCCCAATCCCTCCTTTTTTTTTAAAAAAATGCTGCTGTTGAGCACTTACTATGTGCTAAGCACTGTACTAAGCACTGGAGTAGATACAAGATAACCAGGTTGGACACAGACCCTACCCAACATGGGGCTTACAGTCTTAATCCCCATTTTCCAGATGAAGTAAATGAGGCACAGAGAAGTGAAGTGACTTACCCAAGGTCACACAGCAGATTAGAAGAGCTAGGATTAGAAACCAGGTCCTCTGACTCCCAGACTTATGGCTGACTCCCAGGCTGGACTCCTCACACATCTTCTTCTGCTGGCACTAATGCTGGTGGAGTATTTCCTCCCAAACTGACCCCCAAGTAAACTGTCCCACAGGCCAGTCTGCAGGGATCGATGGGAACGTGATCTCATCGTTGCTCCCAAAGCTGAACAGCGAGGAGCCTGGGGAAACAGGAAGGATGAGGTGAAGGCAGCCCAGTGCACAACAGGGACCAGGATGCAGGGAGCAGGGCTGTCTTCAGAAGGTAAACAATGTGAGCAGAACCGTTTTCTGCCCCCTGACCTTCCCAAGATGGCCACTGCTCAGGATAGTAGAAGCAGCGTGGCTCAGTGGAAAGAGCCCAGGCTTGGGAGCCAGAGGTCATGGGTTCAAATCTCAGATCTGCCACTTGTTAGCTGTGTGACTGTGGGCAAGTCACTTCACTTCTTTGTGCCTCAGTTACCTCATCTGTAAAATGGGGATTAAGACTGTGAGCGTCACGTGGGATAACCTGATTACCCTGTATCTACCCCAGTGCTTAGAACAGTGCTCTGCACAGAGTAAGCGCCTAACATATACCAACATTATTATTAGTCAAGATAATAGCCTAATCAGAGATTGTGGGGTTAGCTAATGTCTGAGGTTTGTCTTGTCTTATGCCGTCGAGTCATTTCCGACCCATAATGACACCACGGACACATCTCTCTCAGGACGCCCTGCTCTCCATCTGCAATCGATCCGGTAGTGTACCTGATGGGGTACTGAGGCACGAGGGGACACAAGCAGGGAATACAAAATGGTATCGGGCAAGGTTTCCCGTTCAGGCCTTCCTGTTTGAACTTGCTGAGTCACTGAAACGCGGAGGTGGACGAAATCCACCCCAAATAAGGAAGATCACCCCACCCCCGAGACACCGCCCCTGTGGCAAAAAAGGACCAATCCAGCAACACCCACATTGCTGAAGAAGAGAGAAACTGCTGCAACGCGCAACTATAAAAGGCTGCCCCGCCCAAATGGTGGCGCCCCTCATTCCCTTAAGGAGAGGTTGCCAGTGGGGTGCGTTACCCCCATTCGGTTTACTTGGCTTACTCTGGATCCCCAAGTAAAACTTTTGTCTTGTTCTTGTTCCTCTCGAGTCTTGGGTCAATTCTTTGACTGCCTGTGACCTTGCGATCTTGGGCAAAACACTTCACTCTGCCACCATCATATCCATAAAGTTTTCTTGGTAAAAATCTGGAAGTAGTTTACCATTGCCGCCTTCTGTACAGTAAACTTGAGTCTCCACCCTCGACTCTCTCCCGTGCCGCTGCTGCCCAACATAGGTGAGTTTTGACTTGTAACAGATTGCCTTCCACTCACTAGCCACCACCCAAGCTGGGAATGGAATGGGTAGGCCTCTGCTTAACTCTCCCTCCCATAGCCGAGACTGGTAGAGTTCTGGAAACTCTCCAGGTGCGACCCAGAGAGGGGATATGAGGTTTAGGGTGCACAAAATTTGGAGGGGGAGATATTGAAAAGAGCAGAAGGATGATGTGGGGGAATTGCAAAGCGTAGCAAAGGAGTTAAAGTGCAATATGATCAAATCAAGGCAGCAGAGAAGGAAGAGGGATTTGTCTAAGGACAATTGGACTGCACGAGATCATCCGCCAAAAGAGGGTCAAAACCACAAACAAAAAAAAACAAAACAAAAGGGGAGCGTCTTAGAAGCAGCAATCATGGAGTGACAAGAAGAGAATCCCTCCCTGGATGATCAAATAAGGGGAGTTTTCCAACCATAGAGGTCATGACAGATGAACTGGTAATGACCTCTTGAAAGGACTGCCCAGAATCTTGGCCACAAAAGGTTCCAAAATATTCAGACACATCTTAGAAACAGCCTGAAGCACTCAAAAGTAACACTGGTGACAGTGAGATGAGGGGAAGGACTGGGGAATATTGGCGGAGGTAAAAAGAGGGAGTTGGGGGATAGCACCTCGCAATCCAAACTTTCAGATCAAGGGGACCTTGGTCAGGGAGCCATTGTGGGATGGGTTCACTCCAGGTCCCTGTCTCCAGAAAACATTATTCCTTCTGAATCCTTGATGAGTTAGCTCATTCTTTGGGTAACTATGCTGGGTGACTGAGGCAGGTGGATGGTGGATATTAAGGAGGATCCCTTACAGGGGTCCTGGTACATTGGTGATGGACAGTAGTTGTTGGCAACAGGTACTTCATCAATAATAATAATAATAATGGTATTTGTTAAGCGCTTACTCTGTGCTGAGCACTGTTCTAAGCGCTGGAGTAGATAGAAGGTAATCAGGTTGTCCCACGTGGGGCTCACAGTCTTCATCCCCATTTTACAGATGAGGTAACTGAGGCAGAGGAGTGAAGTGAAGTGACTTGCCCAAAGTCACACAGCTGATAAGTGGCAGAAGTGGGATTAGAACCCATGACCTCTGACTCCCAAGCCCATGCTCTTTCCACTAAGCCACACTGCTTCTCATAATATGGCCCCTACACATAGGCAGAGTCCCTGACACCCCTTTTCCCTCTGTCAAATGAGTGGCAGCCATCTTCAGTTTCCTTTATTTTTATTTATTTATTTATTTAGTTTTTAGTTTTCTCATCTTCAGTCCTGTATTTCCCCACACTCCCTAAAAAACTCTCCTCTAACAACCCCCACTCACAGCCCCCACAAGTAAAGGAACCCTCCAATAAGGTTTGGTGATTATTTTTTATTTATGGTTTCTTTGTATTTTTTAAAGTAGTAGTGAGCTGTGGGGAGGCAGGGAATTGCTTGATTTGGGTTTGGGGGTGCTTGGCTCATCTCTCATTCATTCAATCGTATTGATTGAGTGCTTACTGTGTGCAGAGCACTGTACTAAGCGCTTAGAATGTACAATCAGCAACAGATTGAGACAATCCCTGCCCAACAATGGGCTCACAGTCTAAAAGGGGGAAACAGCAAAACAAAACAAAGAGACAGGCATTCCCAGCCCTCGGGACCTCTGTGCTTGATCCTGATCTCTGAGCAAAGCCTGCTCAGAAGCAGAGGATTGGCTGAATTGACCTTCCCTGGCTCAGAAAGGCGGGGTCCGGGATGAGTCCCTGGAGTTGGGAGAGCAGTGTGCAGCAGGTACGTGGGGTTCTGGGCTGCAGTGGGGAAGCCCCAGCCCTGGGCCACATTCTTCCGTGTGGGGCGGGTGTTTGTGAGCAGGCCGGGCCCAATGCTGACCTGCAGCATCTTGTTACGGAGCTTGAGGAGGGCCACATTCCCTGGCGCAGATGGAACTGCACCTGGTGAGACCCTCCGGTGTGCCACTGCCCCCACCTCTCCTTTTTCAGCTTCAGCTCCAGCGTGTTGCTGAACGTGAGCTGAAGCAGCCTCTGGGTCTTCTCCTGGAAGCACTTGGCCAGGAGACTGAGGAACTCCGTTTTGAAGATGGACTGGAGCTTGCTGTCATACTCCTGCTTGTGCAGGATGAAGAGGTCATCCTGCAGCGGGCTGAGCGACAAGGCCAGGATCCGCTCCACCTCCATCCGGCGCTTCAGCACCTCCTGCACCTGGCCCTTGGAGGGGCCCTACTTCACCTTCTCCCGACCAATCAGGTAGAGGCAGCGCGGCCTCAGGATCGAGTCCTGCTTGACACCCTTGAACCTGCGGTCATATTTGGTGACCCTGTCGACACAGTCGATCTTCTCCCACTTGCCCACATATTGGCGCAGCTCTGGGCTCTCGTCCAGCCCTTTGTAGTTGCCGACAAAGTTCCGGTTAAGGCTGTTGCGTCTACGCTTCTTCTTGTTCAGCAGCAGGTCCAAGGCTTCCTTCCTCATTTGTATGTATTTCTTTCGAGCCACAAACTTCCTCCAAGACTTCTCTCCAAGGACCCAAAGTCCAGACTAAGTTCTCCTTGCCCAGGAGGAGAGTGGGGGCACTGTCCAGGGCCCAGGCTCAACTCTCCCCACCAGGGTATGGGAGGGTGGGAAGGTGGCCTGGCAAACCAAGAGATGATGAGGGAGCCTCAGGCAGGATCTTGGGACTGGACGATCAAAGAGCAGGATCCACCAGCCTTTTCCCTCTTGGGAAATTAGTTTGGAGCTTTAGACACTGCAAAATTGGAGTGTCCCCACAGTAAGTGTTCAATAAATATGATTGATTGATTGATTCCCTATATCTCAGATTCCTCATCTGTAAAATGGTTCTGTTCTCTCTCCCCATTAGACTGTAGGACAGGATCTGTGGCTGATTTGATTATATCTACCCCAGGGCTTGGCACATAATACTAATGATGGTATTTGTTAAGCGCTTACTATGTGCCAAGCAGTGTTCTAAGCACTGGGGTAGATACAAAGTAATCAGGTTGTCCCACGTGGGGCTCACAGTCTTTGTCCCCATTTTACAGATTAAGTAACTGAAGCACAGAGAAGTTAAGTGCTCAAAGTCACACAGCTGATAAGTTCTGGAGGCAGGATTAGAACCCACGACTTCTGACTCCGAATCCCGTGCTCCTTCCACTAAGCCACACTGCTACAATACCACAATTATTTTTAGTATTAGCAGAAGTGGCATCTGTGAGGACAGGTCCTGGAAGGGGAATGCAATGTCTCTGAACCAAAGCATGTAGATCTGGGGCCCCTCTGGAGAAATTTCCTTGGTTCAGGGGCTTCAATTAGGGTGGTTCAAGTAGGGTGGTCATTCACCTGGTTTTATATCTGCCAGTCTAGTTTTCTTTCCCCTCTGAGACAGATATGGTACTGATCTTACTATGTGTCAAGCAGCATTCTAAGCACTGGGGTAGATACCAGTAGAAACTATTAGACAGAGTCACTGTCGCACATGGAGCTTTTGGAGAAGGAATATCCCTTTTTTGGACTGGGCTGCAGTTGAGAAACCACTATTTGGCTGAGACTTCCTTTATTAACTGCACAGCTTCCTTAGCACATTCCCCATTGCTGGGCTTTTCACTTGGGGGATGTTTACATGAGGAGTTAATGAAGCCTAGGGAATTGGGAGGTGGGAAGGGTGAGAGGTAAAACTGTGCATCAACTGAGTTGCTGGACAACCCATATTTCTCAAAACTTAAACTCTGATCATGCCTTAGGCCTGTCTTCCTATTAGCAGCCTCGGGAGCTGTCTCCTTTAGCTCATCCACTTTTGGCATTCATATTATAACCATACAGGTCAAATCCTGACACCTAAAATGACTGGAAATGGTTAATCTGGGGAAAGAGATTTCCCAAATGTTAGGGAAGATATCAAGCAAAGCACAGGATTTGGGGGCAGTAGGTTATTGCTCAAGGGGCCAATATGAATCAGTGTGAACTAGGAACACTGAGGACTGATACAGAATAGATAATCATAGGACCAAAGAGACTCGCAGGGCAAGTAAGGCCAGTCCCCATGAGCAGTAGGAGCAGAGCTCCCAGCTTGCCCCCTGCTCCAAGAAGAGTGGAGGGTCTCAGGCAAGACCATCGGCTGTGGATTGACCAAGGGGCAATGAGGGGATGATGTGATAAGGAGGAAGGTCACTCAGGGAGCGGCTTCCCCCGGCACAGCTCCGGGACTCTGCTGCCCACTGGAAAGACTTGCTCTGGTTGCTCACGGCTGAGCCCTCAGTATTCTAAACTGGCCTTGCCAGTGGGGGCTGGTGGAACTCCTGGGTGCTTAGCCAGCCAGGTGGTCTCCTACGCTGCCTGCTGGATGTTGTGTGGCCTGCGTGAGCGAGCAATCTCCAGTAAATAAGGATGATAATAATAGTGGTATTTGTTAAGCACTTACTATGTGTCGAGCACTGTTCTAAGCACTGGGGTAGGTAGAATCAAGAGCAGCAGCGTGGCTTAGTGGAAGGAGCTTTGGTGTGGGAGTCAGAGGTCGTGGGTTCTAATTCTGGCTCCACCACTTACCAGCTGTGTGACTTTGGGCAAGTCACTTGACTTCTCTGTGCCTCAGTTACCTCATCTGTAAAATGGGGATTAAGACTGTGAGCCCCACGTGGGACAACGTGATTACTTTGTATCTATCCCAGCTCTTAGAACAGTGCTTGGCATATAGTAAGCACTTAACAAATATCATCATTATTATTTATTATTATTATCATCAGGTCCCACTTGGGGTTCATGGTCTAAGGAGAACAGATATTGGACCCCATTTTGTAGATGAGGAAACTGAGATATAAGACGTGAAGTGACTTCTTCAAGGTCACACAGCAGAAAAGAGGCGGAGCCAGGATTAGAATTTAAGTCCTCTGACTCCCAGGCCTGGGCTCTTTCCATTAGGCCACGCTGCTTCTTATGGGTGGTTGGGCCCTGTGATGCCAACTGGTCACTTCTGACGCTCCCCGAGGTCAGTGGGGCACCCATATCCAGGGGTCCCCGGGGCAGAGAGAACACAGAGCCCCGGCTAGGTTCCCTCTAGTGGCTGGATGCCGGCAGGGGCTGGCCGTTCCAGGGACTGGTCTCTGAAAATGGCAGTTGGAGTTTGGCTGTAGGTCCCAGGCCTGTGCTGAAAGGGGTTAGGAAAGTGGACTGACCCTAAAGGGCTGGGTCAAGAGGAATACCTCCTTCCTGTCAGCTCTTCCACCAATCTGAAGAGGTGCTGTGTGCAGAGAAGCCTTTCAACCTGGAAGTCTTCTGGGTTCCCCCTTCTCCTAACACACATTTTGTTCCATTCTATAGATGAGGTCCAAAGCAATTCAGGTACTTGTCTGAGCAGTCACTCAGTGATTCGGTAATAGCCAGGAAGAAAAGGCAGATAGTCTAATGCTCAGTCCTTTGCATATAAATCAATCAATCAATCAATGATATTAATTGAGCACTTACTTTGTGCAGAGCACTGTACTAAACACTTGGGAGAGTACAATCCAACTGGTAGACAAAATCCCTACCCTCAAGGGGCTTGTAGTCTAATGGGGGAGATAGACATTAAAATAAATTACAGATAAGGGAAGCAATGAAGTGTTAAGTGCAGTGGGAGAGAGGAGTGAGTAGCGTGGCTCAGTGGAAAGAGCCTGGGCTTCGGAGTCAGAGGTCATGAGTTCGACTCCTGGCTCTGCCACTTAGCTGTGTAACTGTGGGCAAGTCACTTCACTTCTCTGTGCCTCAGTTACCTCATCTGTAAAATGGGGATTAACTGTGAGCCTCACGTGGGACGACCTGATTACCCTGTATCTACCCCAGTGCTTAGAACAGTGCTCTGCACATAGTAAGCGCTTAACAAATAGCAACATTATTATCTAAGTGCTTAGGGAGTGAGAATAAGTGCATGGGTGGGAAATTTGGGTAGGGGGGATGAGGGTTTAGTCAGGGAAAGCTTCCTGATGGAGTTGTGAATGTAGTCAGGCTCAAATGATGGAGCAAGTGCTGGACTGTAGGATATGTAGAGGGAGGGGAGTTCCAGGCAGGAAAGAGGGTGAGAACAAGGAGTCGATGGCAAGGCAGGTAAGAGTGAGGGACAGTGAGTCGGTTGGTACTGGTAAAGGAAAGTGTGTGGACTGGGTTGAGTGGGAGAGAAGTGGGGATGAGTAAGGGGGAGAGAGCTGATTGAGTACCTTGAATCTGATGGTGAAGAGTTTCTGTTTGATGCAGAAGTGGATAGGCAACTTTTGGAGGCACTTGGGAAGTGGGGAGACATGGTCCAAATGCTTAATAATAACATTTGTTAAGCATTTACTAGGTGCCAAGAACTGTCCTAAGCACTGGGGTAGATGCAAGACAATCAGGTTGGACACAATCCCTGTCCCATACTTAGACTTGGACTTGTTCCCAGTCTAAGGAGCAGGGAGAACAGGTGTTGAAGAAACTGAGGCATAGAGAACTGAAGTGACTTGCCCAGAGTCACACAGCAGACAAGCGGCAGAGCTGGGATGTGGGATTCCTTGGAATCCCTTGGCATCCCAAGCCCATGCTCTTTCCACTAGGTTGGCTGCACTGCTTCTCACTATGTTCCCCTTTTTCCCCTCCCTGGGGCTCTCCCAAATTTTAGGGTATGAGTAGTTCCTGCTTCTCGTCCCCGCACAACTCCCCTTTCAGAGCTGTCAGTCCCATAGCAGGAAGGATCATTGGAAAATTATGTCATTCCTCTGGAAGGCTTTGCCCTCTCTAAGCCCCAACGTTTTTCCTTCCCATGTTCGCCTTAGCCCCCTAACACTGTACAACTTGGGCCTGTCATGTGTAAGAAAGCCCCTCCCCAACTCTCGGGGACTCCCATTGTCCCTTCTTCTCTAGTGGGGAGAGTGAGGAGCAATGGCAGTGATTGGCAGTGGTCCCTCTCTAATGGACCACCAGAGTTTACTGCCCCACCCACCCCCAACTTCACTGTGACTCTCACTGACCCTTCCTTCTCCAGCCAGGAAGGTGAGGAAGAAGTGGCAGCATGCGCCTGCCTCAACTTTCAGGATGTCTGGAAGGCTGTGGAGGATGCCATGACAGTGACCGTGGCCGCAGCTTTGACTATTGGACTCTGAGCCACGAGAAGCCTTCAACTCCGCTCTTTTAGCCCCAGTGCCTTACCCTTCAGGTTGAATATATCGTTGCCCTTGTATTTCATGTTGTCTTTGTGTTTTTATTTTTTCACTCATCTCTATGTGCCTGCCGTCCATCCTCTTTCTCTTCCCTTATTCTTAGACTGTGAGTCCCTTGAGGACCAGGGACCAAGTCTAATTTTCACTGGTGTATTTTATTACCACCCCAACCCCCTAACCCCCAGCTTAGTATAGTGCTCTGCACAAAGTAAGCATTTAATAAATGTCATTACTACTAGCCAGGAGCTATTTAAGTTCTCCCTGGTGAGATGCCAAATGTTTGTAGACTTTGCTGAGCTGATCCCCTGACTCATTAGAGCTCTCTCCCCTCAGTTGCAAGGCCATAGATAAAGTTCCAGGCAAGAACTTGAAAGAAATAAGTTTGTGTTCCCGACACTGGAAAGCAATGCTAGCCCACTTGGACCGGCTCAGTCAGGGCTCTCAGCCAGCACAGGGTTTGGTTCCTGTCTCTGTCAGGTCTCAGCTTACTTGGCTCTCTGCTGACAAGACTCATTCCTGGTCAGTGCCCCCATACTGCAGGGGACATTGGCTTAAAAAGTCCCCAGACATATCTAAGATTGAGCTCCTTTTCTTCCCTCTCAAACCCTGTCCTTTCTCTGACTTTCCCATCACTGTAGATGGGAGCACCAGCCTCCCTGTTTCCCAAGCCCGTAACCGTAGCACTATCCTCGACTCATCTCTCTCATCCAACACCCTATTCAATCTGTCACCAAATCCTGTTGGTTCTGTCTTCACAGCATCACTAAAATCTGCCCTTTCCTCACAATCCAAACTACTTCACTGATCCAAGCACTTATCCTAGCCCACCTTGACTATAGCATCAGCCTCCTTGTTGATCTCCCTGCCTCCTGTCTCTCCCCACTCTGATCCATATATCACTCTGCTGCCCTGATCATTTTTCTAAAAAATCAGTCCATATTTTCCCACTCCTCAAGAACCTCCAGAGGTTGCCCATCCACCTCCACGTGATGATGACGGTATTTGTTAAGTGCACTGTTCTAAGTGTTTGGGTAGATACAAGGGAACCAGGTTATCCCACATAGGGCTCACAGTCTTAATCCTCATTTTCCAGAGAAGGTCACTGAAGCCCAGAGAAGTTAAGTGGCTTGCCCAAGGTCACACAGCAGACAAGTGGCAGAGCCGGGATGTCCTCTGACGCCCAAGCCCTTGCTCTTCCCACTAAGCCATTCTGCTTCAAACAGCCTTATCACTGGCTTTGAAGCCCTTGAGCACCTTGCCCCCTCCTATCTTACCTTGCTTATTTCCTACTACAATGCAGGCTGCATAATTTGCTCCTCTAATGCCAACCTACTCATTGTACCTCCACCTCTCTATCTCACTGACAACCCCTTGCCCAAGTCCTACCAGCCACCTAGAACTCCCGCCCCCTCCATATATTACAGACCACCACTCTCCCCACCTTCAAAGCCTGATTAAAATTTTATCTCCTCCAATAGGCTTTCTCCGACTAAGCCCACATTTTCCCTCCTCCCTGTCTTTTCTGCGCTACCCTGGCACTTGGATTTGTAACCTTTATTCAGCCCACCCTGAGCCCCACAGCGCTTATGTACATATCCATAATTCATTTTAATGTCTCTCTCCTCCTCTAGACTGTATGTTCCTTATGGGCAAGGATCCTATCCATAGTTACTTCATCTGTAAAATGGGGATTAAGACCGTGACAGGACAGCGATTGTGTCCAACCTGATGAACTTGTATCTATCCCAGTGCTAAATGCTCTGCATACCATAAGCACTCAATAAATATGATTGATTTACCTTCTTGCTGTGCCTTGATCTCGTCTACCTCACCGCCAACCCCTTGCCAACATCCTGCTTCTGGCCTGGAACGTCCTCCCTCCTCAAATCTGACAATTACTCTCCCCCACTTCAAAGCCTTCCTGAAGGCACATCTCCTCCAAGAGGCTTTCCCTAAGACCACGTTTCCTCTTTTCCCACTCCCTTCTGCATCACCCTTGACTTGCTCCCATTACTCATCCCCCCTCCCAGCCCCACAGCACTTATGTACACATCTGTAATTTATTTATTTTTATTATTGTCTGTCTCCCCTGCTCTAGACTGTAAACTCATTATGGGAAGGGAATGTTTCTGTTTATTGTTACATTATACTCTCCCGAGTACTTAGTACAGTGCTCTGCACACAGTAAACACTCAATAAATATGATTGACTGAATGATTGATCGCACTCAGTAGACAATAAATACCATTTCTTGATTGATTGCTTGACTGATTTGTGAGGTGGAAGTAGCTGGAAACACCTCAAGAGCATTTACTGATTGTGCTGAATCTATAACAATAATAATAATAATAATAATTCTGGTATTTGTTAAGTGCTTACTATGTGCCAAACACTGTTCTAAGCACTGGGGTACATACAAGGTAGTCAGGTTGTCTTACATGGGGCCTCATAGCCTCAATCCCCATTTTACAGATGAGGTAACTGAGGCCCAGAGAAATGAACTGACTTGTCCAAGGTCACACAGCAGATAAGTGGTGGAGCAGGGATTAGAACCCATAACCTTCTGACTCATTCATTCATTTAATCTTATTTATTGAGCACTTACTGTGTGCAGAGCACTGTACTAAGTGCTTGGAATGTACAATTTGGCAACAGATAAGAGACAATCTCTGCCCAACAGTGGGCTCACAGTCAAAGGGGAGACAGACAGCAAAACAAAACAAGGAGTCAGATATCAATACCATCAAAATAGATAAATAGAATCATAGATATATACACATCATTAATAAAACAGTAATTTTATTTAATATTAATAAATAATACATACAAATAATAAATACAAATACAAATAAATAATATATACAAATATACACAAGTGCTGTGGGGAGGGGAAGGGGGTAGAGTAGAGGGAGGGAGTGGGGGAATGGGGCAGAGGGAAAGGGAGGGCTCAGTCTGGGAAGGCCTCCTGGAAGAAGTGAGCTCTCAGTAGGGCTTTGAAGAGGGGAAGAGAGTAAGTTTGGCAGATGTGAGGAGGGAGGACATTCCAGGTTAGTGGTAGGTCGTGGGCCAGGGGTCGACGGAAGGACAGACGAGAATGAGGCACAGTGAGGAGGTTAGTGACAGGGGAACAGAATGTACAGGGTGGGCTGTAAAAGGAGAGAGGGGAGGTGAGTTAGGAGGGGGCTAGGTGATGGAGAGGTTTGAAGCCAAGAGTAAGGAGTTTTTGCTTCATGCGAAGGTTGATAGGCAACCACAGGAGGTTTTTGAGGAGGGGAGAGACATGCCCAGAACATTTCTGTAGATAGATAATCTGGGAAGCGGAGTTTAGTATAGACTGAAGTGGAGAGAGACAGGATGAAGGGAGATCGGAGAGGAGGCTGATGCAATAATACAGTCGGGATATTATGAGAGATTGTACGAGCAAGGTAGCAGCTTGGATGGAGAGGAAAGGGCAGATCTTGGAGATGTTGTGACGGTTAGACTGGCAGGTTTTGGTGACGGATTGGCTGTGTGGGGTGAATGAGAGAGCAGAGTCGAGGATGACACCAAGGTTGTGGGCCTGTGAGATGGGAAGGATGGTCGTGCCTCCACAGTGACGGGAAAGTCAGGGAGAGGACAGGGCTTGGGAGGGAAGATAAGGAGCTCAGTCTTGGACATGTTGAATTTTAGGTGGCGGGCAGACATCCAGGTGGAGATGTCCTGAAGGCAGGTGGAGATACGAGTCTGGAGGGAGGGGGAGAGAACGGGGAGGAGATGTTGATTTGGGTGTCATCTGCATAGAGCAGATAGTTGAAGCTGTGGGAGTGAATGAGTTCACCAAGGGAGTGAGTATAGATGGAGAACAGAAGGGGACCAAGAACTGACCCTTGAGGAACCCCTACAGCTAGGGAATGGGAGGGGGAGGAGGAGCCCGCACCCCGTCTACTTATTTTGTTTTGTTAACTGTCTCCCCCTTCTAGACTGTGAGCCCGTTGTTGGGTAGGGATTGTCTCTATCTGTTGCCGAATTGTATTTTCCAAGTGCTGATTAGTGTTCTGCCCACAGTAAACTCTCAAAAAATATGATTGAATGAATGAATGAATAACCACAGGAACACACATTCCCTCTATCTCCACTTACTGAGTGTTCACTGGGTTAATGGAGCTTTACTAGATATGTAAGCAATCTCTGGAAAGGATAAGCCAAAAGATCCAGTCCTTGAGCTTTGGGGCATACTTTCCAAGATGGACAGTGCAGCTGCAAGCACCCAGAGAAATAATGTTGGTATTTGTTAAGTGCTTACTATGTGCCGAGCACTGTTCTAAGCGCTGGGGTAGACATAGAGGAATCAGGTTGTCCCACGTGGGGTTCACAGTCTTAATCCTCATTTTACAGATGAGGGAACTGAGGCACAGAGAAGTTAAGTGACTTGCCCACAGTCACACAGCCGACAAGTGGCAGAGCTGGGATTCGAACTCATGAGCCCTGACTCCAAAGCCCATGCTCTTTCCACTGAGCCACGCTGCTTCTTCGTTAGAAGAACCTTTAGAGATATAACTGAGATCTAGAAACTCTATGTCGGCTGGTGAGACGAAGGAAGAGATTTTTTGTCTCTATCTGAATTGTATTAGGTTGAGCTGATCCTTTATCCAAAGCACCTGGATGATTTTTTAAGTACTTGTTAAGTGCTCACTACCTGTCAAGCTGTTTAAAGGGCTTGGGTAGGTACAAGTTAATCAGGTTGGACTCAGTCTCTTTCCCACATGGGGTTCACTGACTACTTAAGAGGGAGAACATATACTGAATCCCCATTTTGCAGTTGATGAAACTGAGGCACAGAGGAGTTAAGTGACTTGCCCAAGGTCATACAACAGGCAAGTGGTGGAGCTGAGATTCAAAGCCAGGTGCTCTGGCTCCCAGGCCTGGAACTGGAGAAACACAATTGTCTTCGCTAGGAGAATGATAGATACTTTCAGAGCACTCTTTTCTCAGGGAATTCAAAACACCAGTTAAAAGGCAAGGAATTCCTTGCTGTGATGTAAATCAACACAAGGTCCTATGAAGGATGCTGATGGGGCAGATGTGGGTGGTTGTTGCTGTTAATTTGTACCATTGCACGGTTTTAGCCTGGGGAGAAACCAAAGACTTGTCCAAGGATACCAGTGACACCTGGGAAAAGAACCCCTAAGTCACCAGATCTAGACCCTGGGTTCACCCCTGGACTGTTTTGAAGAATTTCACAAATGTATGCCAGCCCCCAATTTTGGCCAAGGAGCCTGAGTTTTCTAGGTAGCGATTGCTCTCATTTTTCACGGTCAATCAATCAATAATAATGATACTTAGGGAATTCACTAAGAGCTTACTACATGCCAAGCACTGTTATAAGTTCCGTAGGGAGAGATTTGAGATAGGTCAGACACAGCCCCATATAGAGCTAACAGTCTAAGCAGTAAGGAGAGCAGGTAAACAGGAAGGAAAGCAACATCCTGAGTTCAGTGGGCTGACAGCCCATTGCCAGCTCAGGTTAGAAGGCAAGTTAAGCCCTACGTTGGGCCCGACGGTCCTCCTCGTAAGGCTATGGGCCACACAGCTGCACTACATTTTCCTGTCTGCAGCTCATGTAGGGAATTTGCCAGTTAAGCCATGTACATGCAAGAAACTCCTCTGCATGTAACTTGGGCTCTATTTGACCTGTAAGTTGACAGGATCTTAGTAACCATGTAATGGAGCTGAATAAAGGGTGTAAATCCAAATGCTGGGGTGATGCAGAAGGGAATGACAGAAGAGGAAATGAGCACTTAGTCGAGGAAGGCCTCTTGGAGATATGCTTTTAATAAGACTTTGAAGCCGGGGAGAGTGATCATCTGTCAGATATGAAGAGGCCAGAGGCAGGACATGGGTGAGAGGTCAAATAATCAATCGATAAATCATATTCATTGAGCACCTACTGTGTGCAGATCACTGTACTAAGCACTTGGGAAAGTACACTATAACAAGAGTTGGTAGACCCATTCCCTGTCCATAACAAACTTACAGTCTAGAGCGGGGCGGTGGGATAGATGAGACTGAGGTACTGTGAGTAGGTTGGCATTAGAGGAATGAAGTGTGCAGGCTGGGTTATAGTAGGAGAATAGCAAGGTGATGTAGGAGGGGGCTAGGCAATTGAGTGTTTTAAAGCCTATGGTGAGAAGTTTTTGCTTGATGTGGAGAAGATGGATGGATAGAGAGTGAGTAAACATAGACTAAATGGTTTTGTAGAAAAATGATCAGGGCAGCAGAGTGAAGTATACACTGAAGTGGGAGAGACTGGAGGCTGGGAGGTCAGCAAGGTGGGAGAGGAGCAGTGCTTGGATTGATGTGGTAGCAACTTGGATGGCGAGGAAAGGCCAGATTTTAGTGATGTTGGGAAACTCGAACTGACAAGGATTTGATGACAGAAGCGGCAGACAGACGGAGAAGCGGCATGGTTTAGCGGCAAGAGCACAGCCTGGGGAATCAGAGAATGTGGGTTCTAATGTCAGCTCTGCCACTTGCCTGCTGTGTGACCTTGGGCAAGCCACTTGACTTCTCTGTGACTCAATTACTTCATTTGTAAAATGGGGATTAAGACTGTGAGGCCCCACGTGGGACAACCTGATTACCTTGTATCTACCCCAGTGCTTAGAAAAGTGCTTGGCACATAGTAAGTGCTTAACAAATACCATAATAATAATAATAATAGTAACAAATTGAATATGTGCTTTGAATGAGAGAGATGAGACAAGGATAACACCAAGGCCACAAGCCTGTGAGACAGGAAGGATGGTGGTGCTGTCTACAGTGATGGGAAAGTCAAGGAGAGGAAAGGGTTTGGATAGGAAGATGAGGAGTTATGTTTGAACATGTTAAATTTAAGGTCTCAATGGAACATTTAGGTAGAGACATCCTGAAGGCAGGAGGAAATATGAGACTGCAGAGAATAATAATAATAATGATGATGGTATTTGTTAAGTGCTTTCTATGTGCCAAGCACAATAATAATAATAATGATGATGGTATTTATTAAGTGCTTTCTATGTGCCAAGCACTGTTCTAAGCGCTGGGGTAGATACAAGGTCATCAGGCTGTCCCACGTGAGGCTCACAGTCTTAATTCCCATTTTACGGATAAGGTAACTGAGGCACAGAGAAGTTGAGCGACTTGCCCAAAGTCACACAGCTGGCAAGTGGTGGAGCGGAATTAGAACCCACGACCTCTGATTCCCAAGCCCGTGCTCTTTCCACTAAGCCACGCTGCTCCCCAGCTTGGAGAAGGAGAAGGAGAGAAGAGAGAGAGATCAGGGCTGGAGATGTAGATTTGGGAATCATCCACATAGAGATGGTAGTTGAAGTCACGGGAGCGAATGAGTTCTTCAAGGGAGTGGGTGTATATGAAGAATAGAAGGGGACCCAAAACTGAGTCTTAAAGGACTCCCACAATTAGGGGGTGAGAGGCAGAGAAGGATCCTGGGAAGGATGCTAAGAAGGAGCGGCAAGGCAGATAGATGGAAAGCCAGGAGAGGAGAGTGGCAGTGAAGCCAAGGTTGGATAATGTTTCCAGGAGAAGGGGCTGGTCCACGGTATCAAAGGCAGCTGAGAGGTTGAGGAGGATTAGGATGGAGTAGGGGCCATTGGATTTGGCAAGAAGGAGATCACAGGAGATCTTTGAGAGGGCAGTTTCAGTGGAGTTACGGGGACAGAAGCCAGATTGGAGGGGGTTAAGGAGAGAATTGGAGGGGAGGAAGTGGAGACAATGGGTGTAGACAACTTGCTCAGGAACCAGTCAGCTTTGTGTGAAGAGATCAGAGGATTCCGAGGGAAGCAAGCCATCCTGCCAGTCACCCCACCACTTCCTACACTGCCCTGACTCTTCCTTAGAGGTTTCCTTAAATATTGACTGAGCCCAGGTCTGCTTAGCTAAGCTTAAGGCCCAGAAGCTACCAATTTGGAGTTGTGACTCTTTCTCCATGATGCCTTTCCCACCCTACACACCTCTTTCCCCAGTTTGTCAAAAATCCTCCAGCAGCAGAGCTTCCTCCACACAGCCCAATCAAGCCCAGAAACTTCCCTTACCCCAAGGGACCTGATGCCCCCTCCCTTCCACTACCACTAAGGCTTTCCTGCAGCAGGGAGACCCGGGCCTTCAGGTAGGTGTCTGGTAAGAGCAGGAGAATCAGCACAGGTGGTTTCAGGAACGGGAGATGACATTCAGAAGGGCCGCTGGGAAGGTGGGCTCTGAGCTCCGATAGTGTAGTGAGGGTGTTGCTCAGCCCCATTGGATAGGGAGGGGTAAAGGCGGCCCTGGGCTCTGTTTCTGGTTTCACAACTGACTCACTTTGTTTCAGCCTTCCCATCTGTAAAATCTGCCATCTACTCTGCCCTAGAGGAGGAGGCTATTGTGAGGGTGAATGAAAGAATGTCTGAGTAGGATGCTCCACATATGAACTATTCATAACCAGGGGTGTCGACTTGTCATTTTGAGAGTGGGTTTGGAGTACTGAAGGGGTGGGGTGCTGGAAGGGGGGGACTTTGAGGGGGTGAGGGAGGGAAATAGAGGAAGAGGGGGAAAAAGAGGAGGAAGGAGGAAAAGGGGAGAGAAAGGGAGAGGAAGAGGTGGAGGAGAAAGAGAAGACAGATTGGGAAAGGGAAGAGAGCTGAGGGAAGGAGAGGAAACGAAAAGAGTGGGCAAGGGAGAGGAAGTTAAGTAGCTACTTGAAAGCAGAGACGGTGTTCCTTACATCTATTGTACTCTCCCAAGGGCCTAGCACAGTGCTCTGCACACAGTAGGTACTCAATGAAGGCAACCAGTCAATCAATCAATTATATTTATTGAGTGCTTGCTTTGTGCAGAGCACTTTATTAAGCACTTGAGGGGGTACAGTGTAACAGAATTGGTAGATACATTCCCTGCCCACAGAACTTACAGTATACGAATACTTGAACTTACCCACCATCTCCTCTTCTTCCTCCTCCACTGCTGCCCTCACTGCTTCTTTCATCATCACCAGGTTGTGGGGCCAGACAGAGCTTCAGTGAGGGCTAATGAAGCTATTTAAATACCTTGAGGCAGAATAGTCTCTGTGCCCCTTCCCTGCCCATTTCTTCCACCACCTGGCCATCTGCTGCCACTGTCATCAGCCAGGAAGCAGGAGCTCTGATTCAGCTGATTCGTTCGGGAGCTCCAGAGCCACTGCCGTGGTTTGACGAATGGTGACAGAGGTCACGGGTGAGTGGGCGGCATGGTGTCAGGCTGGGAAGGAATATGAAGACTTGCTCTTCTGGGTGGAGTTTTGAAAAGCCTTTGCAGGGGCTCCAGTTGGTTTATCTTCCTGGGCTTTGGGGTGAGATTAGCCCCTGGTCTAGCCTTGCAGCCTGGTGAGGATAACAGGAACCCCACTAGTGTTGGAGCCAGGCTGGGTCCCACACTCTACCAGCAGAGAGCAAGCGCAACAACTTGGCTCTACCTCTAGGCCTGTTCCAGCTCAGAGGGGCAAAATGAGATAACTTCATATAGCTCCCAAAGCTGGGGGGTGAAGTTAATGCCTTTGTCCCTGAAATGCCAAGCCGTTAGGGGCAAAGAGTCTCCTTGCCCCTATGGGGTTGGCACCTATGTTCACAGTGTGACCTAGTTGTGAAAAGCACAGGCCTGGGAAGGCAGAGGACCTGGGTTCTAACCTTAGTTCTGCCATTTCCTTGCTGTGGGACTTTAACTGCTCTGTACCTCAGTTTCCTTATTCATAAAGAGGGGATTTAATACCTGTTTTCCCTCTTTCCTAGACTGTGAGGCCCACAGGGGACAG
This sequence comes from Ornithorhynchus anatinus, assembly GCF_004115215.2. Taxonomy (NCBI): domain Eukaryota; kingdom Metazoa; phylum Chordata; class Mammalia; order Monotremata; family Ornithorhynchidae; genus Ornithorhynchus; species Ornithorhynchus anatinus. The sequence continues at coordinate 13,815,137 of NC_041750.1, forward strand.
GGACTGTATTTGACCTGATTATCTTGGATCTACTCCACTTCATAGTATATTGCTAAATAAATAACACAAATATTATTACAAGGAAGATATTCAACTCAAAGGGCAGTGTGAGCTGGAGAGGCAGCATTTCCCTGTGTTGCAGATTTCCTTGGTAATCAGAGGCTCCCCCAGTGTCCACAGGCTTCTTCCAGGCCCCACCATAGGCATTTCCTGTAGTTGGGCCTGAAAACTGGGAGGCTGCTGTCAGAGCAACACTGGAGGCTTTAAGATAAGGTGGCCCCAAACAGTACCCAAAATGTTTCCACCTCTTTTCCGGGTTAATTTTAGATAAGGGGCCCCAGCCCTGTAGGCTGACTCTGCAGAAAGCAGGCTCTGAAAGGGTGTGGGCAGAAAAGAAGGAAAGAGCAAAGAGCTTAAGGAAGAAGGGGTCGGAAGAAAGCCGGTTTTGTGCCCCACAAGGGTGTCTTTTCAAAATGCTGATTCATCCCACGTTCACAAGACAGTCTCACTCCTTCCCACCACCATTTTCTTTCCCTCTTTGCCCACACTGGAGATCGTAATCACCACTTGCTCAGCTAGGACCATAAGCCCGTTGTGGGCAAGGAGCATGTCTACCAATTCTGCAGTACTTGATTCTCCCAAGTGTTTACTGCCCACAGGAAGCACTCAATAAATGCCATTGGTTGATTGATAAGAAACACAGGCCCTACCTACACATCGGTAGACCCATCTTGCTACTACCTAGAAGATCATGTAGAGGAAAACCCTCCTTGTTATTTTGTAAAATATGGTCTAGGGGAAAATGCAAGGAGCTTTCCACCTAGGAGTAAAACCTAGCTAGGTGGCGGGTTTAATTTTCCTGTCAATGCTAGCACCTCATTTCAAAGTTACAGAAAGTGGAAGCAGCAGCAGCTCATGACCAAAGAGAGCAGATGACTGGTGGGGGTGGGGATAGGGTTCAGGGATTTAGACGTTGCTTCTGACTCCAGTCTTTCTTTGACCCCTGGCAATGCACTTAATCTCTGTGAACACATATTTTCCCATCATGAATGGAAAGATGGCTTTCAGTAAAATAAGTTTGGAAGATTGAATGATTTCTCCCCCACAACCATCATCACCATCTTCAAGAAGAAAGATGAAAGATCAGATAACGGCAATTTACCGAGGAATCTCTTTAGTCTCCATTGCCAGCAAAATCTTAGGGATATAATAATAATGTTGGTATTTCATGACTGAATGCTTCTGGAACCACACTGTGGCTTCCGATCACAGCGTTGCTCAGTAGACGTGATCTCTACCTTTTTTCGGCCTGGGAAAAGCACAAGGAATGACACCGAGACCTCATCAACCTTGTAAGTGTTTGAGAATGTCAGTAGATCTGGGCTCTGGACAAAACTTCCACAATTTGGCTGTCCTGAAAAGTTCATCAAAATGCTAAGACAACTTCACGACAGCAGGGCTGACCAGATCAGATCTCGGGGTGCTGTGTCTGAGCCATACCCCATCACCGATGGAGTTAAACAGGGTATGAAGGGAACCCGGTCCTGTTCAGTTTATTCTAGGCAGCCGTGCTGGAGGATGCACCATGAGACCTGGATGCAGGAGTTAGACTAGACTTCTACACCAAAGGGATATGCTTACAACTCAACTGGCTTTGAGCATCATTCATATTCAGAAAGACAACAATTGCTGTCCGTAAGTGACTGCCCCCTATGTATCATTCACCTCAGTAGACATGCAAATGATTGTAATTTACTTCACCAAATCCACTCTGGGCTGGCTGAGGTGACTACACCTACACCAGGAAAGCCATACTCACCACTAAAAATTCATATCGGCAACCCAGAGTTAAACACTGTCATAGGATTCTGTCACCTGGCAGCACACTCACGAATGGCCCTGTGATAAACAGAGAAATATATAACCAAATAAAGAAAGTCAGCAGATCCTATGGGAGATGCTCAAACAGTATGGCAGCAGCTTGGTATTTAAGTAGGCTCCAGGCCAAACCTAAAATCTACAGAGATGTAGTGCTGTCCATTTAAACAAATAAATACATGAATGGATTATTATTATTATTATATTTAAGCCCTGATTATTTGTCAGTGCTCTTCTAAGCCCTAGGGTGGATGCAAGTTAATCAGGTCAGACTAAGACCCTGTCCAACATGGAGTTCACGGTCTAAATGGGAGAGAGAACAGACTTTGAGCCCCATTTTTAGAGATGAGTAAACTGAGACACAGAGAAGTGAAGCAACTTGCCTGAGGTCACACCCCAGGCAACTGGCAGGGCTGGGATTAGAACCCAGGTCTGCTGACTCCCAGGCCTGTGATCTTTCCACTCTATTACACTGCTCCTCGCTATTGCTGTTATTACTATTATTGCTGTGAGACCTGAATTTCACTCAGACAACACACTTAACTCATTGGGCAGTTCCACCAGCATCATTTATGGGCCATGCCCCATAGCAAATGATGATACAAGATCACCAACAGTAGAGTTCTGGAATAAAGTCAGTCTCCTAGCATTGAAGCTGTATGTGCACAATACTTGACACAGCCACGTTGGGTGGGATGCATGTGGTGAATGAATGTCGGTAGAATTCCCAACAACCTCTGCGTGGTGAGCTGAAATTGGGATACCCAGAGCAAGGAAGTCAGAGGAAACCTTTTGAAGATATGGTAGAACAAAGTTTCCAGCACTGCTGCGTTGCAGGTAAAGTGCAAACATTGCCAGGCACTGCGAATGTCAATCTTACAACACAACAGGGGACACATTTTTTGTGTGCACAATGCAACCAGAACTGCATTAGGCTTTTTGGTCACATGCGTACTCAAAGGTGACTTTTTTTTACCTTTGGAGCACTGGCTGCTGCTTGGGAGCTTAGGGATGCTTGTGAAAGGAGACGCTCCAGATTCCATCCATCAATCAATCATCTTTATTGAGCACTTACTACATGCAGCCTCTCTCAGGACTGTACCTGGAGAGTTTCCAGTACTCTACCAGTCTCGGTTATAGGAGGGAGAGTCAAGCAGAAGCATACCCATTCCATTCCGAGCATGGGCACTGGCTAGTGAATGGAAGGCAATCTGCTACAAGTCAAAACTCTCCTGTGCTGGGCACAGGAGACTCAAGTTTACTGTGCGGAAGAAGCCAATGGTAAACCACTTCCGTATTTTTACCAAGAAAACTCTATGGTTACACTACCAGAACAATTGCAGGCGGAGGTGGGGCATTCTGGGGCAGATGCGTCCTTGGAGGAGCTATGGGTCGGAGATGACTCGACCGCATAAGACAAGACTACGTGCAGAAAACCCTGCACTTTTCTAACCATGAGGCTCACCTGTTGGCAGACGAGCTAGCCAAAACCCACCTGGGATAGTACTCTATTCAACTTGAGTGTCCGGGATCACAGCTGGTTGGGATTCCTTCACAGCATCTGGGGGAGAATACAGTAAAAATGAGCAGACACAGTCACCATCCTTAGGAAGCTCAGAAAATAAAATGGTGGGGAGACCCACACTAGAGAAAGTTCACTGCTCAAAAGTAATGATAATAGTGTTGACTCTAGGCGAAGGACTGCACTAAACATAGAGAAAAAGTACATGAGGTTCCTGGCCCTCTAGAGGCTCACAATCTAAGACTAAGTGTGGCGTGGGAGGGACTTGGGAAGGCCGGACATGAAACAGGAAACGACATAAAAAGACGCAGCCAGGACTAAATACCAGAGGAGAGGTGGTTTCATGTTCCTTGCCATCCAGTCAGGGTTCAGAGTCCAAGGTCGTAACAGCCACGGCCAACTCAATCACAATGTTCTAAAACATTGGAAAGACACACTGATGTTTTGTCTTCGCCCTGCTGGGTGGAGAGAACAGGATGGGGCCTGTTGGCCAAGGGAATGGGGGCTGTAGGGTGTGGATGGAGAGGTGGGGCTGGCACTCTGGTCTCGGAGGAACAGGAAGGCCCCAGGCTGTCACTTTGTCCTCCCCCTACTGGGTGGAGAGATCAGGTTGGGTCCCGATGTCAAGGAGAAGGGTGGCCGCAAGGGTGACCATCGTTCAATCAAGCAGTAGCATTGATTCCTTGCCCGCGAAGTTCTCGACACTTGGACAAGCACATTATGCATGTTCTTTGCCATCAAGCTTGCAAGCTAGTTGAAAAATAATTTGATGTCCAGATAAATCTAAATGTAAGTGGAAAGGTGAAGAGGGACACAAGCGCTGAGGGTAGGACCCAAGTACTCGAGTGCTACGGGTGGCCGTTGGTCTGTTGCCACCGAGGTGCTGTGCACTATTCAAGGAAGGCTTGGAGTAGGCGGGACTTTTAGGAATACTTTAGAGATGGGGAAAGCTGTGGCTTCAAATTTTTCCAGGTGGGGCTGGGAGCGGTGGGGGGTGGGGAGGATTCCAGGATGGGGGAACAGTATGAGCTAGGAATCAGAGATGGGAGAATCAAGGATGAGTTGCAGTTAGATGGGAGCTTGGCAGGAACAAAGAGTGCGAGACAGGAAGTAGTGTGAAGAGAGTTGATATGGAGAGAGAGAACTGGAGAAGATCTGGGAAGCAAAGGGTAAGGAGTTTTTGCTTAACACAGACAGAACAAGTCAAAGCAGTTCAATCTTTTTAGGACAAACTGCCTGCACCGAGCATACCCATTTTCCATTTTTCCCCCCCAGTGTTTTAAATCCACTGAGATGCTAAAGGACTTGTGTGTCTAGACTGTAAATTCGTTATGGGCAGGGAATGGATCTGCTGATTCTGTCACACTGTACTTTCCCAAGAGCTTAGTACAGTGCTCAGAACATAGTAAGCACTCAATAAATACGGTTGATTGATTGATTTCCCTTGGCAACCCAGAGCCATGTCCTGCTTTCCTCCTTGTGCCTTGGTTTCCCTCTCTCTTTCTCTAGAGAGTGTTGATTGTAGTTCTTAACACAGGCCCTCCTTGCTGGGGTATTTTCTGTTTTAAAATGCATCATCATCATAATCATCATGAGTGGTATTTACTGAGCGCTTACCGTGTGCAGAGTGCCGTCCTAAATGCTTGGGTGAGTACAGTGCTGCAGAGTGGGCAGACACATTCCCGGCCCCAGTGAGCTTACAGTCTAGACGGGGAAAGGTTCTCCTGCTCGGAAGCGGTGGCAGCAGGCTTACTGCAGTGGTCTTACTCTTAGGGACCTGGGAGGGACACATAAATGAAACTGAGCTGTTGGGGAAGGGGTGTCAGGGACTGACGGTAAAGCTAGACAAGCCTGCATCTGGACGTGAGGAGAGAAACCCAGGAGTTTCCAGAAGAGGAAATTTACTCTCTCCCGAGTACCTTCCCAACTTCCCCCCAGCAACTCCCCTGCAGGGAAAGCTCATTTACACAGGGTGTCCATCAGTTACCTAATGACGCCCCCTGGCACACAGCTAGCTGGGGAAGAAGCCCTCGGCCATCATAAAGGATTTGAGAGCAAGATTCAGGATGCAGAGGGAACAGATTTGAGAAGCTGTAGTTCCCTGAGAAGGGCTGTTATCCTCCAGGTAAACAGACCAGGGTGTCTGTGGAAGAGCCGTTTACAGCCCCCTAAACCCCAACTCCAACTTTTTGAAAAATTTTGATCTCTTTGTCACATTCCTTCTCCATCCCTACTTTGATCCTTGGGGACCTTAATATCCACATAGATGTTCCTGATAACCCATCCACTGACCTCTTTCTATCACTCCTCAACTCCACGGACCTACTGCTCTGTCCCAGCTCACCCACTCACCAACTTGGACACACATTTGATCTCATCATCTCTAGCCACTGCACAATCTCTACCCTCACCAACTCTAAAATCCCTCTTTTTGACCACAACCTCACCTCCTTTCTCTCCCACACACCTCCACCCCACAAATCTGGGGTGTTCCCTCACAGAGACCTCCAATCTTTTGACTCCATCCAATTTTCTCAACTCCTCATGTCCCATTTAGCCTCTATACCCAAACAAGCTTCCCCTGATGATAAAATTAATGTTCTCAACACCACCCTCTCTACTGAAGTCAACTCACTGGCTCCCCTATCCCTTCATCAGTAAGTCAGTCAGTCAATCATATTTATTGAGCACATACTGTGGACAGAACACCGTACTAGGCTTGGGAGAGTACAATATAACAATATAACAGATGTATTCCCTGCCCTCAACAAGCTTACAGCCTAGAGGGAGAGATCTTCACCCATCTCAGACCACTAACTCACTGCCCTGGATCACCTCCACAGTCCACTTTCTTCACTCTTGTGCATGAGCTGCAGAGTGCTGCTGGAGGAAATCTAGTTATCCGACTGATCTTGTCCACTTGAAGTTTATCCTTACGGGCTTTAACTCTGCCCTCTCTTCTGCCCGGCAAAATTATTTTTCCATCCTGATTGACACCTACACTCATTGTCCTTGCCAGTTGTTCCAGACATTGAACTCCCTCCTCAAGGCCCCTGTCCCCCTGCCTTCCCCATCTCTTGCCCCTAATGACGTAGTGAGAAAATCAAAACTATCAGGCATGATCTCCCTAAAATCTCCCCTGCCACACCAGGCTCTTTGTCCTTCAGCCCTCCCATCTTTCCCAGTAGTATCTAGAGGAGATCTCCTGCCTTCTCTCAAAATCCTCCCTGCTACCTGTGCATCTGAGCCCATCCTTTCTCACCTTATCAAAACACTTTCCCCTTCCCTTCTTTCCTACCTGACTGCCATCTTCAACTGTTTGCTCTCCAACAGCTTCTTCCCCACTACTTTCATACTTGTCCATGTATTCCCTATCCTAAAAAAAAACAACCCTCCCTTGACCCTTTGATTCCTTCCAGTTATGACCCCATCTCCTACCATTCCTCTGCAAACTCCTTGAGCAAACTGTCTACACCGCTGTCTCAAGTTCCTCTCCACTAATTCTCTCCTTGATTCCCTCCAATCTGACTTTTGTCTCCTTCACTCCATAGAAAGTACCCTCTCAAAGGCCACCAGTGATCTCCTTCATGCCAAATCAAATGGCCTCTACTCCATCCTAATCCTCCTCGACCTCAGTTGCCTTCGATACTGTAGACCACCCCCTTCTCCTGGAATCCTCATCCAACCCCGGCTTCGCTGACACTGTCTTCTGCTGGTTCTCTTTTGCAGACTCCACCTCTGCTTCCCAATCCTTACCTGTATGAGTCCCCCAAGGCTCAGTTCCTGGTCCTATTCTATTCTCCATCTACACCCACTCCCTTGGAGAACTCATTCACTTACATGGCTTCAACTACCACCTTTTTGCGGATGATTCCCCAACTTAGCTCTGCAGCCCTGATCTCTCTCCCTCTCTGCAGTCTCGCATTTCCTACTGCTTTCAAGACATCTCTAATTGGAGGTCCTGACATCACCTCATGCTTAACGTATCAAAAACAGAACTCTATAACTTCCCATTCAAACCCTGTCCTTTCCCTGATTTTCCCATCACTGTAGACAGCACCACCATCCTTCCTGTCTCACAAGCCTGTAACCTTGGCATTGCCCTTAACCCCTCTCTCTCATTCAACCCATGTACTCAATCTATCACTAAATCCCATCAGTTCAACTCCACAGCCTCACTAATATCAGCCCTTTCCTCTCCATCCAAACTACTACCATGTTAATCGAAGCACTTATCCTATCCCACCTTAACTACTGTATCAGCCTCCTAGTTGATCTCCCTGTCAATCTTGTCTACCTCGCTGCCGACCTCTCATCCATGTCCTGCCTCTGGCCCGGAACGCCCTCCCTCTTCATATCCAACAGACAATTACTTTCCCCGCTTCAGAGCCTTATTGAAGGCTCATTTTCTCCAAGAGCACTTTCCCGACTAAGCCCTCTTTTCCTTTTTTTCCGCTCCTTTCTACATCACCCTGGCTTATTCCCTTTATTCATTCCCCCTCCTAGCCCCATGGCACTTAGGTACATATCTGTAATTTATTTATATTAATGTCTGTCTCCATCTCTAGACTGTCAGCACACTGTGGGATCTTTGAGTGAAAACCCTATTCAAAGAAATAAAGGTATTGCTTTTGGTAATCAGTTCTATATTTTGGTCCCAATCCTTCGTTTCAATGAGCTAAGATCTGAATCTTCACACTGGCTATTGAGCACAGCCAATAAGTAAGGACTCACCAGCCAAAGCTACATTCTCCTCCAAAGACCCCCATGCTCTGAGGTTTTGCAGAACCTTGGCTGTGGCTGCAAACCATCGAGGTGAGCTTGGCTGGAGCCATTCTCATCCTTCAGAGGTTGTGTGACAGCATGGTAAGGGCCATCAGTGATGGCCAGAAGTAGTTCATTGCATGGTGGCCTGCATAGCCTGGGCTCGTTCTTGCTTTGGCATCCCCTGCTAGTTCCTGGTCCTGATCTGCATGTCACAATTCTGGTCCCTGGAAGCCTCACATTTGTCTGAGTCATGAGGTTTGACAAGATGTGTTGGTGCAGTAATTGTTTAGCCGCCGGTAGACTTTTAATCTCTTGAATCATTCACATCAACCCAATCTTGGTGACATCACTTGGCTGTGCAGTTTCTTGGCGGCTGCCTGGTAGACAGTGTCTCCCCACCTTCAATGCCCTTTTGCTACTTGCATTGGAGATTGCGGTTGGAATCTCCTGTTCCGGCTTCTTTGCAGGTTGTCTTGGTTCTTCATGAGTCTAACTTTTGGCTGTGTTGGCTGCTAGGAGGCCGCTTTTCGATGCAAAGGTTGTAGCAGTGTGAGGTTGGAGCGTATCAGAGCGTATCTGTCTGGCCCTCCTCTTCACTCATGGACCTCTTTGATTCCCATACATATCTAGTAGATAATTCTATAGTGCACATTTACCACCATCTACTCCTTGCATATACTGGGAAATATAATTGCATAAGTTTTGTATTCGCCAATTGAGGCCATGTATGTAGTCGGAGCTGAATTTCACCATCAGCGCTGTCTTTTTAAACCTGAAAAAATTTACGTTTGAATGTATAGACAAAGTATTTTTTATGAAGTTAGCGTCTTTTCCTGTGTATTGGTCTTTTGAAAAAAGTTTGATATAGTCTTTACCTCTCTGTCATCTGTACCACTGCCATTTTGGTCTTTTGGCCTTGCCTTGCTCTGTTCATTTTAATTTTAAGTGGGTTTCACTTTCTTCTCATACACATACACGCAAACACACGTCAGCAAAGCTGGAAATGAAACAAATAGAAATAGACTTTCCAAGCGAGGAGTAATTTGTCAAAGGTTGTTTTTCACAACATACCAAAAGCCAGGCCTGCAAAATAAATATGGAAAAAAAAAACCTCTGCAAAAGTGTTTTTCTCCCCCGTGCTTCTCCCTAACAAGCTCAACCTCTCCTTGGAAAGTAGGCAAGTGGTAGTATGAATAAGCCCATTTTGCCTACTCACTATGAGTACATCATTATTTGTCCTAGGCCATGAGATGGCTCCTATTTAGTTTGTATTATGCCTTCTAAATATTGCATTAACCTGGGCTCCAGGACCTCTGCCATGTATTGTCAAATCTGTGTGAACCACAAATTGGCAGTGCTGATTAACCAATCTGTGGATTATTCAGGCCTTTTGCAGTTTCTTCTGTCCCTGAACACATTCTTTTGGGTCCTATCACTAATCCTCAGCCAGAGAACAGGGAGTGGGAACAAAAGGGGAGACTGAAACCAGTTCATTTTGCTATTTGGTAAAATGTTTTGTCAGAAAGGTTTAAACGATTTTCTGAACTGAGATTTTTGTAATTAGCTTTGGAATTCACTTAAATATACCATTCCTGCTCCACATGGACAGTGGAGAGCTGGTTGTATGTGATTTTCTTCCATTGGCTTCAGACAGAATCTTTGCCTCTCATCCCAGTGCCTTTGACCTAAAAGTAGAGTCGAAGTCAAGGTTTGGAGGTTATTTTTCGTTTTGACTTCTATTATTCATTCATTCAATAGTATTTATTGAGCGCTTACTATGTGCAGAGCACTGTACTAAGTGCTTGGAATTATGATAACAGTGAAAAGCAATATGAAAATCCATGAAATTCTCTTTGCAGGTGCAGGAAGAAACTTGTTTAGGAGTGGAAAAATTAATCATTCTGTAGTACTCATGCCTTCTGAGGCTGCAGCATTTGGGTTCACATCACTTGCAAATCACCTGCATTACTCCTGGCTCTATATAGCAGATCCTCATGGCAGAGTAAGTAGATTTTTTTTTGTGCCTCCAATTGAACCTATTCTGCTTCCTTTCCACCCCCTGCACTTTTGTGAATATGCAAAGCTTTCCTGTTGGCTTTGTCAGAAGCAGTTATGTGCTAATTTCAGTGGTTTTGAATGTTTCCAATGATCATTTCATGTCTTTATTTTCTTGGGGTCTACAAAGTCAGCTCCAATGGCCAGGTCATTTCAACCTCTCTGCTTCTCTGAGTTTGCTTATCTGTCACAGGTGCGAATCTACATCTGCTATTCATGCATACGCTTCCCAAGGAAGCCAGGGAGATTTGCTTGAAGTCTCAGTGACGTATACCAGTCTTGAACTGATAGAAATTTCTGTCCTTTTCGAAAGGGAATCACTTCTGGCCAACAGAACAGAAGCAAATTAACCATGTCATAGGCCAGTGGTTTATTCATCTGGAATAATTGAATAAATTGCCCCTTTATTGTCCTTGAAGCTGGAGTCCATCTTTGCAGGGGATCCTGGAAATCTGAGTTCTCAGCATCTGAGGGTTGGGTCAGATCAACAGAGCAAGTCAGCCTCCACTCCCTTCTTCTGTTTGGCTTCAGTAGGGGTGGTTCACCTAGGTATCACTCTTATCCCACTGGCATTTGCATTCCCATAGCAAAAGCAGAAACAGGGATATTAATGAAGTCCAACCTGGCCCTTAAATACAGAAGAGAAAGCACTCTCAAGTTACTGCTTAGCTGCAGAACCAGTCTTGAGATAAGGAAAAATAGGAAAATGATCGTTTATGGAAAAAATAAAGCAGACTTCTTCCCCTCTTCTCACTTTTTTTTTCCAGTGGTATTTGTTAAACACTTACTATGTGCCAAGCACTGTACTAAGCCCTGGAGTAGGTACAAGCTAACCAGATTGGACACAATTCTTGTCCCACATGGGGCTCACAGTCTTAATCTCCATTTTCCAGATGAAGTAACTGAGGCACAAAGAAGTAAAGTGACTTGACCAAGCCCACACAACAGACACGTGGAAGAGCTAGGATTAGGACCCAGGTCCTCTGACTCCCAGGCCTGTGCTTTTTCCACTGGCCACATCACTTCCCTTGACTGTTTCCTCCTAGGTTTTGGACTTTGGGCATCTGATCCCCTCTTGCCTTCTCTTTCCCCTTGGTCTTTCCCTTGGCCTTCCCCTTTGTCCACCTCTGCCTCCTATTTTGCCTGCCCCCCCCCTCCAATTCTCTCTCCACTTCCCCCTCCCCCCATATTCTATTACACTCTTGTTATTATTCAGGACCAAGACTGCCTTTGGGACACTCAGATCTCAGGAGGAAGGGAAACGGCAGCCAGCTTGGCAGAGGGCCTGCTTTTACCAGGCTGTACTTTGGGGAATAGACCTGCCATTGGCCCAGTGGAAAGAGAACTGTTCTGGGCAGCAGGAGATGTGGATTCTTGGCCCACTTCTGGCTGCTGGGGCTCTGCCATCAGTAGTGGAGGGTTCTGACTGTAGAACCACTTAGGGCTTTCCTTGAACTGTACAGGCCCAACAAAAATCCTGAAAAATGGTGGGCCAACATGGACAGCAAGGACTGCAGCAGCTACCTGCTGGGCTGTGATCACTTTAGCCATAAATGGGTCCTGAACATGAAATGAACTGTGTGGCCTAGTGGATGTAGCACACACCTGGGAGTCAGAAGGACTTAACTCCCTGGACTGCTCCCTAGAGAAGCAGCGTGGCGCAGTGGAAAGAGCATGGACTTTGGAGTCAGGGCTCATGAGTTCGAATCCCAGCTCTGCCACTTGTCGGCTGTGTGACTGTGGGCAAGTCACTTAACTTCTCTGTGCCTCAGTTCCCTCATCTGTAAAATGGGGATGAAGACTGTGAGCCCCACGTGGGACAACCTGATTCCCCTGTGTTTACCCCAGCGCTTAGAACAGTGCTCTGCACATAGTAAGCGCTTAACAAATACCAACATTATTATTATGACCTGGGTTCTAACTCCAGCTCCACCACTTATCTGCTGTGTGACCTTGGGCACATCATCTCACACCTCTGTGCCTCAGTTACCTCATCTGTAAAATGGGGATTAAGGCTGTGAGCCCTATGTGGGACAGAAACTGTGCCCAACCCGACTATCTTATCTCTTCCACACTGCTTAGTACAGTGCCTGGCACATGGTTAAGTGCTTAACAAATACTATTATTATTATTATTATATGCTGCACTTCTTCCCTCCTTTGTGTTCATACACACTCTGTGTCCCTTGACACTCAGAACATGGCTGGTGAGAATGTGAGTCCAAAAGGTCCTGAGTCAGCCACTAGCACTCTGATCAAATCCTCAGGGCAGGCAGGCTCTTGGGCCTTATGCCTCAGGCCTGAGGCTCATCCGTCATTGCCGATACAAACGCCATCGCTGGAAAGAAAGATTAAATAGATAAGGAGGAGAGGAGGGAGATGGAGATGACTGGTGTTGATAGAAAAGGATCAGTAGATACTGGGGCCGATTCTGCTCTCAGTTGGCCCGGATCCAATTGATTCATAAACTATATTTTCTCATTCTCAGTTCTGGTTACCATGAAACACCCTGGATAGAATATATCTAGAGTAGCAGTTTTGACCCTTTTTATATCACCCTCTCTCTTCAGATCATTCTTGGGCTCTGAGCTAGTTACTATGTTTGAAAACATAATAATAGTCCATCAAAACTACTGAAATAAGAATTTGCCACCCTTCAGGAGTAGTGTTCAGTAAGCAGGAACAGGAGGGAGGAAAAAAGAAAAACTATAAAACCTCATTAAATTATAATACAAACACACACACACATAATATCTGAAGCCAAGCTTCAGAGCAAAATCTTTCCATCCCCTGATTTTCATACCAAAAAGCATGGGATACTTAGAAACTGCAGTCATTTCTGCTCGGCAAGATTTTGTTTTCACTGGCTGCAGAAAACCTTCAACTCTAGTGCATTTCTGTATGGGAGTTATTTCTGTTCAGCAATTAAGGTCACCCATATAAGAAACTCCTTTGTTTCAAGTGGCATCAACTTACCCAGCACACACTGCAATAATTGCTCAAAGACAAGCTGTCTCCACAAGGGAAGGACCCAAAGTGTTTTCATATATTAATTTACACATTCCCAGTCTTTGTTTGAACAAATCCAGTTTTCCCCTGTGGGTGTGAAATTTTCATCCCATGTAATTAGCTCCTGTCCAAGATCTGAACAATAAATACAGCTGTCAACTTCTTTTTGGCAGCGTTCTGGCCAGAGGAGACGGCCATGCTCAGCCTCCCCATTTCCCACTGCCCAGCAGCATGAAAATGTAGTCCAGCTAGATTTTTCGCATTATTATTGGGCATAGGGCTGTGAGTAGAATTATCAAATCAGTCAAAATCTTTAGGACCAAATCAAAACTCTTTTAGACAAGGATAACGCCACTGAGTAATATGGTCTCTGGCTTTTTGGAGGGTAACTTCTGCAAAAAGACAAATGACAAGGCAACTTTCTTCTTTTTAGGGTGGCTTGTTCTCTCATTTTGCTTTTAAAGTGTTTTTGGAATCTGGAAGAGGTATGTAGTGACATAAGAAATCATGAAACAACAACTAATTTGAGGCTGTAGGTTGCGTCAGTCTGAATCAGTAGCTGGTAAATGGGCAGTGCCTCCCGCTAGCAGACCCCCAGAGAGCTGTAGGTTTTAATAATAATAATAATAATGATGATGATGGTACTTGTTAAGTGCTTACTATGTGCCAAGCACTGTTCTAAGCACTGGGGAAGATACAGGGTAATCAGGTTGTCCCACGTGGGGCATTCTTTTAAGAAAGACTGTCCTCAAATATCTCCTTTGAAATGAAATGAATACCCTGCTGTCAAGTAAGTCCTGTTTACAGAGCTCATTGTTCAGTCACGGAAAGCAGGAAGGCACAGTGGATAGAGCACAAGCCTGGGAGTCGGAAGATCATGGGTTCTAATCCTGACTCTGCCACTTGTCGTCTCTGTGACCTTTGGAAAGTCACTTCACTTCTCTGTGCCTCAGCTACCTCATCTGTAAAATGGGGATTGAGACTGTGAGCCCCATGTGGGATGGGGACTGTGACCAACCTGAATGGCTTGTATCCACCCCAGCACTTAGGAGAGTGCTTGGCACATAGTAAGTGCTTAAAAATACGACAATTATTACTACTCATTTTTATTTTGTATTATGTACTGTGTGCAGAGCACTGTACTAAGCACTTGGTAAGTAATGCAACAGAGTTGGTAGACAAGCTCCCTGTCCACAAGGAGCTTACAGTCAGAGGAGAGGGGAGTTCTCAGTCTAGACTGGCTCTCCAGAGATCTGCAAGGTGGTACTATTCAACATCCATTTGACTGGTCAGGGGTTATCCAAGAGATGCTCTGAAAGTCACAGCTCTGGAGTAATACTTGGGCTTTTCATTCATTCATTCATATTTATCGAGCACTTACAGTGTGCAGAGCACTCTACTAAGCACTTGGAATGTACAATTTGGCAACAGATAGAGACAATCCCTACCCAACAACGAGCTCATAGTCTAGAAGGAGGAGACAGACAACAAAACAAAACAAGTAGACAGGCATCAATAACATCAAAATAGATAAATAGAACCATAGATAAACACACATCATTAATAAAATAGAGCAATAAATACGTACAAATATACACAAGTGCTGTGGGGAGGGGAAGGGGGTAGAGCAGAGGGAGGGAGTGGGGGAATAGGGAGGGGAGGAGGGGCAGAGGATAAGGGAGAGCTTAGTCTGGGAAGGCCTCCTGGAGGAGGTGAGCTCTCAGTAGGGTTTTGAAGAGGGGAAGAGAGTTAGTTTGGCGGATGTGAGGAGGGAGGGCATTCCAGGCCAGAGGTGGGTCAGGGGTAGACAGCGGGACAGGCGGGAACAAGGCACAGTGAGGAGGCTAGCAGCAGAGGAGCAGAGTGTGTGGCCTGGGATGTAGAAGGAGAGAAGGGAGGTCAGGTGATGGAGAGTTTTGAAGCCAAGAGTGAGGAGTTTTTGCTTCATGTGAAGGTTGATAGGCAACCACTGGAGAATTTTGAGGAAGGAAGTGACATGCCCAGAGCGTTTACTGCATAAAGATAATCCAGGCAGTGGAGTGAAGTATAGAATGAAGCGGGGAGAGAGAGGAGGATGGGAGATCAGAATGGGCTTTTCAGCCCATTGTCAGTCTTGCTGTAGGGCTGCTTCATTCATTCATTCAATAGTATTTATTGAGCGCTTACTATGTGCAGAGCACTGTACTAAGCGCTTGGGATGAACAAGTCAGCAACAGATAGAGACAGTCCCTGCCGTTTGACGGGCTCACAGTCTAATCGGGGGAGACGGACAGACAAGAACAATGGCACTAAACAGCGTCAAGGGGAAGAACATCTCGTAAAAACAATGGCAACTAAATAGAATCAAGGCGATGTACAATTCATTAACAAAATAAATAGGGTAACGAAAATATATACAGTTGAGTTGCTTCATCATCACATTCTATTTAATCAGAAAAAAGCATTTGGATTTCAGACCTTTACCCCGACACCAACCTGATATTTGGTTCTTAGTCACTCAAGATTGCTGCTTTTGATATTAAAAAAAATTTTTTGAAGGGGGGGGAGCTCACAATCTAACTTGAAGAAGCAACATGGCCTGGTGGAAAGAACATGGATCTGAGAATTAGAGGGCTGGGTTCTAATCCCAGCTCTGCCACTTGTCTTCTGTGTGACCTTGGGCAAGTCATTTAACTTCTCTCTGCCTCAGTTACCTCATCTGTAAAATGGGGATTAAGACTGTGAGCCCTACGTGGGACAGGGACTGTGTCCAATCTGATTAGCTCATATCGCTTAGACTATGAGCCCGTTGTTGGGCAGGGATTGTCTCTATCTGTTGTTGAATTGTACATTCCAAGTGTTTAGTACAGTGCTCTGCACACAGTAAGTGCTCAATAAATACGATTGAATGAGTGAACTCCAGCATTTAGTACAGTACCTGGCACATAGAAGCGCTTAACAAATACCACTTAAGAAAAGTAGGAAGGGGAACAGCATCGAATCCTCATTTTACAGTTGAGGGAAATGAGGCACAGAGAAGTCAAGTGACTTGCCCTAGGTCACACAGCAAGGAATTGACAGAGCTGGAATTAGAATGCAGGTCCTCTCACTCCTAGGCCTGTGCTCTTTCCACTAGGTCATGCTGCATCTAGGATTTTTTTTTAAGTTTCTCTCCCAGCACCAAGCATGAGTTTGGACCTGGCAGGATGTATTAAAATAATTCTGATCCAAAGTCACTGTCCAAGGCACTTGAGCCCCAAGCTGAAATTTGGTACTTTGGGAGCACTCTACCTGCAATGATATTTCACACCTCAACTTTGGAGAAGTCCTACTACTTTAATTTGGTCCACCTTTAGTTAGAGTGGAATAAGAACAATTCTCTAAAGGATGTATTTGAAAGTCTTGAGGTTTGTAAAACATGGTGTGAATGGTAAAGTGAGATTTCATGAGGTGTTTTTAAAAATTTCAGTCACATTTTTTCCCCTCCCAAAGACTTATTGATCTAAACTAGTTTTCTTCTTGTTTTAAAAACAGTCTGAGAATATTTCAGTCCTGGTCTGCTGTTCTTAATTTTGGTTCATTGGACTTCAGACTTCTCTTCATATGTGGAAACTGAAGAGCAAACCCAATGTTTCTATGAGTAAAAGCAATAGAATTCTACTTTGAATCTTTCAGTGATCATATAAAAACTACACTCAAAAATTTCCAGGTTCATTCTTCCCCATCTCTCTCAGGCCTAAAGAACAGTGACCTTGTAAATTTAATAAAATTTAATAAAAAAAGGAGTCGATGTGTTCAATTTCTCTTCACTCCTTTCTCATTTAACTTGAAAATAAAATGACCAGTTGAAAGTTTTGAAGAAAAATAAATCATTCTAATCCACTAGGGAACTCACTAGCTGAGAAGTAAATGGCACTAAGTGGATTTCAAAGAAGCCTAGAAGATTCCTCAAAAGCAGTTGGATTATGCAGCAATGATGAAATCAATGGCTTTCGATATCATGTTTCAGGGAGAACAACAAATAAGAGACAGAAGAATCAATTAGAAATGCCCCTAGAGAGCTCTGTCTGACTGGTTAAGAGTTTCATTTTCTCTTCTGACTTTCTTCTAACTCCTGAAAGAAGCAGCATTTGGAACTAGAGAATAGATAGTTGAATCTGCTGAGGCAAATTCTTGTCCCATTAGATTATTTGGAGTACTTTCAAACACTCCCCCCATAGGTGTGGGTCCACTTGGGAGATATTCCTGTTTACAGAGAACAGAAGGGAAAACAGAATTCATTTATTCATTTATTGATGAGATAATTCCAAGACACCTGATTTCAACATAAAAGGCAAAGTTCTCCAACCTGTCTTGCTGGAGTCCGGTGGGGAGAGAATCAGGTTGCAGAAGCCTGTGGTCTTGGCCCTCCTGCCCCACCAGTCCACCAGCCCACAATGCCTGGATCCTGTGCTGCCTTTCCCCTGCTCCCAGCTCTGAGTCTTCCCGGAGCTCTTCTCCCAACCTGCTGCCACCTCTGCTCCCCTTTGCCAAACGATAAATGTTTCCACCCCCCACAGCCCCCCCTCCCCTCTCCGTCTCACATCTCTGGTCTCTGCTGCCCCATTTTGTCTGAGCAGGGCAGGGAAAGATTCAAGCTGAGACAGCAAATGGTTTTGGCCCACCCATGCCACTGGACTACCAGCCATGATGTCTGGGCCCCGAGCTGTCTTCTCCCCGTGAAATCCTAGGGCTCTAATCCTGACCTCTTTTGCCCAAGTAGGGTGGGAAAGGACTCGGGCAGCAGCGGCACTTGCCTGCACAAATGACTGAACTTTGGCCGTGACTGTTGGGACTACTGGACTCTGGACAACTTTGCTAGGGCGATGAGGATTCTGAAAATGACTCCTCTAATCACAGGGTTCTTGTTCTCTTATCCTGTTTATTGTTGTCCTTGTGTTCATCCAATTTTTCATTTTTCTGGATTCAATCTTTCCTCATATTTCTATCTCCAACCTCCTGGCTTCCCTTGTAGATTGTGAGGACCCAAAGACCCGAGGACCAAGTCTTGCTCATTCTTTATTTGACTCCTCCCCAACACCGAATTCTGTGTCTCAGTAAATACTCTTGAATGAATGAATGAAGGAATGAATAGTTGGGGCAAACACTGCACTCAATTGCCCACACAGATTTGCAAGATACTAAGTTAGGATATTCTACTGAAGGTTCCAACTGATTTCAGGAAGAACTCAATTATCACCAATTTGCAAGTACCCTGGTAATATCTTGCTTTTAAAAAGAAAGAAAAAGAAAAGGACAAGTATGACTCTAGGGACCATAAAATTGCTTAGACAAGGGGCCAATTACTTTCAACATGTAATAGAATCCTTGCTTGTCAAGTTTGGAGGATTAGGAAAGGTAACTGGGTCAAAAATGAAGCAGGCTTCAAGCAGAAAACATTTTCAGGTTAAACAAACTTGCAAATCCCTAATTTCAATCAATCAATCAAACAATGGTATTTACTGAGCACTGAGGGAGTGCAGAGCACTATACTAAGCATTTGGGAGAGTATGAAATAACAGAATCGGTAGACACGTTCCCTGCCCTCATGGAGCTTTCAGTCTAGAGGGGGAGTCAGACATTAACATAAATAAGTCAATTACAGATATGTACAGAAAGTGCTGTGGGACTGAGGGTGAATGATAGAAAATGAAAGTAGGAGAAAGGGATAAAAACATTTCATACTATGTTCTTTGCAATCGAAAATCCTCAGCGTATGGCAGCTGAACGAACTAACCATGATACTTAGCAGAAATACTACTAGTTGAATAATTTTGCTTACTTCCTTGATGCACTCTGTGCCCCAGCAAGAACACAAATGGCAAAAATGAGAGAGTAAGAGTGGTGCTGTGCAAGCCACTGGGACTGGAATCAATATCTTAGCAGACATTCTCCATCTCAAAGTTTCAGGATCTAGGCAGTAGTAGTTAGCAGTAGCAGCAGCATTTCTTGAGCTCCCATTTGGTGTACTAGGCACTTGGGAAATACACAGTAAAAAAGGGACACCACCTTGCCCACAAGGATCTTACTCTCTAACGAGGAGGCAAATATAAAAATATTTACCACTAGAGTGGTAAAATTAAATCTTTGAGTACATGCATATTTAGGAAGGTATAAATAAGTTCATAGAGTTAGAATTGGCTGAAAAGATGATCTGGCTCAGGGTTAAGCAGGCAACGTTTGTTGGAGGAGGTGGGATTTTAGGAATGATTTGAATGTGTGGAGAGCTGTGGGCTGCTGGATGAGAGGAGAAGGAATATTGTGAGCAAAGGGGTGGAAAGGTAGAGTCAAGAGTGAAATACAGCTTGGAGATTAAGACTGTAAGCCCCACGTGGGACAATCTGATTACCTTGTATCTACCCCAGTATTTAGAACAGTGCTTGGCACAGAGTAAGCACTTAAAAATAATAATGTTGGTATTTAAGTGCTTACTATGTGCCGAGCACTGTTCTAAGCCCTGGGGTAGACACAGGTGAATCAGGTTGTCCCACGTGGGGCTCACAGTCTTAATCCCCATTTTACAGAGGAGGTAACTGAGGCACCGAGAAATTAAGTGACTTGCCCAAAGTCACACAGCTGACAAGTGGCAGAGCCGGGGTTCGAACCCATGACCTCTGACTCCAAAGCCCGTGCTCTTTCCAGTGATACTATATTACTACTAAAAATAAAGATAGGAGGTTGCCTTGGGAGGAATGAAGATTCATTTTAATGTCTGTCTCCCCCATTAGACTGTAAGCTCTCTGTAGACAGGGAGCATTTATACCAACTATATTATACTGTACTCTCCAAAGCGATTCATACAGTGATCTGCGCACAGTAAATGTTCAGTAAATACAACTGAGTTGGGGTAGAGTAGATGAAGAGAGCAGATAGGTTAAGATGAGGCCAGATGGTGGAGAACATTGAAGTTGATTGTGAGAGCTTAAGTTTGATGCAGAAGACACGGAAAACCACTGGAGGGTTTTGAGGGGAGGAGAGATCTCGGCCGAGCAATGGTTCAGGAAGAGGATCCATGCAGCGACATGTAGCAGAGATTGGAGGGGAGAGATGCTAGAGGCTGGGAGATCAGTGAGGAGGCTAATGTGACAGTCTAGTCATGGCAAGACCAGAGGTAAATTACTTTATTAGCCTCCTCCCTGGTCTGATCTCTACGGGAAACTTCATCACTGCTAACTTAAAAAAATAAATGAATTTAGGAGATATTCTACTTGCTAGTAAATACTTTTCTGAGTCAGGAAGAAAATACAGTAATTTTTCCTAAAATATAGTCCGGCAATCCTCAAATCATTTCCAAGAGTTTAATTAGGGGCTAGGGGAAATATGGTTTGAAAACAGCTGATATAAACTCAGTTTTTCCATGATTGGACTGAGATTCATTTGTCATCTTCAATAGGAGAATCTTTCATCATGTGGCTAGAACATGCTATCAGGAGAAATGATTGTGTGCATTCATTCAATAGTATTTATTGAGCACTTACTATGTGCAGAGCACTGTACTAAGCGCTTGGAATGAACAAGTCGGCAACAGATAAAGACAGTCCCTGCCATTTGACGGGCTTACAGTCTAATCGGGGGAGACAGACAGACAAAAACAATGGCAATAAATAGAGTCAAGGGGAAGAACATCTCGTAAAAACAATGGCAACTAAATAGAATGAAGGCGATGTACATTTCATTAACAAAATGAATAGGGTAAATAAAAGCAGCGTGGCTCAGTGGAAAGAGCACGGGCTTTGGAGTCAGAGGTCACGGGTTCAAATCCCAGCTCGGCCACTTGTCAGCTGTGTGACTTTGGGCAAGTCATTTCACTTCTCGGTGCCTCAGTTCCCTCATCTGTAAAATGGGGATTAAGACTGTGAGCCCCACGTGGGACAACCAGATTCCCCTGTGTCTACCCCAGCGCTTAGAACAGTGCTCGGCACATAGTAAGCGCTTAACAAATACCAACATTATTATTATTATTATTATTAAAATATATACAGTTGAGCAGACGAGTACAGTGCTGAGGGGATGGCAAGGTAGAGGGGGAAGAGCAGAGGGAAATGGGGGGAAAAGAGGGTTAAGCTGTGGAGAGGTGAAGGGGGGGCGGTAGAGGGAGCAGAGGGAAAAAGGGGGGAGCTCAGTCTGGGAAGGCCTCTTGGAGGAGGTGAGTTTTAAGTAGGGTTTTGAAGAGGGAAAGAGAATCAGTTAGGCGGAGGTGAGGAAGGAGGGCATTCCAGGACCACGGGAGGACGTGGCCCAGCGGTCGATGGCGGGATAGGCGAGACCGAGGGACGGTGAGGAGGTGGGCGGCAGAGGAGCGGAGCGTGCGGGGTGGGCGGTAGAAAGAGAGAAGGGAGGAGAGGTAGGAGGGGGCAAGGTGATGTAGAGCCTTGAAGCCTAGAGTGAGGAGTTTTTGTTTGGAGCGGAGGTCGATAGGCAACCACTGGAGTTGTTTAAGAAGGGGAGTGACAGGCCCAGATCGTTTCTGCAGGAAGATGAGCCGGGCAGCAGAGTGAAGAATAGACTGGAGCGGAGCGAGAGAGGAGGAAGGGAGATCAGAGAGAAGGCTGACACAGTAGTCTAGCCGGGATATAACAAGAGCCTGTAGCAGTAAGGTAGCCGTTTGGGTGGAGAGGAAAGGGCATGTTGTGTTTGTGTACTGAGTTTCCCTTAATGTGGGGTTCATCAAGAACTGAGTGTGTACGTGGCTTCGTATCACACTGGTTGAAATTAAAGAAGGCTGTGGAAGATAAAAAAGCCTTACAGGAAGTCCTCAACTTAAAATGTTTTGAAACAAAATGAGTGGCACTTATGTTTGTAAATTTACACTGTTTCAGCTTCACAGCACATCAGTTTCAACTTGATGACTCTAGCCTCCTTTACATCACTAACTAACTCTGGGGACATGGGTGGTGAGGGGTACATGCTGGGGAGAGGGAAATGGAGAACCTTCAAAGAAGGCAAGGGGACAGAGTAGGCGACACCAGAGGGCAAGAAGGGGTTGGCTTCTTGATTTCCAGGTGGAGTCCACAGGGTGGGTTGATGTGTTCATTTTACTTTTAAGAAAAAATTGACTACCCTCGTATTGAACCTCTGATTCAATATAAACATATTAGTGTAGCTACATTACCCACCCTTGATTGACTAAGTACCCAGTTCTGGGTAATTTAGGCAAGAATAGATGATCTGAGCTTGGCTCAGGAACCAATTTCCCCATTTATAACATTGTTCTTATGAGAAAATTCTTTGAATTTATGACAGTTTTCAATCAATCAAGCAATCAGTTGTATTTATTGAGTACCCACTGTGTGCAAAGCACTGTACTAAGTGCTTGGGAGATTACAACAGAATTAGTAGACATGATTGCTGCCCTAAAAAAAAAACCTTACAATCTAGCAGGGGAGCCAGTTATGTCAGGGGACAATTATGTCATTAAGTCTGAAGACTTCAAGTATACATTCTGAATTATTGTATTTCGCTTGTTTTCCTGACATTTCTCTGGCATGAACTGGTGGTCATTAACATCTCCCACTGGACTATCTTTCCACTGGCCTGCCGAGTGATACTGCCGGGAAACCTGCCACTTGACCCCTGCTTCATTCATTCATTCAATAGTATTTATTGAGCACTTACTGTTTGCAGAGCACTGTACTAAACACTTGGGAGAGTACATGCCAAGTTTATGTAACAATGAACAGACACATTCCCTGCCCACAACAAGCTTACAGTCTAGAGGGGGAGACACATTAATAGAAATATATAAATTACAGGTCCGTACATAAGTGCTGGGAGGCTGGGAGCGGGGGGATGAATAAAGGGAGCAAGTCAGAGCGATGCAGAAGGGAGTGGGAGAAGAGGTAAGGGGGGCTTAGTTAGGGAAGGCCTCTTGGAGGAGATAGGCCTTCAGTAAGGCTTTGAAGCGGGAGAGGATAATTGTCAGATTTGACAGAGGGAGGGAGTTCCAGGCCAGAGGGAGGACATGGGTGAGGGGTTGGCGGCACGATAGACAAGAGCGAAGTACAATGAGAAGATTAGCATTAGAGGAGCAAAGTAGTAGTGGGTTGTAGTAGGAGAGTAGTGAGGTGAGGTAGGAGGGGGCAAGGTGATTGAATGCTTTAAAGCCAATGATGAGGAGTTTTTGTTTGAAATGGAGGTGGATAGGCAAATACTGGAGGTTCTTGAGGAGTGGGGAAACATGTCCCAAACACTTCTGAAGAAAAAGGATCTGGACAGCAGCCTGAAGTATGGACTGGAATGGGAAGAGACAGGAAGTTGGGAGGTCATCAAGGAGGCTGATATAGAAATCAAGGAGGGAGAGGATAAGTGATTGTATTAATGTGATAGCAGTTTGGATGGAGAGGAAAGGGTGGATTTTAGTGATGTTGTGAAGGTGGAACCAACAGGAATTGGTGATGGATTGAAAATGATTGACTATGTTCCTGAATATAGTCCTGACATGCCCGACACATGTCAGAGGAAGGGGATTTAATCTGCAGCAGCGCAATCCTCTTACCACCGCCCTGTCTGCCAAATCGCTTAGCGAAACCACTGGTGACTCCTGCCACCTTCCTCCCCTAACATTCCGGCTCCCTGCTCCCGACATGCTCTGTGCAAGCTTGTTGCAGGGGATTTAAGGTGGAGTGGCACACCCATCTGTTTCTTGCTTTCCACCACCTGGCTGAGCGAAACCGGGAAACTTGGCCACCTTCCTATGTGAGCTCATAGGGACAGGGACCGTGCCTAATTCCCCTCTGGCCTCCCTAATCCCAGCACGCCCTGTGCACTTGGTGTCACGGAGGACTTAAGTGGCGGCAGTGTGCAGCCTCCACAGATTTTAGAAGGCTCTTCCAAGTCCCTGTGACCGCTGGAATTGGTGGACTATGCAGTCTTAGGGGGGCTTCTATGTTGTTTTGCATTTATATCATTTCATCTTTCCTACTGTGTCTATCACCAAACCCCACCTCGCCCTACTTTTAGATTTCGAGTCCCTACGGGCCAGGGACTGTGTAACTCTCACCTGTGTGTTTTTTCCCAGCTTAAACAGTAATCACATAAAAAGCCCTATTTCTATCACCATCATTACTACCATTATTTCCTCCCAGGGAACTGGACTAATTTACTTAACAATGTCATCTGGGTTTGCTGACTGTGGTACTTATTCACTATTATTGTTGTTTGTATCTATCCACCCTCACTTTGGTTGGGATATAATTTTAGATCATCTACTCCAGCATGCATTGCAATACTCTCTTTTTTTTTCCCTTGACCTCTAATAACTTGGTTCAGGAGGGTGGAGCTTCTGGGGAGGCATAGTTCCTTGACCTTAGCCTCCTAAAGAGTTGAGCGAATTGAGTGCCCCCCACCTTAGTCGATTAGTTTCCATGCCACTCCTTTACAACACTCAACCAACACTACACAAGCTCTCCCCCTTGCCCTCCAGGACTTTTCACACACTAGTTTGAGGGCACAATGGCATTTACTGCACCAACCTACTCGTAGACCTCTCGCTCAGTTGATCTTATTTATTGAGTACTTACTGCGTGCAGAGCACTGTACTAAGCACTTGGGAGAGTACAACAGATACATTCCCTGCCCACAGTGAGTTTACAGTCTCCCCACTCCCTAGTTGAAACTTCTCTCTGCTGCCCTAATCATTTTTCTAAACAATTATTCTGCGCAGATCTCCCTTCTCCTTAAAAACCTCAAATGGTTTCCCATCTCTTCCTGCATCAAACATTAACTTCTGACCATTGGCTTTAAGACACTCAGTCTGCTTTCTCCTCACTACTTATCCTCGGTCCTCTCTCACTATGCCCCAGTTTACACACTTTGCTCTTCTCAAGCCAATTTACTCACTGGACCTCGTTCTCATCTTTCTTGACGTTGATCTCTTCCTCACACCCTCCTTCATGCCTGGAACTCTCTCCCACTTGGAAGCCAGCAGATCACTACTCTCCCCATCCTCAAAATCCTTCTGAAATCACATCTGTATATATCTGTTATTTATCTATTTATTTATATTACCATCTGTCTCCCCCTCTAGACTGTGAGCTCACTATGGGCAGGGAATATGTTTGATGTTATAATGTACTTTCCCAAGTGCTCAGTACAGTGCTTTGCACACAGTAAGCATTCATGGTGGTTTCTATTTTGCTGACAAAGTACTTGGAGAGGTCAGGAGGGGTTAGGGAAGGAGGCAGTCGAGTCTCTGGGGCCTTCAGAAGGGAGTTAAAGGTCTAGGATGGCCTTGGGTGATTGTGAGCGAGGGTTTCCACGAAGGGGAGGTACATTTATCATAATGGCACATTAATTCAGGCAAAATCCTTCAAGATGATATGTTGGGTAGGATTTTAAAATGTTAAGGAGCAATCTGTCCCATAGTTTGCATTACTAGGTGTGGTGAGCCCACAACAAACTGCCTTTTTAGTAACCGTTTGTGACCCCGTGAACAATAACAAGGAAGAGACTCAGGAGGGACTCATGAGGCACTGATGGACTCTACTTGAGGCAGGTGATTGCTGGCCTGTGGGACGGAGCATGGAGGTACCTGTTCTATCCAATAATGGGCCTGGACCAGTCAGTGATTGCTATATAGAGCCACAGCTGTGACACCTAAGGCAGATAAAAGGCAGTTGCTTTGAAAGGTGAGGGAAGCAGTGTGGTGCAGTGGAAAGAGCATGGGCTTTGGAGTCAGGGCTCATGAGTTCGAATCCCAGCTCTGCCACTTGCTGGCCTGTGGGACGGAGCATGGAGGTACCTGTTCTATCCAATAATGGGCCTGGACCAGTCAGTGATTGCTATATAGAGCCACAGCTGTGACACCTAAGGCAGATAAAAGGCAGTTGCTTTGAAAGGTGAGGGAAGCAGTGTGGTGCAGTGGAAAGAGCATGGGCTTTGGAGTCAGGGCTCATGAGTTCGAATCCCAGCTCTGCCACTTGTCAGCTGTGTGACTGTGGGCAAGTCACTTAACTTCTCTGTGCCTCAGTTCCCTCATCTGTAAAAGGGGGATGAAGACTGTGAGCCCCACGTGGGACAACCTGATTCCCCTGTGTTTACCCCAGCGCTTAGAACAGTGCTCTGCACATAGTAAGCGCTTAACAAATACCAACATTATTGAGGGGACACCTGGAGGCAGCACAAGGGGGGAAGTGTATGCAGACAGAGGCCTGCAGGAGCAGCTGGAGAGCAGTACTTGAGAAGAACAGAAGAACAGAAAGAAGCACTGGTAGAACGTGCTCCTTTGACCCTTGGCTGGTGGAGTGAGTGTATGTATGTGTCACTTCCTTGCATGCTGGTAAAACTAAGTAAAAACTTTCCACGGTAACCTTGGTGATCAGAGGTGTGGTTTGAACCCTACTCCAAGTCACTGAGGCTCCCCGGGTCCAGGAAGGTCCTGGTTGGTATGAAGTGGGGGGGCAGGGGGCTCACGACATTAGGTCATCTGATGAGATGAGCAGGGGGGCAGTGCCGGGGAAGAGGGAAGTGGGACTTTTCATCAAGCTCAGAAGGAAGGAACCCTGGCTGACCACAAGGACATGTCCTTTCCTCCACTGCCCCAGCTCATTTTTCCACGTTTTGGAGGGGGAGAAGACCAGTCCTGCCTGAGGTCCATCTCCTCACTCATCAGCCAGGAGCGTGGAGCAGCACTGGGGAAGAGGGAGGTGGAACACGAGAAACAGTATGGTGTAGTGGACAGAGCCTGGGCCTGGGAGTCCGGTCATGGGTTCTAATCCTGGCTCTGCCACTTGTCTGCTATGTGACCTTGGGCAAGTCACTTCACCTCTCTGGGCCTCAGTTATCTCATCTGGAAAATGGGGATTAAGACCATCAGCCTTATGCAGGACAGGGACTGTGTCCAACCTGATTACCATGTATCTGCCCCAGTGCTTAGAATAATGCTTGGCATATAGTAAGTGCTTAATAAATACCATAATTGGGAGAAGCAGCGTGGCTTAGTGAAAAGACCACGGGCTTGGGAGTCAGAGATCGTGGGTTCTAATCCCACCTCTGCCACTTGTCTGCTGTGTGACCTTGGGTAAGTCACTTAACTTCTCTGTGCCTCAGTTGCCTAATTTGGAAAGTGGGGATTAAGACTGTGAGCCCCACGTGGGACAAGCTGATTACCTTGTATCTTGAACAGTGCTTAGCACATAGTAAGTGCTTAACAAACACCATTGTTATTATTTCCTCAGGAGCTGACTCCAGGTAGAGGCAGGTTGGGGATGGAATCTTCTGGAGACACATGTGGAGGGTGGGGAGTGGCCTGGGAGCATGTGCCCTGCTACAAGACCTCTTCCCTGGAACTGATGCCAGTCAACGGCAGAGGTCCACACTCTAGAACAGCCGCTTTGGACCCGCGCAGGCAGCAGTCCGTGGCACACGAGCCAGGACCAGGCTCCGGGAACCGGGGCCACGTTCGGGCCGGCACCGCCCAAGCCAGCATCAGACCGTGTCATATGATTGGAGAGTGGAGGGGATGGGGGGAGGGCAGCACCGCGATGGACTGCAGTTCAACCCCTTTGCCTCAGGATTGGTAGAATTGATAGGTCAACCAGACAACTTGCCCTGCCTCCCAATTCCTTCCTTTCCCTCCAGCTTTGGAAAGCTGCTTAACCAGGAGGGTAGGAAGTATTTACTGAGTGCTTACTGTGTGCAGAGCACTGTACTAAGCATTTAGGAGAGTACAATATAACAGAGTATATAACAGAATTCCCAGACTGAGCCCCACTTTTCCTCTGCTCCCCCTCCCCATCGCCCCTACTCCCTCCCTCTGCTCTACCCCCTTCCCCATCCCACAGCACTTGTGTATATTTGTACATATTTATTATTCTATATTTTATTAATGTGTATATATCTACAATCTATTATAGATCATATAATCTATATAATTTATATAAATTTAATATATAGATAATATAAATCTATATGTCTGTACATATTATATTGATGTGTAGATATCTATTATAGATTATATAATCTATATAATTTATCTGTTTTGATGCTATTGATGCCTGTCTACTTGTTTTGTTTTTATTGTCGGTCTCCCCCTTCTAGACTGTGAGCCTGTTGTTGGGGAGGGATTGTCTCTGTTGCCCAATTGTACTTTCCAAGGGCTTAGTACAGTGCTCTGCACACCGTAAGTGCTCAATAAATATGACTGAATGAATGGAGTTGGTAAACATGTTCCCTGCCCACAACAAGCTTATGGTCTTGAGGGAGAGACAGATATTAATATAAATAAATTACAGATATGTATATAGTGGTGTGGGGTGACTAAACGGTGCCAATCCCAGAGCAAGGGGAATGTAGAAGGAAGTGAGAGAAGAGGCAGGCAGAAGACTGAGTTCTGGACCCCCATGCCCTCACTTCCATTCATGCCGACAGCCCCCCAACTTTGTCTCCCCTGGCTAAGAAAAGCTGCTGAGCAGAGAAGGAAAGAGGCAGGTAAGAGGGGTGTGTTCTGGCCCCCTCTCCTGCTAAATTAATCAATCAACTGTATTTATCAAGTGCTTACTATATGCAGAGCACTGTCCTAAGTGCTTGGGAGAGTCAATACAACAGAATCAGCAGACTCTTTCCCTGTCCATAAGGAGCTTACAGTCTAGGATAGGAGACAAATGTTAAGATGAATAAATAAGTGATTTATAATATGTAACTCAAAGATATATTCGTAAGTGCTGTGGGGTTAGGGGTGGGACAAATATCAAATGTCTAAAGATCACAGATCCAAGCGCATAGGTGAGGCAGAAGGGAGAAACAGATGGGGAAGAGGGCTTAACTGGGGAAAACCGCCTGGAGGAGATGTGACCTTAATAATACTTTGAAGGTGGAGAGAGTGGTGGTCTGGTGTATGTGGAAGGGGAGGGAGTTCTAGGCTAGGGGGAAGACATGGGAAAGGGGTCGGTGGGTAGATGGATGAGATCGGCTGAGTAAGCTGGCGTTAGAGGAGCGGAGTGTGTGGGCTGGACAGTAATAGGAGATCAGTGACATGTGGTAGGGTGAGAGCTGATTGAGTACTTTAAAACTAATACTCAGGAGTTCCTATCTGATGCAGAGGTGAGTGGGCAGTCATTGGAGGTTCCTGAGGAGGAAGGAGAGATGGACTGAACTTTTTGGTTGAAAAATGATCGGGGCAGCAGAGTGAAGTATGGACTGGAGCGGACCGGGTTTGGGAGGGAAGATGAGGAGCTCAGTCTTGCTCATGTTGAGTTTTAGGTGGCGGGCCGACATCCAGGTGGAGACGTCCCGGAGGCAGGAGGAGATGCGAGCCCGAAGGGAGGGGGAGAGGACAGGGGCGGAGATGTAGATCTGCGTGTCATCTGCGTAGAGATGGTAGTCAAAGCCATGAGAGCGGATGAGTTCACCGAGGGAGTGAGTGTAAATGGAGAACAGAAGAGGGCCAAGAACTGACCCTTGAGGAACTCCAACAGTTAAAGGAAGGGAGGGGGAGGAGGCTCCAGCGTAGGAGACCGAGAATGATCGGCCAGAGAGGTAAGAGGAGAACCAGGAGAGGACAGAGTCCGTGAAGCCAAGGTGAGATAAGGTATGGAGGAGGAGGGGATGGTCGACAGTGTCAAAGGCAGCAGAGAGGTCAAGGAGGATCAGAATGGAGTAGGAGCCATTGGATTTGGCAAGAAGGAGGTCACGGGTGACCTTAGAGAGAGCAGTCTCGGTAGAGTGGAGGGGACGGAAGCCAGATTGGAGGGGGTCTAGGAGAAAATGGGAGTTAAGGAATTCTAGGCATCGATTGTAGACGACTCGTTCTAGGATTTTGGAAAGGAAGGGTAGTAGGGAGATAGGACGATAACTGGAGGGGGAAGTGGGGTCAAGAGCGGGTTTTTTTAGGATGGGGGAGACGTGGGCATGTTTGAAGGCAGAGGGGAAGGAGCCCTTGGAGATTGAGTGGTTAAAAATAGAAGTTAAGGAAGGGAGGAGGGCAGGGGCGATGGTTTTAAGAAGGTGAGAAGGTGACTTCTCTATCACCGTGGATGGCACGACCATCCTTCCCGTCCCGCAGGCCCGCAATCCCGGTGTCATCCTTGACTCGTCCCTCTCGTTCACCCCACACATCCTATCCGTTACCAAGACCTGCCGGTTTCACCTCTACAATATCGCCAAGATCCGCCCTTTCCTCTCCACCCAAACAGCTACCTTACTATTACGGGCTCTCGTTATATCCCGGCTAGACTACTGTGTCAGCCTTCTCTCTGACCTCCCTTCCTCCTCTCTCGCCCCGCTCCGGTCTATTCTTCACTCCGCTGCCCGGCTCATCTTCCTGCAGAAACAATCTGGGCATGTCACTCCCCTTCTTAAACAACTCCAGTGGTTGCCTATCGACCTCCGCTCCAAACAAAAACTCCTCACTCTAGGCTTCAAGGCTCTCCATCACCTTGCCCCTTCCTACCTCTCCTCCCTTCTCTCTTTCTACCGCCCACCCCGCACGCTCCGCTCCTCTGCTGCCCACCTCCTCACCGTCCCTCGGTCTCGCCTATCCCGCCGTCGACCCCTGGGTCACGTCCTCCCGCGGTCCTGGAACTCCCTCCCTCCTCACCTCCGCCAAACTGATTCTCTTTCCCTCTTCAAAACCCTACTTAAAAATCACCTCCTCCAAGAGGCGTTCCCAGACTGAGCTCCTCTTCCCCCTCTACTCCCTCTGCCATCCCCCCTTTACCTCTCCGCAGCTAAAGCCTCATTTTCCCCTTTTCCCTCTGCTCCTCCACCTCTCCCTTCCCATCCCCACAGCACCGTACTCGTCCGCTCAACTGTATATATTTTCGTTACCCTATTTATTTTGTTAATGAATTGTACATCGCCTTGATTCTATTTAGTTGCCATTGTTTTTACGAGATGTCCTTCCCCTTGACGCTGTTTAGTGCCATTGTTCTTGTCTGTCCGTCTCCCCCGATTAGACTGTAAGCCCGTCAAACGGCAGGGACTGTCTCTATCTGTTGCCGACTTGTTCATCCCAAGCGCTTAGTACAGTGCTCTGCACATAGTAAGCGCTCAATAAATACTATTGAATGAATGAATGAATGAATGAATGACTGGAGTGGGGAGAGATAGGAGGCCAGGAGGTCAGCGAGGAGATAAATGCAGTAATAATACTAATAATGATAATGGTATTTAAGTGCTATGTGCCTGGCACTGTTCTAGGCGCTGGGGTGGATACAAGCAAATCAGGTTGGACACAGTCCCTGTCCCATTTGGGGCTTACTGTCTCAATCCCCATTATACAGATAAGGTAACTGAGGCACAGAGAAGTGAAGTGATTTGCCCAAGGTCACACAGCAGACAAGTGGTGGAGCTGGGATTAGAACCCATAACCTTCTGACCCCCAGGCCCATGCTCTATCCATTATGCTATGTGGGATAGTGGGCAAGAAAATGGGGACTCATATGGGATTGGAACTGTGTCTGACCTGATTATCTTGCATCTACCCCAGCACTTAGAACAGTGCCTGCCATCTAGTAAGCATTTAACAAATACAAAGATAACAATGATCATTTAAAAAAAAATATTGTCAGGAAATGTACTTAATTGCTTTCACAACTCTCCAAAAGATTTACAGTTTTCAGGTGAGTCTTGGGCAAACTCCCTATCTCCCTTATTCCTTTTGAATGCTCTTTGTTGGGCAGGTATTTTTATACCACTTGAGGGAGAAAGAGCAAGTTTTTCCTCTGGACCTCTTAAAATAGTCTCTCCAGCTGCATTTAGCTGCCTCAATATGTGAGTGGAACAGGCAGACTCTGGGGGTGATGCAGGATTGCTGGTATGCGAGTGGAAGGACAGCAGGGCAAAGGATTTGAGTTTAGTGGAGAGGGGAAGTGGAGGTTGTGGATTTTAGCCTAAAGGGATGGGAACTATAATAAGTACTTATCTAGCCAGGTGTAATGAGGCATAGCGACTAGGTGGAGAGTTAGGCTTTGAGCTTCCCCTTTAAATCAATCAACCATATTTGTTGAGCACTTCCTGTGTGCAGAGCACTGTACTACTAATAATAATAATGTTGGTATTTGTTAAGCGCTTACTATGTGCAGAGCACTATTCTAAGCGCTGGGGGAGATACAGGGTAATCAGGTCATCCCACATGAGGCTCACAGTTAATCCCCATTTTACAGATGAGGGAACTAAGGCACAGAGAAGTTAAGTGACTTGCCCACAGTCACACAGCTGACAAGTGGCAGAGCCGGGAGTCGAACCCATGACCTCTGACTCCGAAGCCCAGCCTCTTTCCAATGAGCCACGCTGCTTCCCCACTAAGCACTTGTGAGAGTACAATACAACATAGTCAGACACGTTCCCTACCCACAAGAAGCTTACGGGCTAGAGAAGGAAGACAGACATTAAAATAAATTACAGATATGTACATAAGTGCTGTTGGGCTGAGGATGGGGTGAATAAAGGATACAAATCCAAGTGCATAGGGCAGTGTGGAAGGGAGAGGGAGGAGAGGAATGAAGGCTTAGTTGGGGCAGGCCTCTTGGAAGAGATATTTTAGTAAGGCTCTGGAGGCGGGGAGAGTGATGGTCTGTCAGATGTGAATCAAGGGGGAGAGAGTTCCAGGCCAGAGGCAGGACATGGGTGAGGGGTTGGTGGTGAGATAGACGAGATCGAGGCAGAAGTTGGCATTAGAGGAATAAAGTGAGCATGTTGGGTTGGAGATGTTGTATGTAACAGTCTGCAGCCAGCTGCACAAACTCCTTTCCCCACCTTTTTAGCCTAATGTCATGATTGGTGAAATCCCTACACTTAGCTAAATCGGGGCCAGAAGTCTGGTTTTCGAGAGGCAGTTCCCAGGACTTTTGTGTGGGAAAAGTATCTCAAGTATTCTTAAGAGATATCTCCTGGCTAGTCCAGAGATATCCCCCTGCCTACTGAACCATTCCTCTCTAAACTCTTTGGATGAGTTTTCTATGCACGCTGACTCAAGTTCCTCTCCTCCAATTGTCTCCTTGACTCTCTCTAATCTGATTTCCATCCCCTTCACTCCACAGAAACTGCTGTCTCAAAGGTCACAAATTATCTCCTTCTTGCCTAATCCAATGGACTTTACTGGTCCTAATCCTCCTCAAACTCTCGCTGCCTTCGACACTCTCAACCACCTTCTGAAAATGTTATCCAACCTCGGCTTCACTGACACTGTCCTCTGCTGGTTCTCCTCTTATCTCTCTGGCCATTCATTCTCAGTCTCTTTTTCAGGCTCCTCCTCTGTCTCCCATCCTCTAACTGTGGGAGTCCTTCAAGGCTTAATTTTGGGTCTCCTCCTATTCTCCATCTACCCTCACTCCCTTGGAGAATTCATTCGCTCCCATGGCTTTAACTACCACTTTTGTGAAGATTATTCCCAAATCTACATCTCCAGCCCTGATTTCTCACCAGTCTCATATTTCCTTCTGCCTTCAAGACATCTCTAATTGCATGTCCCGCCAACATCTCAAATTTAACATGTCCAAAACAGACATTGGAAATTTAACATGTCCAAAATGTCCTTATCTTCCCACCCAAACCCTGCCCTTCCCCTATGGCATACTGTACACAGCACCACCATCCTTCCTGTCTCAAACCCGTAATCTTGGTGTTATCCTTGACTCCTCTCTTATTCCACCCACATATTCAATCTATCACTAAACCATGTCGGTTCAACCTTCACAACATCACTAAAATCCACCGGTTCCTCTCCATCCAAATTGCAACCATGTTAATACAATCACTTATCCTATCCCACCTCTATTACTGTATCAGCCTCCTTGCTGACCTCCCAGCCTCCTGTCTCGCCCTACTCCAGTCCATACTTCACTCTGCTGCCCAGATCATTTTTCTACAGAAATGTTCAGGACATGTTTCCACACTCCAAGAAACTCCAGTGGTTGCCCATCCACCTCCACATCAAAAAGAAACTCCTTACCATCAGCTTTAAAGCACTTAATCACCTTGCCCCTTCCTACCTAGTCTCGCAGTTCTCCTATTACAACCCAGCCTGCACATTTTGCTCTTTCTAATGCCAACCTACTCACTGTCCCTCAATCTCATCTATCTCGCCACCGACCTCTTACTCATGTCCTACCTCTGGCCTGGATCTCCCTCCTTCTTCATATCTGACAGATCATCACTCTCCCCACCTTCAAGGCCTTATTGAAGGCATATATCCTCCAAGAGGCCTTCCCTGAGTAAGTCCTCATTTCCCCTATTCCCTCTCCCTTCTGCAACACTCTGATTTGCTTCCTTTATTCACCCCTTCCTCAGCCCCAGAGCACCTAGGTACATATCTATAATTGAATTCTTTATATTAATGTCTGTCTTACCCTCTAGACTGTGAGCTCGTTGTGGGCAGGGAATGTATCTGCCAGCTCTGTTATACTGTACTCTTCCAAACGCTTAGTACAGTGCACTCCACACAGTAAGTGCTCAGTAAATACAATTGGTTGATTAAACCTCTCTAAACCACCTCTCAGAATTAGTTCGAAATTCACTTACCAGTGGCCCTTGAATTCTCAATGAAAAAAACAAGAAAGCCTAACTTCCTATAATTCCCTTCCTGGAAAAACCACACTCACTACTCATACAGAAGCTCTTGGATGACTCCCCTCTACCTGTTCCACAAAGAAACCAGTGGAATCTAATCATTCTTGTTCACCAATTTCTCTCATCCATGGAAAAAAAAAACAAAAAATAGAAACCCACAAGCATATACATTGATGGGAGTCACCACTGTCCTGCCTGATGCAGATTTTAAGAATACTTTTATTGAACGAAATACACCACAAAGAAACATGCAAATAACCAAAAAAAGCCATTAATTCCAATTGTTATTTTCTCACCAACACTGTTAATTTTATATGTCTAATATAAACTAACACTTTAAAATTACAAAAAAGAGCCATAGTGTTTTACATAGTTTGTTCTCTAAGCAAATTTCAGATCTTGGCATAAAGTTGTGCTTTTGGAAAGACACCATGTGCTGCTTTTCTTAGTAATCTAGGAATTTTCATTAAGCAGACATGATGCTGAAAACTTGACTCCTCTTTTCCCAAGAGACAACATGGTCATTATTTCCAGGAACACTAAGAGGAAGTTTGCTGGCTAAAGGTGGCAAAGTTTAGGAGTGAAGTAAACCTGAATATTTAACTTAGCATGCTCTACAAAAGGCAAAGGAAGCTCCTCAAGAGGAAGATTCCACTGGACCAGGATACCTTGGTTTCAAGCAGCAAGTTATGTACTTTAAAAGGAGCAAATTCTGAAAGGAATTAACTTCTGGGAATGGATAGGAAGTTATAAAATCAAGAAGATAACTTTTTAGGAAATATCTACGTCTTTGTAAACAAAATATCCTAAGCATCGAGTGTAAGCAGGTTTAGGGGTTTTGGGGGAGGGGGGGCTCATTTGTCTCACAAATCCCAGTAAAATGCATTTCAGTTGTTGAAATATTTACAAAACAGTTTAGGAAAGTTAAGACTAACTAAAGAAGATGGGGAAAAAGTCACTTGTAGATAACGGGTTACTTTTGTTTCAATTATTTGATAAGGCACATATATCAAGATTTTCCTTTTTTAAGACCATTTGATGAAAGTGTCCTTTGCACCTGGGAAACTTGCAAATGATGTAGTTATTGTAATCAAAATTATAAAAATATGTTAAACTTTTGCTTTGAAGAGCCTCAAAGAATGAAGAATTAGACTATTGTACTTACAGATTCCAATGTGTGTATCTTGGCAAACGTAAATAAATTTGGGTGGGTACGCTCACTCTAAGAAAGGATTTTTTTTTCCCTCCTCCCATAAAACCCATGTGCAGACAGGGGAGTGAAGCATTGCTTTCTTTACTTCCCCAAACAAGCTTCCTCCTTTACACCTATCTCTTCCCACAGAAGAGTTTCATACTTAGAACTTCTTAAGGCAGCTTTGTAACGACCTCAGGGATAAGGTAATTCTAGTCAATTACCTTTCTATGGTACTTCCTCACTTGGAAACCTAATAAGAAATGAACTCCCAGACTAATA
This sequence comes from Ornithorhynchus anatinus, assembly GCF_004115215.2. Lineage (NCBI taxonomy): Eukaryota > Metazoa > Chordata > Mammalia > Monotremata > Ornithorhynchidae > Ornithorhynchus > Ornithorhynchus anatinus. The sequence continues at coordinate 13,851,363 of NC_041750.1, forward strand.
TATAGTAAAACATGTATTATTCATACTAATAAGTTATCCATGTACTGCTTTCAGAAAAGTAACCAAGAAGAGTTATTACAACTGATGAGAGTTTGAGACGCTGATCATTAGTTTTGATGGATACTAAACCAAAGAGATAATCAGGAATCGGATCATTTGATATTGCCACTGGCAATGTCATTTTGAGTGCTTTGCATATTAGGATGAGGAAAATTTTAAAATAAAAATTTTTAAAGGTGGAAAAGCCACAAACTAGGCTCATTTGATCAGGCATGCTCAACTGTCTTTGAGCAATTCCTATTTTCTCATTTAATACAAAGTGACAATTCACCCATCAAAACTGTGGCTGCTGTAGGACTATGAAAGCAAAGTCAAGTATATATTCTCATTGCTCATCTCCATCAGTATTGTAAGAAGAAAAATAAATAGAGGAATTCCACCACAGCATCTAGAAAGAGATTCTTCCACGGTTTGAATTTTCATTTCATTACTAACAGAAGAGGAAATTGAAAGGCTTCTGCACATCTGATGAAAGGCTACGACTGGGTGCAGGGGAGGAATTTCATGAAGTGTCTTCAGGGCAAGTCATCAGTTCCACATCCTGAATTGCTGGCTGCTTTCTAGACAATGACAGCAAAAGTTTGCTCTATCTGAAATGTGCTGAATACTGGTTAACTGTGCACAAAAATGCTTCAATTACAGATATGCAAAATTTTAGAGATTCCTTCAGAGGTGGTGGTTGTTGGGTAATGAGTTTCTTCTGTGGGTATTTGACTTGAGGGGTGAAAGAATAATCTACCACTGCTTTATGAAGGAGAAAGAACAAATGAATTTTCCAGACAGTAGTAGAAACCAAAGTTTAAAAAAAAACCCCAAAACCCAAAAAACACTACAACACTGGGCAGTGTTACTGATGTTTCTAAGGCCACTGGTTCCCTGTAGGATAGTTGGGCACCGTGGGATACTCTGGTAAGCTATTTCCAGAAAAGTTGTTGTACTGTGCTTCCCTAGTTGGGGGATTCTTCCAGGTACCAGTGCTCCACTCATTCTGAGCTTTCTGGAAGCTACCACCAGCCCCTCGGTATATCTTATGAACCTAAGGACAGAGAAGAGAGGGAAAGAAGAAAAAACATGAGCAGCAAGATATGCATTTTACTTTTCTCTTTTGGGTTGAGGTCATTTTACAACTCTGGTTCACTGTCAGTTGATTCTCAGTGCCCATTTTACATATAATGGGTATTAATCATAATTATGGTATGAGTTAAGAGCTTACTATGTGCCAAGCCCTGATCTAGGTGCTGAAGTAGGAACAAGGCAATCAGATCAAAATGGATTATGGGTATCTCTTATGCCCACATTTTAATAAACTAGAGACACTTGGTGGGATGCTGCAGGACCGGTGAGAATGAAAAAACAATTTTGGTTTTATTTAGCAAAGTGGGAGGGCCAATAAGAAGATAGCCTCTAGTACGGACAATCAATCAACACTATTTATTGTGTGCTTGTGGGGAGAGCCCTGTAAGCACTTGGGAGAGCACACTAGAGTTAGAAGGCATGATCCTTACCCTCCAAAAGCTTGCAGTCTCGCCGGGGAGAAAGACACAGATGTGTTCAGTGCTAACACGGTAGGATAAGATGGTATGTGTGAGTATTCTTGTTTTCTGTTTGGGTCAGTTAAGCCTTTCAACACCCTGAAGATAGTGTCTATCAGGGTTATTTCTCCCATTTTACAAAGTGAGATTAGAAGGATGAAATGATTTCCCCCAGGTCCCACAGTCAATTTGTGGTACAGCTAGGAGTAAAACAATGCTACCACTCCTCTAGTCCTGTAACTGCAGCCTCTGGGGAATTTCTGAACCCTGAAATGGCTCAGAAACTCCATGGGGTAACCCAGCTTTCCCCAGGTTGGCTCTGAGCCATGGCAGTCCAGGGGGTAGGATGATGGGGGAGAGAGGTAGGAGCCCATTCAGTGGCTTGGATGCATTCAGGACCAAAAGTGGCCAAATGCACATGGTACATGGATGGAGAGATTCTTCAATCTCTTCATTTTCCACCGACTGCTCTTACATCTGATCTGATTAAAACAGATGTGGTCACTTGATTGACCGTGGGATGTTTTTTAAGTGGAGGGGAAAGTGACTCAAACAATGCACAAAAATGCACACTACGACTATGAACAACACTTACCCTTAGGAGCACAATGGCCATCAAAACTGCTGATATGGAAAACATGATGGCTGGCAACAGCATGACTACAGCAGCTCCGACATTCGTCGGGAAGAAAGTGATGGTCGACAACCAACCACTGAGAAGAATGAACACAAATACCACAGCCTCAGAGAAAGTTTGTGCTTTGAGTGCCTGATGAACTTCTAAGCATACTCTATGACACCTCTCATTAATAGGGGCACTGGCCAACATTCAGAGGGGGCAGAGAGAGTCTTGCAAAGCTCTTGAACCCCGGTGGGAGACGAAAAGGGATGAGAGCTCTTGTGGGAAGGCATCAGACTTGTGGGAAGGCATGGATAATGAAATGCAATCAGTCTGCCCATGGCACATGTTTTCCCTATCTACTTTAGATGGAATGCAAGGGAAGAATTAAGAATCATTCTTCCAGCAGCAAGTGTCTATCTGGTTAGATGGTGATCCGACGATGGAAGCAACGCCAGAGCAAATGGATGCAGCACTGGTCAAGGAATGAGTATCCTAACATAGGTTTTCCTTACCGTGGGGTTTGTCAAGAATGCAACCCCGATATTTAAAAAATGTGCTGTCTGTCAACAGGTTGGGCCCAATTAACAGGCAAACTGGGTTTGAGTCAAGCAGGGTGCCTCATATTCTTCCAAAAATAGGGACTGGGGAACTTAGCACATGCAAGTTCACCACTGCGCATGCTTGGATCCCAGATGTCTTTCAAAAGTCAGGCCTAAGTCAGCTGACAGAATTTTGCACGGACCAACAAATTGGGGTCCAGTGCTTGGACTAGGCTATAGAAAAGTGGGCTTTCGAGGGATGGAAGGTGGTCGTCCTCCTCCTCCCTTCATTTTGAGGCTCCTACTGGTATTTTTTTTGGGGGGGGGGGCACGCACCAACGTGCCTGTGTTGCCATGGTGATGGGTCACACATGTGCAGAAATCCATGCCCATCCCCAGTGAATTGGAGGCAGGCTTATCCTGGTGTAAGATTGGGTGTAGTTGATTCATACCAGGCTAGGCTAACCAGGCCCCAGAATCTTGGCCTGGACAAGGCCAAAGAAAAGCAAGTGCTGAGCTAGGAGGCAGCATTGCCTAGTGATCAGGGCATAGGGCTGGGACTCAGCAGGCCCAGGTTTTCATGCCAGCACCACCAATTACCTGCTGTGTGACTTTGGGCAAGTAAATTAACCACTCTGTGTCTCGATTTCCTCATTTGAAAGATGAAGATTAAATATCTGTTCTCCCTTTTAGATTGTGAGCCCCATGTGGGACGGGGACTGAATCCAATCTGACTAATCTTGTCCCTACCCCGAGGCATAGCATAGTGCTTGGTAAACACCAACTTTATTATTATTCTTTGGGCGAGCGTCACCTTTATTAAGCTCGGGTTAGGCCGAGTTCTGGAATTTTCACATGTACTGAACCCTCAGTTGAAGCCCTGCTACTACACAAGTCCTCTTATTGGAGATTGATGGCAGGTGCTGGACAATATGTCAGACACTGCCTCAGGAGGGTGTTAATTAAGCCATCTGAATGTTTGAATATAAAAATAGTGAAGAGTACTGGGATCTAGTAAAGTAAAAAGCACTATATGAATTTAGCCTGAAATACAGCTTCCTTGATCCCTTCCAATCTGGCTTCTGCCCCCTTCATTCCACATAAACAGCCCTCTCTATGGTAACCAATTATCTTCTTCTCGCCAAATCTGACGACCTCTACTCCATCCTAATCCTCCTTGACCTCTCAGCTGCCTTCGATACTGTTGACCACCCCTTCTCCAGGAAACATTATCCAATCTTGGTTTCACTTGACACTGCTCTCTCTTGGATCTCCTTTCTCTCTGGCCACTCATTCTCGGTCTCTTTCATGGGCTCCTCCATTGCTTCCCACTTCCTAATTCTAATTGTGGGAGTCCTTCAAGTCTCAGTTTTACATCTCCTTCTATTCTCCATCTACCCCCATTCCCTTGGAGAACTCATTCGCTCCCATGGCTTCAACTACCATTTCTACGCATATGATTCCCAAATCTACATCTCCAGCCACGATATCTCTCCTTCCCTGCATTGTCACATTTCCCCTGCCTTCAGGACAACTCTACCTGGATATCCCACCAAAACTTCAAACTAACCATGTCCAAAACAGAGCTCCTTATCTTCCCACCAAAACTCTGCCTTCCCCCATTTTTCCCATCACTACAGACAATACCACTATCCTCCCTATCTCACAAGCCCATAACCTTGACATTGTCATCGACTCATCTCTCTCATTCACTCCACATATTCAACTGTCACCAAATCCTGTAGGTTCAACCTTCACAACATTGCTGAAATCCACCCTTTCCTCTACAACCAAACTACTACGATGCCGATCCAAGCACTTATCCTATCCCACCCTGATTGCAGCATCTGACCCCTTACTGACCACCCTGCCCCCATCTTTCCCCACTCCAGTCCATACTTCACTCTGCAGCATGGATCATTTTTCTAAAAAACCTTTCAGTCCATGTCTCCCAACTCCTCAAGAACTCCTCAATGGTTACCCATTCACCTCTGCATCAAACAGAAACTCCTTATTATTGTCTTTAAAGCACTCAATCAGCTCGGCCCATCCTACCTCACCTCACTTATCTCCTACTATCGCCCAGCCCACATGCTTTGCTCATCTAGCACCAGCTTACTTACTGGGCCCCACTTCAGCCCATACTTCACTCTGCTGCCTGGATTATCTTTCTATAGAAACATTCTGGGCATGTCACCTCCCTCCTCAAAAAACTCCAATGATTGCCTATCAACCTCCGTATCAAACCAAAACGCCCCACTATTGACTTCAAAGCTCTCCATCACCTTGCCCCTTCTTACCTCACCTCCCTTCTCTCCTCTTACATCCCAGCCTGCACACTCTGCTGCTCTGGTGCTAACCTTCTCACTGTGCCTCGTTCTCGCCTGTCCCGCCTTCGACCCCTGGCCCACATCCTACCTCTGGCCTGGAATGCCCTCCTTCCTCAGATCTGTCAAACAATCACACTTCCTCCCTTCAAAGCCCTACTGAAGGCTCGCCTCCTCCAAGAGGCATTCCCAGACTAAGCCCCCTTTTTCCTCAGCTCCCCCTCCTCTCTGCGTTGCCCCGACTCGCTCCCTTTGCTCTACCCCCCTCCCCCGCCATAGCACTTGTGCATATATGTACGTATCTTATTATTCTATTTATTTATATTGATGTCTGTTTACTTGTTTTGATGTGTATAAATCTATAATTCTATTTTTTTATATTGATGCTTGTTTACTTGTTTTGATGTCTGTCTTCCCCCTTCTAGACTGTAAGCCCAGTGTGGGCAGGGATTGACTCTATTGCTGAATTGTACTTTCCAAGCGCTTAATACGGTGCTCTGCACACAGTAAGTGCTCAATAAATATGACCGAATGAATGAAAGGTCTCGTGTATCTTGCTGCCGACCCCTTTTGTATGTCCTCCTGCTAGCCTGGAACTCCTTCCCCCAACATATACACTAGACCATCCCTCTCCCCACCTTCAAAGCATTATTAAAGTCATCTCCACCAAGAGGCCTTCCTCAATTAAGCCCTCTTTTCCCCAGCTTCCTCTCCCTTCTGTGTCATCTATACACTTGGATCTATACCTTTGGGCATTTGATATCTGCTCACCCTCAACCCCACAGCACTTAGGAAAATATCTTTAAATCATAGATGATAAATTACTTATTTTTATTAATGCCTGTCTCCCCCTCTAGACTGTAATGTTCTTGCAGGCAGGAAACGTGTCCAGCAGTTTCTCAAGAGGAGCTCTCCTGCCTTTGTTCAAAATCCACCCCCTCTACCTGTACCTACGGCCCCATCCCATTGCACTTCATTAAAGCATTTGTCCCCATCCTTCTTCCCTTCACCACCATCTTCAATTATTCGCTCTTCAAGAGCTTTTTCCCCACTGCTTTCAAACGTTCCCATGTCTCCCCATCCTAAAAAAAACCCATCCATGACCCTATTGCACCCTCCAGTTACTGCCCAATCTCCCTCTTATCATTCCTCTCCAAATTCCTTGAGCAAGTTGTCTTCACCTGCTCTCTCCTGTTCCTCTCCTCCAAGTCTCTCCTTGACACCCCCCCATTTCTGGCTTCCGTCCCTTTCATTCTACAGAAACAGCCCTCTCCAAGGTCACAAATGATCTCCTTCTTTCCAAATCAAACGGCCTCTACTCCATCCTAATCCTCCTCGACCTCTCAGCTGCCTTCGACACTGTCGACCACCCCCTACTCCTGGAAACATTATCCAACCTCGGCTTCATCAGCACTGTCCTCTCCTGGTTCTCCTCCCATCTCTCTGGCTGCTCATTTTCAGTCTCTTTCATGGGGTCCTCCTCTGCCTCCTACTCCCTAACTGTGGGGTCCCTCAAGGTTCAGTTCTGGGTCCCCCTCTATTCTCCATCTACCCCCCTCCTTTGGAGAACTCATTCGTTGACATGGCTTCAACTACCACCTCTATGCAGATGATACCCACATCTACATCTCCAGTTCTGATCTCTCCCTTTCTCTGCAGTTTCACATTTCCCCCTGCCTTCCAGACATCTCTACCTGGATGTCCCGCCGACACCTCAAACTTAACGTGTCCAAAACAGAGCTCCTTATATTCTCACCCAAACCCTATCCTCCTCGTGTCTTCCTTGTCACAGTAGACAGCATCACCCTCCTCCCTGTCTCACCAGTCTGTGAACTTGGCATTATCCTCAACTCACCTTTCTCTTTCAACCCACATATTCAATCTATCACTAAATCCCATCGGTTCAACCTTCACGACATCGCAAAAATCCATCCTTTCCTCTCCTAAACTATTCTCCTAAACTGCTACTACATTAATCCTCATTATCCTATCTTGCCTTGATTACTGACTGCATCAGCTTCCTTGCTGACCTCCCTGCCAATTGTCTCCTCACTCCAGTCCATACTTCACTCTGCTGCCCAGATCATTTTCCTACAGAACCATTCAGTCCATGTTTCCCTACTCCTCAAGAACCTCCAGCGGTTGCCTAGCCACCTCCATGTCAAACAGAAACTCCTTACCATAGGCTTTGAAGCACTCAATCACACTGCCCTCGCCTACCTCACCTCTTTGATTTCCTAGTACAACCTAGCCTGCACACTTCACCCCTCTAATGCCAATCTACTCACTGTATTTCAAGCTCACCTATCTCACCAGCAACTTTTAGCCCATGTCCTGCCTCTGGTCTGGAATGCCCTCCCTCTTCATATTTGACAGAGAGGCCTTCCCCAATTAAACCCTCTTTTCCCCAACTCCCTCTCCCTTCTGCATGCATCACCCTTGCACTTGGATTTGAACCTTTTATTCACTCCTCCTTTACCCACAGCACTTACGTACATATCAATGGTTTATTTAAATTACTGTCTCCTCCTCGAGACTGTAAGCTTACTGTGGGCATGGAACTTGTCTACCAATATTGTATTCTCCCAAGCACTTAGTACAGTGCTCTGCTCCCAGGAAGCTCTCAATAAATATGACTGATTATTGTACTCTCCCATACAGTTCTTGGGAGAGTACAATTGCTTGATTGATATTCATTCTTTCATTCATTCAATTGTATTTATTGAGCAATTACTGGTGCAGAACACTGTACTAAGCACTCAGAAAAGTACAATACAACAATAAACACATTCCCTGCCCACAACGAGCTTACAGTCTAGACAGGGGGAGACAGACATTAATATAAATAAATTACAGCTAGGTACATAAGTGCTGTAGGGCTGGGAGCGGGTAAGAACAAAGGGAGGAAGTCAGTGAAACAAAGAAGGGAGTGGGAGAAGAGGAAAGGAGGGAAGACCTCCTGGAGGAGATGTGCCTTCAACCAGGCTTTGAAGGCGGGGAGAGTAATTGTTGGATTTGAGAAAGGAGAGCATTTCAGGCCAGAGGCAGGATGTGGGCAAGGGGTCAGTGACAAGTTGGGTGAGATCAAGGCACAGTGAGAAGGTTAGCATTAGAGAAGCAAACTGTGTGGGCTGGGTTGTAATAGGAGAGTGGCGAGGTGAGGTAGAAGGGGGCAAGGTGATTGAGTGCTTTAAAGCCAACAGTGAGTTTTTGATGCGGAGGTTGATGGGCAACCACTGAAGTTTCTTGAGGATTGGGGAAACATGTCCTGAATGTTTTTGAAGAAAAATGACCTGAGCAGCAGAGCGGAGTGTGTGGCCTGGAGTGGGGAGAGGTGGGAGGCTGAGAGGTCAGCAAGGGGGCTGATGCAGTAATCCAGGTGGCATAGGATGAGTGATTGTAGTAACATGGTAGCAGTTTGGATGGAGAGGGAAGGGTGGATTTTAGCGAAGTTGTGAAGGTCTAACTGACAGGATTTAGTGATGGATTAAATAGGTGGGTTGAATGAGAGAAGATGAGTCCAAGATAACGCCAAGCTTATGGGCTTGTGAGACGGGAAGGATGGTGGTGCCATCTACAGTGATGGGAATGTGAGGGGGAGGACAAGGCTTGGGTGGGAAGATAAGGAGTTCTGTTTTAGACATATTAAGTTTGAGATGATGGGAGGACTTTGAAGTAGAGATGCCTAGAAGGCAGGAGGAAATACAAGACTGCAGAGAGGGAGAGAGATCAGGGCTGGAGATGTAGATTGGTGTTTCATCTGCATAGAGGTAGGAGTTGAAGCCATGGAGTGAATGAGTTCTTCAACGGAGAATAGAAGGGGACCTAGAACTGAACCTTGAGGGACACCCCACAGTTAGGGGGTGGGAGGCAGAGGAGAAGTCTGTGAATGAGACTGAGAATGAGCGGCCAGAGAGATAACAGGAGAACCAGGAGAGGACAGTGTGAGTCAAGCCGAGCTTGGATAATGTTTCCAGGAGAAGGGGGTGGTCAACAGTATCAAAGGCAGCTGAGAGGTCAAGGAGGATTAGGATGGAGTAGAGGCCATGGATTTGGCAAGAAGGAGATCACTGATGACCTTTGAGAGGGCTGTTCCTGTTAAGTGAAGGGGACAGAAGCCAGATTTGACAAGGGTCAAAGAGAGAATTAGAGGAGTGGAACTGGAGACAGCAGGTGTAGAAGACTCGCTCAAGGAGTTTGGAGAGGAATGACAGGAGGGAGATGAGGCGATAACTGGAGGGAGTCATGGGGTCAAGGGAGGGGTTTTTTTAGGATAGGGGAGACATGGGCATGTTTGAAAGCAGTGGGAAAGAAGCAATTCGAGAGTGAACAGTTGAAGATGGTGGTTAAGGAGGGAAAAAGGGAGGGGGCAAGTGTTTTGATAAGGTGTGAAGGAAAGGGGTCGGATGAGCAGGTGCAGGGGGTGGCTTCTGAGAGAGGGCAGAGATCTCCCCTAGAGGTACTTCTGCGAAAGATGGGACAGTTGAAGAAGGGGCAGGAAGGGAGAGGGACTGGGGAGGGATAGGAGAGATTTTATGGAGATCACGGCTGATAGTGAAGTAGATGGCTAGGTCATTAGGGGCAAGGGATGGGAGAGGCAGGGGGACAAGGGGTTTGAGGAGGGAGTTAAATGTGTGGAACAATTGAAACAACAACTTCTTTCCTTCTGTGGGGGAGAGAATCTGAAAGGGGAGCACTCTTCTCCCTTCTCCTCTGCTTGCAATTGCTCGAATAAAGACTTTACTTGCTTCTTGACCAATCAAAAGAGTGGAGTCTCTGTTTACTTCCACACAATCAATGGTATTTTTTGAGTGCTTGAGTGCAGAAGACAGTCCTAAGTGTTTGGCAGAGTACAATAAAACAGAGTTAGCAGACACGTTCCCTGCCCATAATGAGTTTACAGTCCAGAGATGAGTTTATAGTGTAGAGAAGTGCTGTGGGGCTGAGGGAGGGGTAAAAAAAGGGTATAAATCCAAGAGCATGGGCAACAAAGCAGGGAGTGGTAAAGAGGAAATGAGGACTTAGGGAAGGCCTCTTAGAGGAGATGTGCTTCTAATAAAGTACGGAGAGTGATTGTCGGCTTTGAAGAGGGAGGACATTCCAGGCCAGAGGCAGGACTTGGGCGAGAGGTAGGCAGCGAGACAGATGAAACAGAGGTACAGCGAGTTGGCTGGCATTAAAGGAGCAAAGTCTGCAGGCTGGGTTGTAGTAGGCAATGAAAGAAGTAAGGTAGGAGGAGGGAGGTTGATTTGAGTGGTTTAAAGCCAATGGTAAGGTGTTTCTGTTGGATGCTGAAGTGGATGGGCAACTACTGGAGGTTCTCGAGTCGGGGAAGGTGGCCTGAACGTTTTTGCAGAAAAATGATCCAAGCAGCAGAGTGAAGAATGGGCTGGAGTAGGGAGAAACAGGAGGCAAGGGAAGTCAGCAAGGAGGCTGATGCAGTAATCAAGGCAGGATAGGATAAATGCTTGGATTAACAAGATAGCAGTTTGGATGGAGAGTCTGGGAGTCAGAAGGACCTGGGTTCTACTCCCGACTCTGCCACTTGTCTTGTGTGACCTTGGGCAAGCCACCTAACTTCTCTGTGCCTGTTACCTCATCTGTAAAATGGGGGTGAAGGTTGTGAGCCCCATGTGTGACATAGACTGTGTCCAACCTGATCAGCTTTTATCTATTCCAGGGCTTAGTACAATGCCTGGCACACAGTGAGCACATAACAAATACCATAAAAAAAATGGTGAGGAAAGGGCAGTTATTAGCAATCTGCAAAGGTAGAATCCACAGGATTTGGCGACAGATTGAATATGTGGGTTACATGAGAGAGATGAGTTAAAGATAACCGCAAGGTGAGACAGGAAGGATGGTGGTGCTGTCTACAGTGATGGGAAAGTCACGGAGAGGATAGGGTTTGGGTGAGAATATAAAGTGTTCTGTTTTGGACATATTAAGTTAGAGGTGTTGGCGGGACATCCAAGTAGAGATGCCCTGAAGGCAGGAAGAAATTTAAGATTGACGAGAAGGGGAGAGATCAGGGCTGGAGACGTAGATTTGGGAATCACATGCATAGAAATGGTAGTTGAAGCCATGGGAGCGAATGAGTTCTCAAAAAGGAGTGGGTATAGGTGGAAAATAGAACTGAGCCTAGAGGGACTGCTACAGTTAGGAGGTGGGAGGCAGGGGTGAAGCCCATGAAAGAGGCTAAGAACAAATGGCCAGAGAGATAGGAGGACCAGGAGAGGACAGTGGCAGTGAAGCCGAGGTTGGATAGTGTTTCCAGGAGTAGGGGTGTTTCGACAGTGTCAAAGGCATCTGAGAGGTCAAGGAGGATTAGGATGGAGAAGAGGTCTTTGGATTTGGCAAGGAGGGCATCATTGGTGACCTTGGAGAGGGCAGTTTTGGTGGTGTGAAGGGGGTGGAAGCCAGATTGAAGTGGATCAAGGAGAGACTTGGAGGAGAGGAACTGGAGAGAGCAGGTGAAGACAACTCGCTCAAGGAATTTGGAGACGAATGGTAAGAGGGAGTTGGGGCGATGACTGGAGGGAGCCGTGAGGTCAAGGGAGGGGTTTTTTTTAGGATGAGGAGACATCAGCATGCTTGAAAGCAGTGGGAAAAAGCCATTGGAGAGTGGACAGTTGAAGATGATGGTCAGGGAAGTAAGAAGGGAAGGGGACAAACACTTTGATGAGGTGTGAAGGAATGGGGTGGAGGGGGTGGATTTTGAGATGAGGTAGGAGATCACTTTGAGTTACTGCTGGGAAAGATGGGAGAGCTGAATAAGGGGCAGGAGAAGAAGCAGGGGAGATTTTAAATTTTCTCAAAAAAGTATGTGGTCAGGTCATTAGGGACAAGAGATGATGGAGGCGGGGGGGGGGGGGGGCAGGGGGTTTGAGGAGGGAGTTAAACGTCTGATACAACTGGTGAGGGCAATAGGCATGGCAGTCATTGAGGCTGGAGAAATACTGTTGCTGGGCAGAGTTAAACCAGGCAGTTAAAGCAGTTAAAGAGTGAAATTGGACGAGATAGCCACCAGATATTTGGATTTCTACCAGCAGTGCTCTGCGGCTCGTGCACAGGAGCAAAGGAAGCAAACTGTGGAGGTGAGCTGCGACTGTGGGTCAGTGGTACGAGGTCAGCAAAGGAATAGGGGAGTGGGTGAGTTGAGTTCAGTAGAGAGGGTGGTGTTGAGGGCGTCAATTTGATTGTGAAGGAGAGGTTGCTTGGGTATGGAGGCTAAATGGGGCATGATTACCTAAGAAAATTGGATGGGGTTGAAAGATCAGAGGTTTCTTGGGGGGGAAGAGCACAGATTGGCGGGGGTGGGGGGGGTGGGAGAGAAGGCAGGTGACGAAACTGTGATCAGACGGAGGGATTTCAGAGTTGGAGATGGTAGAGATTGTACAATGACTAGAGATGACGAGTTCGGGTGGGTGTCCAAGTTGGTGAGTGGGTGAGGTGGAGCAGGAGGTCAGTGGAGTTGAGGAGTGATGGAAAGCAGGCAGCGGAAGGGTCAACAGAAACATCCACATGGATATTGAAGTTCCCAAAAAACTTCAGACTTGGAGAAGGAGAGGAGGAGTGTGAGAATGGGGTCAAATGATCGCCATGGAGAACTGCTGGGGAAGTCTGATTCTGCCTCCCCTCCCTGCTCTTTGGTCCAGATTTCTTCCTGGTCCCCCTACTGCTCCTCCCCAGAGCCTCCATGGGCTAGTGCTACTCCCTCACAGGAGCAGCAGAATGCTGATTGGCCAGGCACATCCAACATCTTTACTGGATTAATATAATTTTCACTTTTACACATGAAACAAAGTCAAACTGCAAAACAGAACTGCAACCAACTAATTTGTATTTGTTAAGGGCTTACTATGTGCCAGGTACTGTATTAAGTGCTGAGGTGGATAGAAGCAAATCGGGATGGACACAGTCCCTGCCCGCATAGGGCTCAAAGTCTTAATCCCCATTTTACAAATGAGATAACTAAGGCACAGAGAAGTGACTTGCTCAAGGCCACATAGCAGACAAGTGGCAGAGTTGGGATTAGGACCCATGACCTTCTGACTCCCAGGCCCGTGCTCTATTCACTAGGCCACGTTGTTTCCCTGAACTGACTAGCTGTGAACTGGGGTCATGGGAATGAGAGGAGTCTCTGACCCAGCCCTAGAACTCAGTGATGGTCATAGAGGTCATAACCTGCTGGCAGAGGATGCCAAAAATAAATAAATAAATAAATAAATAAATAAAGCCAAAATCTTGGTTCCAATTTCACCTCTGGTCCCTTCCAGCTCCAAGGGGCAGGCAGGCCTAGGTATGGCTGCCCAGCTTGCCCAAAAACCTTTCGGGCATCAATCCCATGGACATTTTAAGAACCAAACTAGACCCAGCAAGGTGAAAGGCACTTTCTCTTGACCAAAGTTCTACCCCAGCCCACTCAAGTAGACTAAGAAAGCCCCCTCTCCTCACAAATTGGCTGTGATGACATTCATCCACACCTACCCCACACACACCTGAAATCCCCCCTTCTCCCACCCAAAATCATGGGTTTCTGACCTTGTGTGCCCTATGGACTGCTAAATTAGTAGAGTATTTTGCGCATAGGTAAAATCAAGATCCCAAGATGGAGGGTTTAATCCCAATCCCTTCCTCAAGATTCTTTGGTAGCCTCGGCTCTCTTTCAGCATGTGCCGACTAAAGGTCCCATCTAAATAAGTGCAAAGATCCAACGTAAATCAGTGAGTGATTAGCCCTCCAATGCTGACAATCACATTGATTTCTTCAGCCTTTAAAAGGTAAAAGGTATAAGAATTTCTAGACATTTGGAAGAGGGCCTGGAAACCACTTCCTGCTACTGTATAGGAATGGCCACCTGACTCCCCATGCACAACGTGTACCAGAAAGCTGCTAACAAAGACCAAGAAGAATGACCTCATGGAGCTAGAATATTCCAAAGAAACGTGAAGTATTTTGCTTACCAGACTCCCCATCCTGAGATCCCAATTGCTTGTATAACTGTCAGAACAAACTGTGCCCCGAAGATGAAGAAAAATGCCATAAAATTGAAGGAGCTGTCAGATCTGAGAAAGGGAACAAAACTAAAAGTTATTTTTCACATTCATTTTCCATTGTGTTTCCTGTGTGCATTCATTCTTTAATTTGATGGTATTTACTGAGTGTTTACTGTGTGCAAAGCACTGTACTAAATGCTTGGGAGAGTACAAAATAACAATAAATGACACATTCCCTGCCCACAATGAGCTTACAGTCTAGAGGGGGAGATGGAGATTAATATCAATACATAAATTACAGATATGTACATAAGTGATGTGGGGCTGGGAGGGGGGATGAATAAAGGGAGCAAGTCAGGGTGATGCAGAAGGGAGTGGGAGAAGAGGAAAGGAGGATTTAGGAAAGATCTCCTGGAGGAGATGTGCCTTCAACAAAGCTTTGAAGGGGAGAAGAGTAACCGTCCTTCAGATATGAGGAGGAAGGGCATTCCAGATAGGATGAATGTGGGCAAAAGGTTGGCAGCGAGATAGATAAGATTGAGGCACAGTGAAAAGGTTAGTATTAGAGGAATGAAGTGCGTGGGCTGGGTTGCAGTAGGAGAGTAACGAGGTGAGGTAGGAGGGGGCAGGGTGATAAAGTGCTTTAGAGCCAATGGTGAGTAGTTTTTGTTTGATGCAAAGGTGGGTGGGCAACAACTGGAGGTTTTGAGGAGTGGGGAAACATGCTCTGAACGCTTTGGTAGGAAAATGATCTGCACAGCGGAGTGAAGGCTGGACTGGAGTGGAGAGAGACAGGAGGCAGGGAGGTCAACAAGGAAACTGATACGGTTATCAAGGAGAAATAGGATAAATGCTTGGATTAACATGGTAGCAGTTTGGATGGAGAAGAAAGGGTGGATTTTAGCGATGTGTGTAATGTGTGAAGGAGAACTGTGAGATGTGAACCTTGAGTTCTAGGAGAAGGGCACGCTCTCTCCCTTGTGACAGGATAAAATTAATTGCAAATAAAAAGAGTGATGGATGTTAGAGCTGGAGAACAGGAATACCTGAATTGCACACTTTTTGTTTTTATCATTTATTTCTATGCTCTTACTCTTGTTCCTACTGTGTGCTTACAATTTACATCTACTTGACTTCCCTCTTAGATTTTAAGTTTCTCCAGGCAGGACTAGGTCTTCTACTTCTCTTGCTTGTACCCAGTGCTCTGTAATAGGGATGACAACAAACCCCATGAAAAAGAGAAGCAGTGTGGCTTAATGGCACCTGCCTGGGGATCAGAAGAACCTGGGTTCTAATCCAGGCTGAGCCGCTTGTCTGTTGCGTGACCTTGTGCACACCACTTCTCTGTGCCTCAATTACCTCATCCATAAAACGGGGATTAAGACTGTGAGCCCCATGTGGGACAGAGACTGTGGTCAACATGGTATCTACCCTATCGCTTAGTACAGTGCGAGGCCCATAGTAAGTGCTTAACAAATACTATTTTTTTAAAAATACTGAATTCAAACTGTGAACCTAATAAGCACCAAATGTGCCTCTCCTTTTATGTTTGGTCAAGTGTTGAAGCTTGGTATAATCAATCACCAATCAATAGTATTTATTGAGCACTTACTGTGTGCAAAGCACTGTACTAAAAGCCTGAATAAAAGTACAATACAACAGAGCTGGTACTTGCAACCCCTGTGCCCAGGGTGCTTACAGTCTACAGGGGGAGAGAGACATTAAAATCGATTCAATTATTCATTCATTCATTCATTCAATAGTATTTATTGAGCGCTCACTATGTGCACAGCACTGTACTAAGCACTTGGAATGTACAATTCGGCAACAGATAGAGACAATTCCTGCCCAGTGACGGGCTCACAGTCTAATCGGGGGAGACAGATGGCAGAGCAAAACAGAACGAAACAAAAACAAGCCAACATTATCACGATAAATAGAATCAAGGGGGTGTACACCTCATAAACAAAATAAATAGGGTAATAAAAACATATACAAATGAGCACAGTGCTGAGGGGAAGGGAGAGGGGAGGGAGCAGAGGGAAAGGGGGCTCAGCTGAGGGGAGGTGAAGGGGGAGGGGGAGGAGCAGAGGACGGAGGGGGAGCAAAGGGAAATGGGGGGAGCTCAGTCTGGGAAGGACTCCTGGAGGAGGTGAGCTCTCAGTAGGGCTTTGAAGAGGGGAAGAGAGTTAGTTTGGCGGATGTGAGGAGGGAGGGCATTCCAGGACAGCAGTAGGACGTGGGCCAGGGGTCGACGGTGGGATAGGCGTGAATGGGGGACAGAGAGGAGGTGAGTGGCAGAGGAGCGGAGCGTATGGGGCGGGCAGTAGAAAGAGAGAAAGGAGGTGAGGTAGGAGGGGGCAAGGTGACGGAGAGCCTTGAAGCCAAGAGTGAGGAGTTTTTGTTTCGTGTAGAGGTTGATAGGCAACCACTGGAGGTTTTTAAGGAGGGGAGTGACGTGCCCAGAGCGTTTCTGTAGGAAGATGATCCGGGCAGCGGAATGAAGAATAGACTGGAGTGGGGAGAGACAGGAGGAAGGGAGATCAGAGAGAAGGCTGACACAATAATCCAGCCGGGATATTATGAGTGCCTGTACCAGCACGATAGCCGTTTGGATGGAGAGGAAAGAGCGGATCTTGGCAATATTGTAAAGGATAGACTGGCAGGTGTTGGTGACGGATTGGATGTGTGGGGTGAATGAGAGAGCTGAGTCGAGGAAGACACCAAGGTCGCGGGCTTGTGAGACGGAAAGGATGGTCGTACCGTCCACAGCGATGGGGAAGTCAGGAAGAGGACAGGGTTTGGGAGGGAAGATAAGGAGCTCAGTTTTGGACATGTTGAGTTTTAGGTGGCGGGCGGACATCCCGGTGGAGTCGTCCTGGAGGCAGGAGGAGATACGAGCCTGAAAGGAGGAGGAGAGAACAGGGGAGGAAATGTCGATTTGGGTGTCATCTGCATAGAGATAATAGTTGAAGCCGTGGGAGCGAATTAGTTCACCAAGGGAGTATAGATGGGAAATATAGACATGGGAAATATTAGAGTATAAGGATGCTTATGTAAGTGCCATGGGGCTAGGGTAAGAATCAAAGTGCTTACAGAATACACAACCAAGTGCATTACTGATGCAGATGGGAGGGCGGATAGGGGAAATGAGGGCTCTTAAAGGACATGTGATTTCTGGAGGGTTCTGGAGACGGGAAGAGTGGCCGCTTGTCAGATATGAAGGGGGAGAGAGTTCCAGGTCCCAGGGGGGACGTGGGCAAGAAGTCGAATGTGAGATAGACGAGATCGAGGTATGGTGAGTAGGTTGGTGTTAGAAGAGTGGAGTGTACGGGTTGGGTTTAGTAGATCAGCAAGGTAAGGTAGGAGAAGGGCTGATGGTAAGCAGAGGTTGGTGGGCAACCACTGGAGGCTTTTATGGAGTGGGGAGATATGGGCTGAATGTTTTCTTCAGAAAAATGACCTGCGCAGGAGAGTGAAGTATAGACTGGAGAGGGGAAGGGCAGGAGGCAAAAAGGTCGGTGAGAAGAGCTGATGCAGTAATCAAGTCGGGAAACTGGCAACTGCTTGGGTGAGCGTGGTGTCCATCTGGATGGAGCGGAAAGGACAGACTCTAGAGATGTTGGATGGTAGAACCTATAGGGTGCTGCTGGCAGATATCAGACAGGCCTCATCCACCTCAAGTTCCCTGTTGCCTGCTTTCATTCTGTCCTCTCCTCTGCCTGGCAACATTAGTTTTCCATTCTTATTGATTCCTATGCCCACTGCCTTTGCCAGTTGTTTCAGATATTTAACTCCCTTCTCAAACCCCCTGTCCTCCCACCTCTCCTATCTCTTGCCCACGAATGACCTGGCAGTGTACATTATTAAGAAAATTGGAACCATCAAGCGTGCTCTCCCTAAAATCTCCCATGCTCCTATCCAGTCCCTCCCTCCTCCTGCCCCTTCGTCAACTCTCCCATTTTTCCCAACAGTATCTCTAGAGGAGATCTCCTGCTTTCTCTCAAAACCCACATCCCTCCACCTGCACCTCCAACCCCATCTCTTCACACCGCATCAAAGCACTTACCCCATCCCTGACTGCCATCTTCAACTGTGGGCTTTTCCCCCACTGCTTTCAAGCATATTTATGTCTCCACTTGACCCCAAGGCTCCCTCCTACCATTTCTTTCCAAACTCCTTGAGCAAGTTGTCTACACCCGCTGCCTTCAGTTCCTCTCCTCCAAGTCTCTCCTTGACCCCCTTCTCTCCACTGAAACTGCCCTCTCAAAGGTCACCAATGATCTCCTTGCCAAATCCAACAGCCTCTACTCCATCCTAATCCTCCTCGATCTCTCAGCTGCTTCCACACTGTTGACCACCCTCTTTTCTCCTGGAAACTTTATCCAACCTTGGCTTCACTGACACTGTCCTCTCCTGGTTCTCCTCCTATTTCTCAGGCCCCTCCACCTCAGTCTCTTTTGCGGGCTCCTCCTCTGCCTCCCACCCCCTAACTGTGGGGGTCCCTCAAGGTTCAGTTCTGGGTCCTCTTCTATGCTCCATCTACACCCCCTCCCTTGGAGAACTCATTCGCTGCCATGGCTTCAGTTACCATCTCTACACAGATGATTCCCAAATTTACATCTCCAGTTCTGATCTCTCCCCTTCTCTGCAGTTTCACATTTCCCCCTGCCTTCACATCTCTACTTGGATGTCCTCCTGACAAGTCAACGTAACAGGTCCAAAACAGAATTCCTTAACTTGCCAGCCAAACCTTGTCTTTCCTCTGACTTCCCTGTCACAGTAGATAGCACCATCATGTCCCCATCTCAGAAGCCCGTAACCATGGTGTTTATCCTCAGCTCATCTCTCTTATTCAACCCACATATTCAATCTGTCACTATATCCTGTCGGTTCACCCTTCACAACATTGCTAAAATCTGCCCTTTCCCCTCCCTCCAAACTACTACCACTTTAATCCAAGCACTTATCCTATCCTGCCTTGACTACTGCATCAGTTTCCTTGCTGACCTCCCTGCTTTCTGTCTCTCTTCACTTCAGTCCAGACTTCACTCTCTTGCCCAGATCATTTTTCTTCAAAACATTCAGTCCATGTTTTCCCACTGCTCAAGAACCACCAGTGATTGCCCATCCACTTCTGCATCAAACAGAAACTCCTTATCATTGGTTTTAAAGCAGTCAATCACCTTATCCCCTCCTACTTTACCTCTCTGATTTCCTACCAAAACCCACCCCACACACTTCACTTCTCTAATATCAACCTACTCACTGTACCTCAATCTTGTTTATCTCACTGTCCTCTCCTGTGTCTCACCACCAGCCTCTTGCTCTCGCCCTGCCTCTAGTCTGGAGCGCCCTCTCTCTTCATATCTGACAGATGATCATTCTCCCCACTTTCAAAGCCTTACTGAAGGCACATCTCCTCCAAGAGGCCTTCCCCGATTAGGCCCTCATTTCCTCTTCTCCCACTCCCTTCTGTGTCACCCTTGTCCTTGGAGTTACACCCTTTACTCACCCCTCTAGAGTAAGTGTATCTGTAATTCATTTATGTATATTAATTTCTGTCTCCCCTTCTAGACTGTAAATTCATTATGGGCAGGGAATATGTCTACCAACTCTGTTGTACTGGACTCTCCCAAGCGCTTAGTAGAGAGCTATGCACACAGTAAGCACTCAATAAATATAATTGACTGACTGATTAATAAGGGTATTCAAAATTTCAGCTACCATGACAGGATAGAGCTCTTCATGGGCCAGTCTGACGTTGCCCCAATACGGATTTGGGCTGAGCCAAACTCCAAAGCCCCAGCTTTTGAAACTAAGGTAGATGAAAAGAGGCCTGGACTTCACTTCAAACGAGCAGTGCTGTACATTTGAGTTTACTCACAGTATCCATGGTACCAAGCTCCACTCACATCACTTAGCAGCCAACCCACTGTGGCACCACAGGCCTGAATTTGACCCAAACCAGGGTGGGAAATGCAAGGGGGCACAGAGGGGTGTCCGACAAGACCTGCCATAGGTCAGTAGGATTAGTGGGTCAGATCAAGACTTCCATCTAGAACCGGCCCAAAGTGTTTAAGTATTTTAGTATAAACAGAACCAAACTCAGCGGTACTGTATTCTAAATCGCAATCAATTCAATGACTGCTACAAATAGACGGCACGTAATTCAATACGCCATGCATGGATGCATCTCTTTCTGTAGTCAGTCTCCAAAAATGGCCGAGATGGGAGACCAATCCAGTGCTGAGTGTTTTTCAAGGTCACAGGCTATAAATAAAGTACAAAGGAAATATGACCTCTCCAGAAGCAGAATCCTGCATTCTATCACACCCAATAAAAGTAGATGTTTTGAAGACTTGAGGAAGGGGCACTATGAA
Source organism: Ornithorhynchus anatinus (assembly GCF_004115215.2). Lineage (NCBI taxonomy): Eukaryota > Metazoa > Chordata > Mammalia > Monotremata > Ornithorhynchidae > Ornithorhynchus > Ornithorhynchus anatinus. The sequence continues at coordinate 13,871,825 of NC_041750.1, forward strand.
AACCTGCTGCAATAAGGTTAAACTGCTTATTAATTTCTCTTTCCAAATGGGCCATTTCTTTCTTTTTCGAGGACAGTTGTCACCATAAACCCTTTCATTTGGTATTCTCTTAGGTTCTTAACCTTTGATGTGGTTAGAGAGATAATAAGCTTAAGTTTTCTCCACTAGTCCACGTCAGAAATCACCTTCATTACAAATCTGGTTCAGGATGATGATAAGTAAGCTTTATTGTTAGAAACTAGCTGGGAGGACTGATGTCCGTACTTTGATTTTGAAGCTGTAATACTTGAATGTCATGTAATAATGAAGAACATTAACTATGGTTTAGGAGCATCACCTCTTTTTGGTTGTTCTAAAATGAGATGATTTATACAAATATTTCCCATATATGAAGTTCAGGAATCCATTTCCCCTTCCATCTAAATCAGGGCTGAAAGTTAAAAAAATATACCACAGAGCCAGGGGACTCTGCTTACCTGGTTTTTAGGGGGGTTTTTTTGGCGGGGGATGTGGTGGGGAGGGAGTGGAAGTCTGCCAGTCAGCCAACCAACCACTGATGGTGATGCCTAACACAAAATCTAGAGCTTCAGGTTGGGGCAAAATGGGAGAGGCAGGGCTGTGGAAGCAGTGCAGCCCAGTGGAAAAAGCACAGGTCTGGGAGACAGAGGACCTGGCTTCTAATCCTGGCTCCGCCACTTGCCGCACAGCAGTGTGACCCTGGGCAACTCACTTAACTTTTCTGTGCCTCAGTTCCTTCATCTGCAAAACGGGGATTCCTTCCTACTTATTCCATGAACCCCATGTGGAACACAATTATCCTTATCTACCCCAACGCTTAGTACAGTCCTTGTCATATAGTAAGCGGTTAACGAACACCACAGTTAATTCATTTGTGATCAGAAACACAGCTGGCAGGAAGGGGTGGGGCAAGCACCCCTCCCCCGGTCTCATGTGGATAGGGTCATTCTGGGGCTTTTTCTTAGACTGGTGCAGAGTTCTAGCTGGTTCCGGTTCACTTAAGTAGGCCCAGGGTCTATTGGAGATAGCATAGGCCTGGGAATCAGAAGAGCTTGGCTCTCTAACCCAGCTCTGCCATTGGCCTGCTGCAGGATCTGGAGCAAGTTACTTCACCTCTCTGGCCTACGTTTCTTCATCTAAAAAATGGGGATTAAAATACCTGTGGCCTCTCCCTCTTAGACTGGGGGGCCCACATAGGACAGATACTATGTCCAATCTGATTAGCTTGTATCTACTCCCAGCGTTTAGCATGGTGCATGGCACATAGGAAATGCTTAATAAATACCATTTTACTTATTCCTTCCAGCACTGATCTAAATGCAACTTGTGCATAGTTGCTGGCAAGGAAAGATGGTCTTTTCTCTAGCAGACTGGAGTGGAAGGTATTTGTACAGAGAATCCTACTTGAATCAGGGAACATTTGCTCTAAATCTAAATGAGCTCCCAATTAGAGGACTGGAGAACATTTACGGTTATTTTGATTGACCAGGCCCAGGGAATAATCCTCAAGAACAGATGTGAAAATTAATCAATCAATAGTTTTTTCTGAGTGTCTACTGTGTATAAAGTGCTCTGTTAAGTGCTTGGGTGAGACCAATGTGGGTAAAGGCACAGACCCTGCCCTTAAAGAGCTTAGAATCTAATGATGGAGACAGGGAGCCATAAATCGTAAACAGATGGAGACAGGAGGGAGCTTGGCTAACTGACTGTGCAGAGGTTTTCCCCTGTGCTCTCAAAACCATTGCAGAGGGGAAGCTTTAATGCTACCCCTATGTGCAGCCAAGGAAGCTCCTTGGAGAAGCCAGTACCTTCCCCTCCACATTGAAGCACACGTCTGAGGCACGGGAAAAATGCCGGAAGACAGCAATCTTCCTTTGGATGCAGGGGAGCTTGTCCTGGCTTCTCCTACGAGACTCCCTGGCTGTGTGGGGAATGAGGTAATCCCAAGGCATAAGAGAGATTGGAGTTCAATGATTTTGTTGTTGACACCTTTATTCACTCTTTTATTTTAGGGAGGAATCCTACTTTATTTCTCTTCCCCCCAGTGAAGAAATATGGGATGATAAGTCACATATTAAGGGTTTTAAGATCCAGAGGTAGGAAAGTAGTGTGGCTTAGTGGAAGGAGCCCAGGCCTAGAAGTCAGGAGACCTGGGTTCTAATCCTGGCTTCGCCACTCGCCTGCTGTGCGACCATGGACAAGTCACTTAATTTCTTTGGGCCTCGGTTTCCTCTCCCATAAAATAGGGATGCAATACCTGTTCCCCCTTCTGCCTTGACTGAGAACCCCGTGTGGGACAAGGGCTGATAGGGAACTGATCATCTTGTATCTACCCCAGTGCTAGATATAGTACTTGGCAGATAGTAGGCACTTGTCAAATACTGCAATTATAATTTTTTATTATTGGGTGGGTATCCATAAATCAAAAGAATAGCTCACAGAATAGACTGTTAAGAATAATGGGGTAGCTCCTGCTTGTTTCTTATGCTCAGTTCCTCTAGGCAAATGCCTTGAGGGCTGCAAATACATGATGAAACTAACAAAGCAGAAAAGAATTTGATGAGAAAAAGGAAATCAAATTGTTCTTTGACTTACCGGAAGGCTTTGTAAACAGGTTGGAACCAGCACACATAACTACAAGGGCTAAAGATAAGTAGCCAAAGGATAGCCAATCCAAAATTCACTCCATATCCACCACCTATCCACCAAGCCAGGCAAGCAATGAGATTCATCACAAGTGTAATGCAGTAAACTACAGAAAAAAAAAAGAAAAACAGAGAAAATATGTGTAAAGGGATGTGTCTGTTGGGCTCCAGAACAAGAAGCTGGAGAGAATCAAAAATAAAAATCTACAATATTTGGAGAAAACAAACCTTAGTGGAAATCTGATATTTGCTGCTAGTTATAAAGGCCCATTTGTGTAAAATGCTGATAAAGACTAATATTATATTAGGGTACCCTAATAGGAAATATCATACGTTTAAATTATTCTTAAGTAGTGAATAAGTGAGAAGCAGTGTGGCCTAGGGGGTACAGCATCGGCCTGAAAGTCACAAGGACCTGGATTCTGATCCCGACCCTGCCACCTGTCTGCTGGTGACCTTGGGCATGTTGCTTCACTTTCGGTGCAGTTACCTCATCTGTAAATTGGGGATTAAGACTGTGAGCCCCATGTGGGACACGGACTATGTCCAACCTGATTAACTTTTATCTATCCCACAGTGCTTAGCTGTGTGACTTTGGGCAAGTCACTTAACTCTCTGTGCCTTAGTTACCTCATCTGTAAAATGGGGATTAAGTCTGTGAGCCCCATGTGGGACAACCTGATTACCTTGTATCTATCCCAGCACTTAAAACAGTGGTTGGCACATAGTAAGCACTTAAATACCAAAATTAGTAGTAGTAGTACAGTGTCTGCCACATGGTAAGTGCTTAACAAACACCATAAAAAAAGACTCAGAATAAGCAGTAATGATCCCATTTGGCAAGTGACTGTGAAACAAGCTTTATTCACTACAATAATGTATATCCAAGGCTTCCTCACTCTTCCCACAAAATACATTACCAAATCCAGAAATACACACTCTCCCCTAATTTCCCCCGCTCCCTCTGTGACAAGGCTTTGTCTTCTTTCTCGGGGAGGAACTACGATCTTTGAAAGCTGCTCCCCAATATCTCCAGAATGGTCATTGTGAGAGACTAACCTGCTGCATTTGTTAGTTGGTTCAAACCTGAGGGATGAATTCTCTATTTCCTCCCCAAGTGAAATTACAAGTTTCGTGGCCTTGTATGATGGAACTCTTCCTTCCATCTCTGCCCGTGAATTGGTTTGCTGAGCCAATCATATAGCCGACTCCTCAGTTTTCCTCTGCTTTCTCTGGCAGACCCTCTACTACGTTATGATCTTATACTATGGGAAATATTTCTTCCAAAACCACCCCTTCCCTCCCTCTACACACTGTTACAGGCTCCTATTTTCCCATTCACCTGAATGAGAACCTTTGAGTAAAGACACTCACAGCAGCAGCTTTTTCACAGAGCAATTAACATAGACTAGTTGTAGGCAGGGAACGTGTCTACCAAATGTTATTTTGTATTCTCCCAAGCACTCTACCAAATGTTATTTTGTATTCTCCCAAGCACCTATTCCTGTACTAGGCACACTGTAAGTGCTCAGTAAACACAGCTGATTGATAAAATAGGATTGACTGATTGAAACTAAATAGAGAAAGAAAGGGTGGGGGGGAAGAGACCCTTTGGCTCCCCTGAACCACCGGCCCCATAAACTCTTTCTGTTTTGATAAAACAATATGTGAAAAAGCTGCATTTTCCTACTAACACATCTGCACTCTAGAAGGAAATATCTCCTTGCCAAATGTTTTGCCTTGACATCTGAGGGCACTCTGCTTTGGGGAGAATTTGGTTCTGAGTTGCTGCAAAGTGCAAGATCATTTTCACAGAAATCCCTCTGGAGGGAGTGGATTTGAATCCAATGGCTAGTATGCCAAATTTAAGCTGCGAATGCCTTTCATTTAAGATCTCTAACTAAATCCAAACCCTTGCAAAGTCTAAAATTTGACAGTCATTCCCTCCCTCTCTTGCCTGCCATGATCTGGACCCAAAACGCTATGGTCCCTTAGCAATGAATAATTCCAATCCTGATTTAACTGTCAATGATGTCTCCAACTGCAGAGGAAACAAAGGGCTTTGAACTCATGCTTTAAGTATAAACAAGCCCATAATTTTCAAAGAATGGACCCAATTCTATGACCAAGCAAGGCAAACCCAATATGCTCTCCCATTTGAGGTAAATGAACTCTACCAGGAAAAAGAACAGGCTCTTTGGGAAAAATAATTAATCTGAAGTTGGTAAGCATTACTGTGTAGTTGAGGACTAGCTTGAAATGGCATTCCCTTAAAACCAAGCAGATAAAACCCAATTGTCTTTTCCTTTATCCATTCTAGGTGGATTTTGGGAGTAACTCCTGTAAATGCTTACAGATCCATAAGTGATATATCTTTTTCACAAGATTCCGATGATCTATGGGAATTTCATCCTCAAAGTTCTGGTAGAAGCAGGGCTTCAGAGGAATAAACTTTGGTAGTGGGGGGAAGTTATTTACTTTCTCTGCAAAAACAAAAACAATTTTCAATCAATTAAAACCAGTTTGTTCACTGCAGAATATTTTGAATGTCGTATAAATCTAAGCATTTTAACACATTAACACTCACAGGACACAAATGCTACAGATCAGGCCGGTCTAACCATTCTCCTTTCCCAACCACCAGAAGGGGAATCCCTTTCCCAATTCCCGGAGGCCAATGGCTCCCGAACACTCGAGTTTTAAAGCACTGTCCTGGGGGCATGAGAGTGCCCTTCTCACTTTTTCCATGCCAGGGAAAGGAGGTGGCACGCATTGCCGACCCTGTTTTTCACCTGGTTTGGCCTAGAGGCTGGGAGCTAGGGCCGACCAGAAGCAGGGGGAGATTTGTGGGACCATCTAAGTGATCTGAAAGGCCTGACAGGCCAATGGTAAGATCATCTTGTTGTCAGTGATTCTATGACCCTTTCATTGTATTGTATCACCAGCTGGGAACTGCTGAGGGGTTAATCATTCGGAGCATTTTTTTTTTCCTTCCCCTTCCTGTTTCTTACCTTATGACCATTTGACTGCTCATTAGTGTTTCTATCAGAGGGCAGGCACAGGAAAAGGAAGGTGGGGGAGGGAGAGGGTGGGCAAAACAAATCAGCCCAGTCAGCTAGTTAACAGCTATAGTAAAAAGTGGAGAGGGGGAAAAGTAGAAAGGAACAACTGAAAATGGAGCTTTTAATTTTGGTTTTGGAATACCTCTCTTTTCCCAGAATAATTCTATGGATAATTCAGATTAGGAACATAAGTTAATTTTATTCTTTTAAAAGGAGAGAAACTCCCATGTCTGCTTTCACGCCAGAGGTAAATTTTCTTTCACGAAGGCTTGTATTTCATAACAAGGAAAAAGTGTTCTTGTGTTTTGGGCGTGGCATGGGGAGCTGTTTAATAGAACTTTATTTCCTACCAACAAAAGAGATTCAAATTCACAACTCTGTGGGCTCCCAACATGTCTGTGATAATTAAACAGCATGAGTCTAAAGTAAATTATATAAATCAAAGGTTTTCGGGCCTACAAGGAAATCTAGTAAATAAAATTACAAAAATGTACACCTTTTTAGGATCTTCAGTAAAATTTCATCAGCGGCAGCAACAGTACTTGAGAGTCTACTGTGGACAGAAGACTGTACTGGGCTTTTCGGGGACGAACAGAAAATGTTTTAGACATCCTTGCTTTCAAGGAGCTTACAATATAAAGGGAAGATGAACAGACATAAATCTGTGAGCTAAGCAGAGGTGGAAAAACAAATCAATAAAATAATAATAAAAAAACAATCACAATAACAAATCCACCGGCATCTTTCAGGTGCCGGCCGCCCCTCCACTGCAGCTCTTGAGACTCCTCTCTCGGCATGCTCTGTGCACCTCAGGCTGCCCACGTAGATTTAAGCCACTGTTGATCACTCCTTGGCCCCGCTGACCACCGCCCCCACCGAAAGCTCCCCTCAACCATCGTCTTCTGACTGCCACGCTGTCTTCCCGGGATCCCATAAGGGTCTCTTCTGAGTCACTAACTCGTCTTCCATCTCCCGGGCAGGAAGGAGAAAAGCCGCCACAGCCTGGCACCACCTCCACAGAACTTCAGGAAGGCGATTGGCAGCGGCTGTTGTGACTGGATTCTGAGCCACAAGAAGCCTGAAATTCTGTTGCCCCGCCACAGCACTCTACTGAGCTCTGTTTCTGCGCTCATGTTGTCTTAGTGTTTTTTTTCATCTCTTCATGCATCTGTCACTGGTCCCCTCTTTCCCCTTTTTATTTTCGGATTAGGAGCCCACGGAGGGACAGGGACTGTGTTCTACCTGTGTATTCTTTCCCAAAGCATAGTACAGTGCCCTGCACCCAGTAAGCACTTAATACTGTTACTATTACTGCTGTACTAATAAAAACAACAAATAAATTTGGATGGGAATTCCGTGAACTGACAACAGAGATATCAACTTTTACAAATGCAAATTCCATTCTGATTTGGAGGTACCTGAAGTGTTTTTTTTTAATTCTGAGGGTGGGCAAGAAAGAGGAGCAGAGATGTTTCTTTTGACGGTATTTGTTAAACACTTATTATGTGCCAAACATTGTTCTAAGTGCTGGGGTAGGTTTAGGTTATTCATGTTGGACACGGTCCCTGTCCCAAATGGAGCTCAGAGTCTACGCAGGAGGGAAAACAGGCATCTAATCCCCATTTTACAGATGAAGAAACTGAGGCACAGAGAAATGAAGTGACTTGCACAAGGTTAACCCAGCAGGTAATTGGCAGAGCTGGGATTACAATCCATGTCCTCTGATTCCCGGGCCCGTGCTCTTTCCACTAGGCCACGCTGCTGGGAGAATCAGTTCATTAAGGGAGGAAGCTGTACGAACAAGCCAGGAGAATTAGGGCAGACGCTCCCTGCCAGAGCAGGTAAAAGGAGAAGACAGTACTCTTCTATTCTCTCCTTGGAATGTCTGGAACTGCCTTCCATCTAACTCTGGAGAGGGCTTTGCCTGAATAACAGTTAGCATGGCTCCTTAATTTGTCAACAAGAAATATTTGTGCTGTTTATACTGTTCTCGAAGTGAGGTGTCATGGGGCAGTAATCATATGCAAATAGAGCGCTTATTATGTGCCAAGCACTGTTCTAAGCACTGGGGGAGATACAAGGTAATCAGGTTGTCCCAAGTGGGGCTCAAAGTCTTAATCCCCATTTTATAGATGAGGTAACTGGGGCACAAAGAAGTTAAGTGACTTGCCCAGAATCACACCGCTGACAAGTGATGGATCAGGATTAGAACCCAGAACCTCTGACTCCCAAGCCCGTGCTCTTTCCACTGAGCCACGCTGCTTCTCTGTGTCTCAGTTACCTCATCAGTAAAATGAGCATAAGTGTGTGAGTCCCATGTGGGACAGGGACTCCATACAACCTAACATCTACTCCAGTGCTTTTAGAACAGTGTTTGGCACATAGTAAGCGCTTAACAAGTGCTATCATCATCATTATTATTATTGATAAACACTTTTATTTTAGTAGGAAGGGCACTACATTGCCAAGCTACTGGTCTTCTGGTGGTAGCCACTAGTAAAGGTCGGTTACCCCCACTTTTCAGGAGTTCCACAACATCCCCTTTAAGGTCTTTCAGAACTCTTCCTTCATTCATTCAATTGTATTTATTGAGCGCTTACTGTGTGCAGAGCACTGTACTAAGTGCTTGGAAAGTATAATTCAGCGACAAAGAGAGACAGTCCCTGCCCATACCGGGCTTACAAAACAGTGAATTTGAAGTAAATCAAGTCATATTTTAGGGAATTTTCACTTTCCGATTGAATTCAGCTGGTCACCTAGATCACTAGTAAGTATTCTGATGGCTCAGAGACAGCGTCCAGGTGATCACAGGCTGGGACACTGCGGGAGCAGGAGAGCTCTGCAGGAGCAAAGCAGGAGAGAACTGGGGAGACGGAGCCATCAGGAGAGCTAAGGGAGAGAAGAGAAGCAGAGCCGCTCCTGGAATGACTGTGACCATGAGAGGGCACATCTTGGTGCATTCATTCATTCAGTCATATTTATTGAGTGCTTACTGTGTGCAGAGCACTGTACTAAATGCTTGGGAAAGTGCAATACAACAATAAACAGTCACATTCCCTGACCATAATTAATTTACAGTGTAGAGAGGGGGAGACAGACATCAATACAAATAAATAAAATTACAGATACGTACATAAGCGCTGTAGGGTTGGGAGGGGGGAATAGCAAAGGGAGCAAGCCAGAGAGATGCAGAAGGAGTGGGAGATGATGAAGGGGGGGATAGTCTGGGTAGGCCTCTTGGAGGAGATGTGCCTTCAATGAGGCTTTGAAGCAGGGGAGAGTAATTGTCGGATTTGAGGAGCGAGGGCATTCCAGGCCAGAGGCAGGATGTGGGTGAGGGGTCGGCAGTGAGACGGGTGAGATCAAGGCACAATGAGAAGGGTAGCACTGGAGGAGCGAGGTGGGTGGGCTGGGTTGTAGAAGGAGAAAAACGAGGTGAGGTAGGAGGAGGAAAGGTGGTGGAGTGGTTTAAAGCCAATGGTGAGGAGTTTTTGTCTGAGATGGAGGTGGATGGGTAACCACTGGAGTTTTTCAAGGAGGTGGGTGACACGTCCTGAGTCACCCATTTTATAGAAAAAAAAATGATCTGGCAGCAGATTGAAGTATGGACTGGAGTGGGGAGAGACAGGAGGCTGGAAGATCAGCAAGGAGGCTGATGCAGTAATCTAGGCGGGGATAGGATGAGTGATTGTATTGATGTGGTAGCAGTTTGGATGTAGGGGAAAGGGCAGATTTTAGCGATGTTGTGAAGGTGGGACGGACAGGATTTAGTGATGGATTGAATATGTGGGTTGAATGACAGAGAGGAGTCAAGGACAATGCCTAGGGTACAGGCTTGTGAGCCGGGAAGGATGGTGGTGCCGTCTACAGTGATGGGGAAGTAAGGGAGAGGACAGGGTTTGGGTGGGAAGATAAGGAGTTCAGTTTTGGGCATGTTAAGTTTGAGGTGATGGGAGGACATCCAAGTAGAGATGTCTAGAAGGCAGGAGAAAATGCTAAACTGCAGAAAGGGAGAGAGATCAGGGCTGGAAATGTAGATTTGGGTATCATCCGCATAGAGGTGGTAGTTGAAGCCATGGGAGCTAATGACTTCTCCAAGGGAGTGGGTGTAGATGGAGAAGAGAAGGGTATCTAGAACTGAACCTTGAGGGACCCGAGTTAGGGAGTGGGAGACAGAGGAGGAGCCCGCAAAGGAGACTGAGAATGAATGGCCAGAGAGATAAGAGGAGAACCAGGAGAGGACAGTCAGTGAAGGTTGGATAACGTTTCCAGGAGAAGGAGGTGATCCACAGTGTCAAAGGCAGCTGAGAGGTTGAGGAGGATTAGGACGGAATAGAGGCCGTTGGCTTTTGCAAGAAGGAGATCACTGTGACCTTTGAGAGGGCGGCTTCTGTGGAGTAAAGGGGATGGAAGCCAGATTGGAGGGGGTCAACGAGAGAACTGGAGGAGAGGAATTGGAGGCGGCAAGTGTAGACAACTCGCTCAAGGAATTTGGAGAGAAATGGAAGGGAGATGGGGCAATGACTGGAAGGAACCTTGGTGTCAAGGGAGGGTTTTTTTAGGAAAGGGGAGACATGGGCATGTTTGAAAGCAGTGGGGAAGATGCCACTGGGTACACGCTGGGTATTTTTGCTTGATCTTATATTTAAACCCATTTTATATTTTTATCAAATCAAACAAATATATCCAACCTATGCCCAAGTGCCCCTGCCTTTCCGGAGGCCTCTATAGTTAAAATACATAGAAATTGCCTCTATCCAGGCCCCCCTCAAATGATCTGATTGGCTCAGAGACAGCTCCCGAAGCAGTGATTGGCCAGGAGGGTTGGGCCATGGGAGGGGAAACCTACTACAATTAAGCAGTTCAAATCTTTAGAACTAGTAGACGGTAGCAGCATGGCTCAGTGGAAAGAGCCCGGGTTTGGGAGTCAGAGGTCATGGGTTCAAATCCCAGTTCTGTCACTTGTCAGCTGTGTGACTGTGGGCAAGTCACTTAACTTCTCTGTGCCTCAATTACCTCAACTGTAAAAAATGGGGATTAAGACTGTGAACCTCATGTGGAACAACCTGATTATCCTGTATCTACCCTAGAACTTAGAACAGTGCTCTGCACATAGTAAGCTCTCAACAAATGCCAACATTAATTAATTAATAAGGAAAGAGAGTTGGTAAAGGCTATGAGTGACAGAAGAGCTGAAAGAAGCACACTGCAGGCTGAGGTTGAAAGGGGTAGGGACAGACTGAATAACGATTTTGGATCCCAGTGGCTCTCTACTGTGTTCTTGATACCATGCAGGGAGTGTGTTGGCCTGGGATCTGGCCATTTGGCTTACTATGTGCCAGACACTGTAGTAAATGCTGAGGTATATATAAACTAATCAGATTGGACAAGAGCCATGACTCATATAGGGCTGACAGTATTAATCTCCATTTTAATAATAATAATGGTGGCATTTGTTAAGCGCCTACTATGTGCCAAGCACTGTTCTAAGCGCTGGGGTAGATACAAGGTAATCAGGTTGTCCCACATGGGGCTCATAGACTTAATCCCCATTTTACAGATGAGGTAACTGAGGCACAGTGAAGTTAAATGACTTGTCCAAAGTCACACAGCAGACAAGTGGCATGGCCAGGATTAGAACTCAGGCCCTCCAACTCCCAGGCCTGGGCTCTTTCCACTAAGTCACACTGCTTCCATATTTTCTTCATAAAATGAGCCATCCTGGGCCTTCCACCAGGACCAGAGTCTTGAAGGAAGGGGCTCTGGACTATGCTGCAGAATCTGCTTAAAATGATTGAGGCATCAATCATCTAATGACTCCTGGCTCTCTGAATCCCTACCAGGACTCTGGGCTTGGCTTATAAAGGATTTTCTGGCTGTTGGTCCAGCTTCAGGATCTTCACAGGGTCATTAACTCTCCATTTTCTCCTCTTCTTATATGACAAAGGACAAGCTGTTTTCTCCAGGCACACCCACGTTCACACATGCCGTTAAACACTCCCACTCTCCACTGGGGCAGCAGTACAGGACCTTAGATGGGGTAGCCTGGCATGCAGTCCTCTGCCATCCACGTAAGGTGATGCTGATATCTGTTTTAGGAATTTACCCTTACAAACAGACCAGGATGGACACAGATAAAAAGACATAAGGGGCAGGAACAGCATAGCCAAAGCCAATATCACGGCAAGAAGGCTGGCTACCATTCACATATTTTTACACTTTTTTAGGGTTCATTCCTCTCCCGCTACTCACGTCACACCAACTGCTCCTTGGGATCGGGAAAACAAGATAGTGAACAAAATTAAATGTTGCCACTAGTTTTACTTGATTTGGCCTCCAACTGAAAGGTGTGTATTCTAGCTGATTATCATTTTAGAACCTCTGGGAAAGAATTCCTGCTCTCTTCCCAAACTGTCTGATTTGAATTAAGATCGTACCAAATCAAGCTTGGTCTGCCTTAGCACAACCTAGCTGTAAAATAAGAGGAGAAAGTCTTGATACCAAGGAGAAAGGAGAGATGCTTGGAAAGAAGGCAGAACGGATATAAGCTGAAGCTGAAACCAGTTAGTCCAGCGTTCCCCAGCGCCTGGGGCCCAGAGTCTATGGGGCAGTGCTGAGATTGCAATACCTACTGCCTACCTTTCCCTGGTCATCTATGGTTAAAAGACCCATCCTACATGAAGACAGACTGAAAAACACTTTCCCAACAGTTGGTCCACTGGGAAAGTGGTGAATGTCGACCAAGGCTGGCCTTGCTGGGAGTGATAAGGAGAAGCAGCATAAGGAGAAGCAGCTTGGTCTAGTGGAAAGAGCAAGGGCCTGGGAGTCAGAGGACCTGGGTTCTAATCCCAGTTCTGTCAACTGTCTGCTGCGTGGCTTTGGGTAAGTCACTTTAATTTCTTTGTGTCTCAGTCACCTCATCTGTAAGACTGTGAGCTCCATGTGGGACATGCAGTGTGTCCAATCTGATCAGCGCTTTGTACAGTGCCTGGCACATAGTCAGCACCTAACAAATACCATTAAAAATAAATAAATTTGAGAACTATTTTCTCCCAGCAGTAATTTCACTGAAAGTCGCTCACTATTTCTTTCCCAGTGTCTGTCCTTCCCCCAGTCAACCAATAGTAATTATTGAGCATCTGAGTATACACATGGGTATAAACACATGGGTAAGTACAATACAGTTCACAGACACTGTCCCAAATTTCAAGAAGCTTACATTCTAGCAGGGGAGACAGGCACTGGAGGAAAGGGGAAAGAGGAAAGAGGAAAAAGGGCATACTGCTTAAGAAACAGGGCACATAAAATAAGTCCAAAAGTGCTTATGAGAGGTTGTGAGGACATGAGTGCTCAGGTGGGGTGCATAAGTGCTGAGATAGCAGTTGGGGATATAAAGGGGGCGAGTAGATATTAATTGGGAAGGCCTCTGGAAGGGGATAGGATGGCAGGAGGGCGGTGAAGATGGAGAGAGCACTGGTCTATCAGATTTGAAGGGGTAGAAAGTCCCATTTGGGGGAAGGGTGTGGACAAGGGATCAGCAGCAGGATAGACTAGGGCAAAGCACAGTGAGTAAGTTGGCTTGGTAGGAGTGTAGAGAGTGAGAGCTGGGGTAAAGAGGGAGAAGAGAGTGGATAAATAGGAAGGAGATGGTTATGAGTTTCTGCTTGACGTGCAGAGGAAAGTGTAACCATTACGGGATTTTGAGGAGTGGAGAGATGTGGGCAGAACATTTTTCAAATAAGTCAGGCAGCTGAGTGAAGTATGGACTGGAGAGGGGAGTACCTAGAGTCAGGAAGATTGGTGAAGAAGCCGATGTGATAGTCAAGCCAAGCTATTAAACAAAAATCAAAAAACCCCCAAGCACTTATTGAGCACTTACTCTGTGATTATTCTTATTCACAAGTACAGTACTCTACACACAGTAAGCACTCCATAAATATTATTGACTGCAGAGCACTATATTAAGCACTTGGGAGAATACAATGGAGTCAGTAGACCCTTTCCCTGCCCTTTTTAAGAGCTTACATTCTAGTCAGGGAAACAGACCCTAAAGTAAATTACAAGTGGGGGAAGCAACTAGTATGACAATAATAATAATGATAATGGTATTTGTTAAGCGTTTACTATGTGCAGGCATAATAAGATTTGTCTGAAAGTGCTGTGGGGGCACTGGGGAGAGGAATGCATCTAACTGCTCAGAGGGTAAGGACTCAAGATGATGCAGTAGAAAGGGAGAAGAGGAGAGGGGTGGGGAGAGATTAGTCAGGGACGGTTTCCTGGAGGAGATGTGATTTTACTACGGCTCTAAAGATGGGAAAAGTAGTGGTCTGCTGGACCAGCATGGTAGCTGTTGGGATGGAGAGGAACAGGTGAATCCCAAGATGCTCTCTGTATATCTCTCTACAGCCTAGGTCTAGGATGTAAGCTTGTTTTTTTGCTTTTTTTATGGTATTTGCTAAGTGTTTACTGTGTGCCAGGCACCGCTCTAAGCACTGGGGTAGATACAAGGTAATCAGGTTGGACACAGTCCCTGTCCCACATGGGGCTCGCAGTCTTAATTCCCACTTTACAGATGAGGTAACTGAAGCAAACAGAAGTGAAGTGATTTGCCCAAGGTCACAGAGCAGACAAGGGCAGGGCCAGGATTAGAACCCAGATCCTTCTGACTTCCAGGCCTGTGCTCTATCCACTAGGTCATGCTGCTTCTCTTGTTTTGGTCAGGGAATGTGGGCAGGTAATGTGTCCACCAACTCTCTCAAGCGCTTATATTGTTCTCTCCCAAGCACTTAAGTACAGTGCTTTGCACATAGTAAGTGCATAATAAATACAATTGATTGATGCGATGTAGGAAAAAACCCCAACAATATTTGGTTGAGTGAATACAGGGGTTGAAAAAGAGGAAGGATTTGAGAGCAGTGCCACGGTCGCGGGCATCGGAGTCAACTGTGAGGGAGATGATTTGGGAGGGAATTTGAGGAGTTCATTTGGGGACATATTTGCTGGACATGCTGGCAGGGCAACCAAGCAGAGATAGCCTGGAGGCAGGAGGAATTTGGGATTACCGAGGAGTGAGACTGGGGCAAGAGAAGTAGATTTGGTAATGATCTGTATAAAGGTAGAAGCTAAAGCCAGGGGAGATGAGTCTTCCCAGGAAGTGAGTGTAGAGAGAGTAGAGAAAGGGACCCAGAGCTGAGCCTTGAAAGACACCCACAGTTAGAGGGTGGGGTGAGAGGCAAGGATCAAGCCAAACAAAGAGACTGAGAAGGAGGAGCCAGAAGATCAGGACAGAACTAAGCTGGTAAAACCAGGGTTAGACAGGGGTCCCCAGTGTCCAGTGCCAGAGACAGCGAGATGTCAAGGAGGGTTAGGATAGGGTCCACCAGATTCAGCAAGGAGGAGACTGTTGGTGATCTTGGAGCGAGCAGTCTCAGTGGAGTGGAGACGATGGAAGCTGGACTGCTGAGGGTCAAGAAGGGAGCTGGAGGAGAGAAAGTGAAGGCATCAGGTATACACAACCCAATTGAGGAATCGGGACAGGAATGGGAAGAAAGAGGGAGATAGCTAAATGGTGCTGGACGGTCAAGGGAAGGTTTTTTTAGGATAGAGGAGATGTAGGTATGTTTGAAGGCAGAGTGGAAGGAGCCGCTGGAGAGTGAGTAGTTGAAGAAGAAAGTCAAGGAGGAAAGAAGAGTAGGCATGAGTATTTTTTAGAAGGTGAAAAGGGAAGGGGTTAGAAGCAAAGGTAGAAGGGGTAGAATTTGAAAGCTGATGGGCAATCTCCTCTTGAGAGATACCTGAAAGATGAGAAACTGGAAGTATTCATTCATTCATTTATTCAATAGTATTTATTGAGCGCTTACTATGTGCAGAGCACTGTACTAAGCGCTTGGGATGAACAAGTCGGCAACAGATAGAGACAGTCCCTGCCGTTTGACGGGTTTACAGTCTAATCGGGGGAGACGGACAGACAAGAACAATGGCAATAAACAGCGTCAAGGGGAAGAACATCTCGTAAAAACAATGGCAACTAAATAGAATCGAGGCGATGTACAATTCATTAACAAAATAAATAGGGTAGCGAAAATATATACAGTTGAGCGGACGAGTACAGTGCTGTGGGGATGGGAAGGGAGAGGTGGAGGAGCAGAGGGAAAAGGGGAAAATGAGGCTTTAGCTGCGGAGAGGTAAAGGGGGGATGGCAGAGGGAGTAGAGGGGGAAGAGGAGCTCAGTCTGGGAACGCCTCTTGGAGGAGGTGATTTTTAAGTAGGGTTTTGAAGAGGGAAAGAGAATCAGTTTGGCGGAGGTGAGGAGGGAGGGCATTCCAGGACCGCGGGAGGACGTGACCCAGGGGTCGACGGCAGGATGGGCGAGACCGAGGGACGGTGAGGAGGTGGGCGGCAGAGGAGCGGAGCGTGCGGGGTGGGCGGTAGAAAGAGAGAAGGGAGGAGAGGTAGGAAGGGGCAAGGTGATGGAGAGCCTTGAAGCCTAGAGTGAGGAGTTTTTGTTTGGAGCGGAGGTCGATAGGCAACCACTGGAGTTGTTTAAGAAGGGGAGTGACATGCCCAGATTGTTTCTGCAGGAAGATGAGCCGGGCAGCGGAGTGAAGAATAGACCGGAGCGGGGCGAGAGAGGAGGAAGGGAGGTCAGAGAGAAGGCTGACACAGTAGTCTAGCCGGGATATAACGAGAGCCCGTAACAGTAAGGTAGCCGTTTGGGTGGAGAGGAAAGGGCGGATCTTGGTGATATTGTAGAGGTGAAACCGGCAGGTCTTGGTAACGGATAGGATGTGTGGGGTGAACGAGAGGGACGAGTCAAGGATGACACCGAGATTGCGGGCCTGAGAGACGGGAAGGATGGTCGTGCCATCCACGGTGATAGAGAAGTCTGGGAGAGGACCGGGTTTGGGAGGGAAGATGAGGAGCTCAGTCTTGCTCATGTTGAGTTTTAGGTGGCGGGCCGACATCCAGGTGGAGACGTCCCGGAGGCTGGAGGAGATGCGAGCCTGAAGGGAGGGGGAGAGGACAGGGGCGGAGATGTAGATCTGCGTGTCATCTGCGTAGAGATGGTAGTCAAAGCCGTGAGAGCGAATGAGTTCACCGAGGGAGTGAGTGTAAATGGAGAACAGAAGAGGGCCAAGAACTGACCCTTGAGGAACTCCAACAGTTAAAGGATGGGAGGGGGAGGAGGCTCCAGCGAAGGAGACCGAGAATGACCGGCCAGAGAGGTAAGAGGAGAACCAGGAGAGGACAGAGTCCGTGAAGCCAAGGTGAGATAAGGTATGGAGGAGGAGGGGATGGTCGACAGTGTCAAAGGCAGCAGAGAGGTCAAGGAGGATCAGAATGGAGTAGGAGCCATTGGATTTGGCAAGAAGGAGGTCATGGGTGACCTTAGAGAGAGCAGTCTCGGTAGAGTGGAGGGGACGGAAGCCAGATTGGAGGGGGGGTCTAGGAGAAAATGGGAGTTAAGGAATTCTAGGCATCGATTGTAGACGACTCGTTCTAGGATTTTGGAAAGGAAGGGTAGTAGGGAGATAGGACGATAACTGGAGGGGGAAGTGGGGTCAAGAGCGGGTTTTTTTAGGATGGGGGAGACGTGGGCATGTTTGAAGGCAGAGGGGAAGGAGCCCTTGGAGATTGAGTGGTTAAAAATAGAAGTTAAGGAAGGTAGGAGGGCAGGGGCGAGGGGTGGGAGGGACTTAGGATAGGGAAAGGGAACTTTTCAACTTTCACAACATCATTAAAATATGCCTTTTCCTTTCCATCCACTACCATGTTATCTCAAGCACTTTATCCTATCCCACCTTGATTACTGCATCAGCCTCCTTGCTGACCTCCCTGCCCTAGTCCATACTTCACTCTGCTGCCCAGATCATTTTTTGACAAAAAAAAAAAATGTCTCCCCACTCATCAAGAAATTCCAGTGGTTACTTATCCACCTCTGCATCAAATAGAAACTCCCTACCACATGGTTTAAAGGATTCAATCACGTTGTCCCCTCCTACCTTACCTTGCTGCTTTCCTACTACAACGCAGCCCGCACACTTCACTCCTCTAATACCAACCTTCTCACTGTACCTCGATCTCATCTATCTCACCGCCGACCTCTTACCCACGTTCTGCCTCTGGCTTGGATGGCCCTCCCTCTTTACGTCTGACACATGATCACTCTCCCTACCTTCAAAGCCTTATTAAAAGCACATCTCCTCCAAGGGGCCTTCCCTGACTTAAGCCCTCATTTCCTCTTCTCCCACTCTCCTCTCTATCCCCCTTGCACGTGGATTTGCACCCTTTATTTACTCTGCCCTCAGCCCCACAGTACTGTCCAACCTGATTATCTTGTATCTACCTCAGGGTTGAGAACAGTGCTTGGCACGTAGTAAGTGCTTAACAAGTAGCATTATTCTTACATCCATAATTTGTTTATATTAATGTCTCTCTCCCTCCAGACTGTAAGCTCACTGTGGGCAGGGAACATGTCTACCAACCCTGTTTTACTGTACTCTCCCAAGTGCTTAATTCAGTGCTCTGCACAAAGCAAGTACTCAATAAATACCATTGATGATGGAACGGGAGGGGATGAGGGAGGAGAGCAGTGTGTTGCTGAGCAGAATTAAAGTAAGTGTGGATTAATTTGCCCTTCAATTCTTAGTATGGTGCTGTGTGCACCGTTAAGGGCTCCAGAAATACCAGTGATTGACTGACTGAGTGGCCTAAGTTGGCTAATACTAACAGCATTTCATGGCATGAGCACATGGATGGAGAAAGCATATTGTGGAGGTGCTCCAGAACTTGGGGTTGGTGGTGTGGAATCAAGGGGGAAGTTCAGTGGACTTTTTCAGTGGACTTTAGTGGAGGGGCAGAGTTAAGGGTGTGGATTTGTGCACCCAGAGAGGGGAGGTTCGGGATGCAGTCCAAGTGAGGCATGGTGTACCTGGGATGAGGGGAGAAGGGTCTACAGAACAGAGGTATCTGTGTGGGGAGAGATAAATTTAGACTGTGAGACCCCTGTAGGCCAGTAGGCGACGGCTGCAACCTGAATCAATATTCTTCTAGCTTTCTCTAGTGCTAAGTACAGTGTTTGGTTCAAAGTAAATGATCGCTCCCTCTCCGTCCGTGTTTATTGCCAGTCCTTTCTCCCCACTTTTATCCCCGTGAGCCCCTTGAGGACCAGGGACTACATCTAATTCCAAGCCGTGCACTCTTTCCTAGCACTTAGTAGAGTGCTTAGCCACACAGTGTCTAATACTATTACTACTAATGAATGTAATAGCTGAGTAGTACAGGAAAATACATGTGCAATATTCGTTTTGCTAACTGATTCTGGAGTTTCTCAATATGCCACCTTTTATATTAATGAATTCTGTATTAATAAAGGGTACCCATGAAGCAAAAATACATGGTCAAAGCTAATCAATCAATGGATGGTATTTATTGAGCCCTTACCGTGTGCAGAACACTGCACTAAGCTACTGGGAGAGTACAATACAATAGAGTTGGTAGACATGCTCCCTGCCCATGAGTAATACAAGGCAGAATGAATCCAGTGGCTTTTCCTTTAGAGTTCAAGACTAAAGGCTCAAAAATGTAAAAGCGAATGAGGGCATCTAACAATCTGACACACACAAAAATCACAATAGTAAGTTTCACTATGGACATTTTGGGCTGATTTTTTTTTTACCTGCCATTATTGCCACCGGTGTTCCCTGGGAACAACTGGACCAAGACAGGACACCTATGAGAAAGGATAACAAAAATCAAAGTTATCTTGCAGAGCTGAAAGCATGCCAGATCCACGAATGTCCCAGAGAATCCAAAATGGTATTTTTCTTATGGCTGTTACATGTAAATGGATGATGATAATAATAATGAATAATCATGGTATCTGTTAAGAGCATACTATGTGCCAAGCACTGTACTAAGCACAGGGGTAGAAACAAGATCATCATGTCAGACATAGTCCCTGTCTCACATGAGGTACACAGACTAAGTAGGAAGGAGAACAGGTAATTTAATCCCCATTTTACAGATGAGGAAACTGAAGAACAGAGAAGTTAAGTTACTTGCCCGAAGTCAAACAGCAGGCAAGTGGCAGAACCAGGATTACAACCCAAGTCCCCTGAACCCAAAGCTGGTTCTCTTTCCATTAGGCTTGAGGGCTTACTGTGTGCAGAGCACCGTCCTAAGGGCTTGGGAGAGTACAATATAACAGATACATTTCCTGCCCACAACGAGTTTACAGGCTGGAGGGGAGACAGACATTGGAATATATAAATCACATCTATGTACATAATGCTGTGGGACCGAGGGAGGGGCGAATAAAGGGAACAAGTCTGGGCAACAGAGAAGGGAGTGGAAGAAAAAGAAAAGAGGGTTAAGTCAGGGAAGGCCTCTTGGATCGGATATGAGGAGGGATGGCATTCCAGGCCAGAGGCAGGATGTGAGCGAGAGGTGCAGTGCTTAGTACAGTGCTCTGTACACAGTAAGCGCTCAATAAATACGACAATGAATGAATGAAAGGTCGGCGGCGAGATAGACGAAATCGAGGTACAGTGAGTAGGTTGGCATTAGAGGAGCAAAGTGTGTGGGCTGGGCTCTAGTAGGAGAGCAGTGAGGTGAGGTAAGAGGGGGCAAGGTGATAAAGTGCTCTCAAGTAGATGGTGAGGAGTTTCTGTTTGAAGCAGAGGTGGATGGGCAACCACTGGAATTTCTTGAGGAGCTGGGAAACGTGGATTCAAAGGTTTTTGTTGAAAAATGATCTGGGCAGCAGAGTGAAGTATGGCCTGGAGTGGGAGGAGACAGGAAGCAGGGAGGTCAGCAAGGAAGCTGATACAGTAATCAAGGGAGATAGGATGAATGGTTGGATTAATAATAATAATAATAATGATGGCATTTGTTAAGCGCTTACTATGTGCAGAGCACTGTTCTAAGCGCTCGGGGGGATACAAGGTCATCAGGTTGTCCCACGTGGGGCTCACATTTTTAATCCCCATTTTACAGATGAGGGAACTGAGGCACAGAGAAGTGAAGTGACTTGCCCAAAGTCACACAGCTAACAAGCAGCAGAGCCGGGATTAGAACCCATGACCTCTGACTCCCAAGCCAGGGCTCTTTCCCCTGAGCCAAGCTGCTTCTCTTGGTGGTGGCAGTTTGGATGGTGGGGAAAGGGTGAAGGTTGAACTGACGGGACTTAGTGTTAGATTGAATATGTGGGGTGAATGAGGGAGATGAGTCAAAGTTAATGCCAAGGTCATGGGTTTGTGAGACAGGAAGGATGGTGGTGCTGTCCACAGTGATGGGAAAAACAGGGGGAAGACAGGGTTTGGGTGGGAAGAAAAAGAGTTCTTTTTTGGACAAGTTAAGTCTGAGGTGTCGGCAGGACATCCAAGCGGAGACGTCTTGAGGGCCAGGGGAAATGTGAGACCACAAAGAGGGAGAGAGATCAGGGCTGGAGATGTAGTTTTGGGAATCTACGTGGAAGTTTCCCATATCCTCATGTTATGGGCAAATTGCATGCAGTGGAATGAAGTATGAGCTAGAGAGAGGAGAGAGACTGCAGGTGGGGAGACTGAGGAACAGGCTGGTATAGTAGTCCCCTTGGTTATATGACGAGCATCTGGGCCAGGAGGGCAGCTGTTTGGATGGAGGGGAAAGGGCAGATCCAAGAAATGTTGTGAAGGAAAAACTGACAGGATTTAGCAAAAGATAATGTGAGAGTTGAAAGTGAGGGAAGAGTCAAGGGCAAAACCACAGTAGCAAGTTTCAGCGAGCGGGAGGATGGTAGTGGTATCAACTCTAGGTTGTTGACCCCCAGTTCACCCTGGTCTGTAGGACACCTTCGGGGGGGCTGGTTTGGTCGCAGGACTGCCCCAAGCATTTAGCCATCGGGCGGTGGTGTTGCCAACTGTGATGGGAAAGTTGGGTGGATGGGAGGAGTTGGGCAGGAAGATGAGTTCAATTTTGGACATGGTGAGCTTGAGGGGCTGGAGGACCATCCACTGTCCCAGGGACGGAAGGAGGAAATTAGACATCGATCTGGAGTCATCCGCAAGGAGGTGGTAGTTGATGTCATAGGAGCATATGAGCTCCCCTAGGTTGTGAGTGTAAAGTTAGCAGCAAAGAGGACCCCATCTCAACCCAAATCTCAGCCTAAATCTCAGCCAAAAGGGCCTTAAGTGTCACTTGGGGAAGCCCGGGTCCTAGATAATACCCGCTAGGTCCTAAAGCCCATCACTTCTTTCCCTCCACAGATGGGCAGGATTGGGGCTTCCTGCCTAGCGAACCCCACCTTACACCCCTTTGGCCGCTACCATCACCCCATTGTCTCTCAAATATTACCTCCTTCCCCCCCGACACAGTGAAAACAACCAGCCTTCCTCCCTTCCAAGGCTAGCTGCAGAAAGCTAGAGGAAGTCCTTTCTTCCTACGCCTCCCTTTGCTTCCCAGGTAAACACAGCTTCCCAGCAACCCAAAACTACTACAGAGAGGCAGAGAGGCGCTCTCAATTGGCTTTTACTAGACAACTTGAATATAGTATTAATGAGTTAATTAGGTAACAAATAGAACAAAAGTCCAATCCAAAACACCTTTCTCTCTCTTTTAAACACTTTCCCCCTTTCCTCAAGACCCTTTTTACTTTCCTGTTAGTGTCCTGGTGTATACGTTCTTCTGGTCCGCTCCCCTCCTCTTTTGGGGTATCCTAGGTTTCAGGTTTATCCTCTCTCCAAAACCTTCTCGCTGGATTTACGGGTGTCTGGTATAGGTCTTCTGCTGATCCACAGAACTGTTTCCCCTCCTCAGGGGTGGGTGCCTCATTCCTCTGGGATTTTAGCCTCAGGGCCCCCACATGGAAAACCCTTCTCCTTAGATCTGCCCCTCCAGGTGGCTTCCCAAACCTTCTGCCCCCAAATGGCTGAAGGGCTCCTTCCCCAACTAACTACTCCCACTCCTTCTTTCCCAATGCTCCCCTGTGCTTGGCTAAGGTACAGATGGAGGAATTTAATATGTCCTTTGTCATAACCCACCTCAACTGCTGCATTAGCCTCTTCACGGATCTCTTCATTCATTCATTCAATTGTATTTATTGAACGCTCAATATGTGCAGAGCACTGTACTAAGTGCTTGGAATGTACAATTCGGCAACAGATGGCCCCCAGCCTCACCCCTCCCCATTCCATACTTCACTTGGCTACCAAGATCATTGTTATAAAAAAAAAATAAATTCTGTAAGCTGGTTATAGGCAGGGAACATGTCTGCTGATTCTGTTGTATTGTACTTTCCCAAAGACTTGGTACAGTGCTCTGCACATAATAAGCACTCAATAACCACTGGCTGACTGACTGCACATAACTCCCTACTCCTCTGATCTCCAATGGTTGCCTAAGCCTCTTTAAATTATATAATATAAATTATTTATTTATTCATATTAACATCTGTCTACCCCTCTAAAGTGTAAGCTCGTTTTGGGCAGGAAACGTGCCTGCTAATTCTGTTGTACTGTACTCTCCCATGCACCTAGTACAGTGCTCTGCACATAATAAGTGCTCCATAAGTACGATTGATTGATCGTCACATCAAACAGAAACATCTCACCGTTGGCTTTAAGAAACCCAATCAGCTCTCTCCCTCCTCCCTGACCTAGCTCCTCTCCCACTATAACCCAGCTCACATACTTCAGTCCTCTACCACCAACCTCCTTACTGTACTTCAATCTCATCTCTCTGCATCCTCCCTCCTGCCTGGACCTCCCTCCCTCTTCATTTCTGACAGACCTCATCATTCTCATCCCCAAAGCCCTACTAAAATCATGTCTTTCCAGGAAGCCTTCCCTGACTAACCCCTCATCTGCAGGCCCCTCTGCCTCACCTATGCACTTGGGTCTGTACCCACTAAGTACTTTGATACTTGCCCAACCCCTGCACACTTATGCCCAAAACCTTATATTCTGTGCCTTCACCTACTGCAATATGTTTTAACGTCTGTCTCCCTAACATGACTGTCAACTCCTAGAGGGAGTTCACAGAGCAGACGAATGGCAGAGGTAGGATTAGAACCCAAGTCTTTGGGACTCGTAGACCTGGGCTCTAACTACTACGCTACACTGCTTCTCTCCCTAGGGTAAGCCCAGCACCAGGATAGGTACAACTCAGGTCCGGAGCCCCACTCCCAGAGAGCCACTGCCCAATCATAGCCCCCAACACAGAAGCTGCCGTACCCTCTCCCCACGGATGCATATTGAGGAGCGGAGCCTCGAGCGATCACATCCGTGTTTTTACTTTTCCTCTCATTTTTGAATATTAGAAAGTAAATTTCTGGAGTGAAAACACACATCCTTGAAGAACCTTTCACAAAAATGGAATCCTGCTGAGAGGGACTGTTTTATGCACGAAAGCGGCCAACATTAAAAGTCCAACGCTTGCTTTGAAGCCATTTCCACCAATCATGGCTTCCCTAGCTGGGCTCCGCAGTTAGATGCAAAATCAACTGAAATGGGACTAGGGGCCAGAGAAGGTCCCGAAAGTCAAGAAACCCACCCGGCTGATCTGGGGAATAATAATAATAATAATCGTATTTGTTAAGCGCTTACTGTGGGCCAAGCCTTATCATGGCAGGAGAGTTGGCATATGCTGATGAAGTTTAGAGCTATACCATATAGGGCTACGCATAATAGAAAGGTCTAAGCTGAAGCAGCAAAGTCAATTCAGGCGGCAGAGGTATGGGAAAGAGTCAAAGGCGGATGATCGAGAGATCAAAATACTGATCCAAGACAATGGCAGAGACTCAGGCTTTTACTGCGCAGAAGAAGGCAATGGTAAACTACTTCCCTATCTTCACCGAGAATACTCTATGGATACACATACCAGAACAACCTCATAATAGAAGATGGGTCGTTCTGAAGAGGGTGTGTCCATGGAGTCACTACAGGTCACAATCAACTCGAAGGCATTTTCAGAAGAATGGGCCAAGCACTGTACTAAGCTCTGGGGTAGGCACAAGATGATCGGGTCCCACATGGAGTTCACATTCTAAGAAGGAGGGAGCACAGATGTTGAATTCCCATTTTGCAGATGAGGGAACTGAAGCACAGAGAAGTGAAGTGACTTGCCCAAGGCCACACAGAAGGCAAGCGGCAGAGCCGGGACTAGAACTCAAGTCCTCTGACTCCAGGGCCCACACTCCCTCCACTAGATCACACAGACTCTTTACGGCATCCTATGGCAGCAGGGTCTGCAACGTTGGCAGACATTTTCCCCTTCCATCAATCCCAAGGATCCTGCGGGTGGGCTTTAAATGCGGACACAAATCAACGGACTTATATTTAAGACCACTGCACCGGGACCCTAACTGGGCTTTGACTGTGTGCAGAACCCTGGGCCAGGAGCCTCCTGTGAGCTGTGGAAAGTAATGTCATTCTCGGTCTCCTTCACTGGCGCCTCTTCCCCCTCCCATCCTTTAACTGTTGGAATTCCTCAAGGGTCAGTTCTTGGCCCTCTTCTGTTCTCCATTTACCCTTACTCCCTTGATGAACTCATTCGCTCTCACGGCTTTGACTACCATCTCTACGCAGATGACACGCAGATCTACATCTCCGCCCCTGTCCTCTCCCCCTCCCTTCAGGCTCGCATCTCCTCCTGCCTCCAGGATGTCTCCACCTGGATGTCGGCCCGCCACCTAAAACTCAACATGAGCGAGACTGAGCTCATCTTCCCTCCCAAACCCGGTCCTCTCCCAGACTTCCCCATCACTGTGGATGGCATGACCCATCCTTCCCGTCTCTCAGGCCCACGATCTCGGTGTCATCCTTGACTCGTCTCTCTCGTTCACCCCACGCATCCTATCCGTTACCAAGACCTGCCGGTTTCACCTTTACAATATCGCCAAGATCCGCCCTTTCCTCTCCACCCAAACGGCTACCTTACTGCTACGGGCTCTCGTTATATCCCGGCTAGACTATTGTGTCAGCCTTCTCTCTGATCTCCCTTCCTCCCCTCTCGCCCCACTCCAGTCTATTCTTCACTCCGCTGCCCGGCTCATCTTCCTGCAGAAACGATCTGGGCATGTCACTCCCCGTCTTAAACACCTCCAGTGGTTGCCTATCAACCTCCGCTCCAAACAAAAACTCCTCACTCTAGGCTTCAAGGCTCTACATCACCTTGCCCCTTCCTACCTCTCCTCCCTTCTCTCTTTCTACTGCCCACCCCGCAAGCTCCGCTCCTCTGCCGCCCACCTCCTCACCGTCCCTCGGTCTCGCCTATCCCGCCGTCGACCCCCGGGCCACGTCCTCCCACAGTCCTGGAACGCCCTCCCTCCTCACCTCCGCCAAACTAATTCTCTTCCCCTCTTCAAAACCCTACTTAAAACTCACCTCCTCCAAGAGGCCTTCCCAGACTAAGCTCCCCTTCTCCCTCTACCACCCCCCGTTCACCTCTCCGCAGCTTAACCCTCTTTTCCCATTTCCCTCTGCTCCTCCCCCTCTCCCTTGCCATCCCCTCAGCACTGTACTCGTCTGCTCAACTGTATATATTTTCATTACCCTATTTATTTTGTTAATGAAATGTACATCACCTCGATTCTATTTAGTTGCCATTGTTTTTACGAGATGTTCTTCCCCTCGACTCTATTTATTGCCATTGTTCTTGTCTGTCCGTCTCCCCCGATTAGACTGTAAGCCCGTCAAACGGCAGGGACCGTCTCTGTTGCCCACTTGTTCATTCCAAGCGCTTAGTACAGTGCTCTGCACATAGTAAGCACTCAATAAATACTATTGAATGAATGAATGAATAATGTGCAGGCCATTTGGTGGAAGCACAGCCTTAGCTGAAGTAACACCATTTTGAGGAACATGGAAGAGAACTTTTAAAATGTCAGTAGGAAACCTGACAAGTTCCATCTGGTTTAGAGAATCCTCTGTAGTTGCTGAATTTTACTGCTGATCACTGTGTGTCAACAAACCCTGATGCCTAAGATAACCTTATCTGAGAATCAAGATGCCTATGTCAGTGATTGAAATGTGCATGGGGGGGGGGGGGAGAAGGGAGGGGCTGTTGTTTGGGTATAAATATAACCTAAAAAATGTCTTGGGGTCTTACACTGATCGTTTCCGAGGTGTGGTGTTTGACCATTCTGCAGAATAAAATTTGGAGACCATCCGAATCATGTATGTGTCTCACTGACCACGCAGAGCAACCAATGGGCATAATTTTACATGCGACAGGGCATCCTCTGAGGGCACCTTGGAAGGAGAACCAAGGATGGGGACCCCTCCTTTAATGGCTCCCTGCAGACATCTGAAGATGGCATAGATCTCCCTAAACCAGGCAAGGGAAATAAATACATCCTCATTGTCACTGACTGAAGAGATGCAGGCATCAGGCTGTTAACTCTAGAATGTGACTACCAACTGTTATATTGTCCTCTCTCAAGTGCTCAGTTCAGTTCTCCAAGAGGCCTTCTTTGATTAAGCCCTCTTTTCCCACTCCCCTCTGCTCTGCCTTGACTCGCACCCTCTATTCATCCATCCTCCCAGCCCCGCTCTTTCATTCAATTGTATTTATTAAGCACTCACTGTGTGCAAATAATATTAATAACAATGTGGTATTGTTAAGCACTTACTATGTGCCAGGCGCTGTACTAAGCACCGGGATGGATACAAGCAAACTAAGTTATACTCTACCAAGAGCCTGGGAGAGTACAACACAACAACAGACACATTCCCTGCCCCAAATGAGCTCACAATCTACAGCATTAATGTCCATATCTGTACCTTTATTTCTATTGTTCCTTCATTCATATTTGAGTGCTTACTGTGTGCAGAGCACTGTACTAAGCGCTTGGGAAGTACAATTCAGCAACAAATATTCTCTCTCTCCCCTTGAGATACTGTTGGGAAAGATGGGAGAGTAGAAGGGGCAGGGAAGATTTTTGGGAGATCACGCCCAGTGGTTTCAGTTTTCTCAGTAAAGTCTGTGGCTCGGTCATTAGGGGCAAGAGATGAGGGAGGTGGGAGGCAGGTAGTTTGAGGAGGGGGTTAAACATCTAAAACCACTGGTGTGGGCAACAGGCACGGGAGTCAATAAAGATGGAGAAATAGCGTTGCCGGGCAGAGGAGAGGGCAATTAAAGCCGGCAAGGATGAATCTGAGATGGACGGGTTTGAACCGAGAGGATCTGGTGGCAGTCTGCATATGTGGGTTGAGTGAGAGAGATAAGAATAATGCCAAGGTTACGGGCTCTTCCCTATATTTCCTTGCTCACCTCAAGCCAACCTACTAACTCTCATCTCTCCCACCACTGAGTTCCTTCTCATGGCTTCCTTTTACCTGGAACTCCCTCTCCCTTCACACTTGACAGACCAACCCCATTTTCAAGGCCTTTCTGAAAGCACATCTTCAGGAGGCCTATCCTGATTCATCTTTCAAATATCTTCTCCACTTTCCCCCCTCTCCTGCCGCCTCGGCATTTGTCACCAAAGCCAGCGGGTACTCACCCCCACCCTCCCCTGCCACCGCCCCATAGCACTTTTGTACACATCCTTATACATCCTTATATCACTTCCCCCTGCCTCCAATTTCTTTTGATGTCTACTTCTCTCACTAGACTGTAAGGTCCTGGAGGGCGGGGACCATGCCTATTAACTCTGTTCCAATAATCGTGGTATTTCTTAAGCACTTACTCTGTGCTGAGCACTGTACTCAGTTCCAGGGTAGATACAAGATAATCAGGTCCCACGTGAAGCTCACGGTCTAAGTAGGAAGGAGAACAGGAATTGAATTCCCATTTTGCAGAAGAAGGAACTGAGGCACAGAGAAATGACTTGCCCAAGGTCGCACAGCAGAAAAGTGACAGAGCCAGGATTAGAACCCAGGTATTCTGACTCCCAGGCCCATGTTCTTTACACTAGGCAACACTGCTTCTACTCCTCCAAGCACACAGTACAGTGTTCAATACTATGCTTGACAATATCAACTGATCAGTGGTATTTACTGAGCGCTTACTGGGTGCAGAGTACTTTACTAAGTGTTTGGGAAAGTACGACACAAAGCTGGTAGATGCAATCCTTGCCTGCAAGAAGCTTACAGTCTAAAGGGGAGACATACATTAAAGTAGATTTAGGGATAGGGAAAATATTAGAAATAGTAGAACATAAGAAAATTCTCAATGAAGAGCAACATAGGGCATTCTGTGAAGTGGACAGGCCCAGCAGGAATCCTGAGAAACACCCGGCTCAGACTCAAGCACAGACTCAAGTGGCTCGTATTCATTTTGACTACTTTAACTAAATATTTTTACATCTACCTCCCCTATGAGAGTATAGGCTCCTAGTGGGCAGGGAACATGTCAATTCTTTATCTTGCACTTTCAAAATGCTTAGTACAGTGCCCTGAACCAAGTGAGCACTCAATAAATATCATTAATATCAAATGTTTATTGAACACTTACTTCCATGCAGAGCACTTGGGAGAGTACAACATTACTATCACTAAGGAAACTGCCTCCAGGGTCATGGTGCCACAGCATAGCATTGGCATTCTGCTAGTAAATGGGTTCTGTACATAAAAAAAGAATAATCTTGACATTTAATTCACAATGTGCTATACCCCTACTCGCCTACTTGCTTATTGCATTCCGTGCACCAGCAAATACACAACCAGGAGGGAAGAGAAAAATAAATGGTGCTGGGTCAACCACCAGCACGCTAATCAATTCCTTAACAATTGTGGAATTTACACATTTACTATTTTAATGTCCATCACTCCCTCAAGACCCTACACTCTTTGTGGGCATGGAACATGTCCACCAATTCTGCTGTACTGCACTCTCCCAAGTGCTTAGTACAGTGCTCTGCAAACAGAAAGTGCTCAACAAATACCATTGATTGATTATGTGCCAAGTCCTGTATTAAGCACTATGGTAGATAAAAGATAATCAGGTCAGGCCCGTGCCCTGTTCTACATGCAGCTCACAGCATCTGAAGAAGGACAGGTACTTAATCCCCATTTTACAGATGAGGAAACCGAGGCTCAGAAGTTAAGTGACTTGTCCAAGATCGCCGTAGGCAAGTGGAGGAGCCAGGATTGGGACGCAGGTCCCCTGACTTCTAGGCTTGGGTTTTTTAATAATAATAATGATGGCATTTAAGCGCTTACTATGTGCCAAGCACTGTTCTAAGCGCTGGGGGAGGAATACAAGGTAATTAGGTTGTCCCACATGGGGCTCACAGTCTTAATCCCCATTTTACAGATGAGGTAACTGAGGCCCAGAGAAGTTAAGTGACTTGCCCCAAGTCATATAGCTGACAAGTAGCAGAACAAGGATTAGAACCCATGACCTCTGACTCCCAAGCCGGGCTCTTTCCACTGGGCCATACTGTTTCTCTTTACCCTAGGCCATGCTGCTTCCCACAACTTCTTTATTCAGGTTCTCGGTTCTGAAACCTCAGGACCAAGGTTCATCTATCATTATCGACAGAAGACTCCATCACTCTCACTGTAGTCATATTTGGGAAAAACTAAAGCCAAATAAATCTGAAGCCAAATCCCAAATGCTCATCCAAGCCTCCTTTCTTAATGCCCAAATGAACTCCTGTATCAATTCCTTGCAACCGGTACTTGATAATAAACTGAGACCCAAAGTTTTGAGCTATTTTTATTTTAGCATTTCAAAGTTTGAAGGTGATTCACAAGGACAATAGCCAAAACATCACAGAGATTGTAAACAGTTGCATGAGGATTTAGAGATTAGAGAACAGTGGACTCGCTGCTTCACCGGGCGATCTGAGAAGGAAGTTCCACCCCTTGCCCCCCAAAAAGATGCCAACTCTTTAAATTTCAATCCTGTTCATTCAGTCATTAAGATCTGGGGCATGGGCAACAAACCAACTGCAAACTGACACAAGTAATGTTGTTGAGTGATTTTTTTGTTTTACGTTCACCAAGAAGCTACAGAGGGACTGATTGGTACGTGATTTTCTAGCATCAGGAGAGATAATGTTCTATGTGGGAACACCCATGGGAAAGATACTCTCCCCAAAATGAAAAGAAAAAGTCTGGACCAACTCAGAGGACGGCATGGCTACAGGAGAAGGAAATGAGATCAGAGCTGTGAGGAGCCACACTGCTGTCCTTGCTTTTTTTGGTCCAAACTGCAGCACTCAGTCTCCAAGATGCCTCTGAACACTTCAAAATGATGGTTGAGGTCCTCCTTGGAATGGATCTTGTATCTGGTGCCCAATGCCCCGTCAGGTGACGATGCCCCGTAAAAGACTCTCTGGATCCTGGAATGCAGTAACGCCATGGCACACATGACGCAAGGTTCGCTGGTGACATACAGATCATAGCCAGTACAAATATAGGGCAGGCCATCTCGCCTAGATTCAAACTTCCTCATGACTCCCGGCTGAATGCTTTTTGAAGCTGAGGGAATGGCTCGGTCCCCTGACGGTGAAATGGTACAGGCAGGAAAAGCGTTAAAACTATATGCGCCTCTG
Organism: Ornithorhynchus anatinus; assembly: GCF_004115215.2. Taxonomy (NCBI): domain Eukaryota; kingdom Metazoa; phylum Chordata; class Mammalia; order Monotremata; family Ornithorhynchidae; genus Ornithorhynchus; species Ornithorhynchus anatinus. Next base: position 13,903,033 of record NC_041750.1, read on the forward strand.
CCTTGTCTTTGGGCAACCAGATCTATGCAAACCATAGTGGCATGAAGTAACGGATTTGAGGCGCTGCTACAGTCGTGGCCTACGGCCAACACGTCTTCTGTGGCTGGGTCAACGACTACAGCCCCAACAGCTTTCATCCCCTTTTCTGCCCCTTGCCGGGCTGTGTGGATGGCCTTCTCCATGTACGTCTGCATCTTGGCTTTATCTTCCTTTGAGAAAAGGAGGCCTTGGAGGGCACTGGAAATGTGTTTGTTTTCATGGAAGGCTGTAGGCCAGTGGCGTTTCGCTTCTTCAAACTGGGCTCTAGTCAAGGGTGGATGAGCTGGCACATGCACAAGATACGGTTCTCCTAAGTCACACCGGTCTACCTGTCCATCAGGGAGGAGCTCAGAAAGGGACCGTACACCTTCTACCGTGTCTCTTCCCGGGCTTGCTAGACAGAGCAAGATTTCCAGTGCGTGAGGACTGGTCTTATCAGGACAGGTTCGGACCCTCTTGAGATGTCCCTGGCCCACCAGGGGGTAGACTGCAGACACCTCTTTCACCAGCCGGGATGTTTTCTTCTTGTCCAGGACAGGAATCGCATAGGCCCAAACCAGTTCAACTCCTTGAGTCTGGTGATCTGGAAGCACTGGGAGGGCTTCCCAAGAACTAAGCTCTGGGTCTGGAACAAGGTTCCCTTCACCATGCTGGTCTACTGGACACTGGACCTGCTCCATCTTCTTCATTGTGACAGTGGACCAGGAAGACTGTAGGAAATAGAGATCGGAGGAGAGCAACGTCTATCAATTGGAGGGGGATAGCAGTTAGCCCATAAAGGCCTCAGCCCCCAAACCAAACGATTCCACGAAGCTACCTTCATTCCAAGGTTTGATAGCTTCCAACGTGACTTCACAGAGATCTGTGCTCATTATGCAAAGTGGCATTTTTAATAGCTGAACTGCTCAAGGGATAGACCCTATATTCAATTGCAGACACCCTACTGCTGTTTTGCACCTGTGATACATACATTTCAATTTGATACTTCGTACATCTCAAAGCCTCATTGTTATTATGCCTTCCTTTATCTGACAAACTACCTCTCCCTCTTTCTCTTTGAATTAGGTTTGCCAAATACAGAACTACCTTAACACTATTTTATGAAATTCATCCTATGCTTTTCCCATCTCATATTAATTCTGTCCTAGATATAAATTATACTTTTATTCCTTAAGGTTAGGCCACGGAGCCAAGAATCTTTAACCATCACTAAGCACACTATATAAAAGTGTCTCCTGCTTTGATGTTTTCTCAGTTACCTACTGTACTCATGAAAAGGGTAGTGGTGCCAGAGAACTAGGGAGCCTGATCTAACCAAACACCTCCTTTCTCTACAGAAATGCTGACATCATTAGGATCCAGTCCAAGTAAACTACAGGTAAAAGGGGCTACTTCTAAGGGTGAAAACTGCAACTTTTCCTTTCTCCTCCTTATTTCTTGGCAATTACACATCCAGTCACATTCAGTTTGCAAAGAGATTCTTCTTGGTACTTTTCTTGGATAATACACATATGCATAGACCCAAACGTAAAGAAAATAACCTCATGGGACGAATTCACAATCACTTAGGAAGAATATGTATTAAAAAGAAGTTAGCTGAAAATATCTCAAAGTCGCAAGCTACTTGGAAAACATTTGCAAGTTACCAAAAAAAAAAAAATCTGAGTCTTAAAATCAGCATTACTTTCTCCGGCATCCCCTCATCCATCAACTCCCTTGCTTTATTTTTCCAGAACTGCTATAGTAAATCAATACAGATCTAAACATCTAAGACTGTTAAGCTTCTTGTGGGCAGGGATCACATTTACCAACAATATTACGCTGTACTCACCTAAGCATTTAGTACCATACGCTGTACACAGCAAGTTCTCGATAAATACCATTGTTTGATTAATTGTTTTGTTTGGATAATAATAACAATGGTATTTGTTAAGCGCTTATTTTCAAGGTACTATACTAAATGCTGGTACAGATACAAGATAATCAGGTTGAACACAGTCCCTGTCTAACATAGGGCTCACAGTCTGAATCCCCATTTTACAGAAGAGTTAACTGAGGCACAGAGGAATTAAGTGACTTGCCCAAAGTGACAACAGCAGACAAGTGGCAGAGCGGGGATTAGAACCCAGGTCCTCTGACTCACACACCTGTGCTCTTCCCACTAGGCCATGCTGAATGTCTTATCTTTAAAGGCACAGGAAATACAGAAGACAGTTATTTGTATTAAGCTAATTACATACCCGCTACTTCAACTTACCAAAGAAGGTGGCCTCCACTTCTCTTTAGGAGCAGTCTTACTACCAGGACTGAAAAATAATCCAGAGCAAGACACTTCCACTAGCCCCAAGGAGGAGTGACTGTGGGGATAAAGACACTAGTTGCCCCCCAGGGCAAGAAGTGGGCTGGTGGAAGCAGGATCTGAGATTGGGTTTCTTGCCATGGGGGGGAGGTGGGGGTGGGGGATCGCTCCTAATAGATGGCACCACCATCCTTCCTGTCTCACAAGCCCATAACCTTGGCGTTATCCTGAACTCCCCTCTTTTGTTCAACCCATGTATTCAATCTGTCACTAAATCCTGTCGGTCCCACCTTCACAACATTGCTAAAATCTGCCCTTTCCTCTCCATCGAAACTACTACCACGTTAATACAGTCACTCATCCTATCCAGCTTGGATTACTGCATCAGCCTCCTTGCTGACCTCCCATCCTCTTGCCTCTCTCTACTCCAGTCCATACTTCACTCTGCTGCCCAGATCATTTTTCTACAAAAATGTTCAGGACACGTCACCCCACTCCTCAGAAAACTCCAGTGGTTGCCCGTCCACCTCTGCCTCAACCAAAAACGCCACACCATTGGCTTTAAAGCACTCCACCACCTTGCCCCCTCCTACCTCACCTCACTAGTCTCCTCCAACGCAGTGCTAACCTCACTGTACCTAGATCTCACCTTTCTCACTACCAACCCCTGCTGGTGACCTCCGGCCCACATCCTGCCTCTGGCCTGGAACACCTTCCCTCCTCAAATCTGACAATTACTCTCCCCCGCTTCAAAGCCTTATTGAAGGCACATCCCCTCCAAGAGACCTTCCCAGACTAGGCCCCCCCTTTCCTCTTCTCCCACTCCCGTCTGCGTCACCCTCACTTGCTCTTTGTTCTTCCCCCTTCCCAGCCCCACAGCACTTATCTGCATTCCTGTAGTTTATTTGTATTAATGTCTCCCCTCTCTAGACTGTAAGCAGGGAATGTGCTTATTGTTGTGTTTTTTCAAGCACTTAGTACAGTGATCTGCACACAGTAAGCATTCAGTACATAAGATGAAATGAATGGAGTGAAAAAGATAGATGAGCCAGGAGAGGACAGTGTCAGTGAGGCCGAGGTTGATGATGTTTTCAGGAGAAGGGGGTGGACTACAGTGTCAAAGGCAGCTGAGAGGTCGAGGAGGATTAGAATGAAGTTTAAACCGTTGGATTTGGCAAGGAGGAGGTCATTAGTGGCCTTTGAAAAAGCAGTTTTTGTGGCGTGATGGGAATGGAAGTCAAATTGGAGAGGGTCAATGAGAGAATTGGAGAGGAACTTGAGACAGCAGGTGTAGACAGCTCTCTTGAGGAGTTTGGAGAAGAGTGGTAGGATGGAAGTGGGTGATAATGGGAGAGAGCTGTGGAGTCAAAGGAGGGTTTTTTTTTTTTTTTTTAGGATGGGGAGACATGGGCATGTTTGAAAGTAGTGGGAGAAAAAGTCATTGGAGAGAGAACTGTTGAAGATGGCAGTTAGGGAGGGGCACGTGTATTGATAAGGTGCGAAGGGTTGAGGTTAGATGCTCAGGTGGAGGGCATGAATTTTGAGAAAAGGCAGGAGATCTCTTGAGACAGATGAGAGAATTGAAAGAGAGGCGGGATGGGAGATTTTAGGGAGCTCACAGCTGATAGAGTCCATTTTCTCAATAAAGTAGGTGGCCAGATCATTAGGGACAAGAGATGGAGACGTGGGGGGTGGCGGGGGCAGGGTTTGAGGAGGGAGATAAACCTTTGGAACAACTGGCAAAGGCAGTTGGGCATGGAGAAATAATTTTGCCGGGCAGAATTAAAGCCCGTAAGGATAAACTTGAAGTAGATGAAATTGGCCTGCTATCTAGATTTCTGCCAGCAGTGCTTCGGGGCTTGTGAAAGTAGCGAGGTGAGGTGGGGGGGGGCAAGGTGATTGATTTGATTTAAAGCTGATGGTAAGGAGTTTGTGTGATGCAGAGGTAGATGGGCAACCACTGGAGGTTCTTGAGTGGAGAAACATGACCTGAACGTTTTTGTCGAAAAATGATCCAGGCAGCAGAGTGAAGTGGGGACTGGAGTGGGGAGAGACAGGAGGCCGGGAGATCAGCAAGGAGGCTGATGCAGTAATCCAGGCGGGATAGGATGTATTAATGAGGTAGCAGTTTGGATGGAGAAGGCGGATTTTAGCGATGTTTTGAAGGTGGGACCCACAGGATTTAGTGATGGATTAAATATATGGTTTGAATGAGAGAGATGAGTTGACGCCACGGTTACGGGCTTGTGAGACAGGAAGGATGGTGGTGCCATCTCCACTGATGGGAAAGTCAGTGGGAGAGGACAGGGTTTGGGTGGCAAGATGAGGAGTTCTTCTTTGGACATGTTAAGTTTGAGCTGTTGGCGGGACATCCAGATAGAGATGTCCTGGCAGCAGGAGGAAATACGAAACTGCAGAGAAGAAGAGAAAGAGAAGGAGAGAGATCAGGCCTGGAGATGTAGGTTTGGGAATCATCTGCATAGAGATGGTAGTTGAAGCCATGGGAGCGAATAAGTTCTCCAAGGGAGTGGGTATAGATAGAGAATAGAAGGGGACCCAGAACTGAGTCTTGAGGGACTCCCACAGGGGGTGGGAGACAGGAGCCCACAAGAGAGACTGAGAATGAGCTGCCAGAGAGATAGGAGGTGGACCAGGAGAGGACGGTGTCAATGAAACCAAGGTTGGATAATGTTTCCAGGAGAAGGGGGTGGTCCAAGGTGTCAAAGGCCGCTGAGAAGTCAAGGAGGATTAAGATGGAACAGAAGTGACTGGATTTTGAAAGGAGAAAATTATTGATGACATTTGAGAGCAGTTTTGGCAGAGCGAAGATAGGAGGCCCATGCTGTTTCCATTAGACATGCTGCTTCCATGCATTCATGTATTGATTGACTATAAATGTTCATTCAATAGTATTTATTGAGTGCTTACTATGTGCAGAGCACTGTACTAAGTGCTTGGAATGTACAATTCGGCAACAGATAGAGACAATCCCTGCCCAATGATGGGCTCACAGTCCAATCGGGGAAGACAGACGGCAGAGCAAAACAGAACGAAATAAAAACAAGACAACATTATCACCATAAATAGAATCAAGGGGATGTAATCCTCATTAAAATAAATAGGGTAATAAAAAAAAATATGTAAATGAGCACAGTGCTAGGGGGAGGAGCAGAGGGCGGAGGGGGAGCAGAGGGAGCAGAGAGAAAAGGGGTAGCTCAGTCTGGGAAGGCTTCTTGGAGGAGGTGAGCTCTCAGTAGGGCTTTGAAGAGGGAACAATAGTTAGTTTGGTGGAGATGAGGAGGGCATTCCAGGACAGCGGTAGGACATGGGCCAGAGTTTGGCGGGATAGGAGTGAATGGGGGACAGTGAGGAGGTGAGCGGCAGAGGAGCAGAGCGTACAGGGTGGGCAGTAGAAAGAAGAGAGGTGAGGTAGGAGGGGGCAAGGTGATGGAGAGCCTTGAAGCCAAGAGTGAGGAGGTTTTGTTTCATGCGGAGGTTGATAGGCAACCTCTGGAGGTTTTTAAGGAGGGGAGTGACATGCCCAGAGCATTTCTGTAGGAAGATGATCCGGGCAGCGGAATGAAGAATAGACTGGAGTGGGGAGAGACAGGAGGAAGGGAGATCAGAGAGAAGGCTGACACAATAATCCAGCCAGGATATTATGAGAGCCTGTACCAGCACAATAGCTGTTGGGATGGATAGGAAAGGGCGGATCTTGGCGATAATGTAAAGGTAAGACCGGCAGGCCTTGGTGACTGATTGGATCTGTGGGGTGAATGATAGACCTGAGTCAAGGATGACACCAAGGTTTTGGGTCTGTGAGACGGGAAGGATGGTCGTGCCATCCAGAGTGACAGGGAAGTCAGGAAGAGGACAGGGTTTGGGAGGGAAGATAAGGAGCTCAGTTTTGGACATGTTGAGTTTTAGGTGGCGGGCGGACATCCCAGTAGAGACATCCTGGAGGCAGGAGGAGATAGGAGCCTGAAGGGAGGAGGAGAGAACAGGGGAGGAGATGTAGATTTGGGTGTCATCTGCATAGAGTTGATCATTGAAGCCATGCGAGCGAATGAGTTCACCAAGGGAATGAGTATAGATGGAGAACAGAAGAGGGCCAAGAACTGACCCTTGAGGAACCCCTACAGTTAGTGGATGGGAGGGGGAGGAGGACCCCGCGAAGGAGACTGAGAAGGAATGGCCAGAGAGAGAAGAGGAGAACCAGGAGAGGAAGGAGTCCGTGAAGCCAAGGTGAGATAAGGTGTGGAGGAGAAGGGGATGGTCGACAGCGTCAAAGGCAGCTGAGAGGTCGAGAAGGATTAGGATAGAGTAGGAGCCATTGTATTTGGCAAGAAGGAGGTCATGGGTGACCTTTGAGAGAGCAGTCTCGGTAGAGTGGAGGGGACGGAAGCCAGATTGGAGGGGGTCCAGGAGAGAGTTAGAGTTGACTACTGCTTAATCGAGAGCTGAGCGTCAACAGGGTGAATGACCAAATAGGATCTTGTGAATGGTGTGCCCACTGAAGAGCTGCTGAGAGAAGTATAGCATTATGTTTCATTGTGGAGGCAACTACCCCTGAACTGAAGTTTGGAATACATTCTAGATTAAAGATGTTATTCCTGGATTTGGATTATGATCTGTTGCAGTCGTATTTATTGAGCGCTAAAATCCCTGACTGAGTTAATACCAGTAATTGGTGTACGGTCAGAGTGTGGCTCTGTGGAACACACAAAATTAGGTTGTTTTCACAAGGGGTGAGTGGGTGTTTTGCATTCCTTCAAGCTTCAATAATCAGCCCTTAAAGGACAAGAATGGCTAGCCAAACCCTGAATGCTTCTTGTGACTTCCGGGGGTTCAAAATATGAAAGTCATGGGATGGTGCCATGACAACCTTGGGGCACGTTAACAGGCCCCCCCCCTCCCCGAAAGTTCCTACCATAGCTGTAAATAAACTGAGAACACTAGGACCCTGGGACTTTAACTGGGCGTTGATGCCAAAAGTGGCTGAAAAAGTCACCCAAAATGGTAAGAGTGAAGGTATCCAAATACACTGCTCCCACGAACGCCTACAGGCCTGGGGCAGTGGGGACACAGGCTGCATGAGCCCAGGAGGGAGGAGTTGCAGACATACCCAGGGCTAAATAGGTTCAGAGCAGTCAGGGAGTTGTCAGTCAGTTGATTGTATTTATTTATCACTTACTTTATGCAGAACATTCTACTAAATACTTGAGAGAATATAGCAGACACTGCCTACAACAAGTTTACAGACTTGGGGGCGGACTAGGGAGGGCTGAATAAAGGGAGCAAGTCAGGGTGACACAGAAGGGAAAGGAGTTCTTAGTCCGGGAAGGCCCCTTGGAGGAAGTGTGCCTTCAATAAGACTTTGAAGGTGGGGAGAGTCATTATCTGTTGATTATCTGCTGCATAGCAGCATGGCTCAGTGGAAAGAGCCCGGGTTTGGGAGTCAGAGGTCATGGGTTCGAATCCCGGATATGCCACTTGCCAGCTGTGTGACTGTGGGCAAGTCACTTAACTTCTCTGTGCCTCATTTACCTCATCTGCAAAATGGGGATGAAGACTGTGAGCCTCACGTGGGACAACCTGATTACCCTGTATCTACCCCAGCGCTTAGAACAGTGGTCTGCACATAGTAAGCGCTTAAAAAAATACCAACATTATTATCTGTTGGATGTCTATCTCCCCCGCTCTAGACTGTAAACCCGGTGTGGGCAGGGATTGTCCCTCTTTATTGCTGAGTTGCATCTTCCAAGCACTTAGTTCAGTGCTCTGCACATGGTAAGCACTCAATGAATGAATGAATGAACAGGGAGGACATTCCAGGCCAGAGGTGGAGCATAAGGAAATAGGTAGGCGGCAAAATAGACAAGATCGAGGTACAGTGAGGAGGTCAGCACCAGAGGAGTGAAGTGTGTGGGCTAGGTTGTAGTAGGAGAATAGTGAGGTGAGTTAGGAGCGGTTGAGGTGATTGAGTGATTTTAAAGCTGATGGTGAGGAGTTTGTGTGATGCAGAGGTGGATGGGCAACCACCGGAGGTTCTTGAATGGGGAAACATGCCCTGAATGTTTTTGTAGAAAAATAATCTGGGCAGAGGTGAAGTGTGTACTGGAGTGAGGAGAGACAGGAGGCAGGGAGGTCAGCAAGGAGGCTGATACAGAAATCAAGGAGGGAGAGGATAAATGCTTCGATTAACATAGTAGCGGTTTGGATGGAGAGGAAGAGGAGGATTTTCACAAGGTTCTGAAGGTGGAACCAACAGGGTTTAATGATGGATTGAATGAGACACAGTAGCCAAGGATGATGACGATGATGATGGTATTTGTTAAGCGCTTACTATGTGCCAAGCACTGTTGATGATGATGGTACTTGTTAAGCGCTTACTATGTGCAAAGCACTGTTCTAAGCGCTGGGGAGATACAAGGTAATCAGGTTGTTCACGTAGGGCTCACAGTTTTTAATCCCCATTTTACAGATGAGGTAACTGAGGCACAGAGAAGTTAAGTGACTTTGCCCAAAGTCACACAGCTTACAAGTGGCGGAACCGGGATTAGAACCCATGACCTCTGACTCCCAAACCCGGGCTCTTTCCACTGAGCCATGCTGCTATGCAGCAGATAATCAACAGATAATGACTCTCCCCACCTTCAAAGTCTTACTGAAGGCACACCTCCTCCAAGAGGCCTTCCCCGACTAAGAACTCCTTTCCCTTCTGCGTCACCCTGACTGTGCCTCAGTTCCCTCATCTGTCAAATGGGGATTAAGACTGTGAGCCTCATGTGGGACAACCCGATCACCCCGTATCCACCCCAGCGCTTAGAACAGTGCTCTGCACATAATAAGCGCTTAACAAATACCAATATTATTATTATTATTACTACAACCCAGTCCACCCACTTTGCTCCTCGAATGCTAACCTTCTCACTGTGCCTCAATCTCGTCTATCTCACTACCGACCTCTAGTCCACGTCCTGCCTCTGTCCTGGAAGGTCCTCCCTCCTCAAATCCAACAGTTACTCTCCCCCGCTTCAAAGCCTTATTGAAGGCACATCTCCTCCAAGATGCTTTCCCTGACTAAACCCCCCTTTCCTCTTCTCCCACTCCCTTCTGCGTTGCCCTGACTTGCTCCCTTTGTTCTCCCCCCCTCCCAGCCCCACAGCACTTACATATGTATCTGTAATTTATTTACATTAATGTCTGTCCCCACCCCCCTACACTTTAAGCTTGTTGTGGTCAATGGGTGTGTCTGTTTACTGTTGTACTGGACTCTTCCCAGTGCTTAGTTCAATGCTCTGCACACAATAAGCACTCCATAAATATGACTGAATATTCAATCTGTCACCAAATCCTGTGAATTCAAACTTCTTAACCACTAAAATTTGTCCTTTTCTCTCCAACCAATCTGGAACCACATGAATCCCAGCACTCATCCTATTCCACCTTGATTACTGCATCAGCCTCCCGTCTCTCCCCAGTTCAGCCTATACTTCACTCTGCTGCTCAGATCATTTTTCTACAAAACCATTCAGTCGATGTTTCCTCACTCCTCAAGAACCTCCAGTGGTTGCCCATCCACCTCCACATCAAACAGCAACTCCTTACCATAGGCTTTAAAGCCTTCAGTCACCTTGCCCCCTCCTACCATCCAGTTCACAACTTGCTACTTTAAAGCCAACCTACTCACTGAACGTTGATTTTGTCTATCTCACAACCGTCACCCTCTGGCATGGAACTCCCTCCCTCTTTATATCCAACAATCATTCTCCTCACCTTCTAAGGATTATTAAAAGCAGATCTCCTTCCAGAGGCCTTCCTAGGCTAAACCCTCATTTCCTCTTCTGTCACTACCTTCTGCATCACCCATGCACTTGAATTTGTACCCTTTATGCATCCCTCCCTTAGCCCCATAGTACTTATGGACATATCCATAACTAATTTATTTATATTAATGTCTGTCTCCCCTTCTAGACTGTAAGCTCATTGTGGGCAAGAAACGTGTCCACCAATTGTTCTATTGTACTCTCCCAAGCGTTCACTGCAGTGCTCTGCAAAATGCTAAGCGCTCAATACATACAATGAATCGACTGGGATGTAGTAGAAGATTGAGTGAACCGTTTCTCATTTGCACAACAGCTGGGAGTGTCCTTCACAGCCATCAGAAAGGAACTTCAGACACTGCAATTAGACACCGCAGAAAAATGCCAAAAAAAACGCAGAAAAATGCCATTCACTCCAATTACTGATCACCATCATCTCCTGTCCCCCAACACCCACCTCCAACTTTCTGAAACCACTCTGTTGCTTCACTCACACTCCCTCTCCTTCTCTGTCCCTACCCTGCTTCTCAGGGACTTCAATATTCCCTCTCAGCCATTCGCTTCCTCTAACGTCTCAACTCTGCTGACTTCCTGCTCCTCGCCCATTCAAAAACTTGTACACACACTTGATCTTATCTCCAATCACTGTGCAATCTCTAAACCTGACCAAATACTCTCTGATCACAACCTCATCTACATTCTCTCCCCACCCACCAGCCACAGAACTGGCCTGTCTCCCAGACACCTTCAACCTCCTGACACCGGCCTCCATCCACCTATCCCATGCCATCATGCATTTGGACTCCCCTACCCAACCTCCCTTCTCCTGATACACTAAATTCCCGGGCTCAATTCTGCCCTCTCTACTAAACTCAAATGTCTCTCCATTGATTTCCCACCAAAAACCTGCATCCCAGATCAATCGTATTTATTAAGCGCGTATAGTGCGCAGAGCACTGTAATAATAATAATAGTGATGATATTTATTAAGTGCTTATTATGTGCCAGGCACGGTACTACGCGCTGGGGTGGATACAAGCAAATCCAGTTGGACAGAGTCACTGTCCCATATGGGGCTCACAGTCTCAATCCCCATTTTAAAGATGAGGTAACCAAGGCACAGAGAAGTGTAGTGACTTGCCCAAGGTCACACAGCAGACAAGTGGCAGAGCCAGGATTAGAACCCATGACCTTCTGGGTTCTAAGTACACCTTCTGGTGTACTAAGCGCTTGGGAATGCTTCCTCCACTCCTGTTCAGGCCACAGAATAACGTTGGCAAAAACTAGGCATCAGGTCACTCTCATCCATCACAAATGCAACCTAGCCCACTATAGATCTACCTGCTCCTTTCCTCCTCCCTTACTGACTCCCTGCCCATTACCTACATTAACTATTCCTGACTTAACTCGCTCTTTAAACCCCCGTACCTCTACCCCCTACATCTTTTGCTCACAACGACCTTGAAATGTACTTCACTGATAAAACTGAAACCAAATGTGAGCTCTCTAAAATCTCACTCACCTCTCCAGTCCCTTCCTACTCCACCATCCACTCTCTCATTTTTCCCCAGCTATCTCTCAAAAAAAAACCTCTCCACCTTCTTCTTAACTCCATCCCCTCCATCTGTGCCTCCGATCCCATCCCTTTGAACCCTAACACTTGCACCTGTCCTTCTTCCTCCCGACTGCCATCTTTAATCGTCCACTCTCCAATGCCTCCGTTCTCTCTGCTTTCAAACATGCCCACCTCTCTCCTATCCTAAAAAAAACCCTCCTTTGTCCCCACTCCTCCCTCCTGCTTAATTAGCCCATCTTGCTCCGACCATGCCTGTCCAAATTCCTTGAGTGATTACTTTTCTCCCATTGCCTCCACATCATTCCCACCAACTCCCTTCTTGACCCCCTGGCACCTGGCTGCCACTGCCTCCACTTCACTGCAACTCCTCTCTCCAAAGTCACCAATGACCTCCTCCCTGCAAAATCTAACGGTCTCTACTAATTCTCCTTGAACTCTCAGCAGCCTATGATACAGTAGACCACTTTCCTCTCCTGAAAACAGTATCAAACCTTAGTTTCTCTGATACCATCCTCTCCTGGTTCTCCTCCTACCTCCCTGGCCGTTTCTTTCTGCTCTCTTTTGCTAGCTCCTCCTCTGACTCACAATCCCTACAGACACCAAGGCTCTGTTCTGGGGCCCCTTCTATTCTCCCTCTACACCCACTCCTTCAGGGAATTCATTCACTCCCCCATCTTCAACTACCACCTCTATGTGGATGATTCCCAAATCTACCACACCAGTTCTGACCTCTCTCCTTCTCCACCATCTGGCATTTCTTCCCGCTTACAGGACATCTCTATTTGGATGTCCCACCAACACCCCAAACTTAACATATCCAATACAGAACTCCTCATCTTCCCTCCCAAGCTCTTTTCCTCTCCCTGACTTTCCCATCACTACTGAAGCAACCATTCTCCCTGCCTCACAAGACTGCAACCTCAGCATTACCCTTGATTTTTTTTTTTAAATATGGTATTTGTTAAGCGCTCACTATGCACCAGGCACTGTACTGCCCACTGGGGTAGGTACAGGATAATCAGGTTGGACATATCCTCTCTGTCAACCCGCATATTCAACCAGTCACCAAATCCCGTCAGTTTTTTTGTTTTTTCCTTCACATCTCCAGAATCCTCCCCTTCTGCTCCATCCAAACTGCCACCATGCTGGTCCAAGAACTCTTCAAATTCCAACTCAACTATTGCATCAGTCTCCTGCATCTCTCCTCTAGTTCACACTTCTCTCTGCTGCCCTTATTTTTCATAAACATCACTCGGCATGTCTCATGTCTCCTCACTTCACAGTAAGCACTCAATAAATATCATTAATGATACTTCTCAAAATTCTCTAATGATGGCCCATCCCTTTCCACCTCAAACAGTAACACCTAACCATCAGCTTTAAGGTACTCAACCAGCTAGCTCTCTTCCCTCTATTGATCCTCATTCCTCTCCCACTACAACCCAGCCCAGAGACTTTCATCCTCTAACCTGTGCCTTGCCTTTGGCTTCCTTGGTATCGACCTCTTGCAAAAGGCCCTCTCTCCTGCCTGGAACCAGCTCTGCCTTCACATTCAGCAGACCGCTACTCTCCCCATCTTAAAAGTCCTTCTGAAATCACATCTCCTCCAACTCCCCCATACTACCACCTCCTCAATGTCACCTAAGCATTTGAGTCTCTACCCGCTAAGCACTTATTCATCCCAACCCTCCCACCCCTAGCACTGATCTTTATACTTAGTTGCTTCCTCCTATCCGTAATTTATTTCAGCATCTGTCTCACCAGCACAATTGTCAGCTTTGTGAGAGCAGGGATCCCGTCTCTCTTCTTCCCTGTCTAGTTGTTAGTAAAACATCCTGCAGAGTAAGCACTCAAATACTATTGATTGAAAAAATGACCTGGGCAGACAAGTGAAATGTGGACAAGAGAGAGGTGAGACCGGAGGCAGTGAAGACTGCCTTCAGAGTGGGGGGGGGGGGGCACACCCCTACTTCTCTGATGGGCATGCATGTGTCTACATGAGAAGCAGCATGGTGTAGTAGATAGAGTACGGGCTTGGGAATCAGAAGATTCTAATCCCCGGTCCACCACATCTCTGCTGTGTGACAGCTTGAGCAAGTCACTTCACTTCTCAGTGCCTCCATTACCTCGCCTGTAAAATGGGGATTAAGACTGTGAGCCCCACGTGGGACAGGGAATGCATCCAACCTGATTTGCTTGTATCCACCCCAGTGCTTTTGTTTGGCACTTACTATTACTTAAGTGCATAGTAAGCACTTAATAAAAACAACAATTATAAAAACACGTGCATGTGCATGTCTTGGGCATCTGCTTGCCCTGTGTGCCTAAGTGGGTCACATCCCAGGGTCAGTGAGTGTGTAGGTGTGAGGGTCAATGGGCCTACATGCATGGGTCAGTGAGAGAGAGAGAGAGAGAGAGAGAGAGAGAGGGGCACGTCTGTGTATCTAGTTTCCTGGGTCTATGGGTGTGTGCTTGTCTACTTCCCTCTATCAGTGTGTCTGTGTGCCTGTTTACATTTAGGACTCAAAGTATATTTAATCTAGTAGCCCCCTTGATAGACCAAGGGTTCACAGTTTTATTAACCATTTTACAAAAAATACGGTCATCCCACACGTCTTTAGAAAACGTTCACGAGCTACTGCTTTGTGTTTACTATACCTGCTGGATATTCAGAAAATGAAATTTATAAGGAGAGATTTACGCAAGCAAAAATCCCCATTAAACTGAGGTTTAAAACCAGCAAATTCAAGGACTAGCTCTTGTTTGTAAATAATAATGTTGGTATTTGTTAAGCGTTTACTATGTGCAGAGCACTGTTCTAAGCGCTGGGGTAGATACAGGTAATCAGATTGTTCCATGTAGGGCTCACAGTCTTCATCCCCATTTTACAGATGAGGTAACTGAGGCCCAGAGAAGTTAAGTGACTTGCCCACAGTCAAACAGCTGACAAGTGGCAGAGCCAGGATGAGAACCCATGACCTCTGACTCCCAAGCCCGTGCTCTTTCCACTGTGCCACACTGCTTTGCTATATCCATTTTGTAAAGTAAGGACAGGAGTTTAATAAACCAGCAACATTATCAACACATATAGTGACTGAAATCACTGCATTTGCCTATAGCTGAAAAACTTAAAATCCATGTATATACTAAACAGCCCAATACGTAACCCACTTAGAAGTGTGAATTTATGGAAATGCTACTTTAAGAGAAAAACTACCGTACCTCACTCCTTTGCAGAATTGCTATTCAATTACAACAATAATAATAATTTAAGATTAGCATCTCACTTTTACAAAGTACAGTGAAGTAACAAATGCACATTCCTTTTTATCAGATATAAACAGAGAGTGACTACAGCCAAGTAAACAGAAGTGTACTCCGGTTTTCCATCTGAACTAATTCACCTCTCCCCCTTGTCATATACAAAATCCGGTCTAGGGTTAACGAAGGCTTCCACTGTCTCCAATTCAAAGTTACAAAAATGCCCTTCTTTGGCCCTACCAGAGTGCGACTTACATCCCAGTTTTAAAATGGCTTTTCACATCTATGAGACCAAGAGGCTGCTGCCTACCCCAAATCATTTCCTGAGGTAAAAGAAAAAACAACAGGGAAAACATAAAATGTTTGCCCTTACCTTATACAGACAGCCCTCAACTTTTAAGACATTACAAGTTAAGATGGATGGATGGATGTAAGTTGTGGGCAGGGAACATGTGTACCAACTCTGTTGTACTGGACCCTCCCAAGTGCTTATTACTCTGCAAACAGTAAGCACTCAATACATTTGAGTGCATAGCCTACTGTAAAGAGCACAGGCCTGGGAGTCAAGAGGACATGGGTTTTATTCCTGATTCTGCCACCCTTGTGCTGTGCGACCTTGGGCAAATCACAGCTTCTCGGTGCCTCATATTCCTCATCTGGAAAATAGGGATTAAATCCTAAATCCTACTCTCTCCTACTTTTAAAGACTGTGAGCCCCGATGTGGGACAGGGATGGTGTCCAACCTATCGTTTCTTCCTCCACGCTTAGTACAGTGCTTGGCGCCAAGTGCTTGACAAGAACCATTAAAAATAAACCCGTAAATGCGATTGACTGATTGGCACTTCTATTCCTAAATTTACATCCAGTATTTCAATCATGCAGTCGTATTTATTCAGTGCTTAATGTGTGCAGAGTGCTGTCCTAAATGCTCGGGAAGACTGTAAACTCACTGTGGGCAGGGAATGTGTCTACCAATTCTGTTATATTGTATTCTACCAGACACTTAGTTCAGTGCTCTGCACGTGGTAAGCAGTTAATAAACATGATTAATTTATTGATTGATTACAAATGGGAAGCAATTTTAAGTGGCACTGGGGTGGATGGAAAAGGAGAGTCGAGAGTGGGGGAGGAGTGAGGTGTTGTGAAGGAGGCTACTTGAATTTGAGCTGGAATCACCAAGGAGAAGTCACACATCCCTTTTACTTCGGATGAAGCTAAAGTCAGCTTTATTACCATGGAGGAACCTCTTGGATCCAATATAAAACATGGTTACACTATTCATCTACGATTGGCTAAGTTGACAATTCTGGGTCATCTTGGACAAAATGGGGCACCTGACCTTGGGTCTGGAACCAATCCTTCATTTAGAACACTGGTTCCCATCTGTATTCCAACTTCAGGCAAATCTTAGTCATAATCCCCATTTCACAGATGAGGTAACTGAAGCACGGAGAAGTTAAGTGACCTGCCCAAGGTAACAGCAGACAAGTGGCAGAGCAGGGATTAGAACCCAGGTCCTTCTGACTCCCTGGCCCAAGCTCTAGCCACTGGGCCACACTGCCTAGTGGCTAGATGGGGCTCCTCTCCCACTCCCTTCTGCATTGCCGACTTGCTCCCTTTGCTCTTCCTCTCTCCCAGCCACACAGCATTTAGGCACATGACTGTGATTCTATTTCTACTGATGTCTGTCTCCCCTCCTTCTAGACTTTTATCTGTTGCCGAACTGTACTTTCCAAGCGCCTGGTATAGTGCTCTGCACACAGTAAGCACTCAATAGATACGATTGAACGAACGAATGAATGGCGAGGGTGGGACGGAAGTGGCTGGAGTGAACATGCTGGGGGCAGGGAAAGCTAACATGGTGGGAGGCAGGAAGGCTAACGGTGGGGGTGCTCTCTTCTACGTTGAAAAGCTTGCAACAGAGTGGGAAAGGCTAGGTGCCGGGGTTCTGTGTTTTGCTCCTCTAAGGAGGCAGTGTTGCCTAATGGAAAGAGCACAGGACTGAGTCAAGGGATCTGTGCTCTAGTTCCGGCTCCACTTGCCACCGCACGACCTAGGGCAAGTTATTTCACTTATTTGTCTTTCAGTTTCCTCCTCTGTAAAATGAGGATCGAATACTTGTTCTCCCCCTCCCTCAGACTGGGGGCTTCCAGTGTGGAACAGGGACCGTGTCCAATCCAATCATCCTGTATGTACCTCAGCACTATGGAGCCCTTCAACATCAGAGACGTTGGGTCTTGCTGATTTTTTTATCCCTGTAGTGAACCAGAGTGCTTAATCTGGAAAATGAAGAGGCTACGGACTGAGACTACATTTCCACGCTTCTGGGTTTTTTGTTGGTCCCGAGCCCAAAATAGTTCTGGTGTTCTGACCAGCAGAACAGCAATTAGGATACTAGAATTCCCATGGCTCTCTGTTGAGATCCTGGATCCAGAGTGGACTAGGCTTTCTACTGGGGGGCGGGGGGGAGGAGAGAGGGGTGTCACCTAAAGTTAAATGGAAAACCTTACTGATCACAGAGATTATGTCCACTAGCGGTTAAGCTTAGTGGAAAGAGCATGGGCTTGGGACTCAGAGGTCGTGGATTCTAATCCCGTCTCCGCCACTTAGCAGCTGTGTGACTCTGGGCAAGTCACAACTTCTCTGTGCCTCAGTTACCTCATCTGTCAAATGGGGATTAAGACTGAGAGTCCCACTTGGGACAACCTGATAACCTTGTATCTCCCCCAACGCTTAGAACAATGCTTGGCACATGGAAAGTACTTAAATACCACCATTAGCATCATCACCAGGGGTTACAAAAACACAAATTCTTGTTTCCTCGTCATTTTCCTGTGATTTACCTTACTACCTAAATACAGTCAGCTCTGCAATGTGAGAGCTGTGTTCTTGAAGAACTTCATGTTAGGAGAAATTGCATTGCAATATTTTACCCAACTGCCATAGGTATTCAAAGAAACTTTTCTAGAAACAACTGGCGTTTAATCCTGGTGGATGCATGCTGTTGGATATTTGTCCCTTATTTACACAGTCTTTTACAGAACTGTGTGTATTTTCTTAGCACTCGAAGAGTACATCCCTTTTGTGATAGCATTTACTATACCGACAAGGACTTTATCTTGCTACCTGTTCCTTTGAGATAGTGTTGCTATCTTTCCTTCTTGTAGGGTTTTCACACTTCGAAGGTAGTTAAACTATAATTGATCATTTCATCCAGCACAGTAATGTTTCCTTGGGTCAATCTCCGTAGAGGCAGTCCTCTGATTTAGAATCCAGTTGGTTCCTGAAAACCAGCTTTAAGTTCTTTCCTCTTGAGAGCAACATGGTGAACTTAGATTTGCACCTTTTACTCACCTCACCCTCAGCCCCATAGCACTCATGTACATAGCCATCATTTATTTATATTAACGTCTACGTTGTCCTCGTCACCTTCCCCCACCCTAGACCGTAAGCTAATTGTGGGCATGGAATGTGTCTACCAACTCTGTTATTCTGTACTCTCTCAAGCGCTCTACACACAGAGAAGCAATATGGTTCAGTGGAAAGAGCACAGGCTTAGGAGTCAGAGGTCATGGGTTCTAATTCCAGATCCGCAACCTGTCAGCTATGTGACTTTGGGCCAATTAACTTCTTGGTGCCTCAGTTACCTCATCTGTAAAATGGGGATTAAGGCTGTGAGCCTCACGTGGGACAACCTGATTACCCTGTATCTACCCCAGTGCTTAGAACAGTGCTTGGCACACAGTAAGCACTTAACAAATACCAACATTATTATTAGGAGTAGTAAGGACTCAATAAATACGACTGATTGATACAGACAACTATTACTACAATCAGGCTACCTTAGGCTATGTGCAGTCCTGAGCAGGGGACAGGAGAAAACACATAAATGTGTGAAGATAACCTTACAGTCAACTGTGCAGACCAAGGGTCTGGTCCAGGTGAAAATTCTGCCTCAGTCCTCACATTCATGCTGTATATGGGTTGATAACAATAATAATAATTGTCCCAGGGTTTCTCTTCCTTATTCGAGAATTTGGATTACAAAATAATGGGCATTCATCATCTCAAACAGTATTTAGCCTGACTGTGTGGCAGAGCATTGGGAGAGTTGCAAGATATAACCCTTGATCTAAAAGCGTTTCTATTCTAGTAAGGCATCGTATCTAGCCCTTGAAAAACAAGGAAGTAAAAGACACAGTTTCTGCCTTCAAGGATCTGAGTCTACTGGAACAGCAGGGAATAACTTTGGAAATAGCTATCCTGGAGCTTAGTAGAATCATTTTGTTAGCCTAGACCAGCTTTCGGCAGGGTCTCCAAATAGCCAGTATGCTAACTGGGAAGGGTAGCGGGCTGCATTTTACCGCGATAATCCACGAGCAAGAGGACACAGAAACTCCCCCCACGGGATGAACTGAGAGTCCTTGCAGATCGACATTTGCCTAGCTTAGAATCGCTTAGTGGCAAGAGCCCGGGCTTGGGAGTCAGAGGTCGTGGGTTCTAATCCCGGCTCCGCTACTTGTCAGCTGTGTGACTTTGGGCCAGTCACTTCACTTCTCTGGGCCTCAGTGACCTTATCTGGAAAATGGAGATTAAGACTGTACGCCCGACGTGGGACAACCTGATTACTTTCTAATAATAATAGTAATAATGTTAGTATTTGTTAAGCGCTTACTATGTGCAGAGCACTGTTCTAAGCGCTGGGGTAGATACAGGGTAAGAAGGTTGTCCCTCGTGAGGCTCACAGTCTTGATCCTCATTTTACAGATGACGTAACTGAGGCACAGAGAAGTTAAGTGACTTGTCCACAGTCACACAGCTGACAAGTGGCACTGCTGGGATTCAAACCCATGACCTCTGACTCCCAAGCCCATGCTCTTTCCACTGTGCCACGCTGATCCTCCTTAGCGCTTAGAACAGTGCTTTGCACATAGTAAGCGCTTAACAAATGCCATCATCGTTATTATTATTCTCTGGGCCTCAGTGACCTCATCTGGAAAATGGGGATTAAGACGGGGAGCCCCACGTGGGACAACCTAAAAACCCTGGATCTATCCCAGTGCTTAGAACGGTGCTAGGCACCTAGTAAGCGCTTCACAAATACCATCGTTATTATCTTCACAGCAGCGTGAGCCTGGACGCCCTATCCTCCTAGCAGCCAGCACAATAATAATGCATTTGTGAAGCGCTTACTAGGTGCCAAGCACTGTTCTAAGCGCTGGGGTAGATCCAAGGTTACGAGGTGGTCCCCCGTGGGGCTCACAGTCTTGATCCCCACGATTAAGATGATGATGCTGAGGGCGCTGCGCGGGGCCTGGAGAGGCGGAGGGATCCTCACGCTTATCGCGCCTGGGCTCCTTCCGCGCCGCCACAGGGAGGAGGACGAGGCCGCCGCCGCAGCAAATCCTCCCTCCGCCCGGGGTCTGAACGACTGACGCCCACCCTTGATGTGGAAAAGAAAAGGCGGATCTCCCCCTCCCGCCCCACAACTTACCTAAACGCCACCAGGACAGCAGCCTTGCCCCCGCGTTAGCCGCCTCCAGCGTCTTCTGCCTCCCCCACCCACCTCCCACGCAGCCGCGGGGCAGGATGGGAGTGGTAGTTCACTGAGCGGAAGCAGCCGTCTCCAAGAGCTCCCGTCGCACTACTATTCCCAGAAGTCCTGGTGCTCCGAGGCGTTCCCCCGCCCTCGTGATTGACCTCCTCAGCGTTGATGCGGGCCCCATTTTCGTCGTTTTGGTTCTTTAGGGTATTTCGTTCATTCATTCATTCAGTAGTATTTGCAGCGCCCTCAGCATCATCATTTTAATCGTGGGGATGAAGACTGAGCCCCACGGGGGACCACTGCGTAACCTTGGATCTACCCCAGCGCTTAGAACAGTGCTTGGCACCTAGTTATTGTGCTGGCTGCTAGGAGGATAGGGCGTCCGGTTCTGGCGGCTCACGCTGCTGTGAAGATAACGATGGTATTTGTGAAGCGCTTACGAGGTGCCTAGCACCGTTCTAAGCGCTGGGATAGATCCCACTAGTAGTAGGGGAAGCAGCGTGGCTCAGTGGAACGAGCCTGGGCTTCGGAGTCAGAGGTCATGGGTTCGACTCCCAGCTCTGCCATTTGTCTGCTGTGTGACTGTGGGCAAGTCACTTCACTTCTCTGAGCCTCAGTTACCTCATCTGTAAAATGGGGATTAAGTGTGAGCCTCACCACGTGGGACAACCTGATTACCCTGTATCTACCCCAGCGCTTAGAACAGTGCTCTGCACATAGTAAGCGCTTAACAAATAACATTATTAATATTTATTGAGCACTTACTATGTGCAGAGCACTGAACTAAGCACTTGGACTGTGCAGTATTTGCCAGGCCCTCTTCTAAGTGCGGCACTAGTTACGTGGTAATGGCCTTTGGACACGCAGTCTGCATTCCACAGTCTTCATCTCCATTTTACAAATGAAGTAAAAACTGTGACCCAGGGAAGTTAAGTGATTTGCCCAAGGTCACACAGCAGAGACGTGGCAGAGTCGGGACTGGAACCCAGCTCCTTTTGCCTCCCTAACCCATTCTCTGTCCACTTGTTTTTCCTTTGCAGTGTCACCAGAATATCCTCTTAGAGATGGCCAGATATATTTTTCGACGGCAGCCAGTGAAGAGGGTGTCAGGGGGACGTAATCATGACGGTGTTTGTTAAGCGCTTACTTTGTAACAAGCCCTGTTCTAAGCGCTGGGATACAGAAGCAGCGTGGCTTAGTGGAAAGAGCACGGGCTTGGGAATCAGAGGTCATGAGTTCTAATCCCGACTCTGCCACTTGTCTGCTGTGTGACCTTGGGCAAGTCACATAACTTCTCTGGGCCTCAGTTACCTCATCTGTAAAAATGGGGATTAAAAAATGTGAGCCCCACGTGGGACAATCTGATTACCCTGTATCTACCCCAGTGCTTAGAACAGTGCTGTGCACATAGCGCTTAAATACCATAATTATTATTATTATTACAAGGCAATCAGGTAGTCCCATGTGGGGCTCCAGTCTTAATCCCCACTTTACAGGTGAGGTAACTGAGGCACAGGAAATTTAAGTGGCTTGCCCAAGGTCACAAAGCAGACGAGTGGCGAAGCCGGGATTAGAACCCACGACCTCAGACTCCCTAACCCGTGCTCTTGCCACTAAGTCTGGCTTCCAGCATACACCCCTTTATTTTGCCAGAAGTTCCCCCCAGTAGGAGTGCTCACTAGGCTGCTCGATCAACCGGGTGTACAGTAGACAGGCCATTTTTCATTTGGTCTGTCCCCTGTCCAATTTTGATCTGAAACTGGACACCTTTTTGTCTGGTATTTTAATCGTCATTCATTCAGTCATATTAATTGAGCGCTTACTGTGAGCAGAGCACTTTGCTAAAGGCTTGGGATAGTTTAATATAACAGTGAACAGCGACATTCCATGCCCACAGTGAGCGCACAGTCTAGATTGGGGAAGGCAAACATCAATACAAATAAATGAAGTCACATATATGTACATAAATGTCGGTGGTCACCTTCCCTCTGCTGCAGCTAGGGCTGCCTGGGTTGGCACTTGGGCATACCGGACTTTGAGATGCATTGAGAAGTAGCGTGCCCTAGTGTCAGGAAGTCCTAAACTCTAAATCCTGCTCTGCCACTTGTCTGTTGTGTGACCTTGGGCAAGTCACATTGCTTCTCTGTGCCTTGGTTACCTCATCTGTAAAATGGGATTTAAGACCGTGAGCCCCATGTGGGACAGGCACTCTGACAACCTTGTATCTACCCCAGAACTTAATACTGTGCCGGATTCATAGTAAGTGCTGAACAAATACCGTTAAAAAAACCCAAAAACCTCATGCCACATTGTATGCCAGCCACACAGTATAATAATAATAATAATGTTGGTATTTGTTAAGCGCTCACTATGTGCAGAGCACCGTTCTAAGTGCTGGGGGAGATACAGGGTAATGAGGTTGTCCCACGTGAGGCTCACAGTCTTCATCCCCAGTATCACGTGATGATGCCACAAGTGCCATTTTGCAGAAGTACTTGGCACTCCCCTAAGCCTAGAGCATTTCTGGGGGTGGGAGGGAAACTCCATCCCCCCTTCATCCTGCTTCTGCTTGCTCCAGTGTTACTGTACTTGTCTCCCAGATCCCTCCCTCCTACCTCCGCTTCAAACAGAAACTCCTCTCCAACGGTTTTAAAGCACTAGAGCCCAGGTGGCCATTCCCCTACATGGCCTGAAAATATTCATTATTTCATTCAGTAGTATTTATTGAGCGTTTACTAGGTGCAGAGCACTGTACTAAGCACTTGGAATGTACAATTGGGCAACAGAGACAATCCCTGCCCATTGACAGGCTTATAGTCTAATTGGGGGAGACGGACAAAAACAAGACAACTTAATCACGATAAATAGAATCAAGGGGATGTACACCTCATTAATAAAATAAACAGGGTAGTAAAAATATATACAAATGAGCACAGTGCTGAGGGGAGGGGAAGGGAGAGGGGGAGGAGCAGAGGGAAAGGGGAGAAAGGGGGCTTAGCTGAGGGGAGGTGAAAGGGGGAAGGGAGAGGGAGCAGAGGGCGGAGGGGGAGGAGAGAGGGAGCAGAGGGAAAATGGGAGGCTCAGTCTGGGGCGGCCTCTTGGAGGAGGTGACCTCTATCATACAGCCTGTGCCCTTTGAGATCATCACACTGTGTCCTCCACCCAGCAAAACAGGGAAGCACTTTTATGAGGCCAACCCTGCTACTAACCCGGGCCACTCGCTCCAGTCGTTCGTTCATTTCAGTTGTATCTATTGAGTGCTTACTGTGTGCAAAGCACTGTACTTGTGCTTGGAATGTACAATTCGGCAACAAATAGAGACAATCCCTGCCCAACAATGGGCTCACAGTTTAAAAGGGGGAGACAGCAAAACAAAACAAGTAGTCAGGCATCAATACCATCAGAATAGATAGAATTGTAGATATATACACATCATTAATAAAATAGAGTAATAATATGTACAAATATACACAAGTGCTCTGGGGAGGGGTAGAGCAGAGGGAGAGAGTAGGGGGAATGGGGAGGGGAGGAGGGGCAGAGGGAAAGGGAGGGAGGGCTCAGTCTGGGAAGACCTCCTGGAGGAGGTGAGCTCTCAATAGGGCTTTGAAGAGGGGAAGAGAGTTAGTTTGGAACATGTGAGGAGGGAGGACATTCCAGATCAGTGGTAGGACGTGGGCCAGCGGTCAACGGCGGGACAGGCAAGAACGAGGCACAGTGAGGAGGTTAGCGGCAGAGTGGAGTGTACAGGGTGGGCTGTAGAAAGGGCAACATCTGGCTGGGGGTGGATACAAGCAAATCAGATTGGACGCCGTCCCTGTTCCACTTGGGGCTCACAGTCTCAATCCTCATTTTACAGATGAGGTAACTGAAGCACAGAGAAGTGAAGTGACTTGCACCAAGTCACAGAGCAGACAAGTGGCAGAGTCAGGATTAGAACCCAGACTTTCTGACACCCAGGCCTATGCTCTAGCCACTGCGCCATGCCACTTCTTAGCTCAACCCCTGCAGTGCCACCCAACTCCTAGAACCCTCCAGGTGTCAGGAAACCCCACTCAGTGACTGTGATGGAGCAACAACGAAGTTGCCCCGCCTCAGTGCAGCTAGTACGCCTACTCTCCAAGGTCTGGGCCTTCGAGCCCGTCCCCTGCAGGCCCTTTCCCAGCTCAACTCCCTGACGCACCACTTCACACCCCCAAGGCTCCACCTCCAGACTCATCCTGAAGAGGAGGACTGCTCTGGATTACTGGGTTTACAGGATGCAATTCATTCATTCATTCATTCAATCACATTTTTTGAAGTTGTCTCGGCCATCAGCTCCTCCATGGAGCATCCCCCAGCATTCAGCTCAAAGGCCAGGGCAGGTAAGGCAGCAGCTGTGCAACTCCCTTGGGCACAGAGGCTGGCAGATCCTGGGTATGCAGGAGTTGGTCCCCAGGTTGTGGCCAGATGGACCGGCCCTATGTCTCTGTTTCCCTCCCACTAATCTGCTCTCCCCACTGATGGGAGGTGGGAGGAGAGAGACCAACAATCCCAGAGTACTTGAATTTAAAAAAAAACAAAAACCCAACCCTGTAGAAATGTTTTATTTCCCAGTACAGTGGGAAGGATGTTAAGGAAGGAGATACAGCACTTAACAAATACCATTATTATTATTAGATACACAAGCCCCCAGCCAACACCACTCCCGTGGCTTTGTCCCATTATCCCTGGTGGAACCCAAGTAACAAGCAAACCCCTCCCTGCCATGAAACTGCCTGTACCCCCAGCCCAGGCAGCAAAAGAGTCTGGTGCAGAGGGTCTCTTCGCTGGTGCAGGTGGCTTCCTCGTCAATTGGAGGGGAATTGTCCTTGGACAGGGAAGGGGTTTCAAAGTTGCACTGGGAAAACAGCTGCAAAGCCCTGAAATTGTTCATCCCTGCACTGATTTGGGTTATCACCCTCCCCCAAGCCCAGGGGATTCCATTCTGCTTCCCACCAGGAAACATCACTTGGTCACTGGGAAGGAGCAACATCCAAACCTCAGTGGAGCTGGGTCCTCTTGGCTCCAGCTCCCTTCATCCTGAGAATGCACCCCAGTTCCCAAAGGCCCCTGCATTGGTCCAGGCAATTGTCCTACCTTGGCTTGGCTATAGCTCTACCCTTTTTTATGGTATTTGTTATGCGCTTACTATGTGTCAGGCACTGTACTAAGCGCTGGGGTAGGCACAAGGTAATCAGGTTGGACACAGTCCCTGTCCTACATCAGGCTCACAGTCTTAATCCCCATTTTACAGATGAGATAGCTGAGGCACAAAGGAAATAAATGACTTGCCCAATGTCACACACCAGAGAAGCAGCAGAGCTGGGATTAGAACCCAGGTCCTTCTGACTCCCAGGCCCATGCTCTATCCACTAGGCCATGCTGCTTTTAGCTCATATCCCTCCCTATCCATCATCAGTGGTATTCATTGTGTGCAGAGCACTGTATTAAGCACTTGGGGAGTTCAGTAGAGTAAACAAAGACAATCCCTGCTCAAGGATTTTACAATCTATCAGGGGAGACAGACATTAAATTAATTACAATTAGAGGAAATAATCAACTGTAAAGATATGCACAGAAGGGGTGAGGGGAGGTGAGTTCCTAAGTGCTTAGGGAGCACAGACTCAGGTGCATGGGTGATACAGTAGAGAGAGAAAGTAGGATGGGGAGATGAGAGATTACTCAGGGGAGGCTTCCTGGAGGAGCTGTAATTTTAGTAGGGCTTTGAAAATGGGGAGAGTAGTAGCCTGTCGGATGTGATAGGGGAGGGAGTTCCAGGCAGGAAAGGGGACGTGGGTAAAGAAAGATGTCAGAGAGGCACAGTGAATAGGTCGGTATAAGGGAAGCAAAGTGTGCAAACTGGGTTGAAGTGGGAGAGGGGTGAGGATATGTGTGGGGAGAGAGCCATTTGAATGCCTTAAAGCCAATGGTGAGGAGTGTCTGCTTGATGCAGAGGTGGATGAGCAACCACTGGAAATTTCTGAGGTGCGGGGAGATGTTGGCAGAATGATGTTCTAGAAAAATGATCCAGGCAGCAAAATGAAGTATAGACTAGAGAGGGTAGATGCTGGAGTCCCCTCTAGACTGTAAACCCATTGTGGGCAGGGATTGTCTCTCTTTATTGCTGTATTGTAAACACTCAATAAATATGATTGAATGAATGAATAAACGAACAGAGGCAGGAAGATCAGAGAGAAGACTGATACAGTAGTCAAGAGGGGACACGACAAGCCCTTGGATCAGCGTGGTGGCAGTTTGAATGGAGAGGAAGGGGCGGATTCTGGAGACGTCATGAAGATAGAACCAACAGGATTTAGTGACCGACTATGTGGACTGAAGGAGAGAGATGAGTCAAAGGTAATTCCAAGGTTGTGGGTTTGTGAGACAGGAAGTATGGTGATGATGTCAACATTGTTGAGAAAGTCTGTGGGAGGAGAAGAGAGGGATGATGAGGAATTCAGGTTTTGACATATTGAGTTTCAACCTAAAACACCAGTTTGGACCCTGTAATACTTCAGAGAGATTCACAAAGCGTCTGTTGGTTTCAAGATCCAGGCAGCCAAAAAAAAGCTCCATATGATTGCTATGTTTTGTCTGTCAAGAAAAGTAATTAAAGAAACCAAAGATAGGCTATGGAAAACAAAAGCTGGTAAAAATGAATAAACCCCAAACAGAAAGGCGTCTGCTCCCAAATGACGCAATGGTGAACTGTGATCGTCCATTAGCACACACTTCCAGAAAAATGAACCCCACGTAGTTCGTTGCTGAAAATGAAAAGAAGGAATTATTCAGTTGGTTAGTACTTCATTGATAAAATTGAAGCTATTAGTAGCGATCTCCCTAAAATCTCCCCTGCCCCTCATCTCTCCCATCTTTCCCAGCTGTATGTCAAGAGGAGATCATCCACCTCTTCTCAAAATTTACCTCTCCACCTGTGCCTTCGACCCCATCCCTTCACTTTCCCCCTCCCTTCTTCCCTCCCTAAGAGCCATCTTCAACTGTTTGCTCTCCAATGGCTTCTTCCTCACTACTTTCAAATATGCCTGTCTCCCCCATCCTAAAAAGACCCTCCTTTGACCCCTTGACTCTCTCCAGTGATCACCCCATCTCCCTCCTACCAGTTCTACCAGTGCTCCACCATTTATCTGCTAGGTGACCTTGGGCAAGTCCTTTTACTTCTATGTGCCTCAGTTACCTCATCTGTAAAATGGGGATTAAGACTGTAAGCCCTATGCAGGGCAGAGACTGTGTCCAATCTGATTTGCTTGTATCCACCCCAGTGCTTAGTACAGTGCCTGGCAAAAAGTTGGTGCTTAACAAACACCATAATTATTATTCTTATGGTTCCTCTCCAAATTTCTTGAGCAGGTTGTCTGCACCCACTGTCTCTACTTCATCTCCTCCAATTCTCTCCTTGACCCCCTCCTATTTGGCTTCTGCCCCTTCATGCCACCAAAACTGCCCTCTCAAAGATCATCAGTGATCTCCTTCTTGCCAAATCCAACATCTACTCCATCCTAATCCTCTTCGATGTCTCAGCTGCCTTCAACACTGTGAACCACCTCCTGTTCTGGGAAACATTATCCAACCTTGGCTTCATTGACACTGTTCTCTCCTGGTTTTCCTCCTATCTCTCTGGTCACTCATTCTCAGTCTCTTTTAGGAACTCCTCCTCTGCCTTCCACCCCCTAACTGTGGGTGTCATTCATTCATTCAATTGTACTTTTTGAGTGCTTACTGTATGCAGAGCATTCATTCATTCATTCATTCAATAGTATTTATTGAGCGCTTACTATGTGCAGAGCACTGTACTAAGCGCTTGGGATGAACAAGTCGGCAACAGATAGAGACAGTCCCTGCCGTTTGACGGGCTTACAGTCTAATCGGGGGGAGATGGACAGACGAGAACAATGGCAATAAATAGAGTCAAGGGGAAGAACATCTCGTAAAAACCGATGGCAACTAAATAGAATCAAGGCGATGTACAATTCATTAACAAAATAAATAGGGTAATGAAAATATATACAGTCGAGCGGACGAGTACAGTGCTGTGGGGATGGGAAGGGAGAGGTGGAGGAGCAGAGGGAAAAGGGGAAAAAGAGGGTTTAGCTGCGGAGAGGTAAAGGGGGGATGGCAGAGGGAGTAGAGGGAGAAGAGGAGCTCAGTCTGGGAAGGCCTCTTGGAGGAGGTGAGTTTTAAGTAGGGTTTTGAAGAGGGAAAGAGAATCAGTTTGGCGGAGGTGAGGAGGGAGGGCGTTCCAGGACCGCAGGAGGACATGGCCCAGGGGTTGACGGCGGGATAGGCGAGACCGAGGGACGGTGAGGAGGTGGGCGGCGGAGGAGCGGAGCGTGCGGGGTGGGTGGTAGAAAGAGAGAAGGGAGGAGAGATAGGAAGGGGCAAGGTGATGGAGAGCCTTGAAGCCTAGAGTGAGGAGTTTTTGTTTGGAGCGGAGGTTGATAGGCAACCACTGGAGTTGTTTAAGAAGGGGAGTGACATGCCCAGATCATTTCTGCAGGAAGATGAGCCGGGCAGCGGAGTGAAGAATAGCCTGGAGCGGGGCGAGAGAGGAGGAAGGGAGATCAGAGAGAAGGCTGACACAGTAGTCTAGCCGGGATATAGCGAGAGCCTGTAACAGTAAGGTAGCCGTTTGGGTGGAGAGGAAAGGGCGGATCTTGGCGATATTGTAGAGGTGAAACCGGCAGGTCTTGGTAACGGATAGGATGTGTGGGGTGAACGAGAGAGACGAGTCAAGGATGACACCGAGATTGCGGGCCTGAGAGACGGGAAGGATGGTCGTGCCATCCACGGTGATAGAGAAGTCTGGGAGAGGACCGGGTTTGGGAGGGAAGATGAGGAGCTCAGTCTTGCTCATGTTGAGTTTTAGGTGGCGGGCCGACATCCAGGTGGAGACGTCCCGGAGGCAGGAGGAGATGCGAGCCTGAAAGGAGGGGGAAAGGACAGGGGCGGAGATGTAGATCTGCGTGTCATCTGCATAGAGATGGTAGTCAAAGCCGTGAGAGCGAATGAGTTCACCGAGGGAGTGAGTGTAAATGGAGAACAGAAGAGGGCCAAGAACTGACCCTTGAGGAACTCCAACAGTTAAAGGATGGGAGGGGGAGGAGGCTCCAGCGAAGGAGACCGAGAATGACCGGCCAGAGAGGTAAGAGGAGAACCAGGAGAGGACAGAGTCCGTGAAGCCAAGGTGAGATAAGGTATGGAGGAGGAGGGGATGGTCGACAGTGACAAAGGCAGCAGAGAGGTCAAGGAGGATCAGAATGGAGTAGGAGCCATTGGATTTGGCAAGAAGGAGGTCACGGGTTACCTTAGAGAGAGCAGTCTCGGTAGAGTGGAGGGGACGGAAGCCAGATTGGAGGGGGTCTAGGAGAGAATGGGAGTTAAGGAATTCTAAGCATCGATTGTAGACGACTCGTTCTAGGATTTTGGATCTAGGAGCACTGAACAAAGCACTTGGAAAGTACAACTTGGCAACAAATAGAGACAGTCCCTACCCAACAACGGGCTCACAGTCTAGAAGAGGGGAGACAGACAACAAAACAAAACAAATAGACAAGCATCAATAACATCAATATAAATAGAATTATCATCATTAATAAAATAAATAGAATAATAAATATGTACATATATATGCAGTGCTGTGGAGCGGGGTGGGGGATAGAGAAGAGAGAGGTAGTAGGGGCAATGGGGAGAGGAAGAGGAGCAGAGGAAATGGGGGACTCAGTCTGGGAAGTCCTCCTGGAGGAGGTGAGCTTTCAGTAAGTCTTTGAAGGGGGGAAGTGTGCTAGTTTGGCGGATGTGAGGAGGGAGGACGTTCCAGGCGAGAGGTAGGATGTGAACCAGGGGTCGACGGTGGGACAGGCGGGAACAAGGCACAGTGAGGAGGTTAGCAGCGGCAGAGGAGCGGAGTATGTGGGCTGAGCTGTAGAAGGAGAGAAGAGAGGTGAGGTAGGAGGGGGTAAGGGGATGGAGAGCTTTGAAACCAGTAGTGAGGAGTTTTTGCTACTAATCCCTTCTCTGCCACATGTCTGCTGGTCACACAGCAAGTTAAGCAAGTCACTTAACTTCTCTGAGCCTCAGTTACCTCATCTGTAAAATGGGGATTAAGAGTATGAGCCCTATATGGGACAGAGACTGTGTCCAACCTGCTTAACTTGTATCTACCCCAGTGCTTAGAACAGTGCTTGGCACATAGTAAGAGCTTAACAAGTACCACAATTTTTATTATTAAGGGGCTTAGACTGTACTGGGGAGACAGACATTAAAATGAATTTCAGACAGAGGAAAAAGCAGAGTATAAGGCTATGTACATGAGTACCAAGGGTTGGGGTGAGAACCAGAGTGCTTAAGAGGATACAGACCCAAGTACATAAGGGAAACAGAAATGAGGGCAAATAGAGGTCTAATCAGGGAAAGCCACTTGGAGGAGATGTCCTCTAGATTGTAAGCTCATTGTGGGCAAGGAACATGTCTACCATCTCTGTTGTATTGTACTCTCCCAAGACCTAGTACAGTGCTCTGCACACAATAAACAGTCAATAAATACCATTGATGTACTTTTGAAGGAGGAGGGAGTTCAAGGCTCAAGGGAAGAAGAAGTGAAATAGAGGTAGAGTGAGTAGGTTGGTGTTAGAGGAGTAAAGTGTGCAGGCTGGGTTGTAGTCTTGTCTTAAGCTGTCGAGTCATCTCTGACCCATAGCGACATAGATATTCCTGATGACCCTTCCGCTTCCCACCTTGGATCACTTCTCAACTCCACTGCTCAACCCCACCTCACCCACTCACCAACTTGGACACACACTTGATCTTATCAACTCTAGTCCCTGCACAATCTCTACCCTCACCAACTCTGAAATCCCTCAATCTGACCACAACCTCCTCACCTGTATTCTCTCACACACACCTCCCCCCATAAATCTGTACTATTTCCCCACAGAGACTTGCAAGTTTTTGACCCCATCCAATTTTCTCAACTCATCATGCCCCACTTAGCCTCCATACCCAATCTACTTTCCCTTGATGACCAAACTGATGCTCCTTCCTTCCCATCCTTCCTACTGAACTGAACTCACTCGCTCCCCATCCCTTCATCCATCTTGGACCACTAACCCACTGCCTTAGATAGGCTCTACAGTCTGCCTCCGCTCCTGGACACGAGCTGCTGCTGCCCAGCACAGGTGAGTTTTGACTTATAGCAGATTGATAATGTTGGTATTTGTTAAGCGCTTACTATGTGCAGAGCACTGTTCTAAGCGCTGGGGTAGACACAGGGGAATCAGGTTGTCCCACGTGGGGCTCACAGTCTTAATCCCCATTTTACAGATGAGGTAACTGAGGCACAGAGAAGTTAAGTGACTTGCCCACAGTCACACAGCTGACAAGTGGCAGAGCTGGGATTTGAACTCATGACCCCTGACTCCAAAGTCCATGCTCTTTCCACTGAGCCACGCTGCTTCTCAAATTGCAATCTGCTTCTCAGATTGCCTTCCACTTGCTAAGCACTGCCCAAGCTAGGAATGGAATGGGTATGCCTCTGCTTGACTCTCCCTCCCGTAGCCAAGACTGGTAGAGTCTGGGTTGTAAAAGATTAGTAAAATGAGGTAGGAGGGGGAGAGTTGTGTAAATGCTTTAAAGATGATGGTAAGGAGTTTCTGTTTGATGCAGAGATGGATGAATAACCTGTGGTGAACCTGCAGCAAGCCACTTTATTAGTGACTGTTTGTGGTCCCGCAACCAATAATGACTAACAAAGAAGAAACTCGCGAATGCACTGATGTGGTCTACTTGAGGGCAGGTGGTTGCCAGCCTGTGTAGGGTCGGAGCATGGAGGGAGATATGGTTTTCTCTCCCTGCTCTACCCAGTAACAGGCCTGGACCAAGCAATGACTGCCACGTAGAGCCACAGCTGCGACACCTAACACAGATAAAAGGCACTCATTTTGAGTGCGAGAGAGCAGCAGAAGCAGCAGAGAAGCATCACTCGAAAGCAGCAGAAAGTAGCAGCACTTGGAAGCAGAAAGAACTGAAGCATTGATAGAATGGGCTCCTTGACCAGCAGAGTGGTATTGGACCCTTGGTGGGGTGGAGTGAGTGTATGTATGTTGCTCCTTTGCACGTTGGTAAAACTAAGTAAAATACTTTCCAGAGTAACCTTGGTGGTCGGTGCTGTGGTTTGACTTTATTACACGTCACTGAGGCTCCCCTGGTCCAAGAAAGTCCTGGTTGGTAGTAGCTGGGGGCTCGCATCAAAACCATTGGAGGCATTTGAGCCATAGGGCAACGTGGACTGAACAGTTTTTAAGGAAGATGATCCAGGCAACAGAGTGAAGTATGGAACGGAGTGGGGAGAGACAGGAGACAGGGAAGTCAGCAAGGAGGCTGACGCGGTAATCAAGGTGAGATAGGATAAGTGCTTAGATCAGGATGGAAGCAGTTTCAGTGGTGAAGACACAGATCCTAGAAATGTTGAAATGTCCCACTCCCCAAAACTCACTGGGAAAAGGGGAGGAATTGACTTCCTTCTCATGCTTTTTCACCAGGCGACCTACCTCATCCCTTTCTTTCTCTTCCTTTAAAGCCCATATCAAATGCCTCTGACCCACTCCAGTTACTAGTAACAGTCATCCACTACTACAACTAATAATGTTGGTATTTGTTAGGCACTTACTATGTGTCAAGCACAGTTCTAAGCGCTGGGGGAGATACAAGGTAATCAGGTTGCCCCACATAGGGCTCACAGTCTTCATCCCTATTTTACAGATGAGGTAACCGAGGCACAGAGAAGTTAAGTAACTTGCCCAAGGTCACACAACTGACAAGCAGTGGAGCTGGGATTAGAACACACGACCTCTGACTCCCAAGCCTGTGCTCTTTCCATTGAGCCACGCGGCTTCCCAGAGGAAGTGCTGTACTATGCCCCAGACCCCACCTCTAACTTTCTGGACCACTTTGTTCCCTTTCTCACATCACCTCTCCAGAGGGATCCTCCTTTTATTAATAATAATCACAGTAATAATAATAATGGTATTTGTTAAGCACTTACTATATGCCAGGCACTGTACTAGGGGCTGGGAAGGATACAAGCAGAGCTGGACATAGTCCCTCTCCCATGTGGGGCTCACAGTTAAGACTCACTGAGAAAGGAGGAGGTGTTGACTTCCTTCTCACACCCCAGTGGCGCTTTCACAAGATTCTACCTCCCCTATCCCTTTCTTTCCTTTCCTTTGAAGCCCATATCATCAGCCTCCGGCCACCCACTCCAGATTCCAGTACCAGTCATCTACCCCCTCCCAGGTCCCATCTCCAACTTCTTTAACCATTTTAAACCCTTTCTCACATTTCCTTTCTCACATGATCTTTCTCCATGCCAACATTGATCCTCGGTTACTTCCATAATAATAATTATGGTATTTTTTAAGCACTTAACTATGTGCAAGGCACTGTACTTAGTGCTGGGGTGGATACAAGCAGATCAGGTCCCTGGCCCACGTGGGGATCACAGTCTCAATCCTCAACATTTCCTCCAAGAAGCCTTGCAGGAATAATTTCTCTACTCCCTCAGGTTGTTTCTCCCAACTACAACCACAGCACTTCTGTTCCAATTATACACCTGTATATTCACAAACAGTCATAGAACTATCTTATATCCTATTAAGTACTAATTCTTATACATTTCGCTTTCCTCTGCATGGATCAGTGGAAAGAGCACAGGCTTGGGAGTCAGAGGTCGTGGGTTCTAATCCCGGCTCTGCTGCTTATCAACTGTGTGACTTTGGGCAACTCACTTAACTTCTCTGGGCCTCAGTTACCTCATCTGTAAAATGGGGATTAAGACTGTGAGCCCCACGTGGGACAACCTGATTACCTTGTATCTAACCCAGCACTTACAACAGTGCTTGGCACAAAGTAAGCGCTTAACACAAACCATTGTTATTGTTAAAAGTATTGATGCAATAAAAAAAAAGTCCTGAGATTACAATAGAGAGGACGTTACCTACAGAGAAAAACCCTTGGTTTCACTAACACTGTCCTCTCAATCACTCAGTCATATTTATCGAGCACTTACTGTGCACAGGGCACTGTACTAAACACTTGGGAGAGTACAGTATCAGAGTTGGTAGACATGTTCCCTGCCAACGATGTGCATACAGTCTAGAGGGGGAGACAGACATTAATATAAATAAATAAATTACTATGTACATAAAAGCTGGGGGGCATGTACATATGGGTATATACATATCCATAGTGTATTTATCTTAATGTCTGTCTCCCCCTCTGGACTGTAAGCTCACTGTGGACAGGGAACGTGTCTACCAACTCTGCTTTATTCCACTCTCTTAAGTGCTTAAGACAGTGCCCTGCACACACTAAGTGTACAATAAATATAATTGATTGACTGACTGATATATGAGAGCTGTGGGCCTGAGGGAGGGGTAAATAAAGGGTGAAAATTCAAGTGCAAGGGCGATGCGGAAGGGAGTGGGAGAAGGGGAGATGAGGGCCTAGTTGGGGAAAGCCTCCTGCAGGGAGATGTGTCCCACAAGACTTTGAGGTGGGGAGGGGGGTCACCTGTTGGATATGAAAAGGGAGGACATTCCAGACCAGAGGCAGAACATGGGCTAGGGGTCAGCGATGACATAAATAAGATCAAGTCACAGTGCTTAGTTTGGCATCAGAGGAGCGAAGTGTGTTGGCTGGGTTGTAGTGGGAAAGCAGCGAGGTAAGATAGGAAGGGGCAAGGTGACTGAGTGCTTTAAAGACAATCATAAGAAGTTTCTGTTTTGATGCAGAGGTGAATCGACGACCACTTCTTGCAGAGTGGGGAAACTTGGACTGAACAGTTTTGTAGAAAAATAATCCAAGCAGCAGAGTGAAGTACGGACTAGAGTGAGGAGAGTCAGGAGCAGCAAGGGGGCTGATGTTGTGTTTGGATTAACGAGATAGCAGTTTGGATGTAGAGGAAAGGGTGAACTTTAGTGATGCTGTGTAGATTGAACTGAGGATTTGTTAGCTGATTGAATATGTGGATTAAATGAGAGAGATGAGTCGAGGCTAGCACCAAGGTTATGGGCTTGTGAGACAAGAAGGATGGTGGTGCTGTCTACAGTGATGGGAAAGGCAGGAAGAGAAGAGGGGAAGGGAAAGCTAAAGCAGGTGAAATGGACGAGGTTGGCCTGACTTCTGGGTTAGGGGAAGAAGCGACTTAAGTTTGATGGAGAGGGTGGTGTTGGGGGTATCAATTTGTACATCAAGAGAAGGTAATTTGGGTATGGAGCCCAAAAGGGGTATGGTGACTTTAGAAAATTGAAACACTTCAAAAGATCAGATGTCTCTGTGGGGGAACAGGACAGATTTGTTCCTGTTTTCAAGGGTGTTCAAGAGAAGACAGATGAGGAGGTTGTGGTTGGATAGAGGGATTCCAGAGTGGGAGAGTAGAAACTGTACAGTGACTAGAGATGATGAGTTCAAGCGTGTGAGCAAGTTGGTGATTGTGAGGTGGGTTGGAGAAAGAGGTCGGTGGAATTGAGGAGTGAGAGGAGCAGCTTGGTGTAGTGGATGAAGCAAGGGGCTGGGAGTCAGAAGATCATAGGATCTAATCCCGGCTCCGTCACTTGTCTGCTGTGTGATCCTGGGCAAGTCACTTCACCTCTCTGGGCCTCAGTTACCTCATCTGTAAAATAACAATGGTATTTGTTAAGCGCTTACTATGTGCCAAGCACTGTTCTAAGCGCTGAGGTAGATACAAGGTAATCAGGTTGTCCCACGTGGGGTTCAGTCTTAATCCCCATTTTACAGATGAGGTAACCGAGACCCAGATAAGTTAAGTGACTTGCCCAAAATCACACAGACAGGTGGCGGAGCCGGGATTAGAACCCACGACCTCTGACTCCTAAGCCCATGCTCTTTCCACTAAGCCACGTTTACCCTCATAGCCTCTTACTTTACTTACTCTGCTATTTAAGTACTTCTCCCTCTTATTAGTATATCATTTGTTGTCTGTCTGCCCCAGTAGATTTAAGCTTCTTGCGTCAGGGATCCTGACTTCCACCTCTACAGTATTCTCCCAAGCAATTTGTATAGTGTTCTGCTCATAGTGGCTACTCAATAAATACTACTGATTGATCATTGAGTGTGGCTCATCCATCATTCAAACATGTTGGGGGCAATTGAAATGTTGGGCTTGAGTGTGTAAGGAGCCAGAGCAAAAGATATTTTTCAGTAAAAAGAACAAGAACACAAGAAATTTTAAGGGTAGCGGTTCCAAGAATCAGGCATTCAGAGAGGAAAGAGTAAGATCAAGGGGGGACCACCCCCCCACCACCATAAAGGGAGACCAAAAGATGACCTTTGATCACAAAGATGGTACTGGATGAAGAGAGGGACCAAGGAGAATGAAATCACACCAGCCTCCTCTGCATTTGACCAAGAACCCTGAAACCCTTAAGAGACAATGTCAGAAGTGAGGAGGTCCACGCTGGGGATCTTATCAGGAAGGTCCAAGGGATTTGGGAAGGCTGTATAAAGGCATTTCTTATATTGTGATTTACATTCTGCTCTGCTGGGGAGGGACCAGTGGTCAGCATGCCAGTGTGAGATGGCCATTGTCCACTGTACTGTATCCAGTGAACTGCATTGCTTTGGCCCTCATGGTGTGTTGGTTCATCCTTTAGGTAATTATGGTGGGATGCTAGGGCAGGGGCACTGTGGCTTTTGTGAGCTCACTTTCAGGGACCCAGAAGGGGTATATTATTGATGGAGGGCAGTTATCAGCAATAGAACTGCTGGAAGTTTTTGCGCGTAGATTTTGAATCAATGTTCTATACATTTAGCTACTTATCAGAAAGCCTTAGCAATATGGATGGGTGGGGAATTGTTCAGTGGAAGGCTTTTTGGAAGGGGAAAGAGCAGGATCAAGGCATTTGAAGTTATGGACATTTAGGGGTCCATGTGTGTGCCCAGGATCAAGGCTAGTATTCTTCCATCAGCCCCTCCCCCAAACCCAGATTCACATGTGGTTTTTTCAATAGTACACAAGCTTCCAGCCTCCTCATCAGTGAATGGCTAAAGCTTCTGCTCTTTTATAATAATGTGCATTTTAGCTTGCCTCTGAGCCCCAAGGGAAAACCCCTTCCTATAAGCCAAACTGGGAATGTGAGGGAGCCATTCCACCCTCCAGGACCAAGACTGGAACTCTTCAACCAACCCCCTCCAGCTCTCCCAAACTTAGACTCACAGGGGATTTTCCTACAGGTGTAATAATAATAATAATAATAATTGTATTTGTTAAGCGATTACTGTATGCCAGGCACTGTACTAAACACTGGGGTGGTTACAAACAAATCGAGTTGGACACAGCCCCTGCCTCACATGGGGCTCACAGTCTTAATCCCCATTTACAGGTGCAGTAACTGAGGCACAGAGAAGCAAAGTGACTTTCCCAAGGTCACACAGCAGATAAGCGGCAGAATTGGATTTAGAACCCAGGTCCTTCTGACTTCCAGGCCCATGCTCTATCCACTAGGCCCTTCTGCTTCTCCTGTCCTTTGTTCTATGCCCTTATTCTATAGAACAGATTCTATTGATAGTTGATTTACACTTTCCCTCTCCTGTCCTCCTTACTTTTAAAGATGCTTGCCTTCTGGAAGAGGAGACTCTCCCCTTTGAAGCTGCAGTGTGAAAGTGGGAAGGTCTAAGGAGAATGAGAAGACAAACTGGCTGGACGAAATGCCCATGCTGCCTTCTTTTCCCCTTCCCTGAGCTCTAGGGTATAGGTTAGTAATTTTCCATTTTTCATCCAATCACCTTGCCGACTGCTGCCTCCCAAGTGTCCCCATAGAAAACATGACCCACAGCAGCTCCTAATGTCTGGGCACTCTTTGCCACGTTGGCAGAAGGCAGGCGGAGCTCCAGCAGAGTTGCACCAACTTTTACCTGGGCCTATTTCTATATAACCTCTCTTGAGTCTTCTCACATTTCTAAATTTTCCTTATAATGTTCCCTCTAATTACTAATTTTGGACCACCTGTCCATTTTTTAATTTAAATCCTCCTGAAGTTACAGCTATTTGTTGCATTTTTATTCTAAAATGTTTTCTGTACTTGTGTTTGCATACCTGTCTATCTCATCTCCCCCTAACGGACTGTCGGCACCTCAAGGACTAGGACAGTGTCTTTTACTCCTCATAGTGCCTAGTATAGAATTGTGCACACAGCAGGTACTCAGTGCAGACGGTTACTGGACTGGCTGGCTGACTGACTGCTATCAGATCCAGATGAGGAACTGAGGGACAGAGAGCTCTACCTACAGCCTCTCACCACCTTCAAGGCCCACATTCAGTCACACACCCTATATATGCACACAGTTTGATCTAAAGGCACACAGACCCTCTCTTCTCTTATACTCACTACCCTCCACCCCAATCCACACCTATTGTTTGAATCTCAGTTCTTCCTCCACGCCAGCCTGTGACATAGACCCCTAACATACTGCCCCTTAAATAGCACTCTCCTACCTCTCACCCACCTGGCTTTCTGCCCTGCCTAGCCACCCTCACCACCCTCGCCCCCGGCTGACTTCCTCAACTGGGGTACCCCCTACAGGCCTACATTTGTATAATCTTAATGACTGAGAGACTTGTCTGTTCGCTAGGAACAAGGCCAAAGCAAAGGTTTTGCAACTGTTTTCAATGCTTTGAAAATAAAGTGTATCTCACATGTGATGGACTAACATACACACATGCAATAATAATAATAATTATGGCATATGTTAAGAGCTTACTTTGTGCCAGGCACTGTTCTAAGCGCTGAGGTAGATACAAGCTAATCAGGTTTGCCCAAGTGAGGCTCACAGTCTTAATTCCCATTTTACAGATGAGGTAACTGAGGCACAGAGAAGTTAAGTGGGTTGCCCAAGGTCACACAGCAGACAAGTGGCAGAGCTGGAATTGGAACCCATGTCCGCTGACTCCCATGTCTGTGCTCTTGTCACAGAGCCACGGTGCTTCTCTAATATATATACCTTCTCACATATATATACCTGGCTCCATCTTTTCTCTCTGAAAGGGAAATTTAAGTTGCTGCTCTGACTGCAACTCCTCCCACTCCCCTCATCTGGAAATTCCATCCCTATTCCCTATTGATTTTATTGAATACGATATATAACGATTGTGTTGTATCTTAGCACAGTGTTCGCCACATAGTCCTTTGAAAAGACTGTTATCATTATTATTATTATTGTTATTATTATTATTCTCTCCTGTCACTGCCAAGGTCTTGGCTCAGACAAGGACTGGTTGTGCTGTCCACTGCTGTCTTCTGGGTCGTGAAGTTCTACATAGGCAGGTAATGGAGTGAAGGGGTTGCCTCAGCAAGGGCCCCTGATTCACCCCACACATCGAATCCGTCACCAAAACCTGCCCGTCTCACCTTCACAACATCGCCAAGATCCGCCCTTTCCTCTCCATCCAAACCACTACCTTGTTAGTACAATCTCTCATCAAATCCCTACTGGATTACTGCATCAGCATCCTTTCTGATCTCCCATCCTCTTGTCTCTCCCTGCTTCAGTCTATACTTCACTCTGCTGCCTGGATTATCTTTCTACAGACATGCTCTGGGCATGTCACTCCCCTCCTCAAAAGCCTCCAGTGCTTGCCTAACAACCTTTGCATAA
Organism: Ornithorhynchus anatinus; assembly: GCF_004115215.2. Lineage (NCBI taxonomy): Eukaryota > Metazoa > Chordata > Mammalia > Monotremata > Ornithorhynchidae > Ornithorhynchus > Ornithorhynchus anatinus. The sequence goes on from NC_041750.1 coordinate 13,943,284, forward strand.
AGCAAAAACTCCTCACTCTTGGCTTCAAAGCTCTCCATCACCTTGCCCCCTCCTACCTCACCTCCTTTCTCTTCTACAGCCCACCCCATACACTCTGCTCCTCTGCCGCTAACCTCCTCACTGTGCCTCATTCCCACCTGTCCCATCGTCGACCCCTGGCCCACGTCCTACCTCTATTCTGGAATGCCCTCCCTCCTCATATCTGCCAAACTAGCTCTCTTCCTCTCTTCAAACCCTACTGAAAGCTCACCTTCTCCAGGAGGCCTTCCCAGACTGAGACCCCCTTTTCTTCTGCTCCTCCTCCCCTCCCCATCGCCCCTACTCCCTCCCTCTGCTCTACCCCCTTCCCCTCCCCACAGCACTTGTGTATATATGTACATATTTATTACTCTATTGATTTTATTAATGATGTGTATATATCTATAATTCTATTTATCTATTTTGATGGTATTGATGCCTACTTGTTTTGTTTTGTTGTCTGTCTCCCCCTTGTAGGCTGTGAGCCCGTTGTTGGGTAGGGATTGTCTCTATCTGCTGCCCAATTGTACTTTCCAAGCATTTAGTGCAGTGCTCTGCACACAGTAAGCACTCAATAAATATTATTGAATGAATGAATAAATTCCTATTGCCTTAGTCCTGCTCTTCCTCACCTAGAAGGGACTTCCTAATTCCCTTTCTCTTAGTGGTGAGACCTCAGGGTGGTGGTTGTGGGGGGACCGGCAGGGAGGGTGGTGGTGTTTGGGTACCACCTACTATTCAAGATTGATAATGCTAGCCCTTACCAACTCTCTCTCTCTGGATTTAGAGGGGACTAGGGAAAAAACTAGTCCTGCCAACGTCTCATTGTACCTTTGGTGCTATTTTTAGTGCTAAGCTGTCCAAGCATATGGGGCTCTGGATAGGCAGTCAGATTGGGTGGGCAGGAATGCATACCTAGTAGCAAATCCTGTGAGGGAGAAGCAGCATGGCCTAGTGTCTACAGCAAGCATAGGTCTGAGAGTCCGAGAACCCTGGTACTAATCCTGCCACTTGATTGCTGTGAGATATTGGGCTAGTCACTTCATTCTCTGTGCCTCAGTTCCCTCACCTGCAAAATGGGGATTCAACACCCGTTGTAAGCCCGTTGTGGGCAGGGAATGTGACTATTTACTGCTGTATTGTACTCTCCCAAGCGTTTAATACAGTGCTCTGCATACAGTAAGCGCTCAATAAATAAGACTGACTGACTGAATGAATGAATACTCAGACTGTAGGATCTGATGATTTTGTATCTCCCCCAAGAGTTAGTATATTGCTTGGCACAAAGTAAGCCCATAACAAATACTACAGTTATTATTAAGGAGGGGGAACCATAAACCATTAAGCTGCAGCCCAAGTAGCTGAGGGTAGCCTAAGATAACCCCTGTGTATATCAAACACTTGGGAGGACACCAAGGACATGCAGAGTGACTTCACCTGGAGAAGGAAGCAGCGGGGCGGGGGAAGGAGGGGAGGAATGTGAGGCCAGCTGAGGAATAGAATTTCAATAGTAACATCTGTGGAGATGAAGATGTGTGCATATACTAGACCCAGGCAGCACTGAGCAAGTATGAAACCATCCAAAAAAAAAAAAATCCTTCTGTTAGTGTTCTCAGCTCATTTAGGGTTGAATTGGTAGAGAGTGGTAGTATGAAAAGCTGATCACAAGCTGATCAAACTTAAGAAGCAGTATGACCTAGTGGAAAGACCACAGACCTGGGAGCCAGAGGACCTGGGTTCTAATCCCAGTTCCAGTACTGTCTGCTGTGTGACCTTGGGCAAATCACTTAACTTCTCTGTACCTCAGTTCCCTCATCTGCAAAATGAAGATTCAATGCCTGTTCTCTCTCCTAATTAGACAGGCCCTATGTGGGACCTGATTATCTTGTATCTTCAGGTTCTTGCTTGCCCCAGTCCCACTCTCCAACTCCCCTCAGTGCCACAGTCTGCCCTCAAGTTCTGCAGTTCAACCTCACCTCCTGGTCCCTCCTGCCTCTGCTAATATCTCCCCTGCAACCCTTTCTGCCAGATCGGTGCTTGCCATCCACTTCCCTTACTTCTCCCATCTTTCCAGGTCCAGTTCCAGGTCGACTATAGGGAGAATTTCAGTGGAATGGCAGGTGACTGAATATTTCAAGGCCAAAACTGGGGAGGGAGGGCAGGGTTTTCAAGAGGTGGGTCTTCCCAGGGCTAAGGGGCCAAGGGGGAAGGGGAGAGGAAGGGAAAATTAGCAATGTCACTAGGTCTGTTCTAGGGCCTCTTTTGTCCTCCTGGACAGGCACCATGACACCCAAACAGCGTTTCATTTTGTAGGTCAGTGAAAATGACCAAAGCCACTGTTCCTCAGGGTGGGCTGGAGGAAGGGTTGTGCTGTTGCTTATCACCACAGATTCTAAAGGTTTGGCTCCTGCTACCCACTTGGGTCACCCTTCACCCTCAAAGGAGCTGGAGTGGCTAGCTAAAGAATAGAGCACAGACCTGCAAGTCAGAAGAATCTGGGTTCTAATTCCAGCCCTACCACTTGTCTGCTGTGTGACTAACTCCGTCTTTGTGAGCATCCACCACTTGCTATAAGCAGGCATCCGCAAATCCAAAGTACATAACAGGAAACCAGGACCCAGCTGAGAGGGGATGTAAAATCGCAGAAATAAACCCAAAATACGCAACAGGAAACTGGGCCCCATTCGAAGGGGTCACAGAAACAATACTGAAGGGTCCGTTGGGCCTTGCTGCATAATCCCCGCCCCTCCTCCTTCCCCACTGAATAAGGCATTGTAACTGCCACTGGCCTATTGCCAGCACAGAGAGGAACCAGGATATGGCAGGGCACATATGGAGGGGCGTCTCCATGACCTCTTCATAGTAGGATGGAAGTCTGTCACACCGACGTGGCAAGTCGCCTTCACCCAGAGTAGGGTATGCCCATTCTGTCGGACCCTGCGCTGTATGGGGTGACTGATCAGACCTTCCCTCTGGAGAAAGGAGAAGCGAGGGAGGGAGCTCAACTGCTGGGTTATTTGAAAGGTACCCCAGGCCGGCGTGATTCAAACGGTAGCCCCTAGAGACAACCAGTGTCTCCTTCCCAGTCCCTCTGGCTGTTTACACCTGCTGTCTTCACTGCCTCTCCTCCAATTTTCCCCTTGACTGCTTGCAATCTGGCCTCCACCCTCTCCACTTCATCGAATCTGCCTTTACTAAGGTCACCAATGGCCTCTTTCTTGCCAAGTCCAGGGACTTCTACTCCATCCTAATCCTCCTCGACCACTCAGCTGCCTTGGACACTGTTTCCTTCTCCTGGAAACATTATTTAACCTTAGATTCACTGATACTCTCAATTAATCAATCAATCAATCAATCAATCAATCAATGATATTTATCAGACCACTGTACTAAGTGCTTCAGAGAGTGCAATACAAAGGAGTAATTATAGATGATCCCTGCCCACAAGGAGATTGCCAGCTAGAGGAGAGTCTAGTCTAAATAACAGATTCTCCCCCTAGCTCTCTGGCTGCTCCTTCTCAGTCTCTGCTGCCTGTTTCCTTTTGGCCTCCCACCCCCTAACTGAGAGTCCCTCAAGGCTCAGTTCTGCGTCTGCTTGTATTCTTCACCTACATTGGATCACTTGGCTTCAACCTCTATCTCTATGTAGATGAATCCCCAAACTACATCCCCAGCCCTAATCTCTCTCCTTCTCTGCAGTCTCGTGTTTCCTCCTGCCTTCACGGCATCTCCAGTTGGATGTCCCACTAGCACCTCAAATTTAACATGTCCAAATGGAATTCCTCATCTTCCCACTCAAGCCCTGTACTCCCCCTGACTTTCCCATCACTGTGGACAGCACCACCAACCTCCCTTTTTCACAATCCCATAACCTTACCATTATCCTTGACTCATCTCTTTCATTTTACCCACTTATTCAATATGTCACTAAATCAATTCAAACCAATTCAACTTTTATAACAACGCTAAGATCTGCCCTTTCCTCTCTCTTCAAACTGCTACCATGTTAATCCAAGTACTTATCCTTCCCTGCCTTGATTACTGCATCAGCCCTCTTGCTGGCCTCGCTGCCTCCTGCCTCTCCCCACTCTAATCCATACTTCACTCTGCTGCTCAGCTCATTTTTCTATGAAACTGCTTTGGTCATGTTTCTCCACTGCTCAAGGACCTCCAGTGGTTGCCTAGCATCAAATAGAAACTCCTTCCCATAGGCTTTAAAGCACTTGATCACCTTCCCCCTTCCTACCTTACCTCCCTGATTTCCTACTACAACCCAGCCCACACACTTCACTCCTCTGATGCCAACCTAAGCACTGTACCTCAATCTTGTTTATGTCGCCGCTGACCCATTGCCCTTGTCCCGTCTCTGGCTGGAACTCCCTATACCCTTCTTCATAACTGACAATCAGTCTCCCCTCCTTCAAAGCCTTATTAAAATCACATCTCCTCCAAGACGTCTTCCTTGACTAGACCCTCATTTTCTCTTCTCCCACTCCCTTCTGATGGCCCTTGCACTTGGATTTCCACCCTTTATTCACCTTACCCTCTGCCCCACAGCCTTTATTGTATATATCCATAATTTATGTATTTACAGTAATGTCTGTCTCGCCCTCCGCCAACTCTGTTATCTTCCGAGCCCTTAGTTCAATGCTCCGTGCATAGTAAGTGCTCAATATATGAAATCGATTGATTGATTGATCGATAGTGTGGCTCCCAACCCATCTGGTTAATCTCAGATGAACACACACACACACACACACACACACAGAGCTAGTGACTCACCAATTATAGCATAATTTTCAAGTAAGAAGTCAGGTGATTGATTATTCTCCATTTTCAGAGATGGCATGGCTGATAGGTATCTTTGCCCGTGGACATGGGTAGAGGTTGAAAAAACTAATGTTTCCCTTCCACACAACACACAAGAAAAGCGTATCTTTGCTTATAGCTATAGCTTCCACTTCCAGGGCCTGGAAAGGTTCTACCCACTCATTCCTCATTACAGAAGAACCCAGGCCTGAAATCTGACCTAGAATTTTCTCCCCCAACACTGCCACCAGGAGCATATCTTCACAACCTGAGGAAGGTTTGGAAGCTGCACCCACTCAGGACCTGATAATAATAATAACAGTAATAATAATAATACAGCACAGGCTTGGGGGCCAGAGGTCGTGGGTTCTAATCCCAGCCCCAGCACTTGACAGCTGTGTGACCTTGGGCAAGTCACTTAACTTCTCTATGCCTCAGTTATCTCATCTGTAAAATGGGGATTAAGACTGTGAACCCCACGTGGGACAACCTGATTACCCCAGTGCTTAGAACAGTGCTTGGCACATAGTAAGCACTTAACAAATGCCATTATTATTATTATATATGGTATTTGTTAAGCACTTACTATTATGCCAGGCACTGTACTAAGCACTGAGGTAGATACAAGTTAGGTTGGGTACAGTCCCTGTCCCACGTGGGCCTCACAATCTCAATCCCCATTTTACAGATGAGGTAACCAAGGCACAGAGAAATAAAGTGACTTGCCCAAGATCACACAGCAGACTAGGGGCAGAGCCAGGAATAGAACTCATGACCTTCTGGCTCCCAGGCCTGTGCTCTATCCACTACTCCATGTGGATGCCATGGTCATTCCAGACCAGGAACTGGAAGCAGTGCTCACTCCAGACCAGGGACTGGTAGATGTGGTCTCTTCCAACCTGGAACTGGAACTTGTGGACCACTCCAGACTAGTTTCTAGTAGCTGGGGTGCTTGAGGTCCTAGGACTTCACCATGAAACCCCCACCCAAGCACTCTCTGCTCACCCTTTCCCTGTCCTACAGTCCCACTTCCACCCCAAACTCCTCAGCATTGCACCCCATCAGGTGACTCCCCTCCAATCCATCCCCACTCCTCATGCTGTCTTTTCCCAATAACTTCATCTAAATGCAGTCTGTGGAACCCTTGTTCCATCGTAGGCAAACTCTCCTTCAGCCTTAACCTGTAAAAAAAGAGGGGGTTGGCTGCTCCAAGGTGAACTGGGGTACTCACCATCTCAAGTCAATACAATCTTGTGACTGCACGAGCTAGCAGAGCAGAACTCGGAAGAATGAGCGGGACACCGCAACTGAAATCACTAGAAATCCCAGGCTAGGAATAAAGAAGGTGTCCCTCACCCTCATGCCAACCAAATACGGAATGGAGGAGGGGGGTGGGATGGAGATTGGACAAGCAGAAACCAGAAGCCCGAACAGCCCAGAAGGACAGCTGATAAATACCTGCTGCTCTGACATTCTGGGCAGTGGATTGAAACTCGCGGAAGCCGACTGTGTGTCACCTCTGCCAGGAGCGTGGGATGTCCTCTCCATCTGCACCAAGTGAGTAGCCGTGGGACAGGTAAGTGTCCCATTGAGCGCTCATGGATCTGGACGCTGGGCGCTTCTCCATGTGCATATAACAAATGAGTGCCTCCCGAGAGGGAAGCCTTCATGGTTGGAGCCTAGGTGTTTCACCATGTGCAAGTATAAGGCATAAGTATAGTCCTTCCAAGCGGGAAGTTCAATTCACTGCATGTGAATAACTAAAATGAGTGTATTCCTCCCGGAAGGGAAGTTCAGTTTGCCATGCAGAATAAATCTTGCACCCCGGTCTCTCACTTTCACCGCGCCAATCCTTGAACCCATCCCCGTGCGACGAGTGACATTGGCTTCTCCTTGTCATCACCAAGATCTGGCTCACTTCAGACAACACTTCCTCTCCTGCTGGTCTCTCCTTAGGGGGCCTCATTTCCCACTCCATCTGACTTACTGGAAAATCATTCATTTATTCATTCAATAGTATTTATTGAGCACTTACTATGTGCAGAGCACTGTACTAAGCGCTTGGAATGTACAAATCGGTAACAGATAGAGACAGTCCCTGCCCTTTGACGGGCTTACAGTCTAATCGGGGGAGACAGACAGACAAGAACAATGGCAATAAATAGAGTCAAGGGGAAGAACATCTCATTAAAACAATAGCAAATAAATAGAATCAGGGTGATGTACATCTCATTAAACAAAATAAATAGGGTGATGAAGATATATACAGTTGAGCAGACAAGAACAGTGCTGAGGGGATGGGACGGGAGAGGGGGAGGAGCAGAGGGAAAGGGGGAAGAAGAGGGTTTAGCTGCGGAGAGGTGAAGGGGGGGTAGAGGGAGCAGAGGGAAAAGGGGAGCTCAGTCTGGGAAGGCCTCTTGGAGGAGGTGAGCTTTAAGTAGGGTTTTGAAGAGGGGAAGAGAATTAGTTTGGTGGAGGTGAGGAGGGAGGGCATTTCAGGACCATGGGAGGACACGGCCCAGGGGTCGACGGCGGGATAGGCGAGACCGAGGGACGGTGAGGAGGTGGGCGGCAGAGGAGCGGAGCATGCGGGGTGGGCAGTAGAAAAAGAGAAGGGAGGAGAGGTAGGAAGGGGCAAGGTGATGGAGAGCCTTGAAGCCTAGAGTGAGAAGTTTTTGTTTTGTGCGGAGGTTGATAGGCAACCACTGGAGGTGTTTAAGAAGGGGAGTGACATGCCCAGAGCATTTCTGCAGGAAGATGAGCCGGGCAGCGGAGTGAAGAATAGACTGGAGTGGGGAGAGAGAGGAGGAAGGGAGATCAGAGAGAAGGCTGACACAGTAGTCTAGCCGGGATATTACGAGAGCCTGTAGCAGTAAGGTAATCAAGAGGTGTTGGGTTGCTTCTTGCTACCCATGCCACTTTGGCACTCCCTCAATCCTTCCTCTGCTTTCAAAATCCACACCCTCTACCTGCTCCTCCAACCCCATCCTTTCATGCCTTATAAAGACACTTGCACCTACTCTTCTTCCCTCCCTTACTACCATCTTCAATCACTCACTCTCAGGTGGCTCCTACCCCTCTGCTTTCAAACATGTCCACATCTACCCTATCCAAAAAAAATATATTTCCCTTGACTTCACTGCACCATCAAAGATAGAGCCTCATTTCCCTCCTACCATTCCTCTCCAAACTCCTTGATCACGTTTGTTCCACCCACTGCCTCCACTTCCTCTTCTCCAAATGTATCTTTTACCTTCTGCAATCTGGCTTTCACCCTCCTTCATTCCACTGAGACCACTCTGTCCAAGGTCACCAATAATCCCTTCTCACCAAATCTAACAGACTCTATTTCATCCAAATGCTGCTCAACCTCTCCACTGTCTTTAACACTGAGGACCACCTCTTTCTCCTTGGAAACACTATTTAACCTAGATTTTTTTTGACAAAGTCCTTTCCTGGTTCTCCTCTTACCTTTTGGAGCTTCCTTTGTCAATCTTCTTTAATCTCTGATTTAGGGTTCCCTCAAGGCTTAACTTCAGTTCCCCTTCTATTTTCAATGTACATGTACTTCATCAGTGAACTCATCTGCTCCCACAGCTTTCAGATTTTACACCAGTGATGATGACAGTCCCCTCTCAGGGTCACACCTGGAGAGTTTCCAATCCTCTACCAGTTTCGACTACAGGAGGGAGAGTCAACAGAGGCATATCCATTCCTCTCCTAGCCTGAGCAGTGGCTAGCGAGTGGAAGGCAATCTGCTACAAGTCAAGACTCACCTGTGTTGAGCAGCAGCAGCATGGGAGAGAGTCAAGGGGGGAGACTCAGGTCTACTGTGTGGAAGGAGGCAATGGTAAACCATTTCTGTATTTTTACCAAGAAAAATCTATGGATACGCTACCAGAATGATTGCAGATGGAGTTGGGGCGTTCTGGGAGAGATGTATCCATGGAGTCGCTATGGGTCGGAGATGACTCGATGGCATAAGACAAGACACTCCTCCCTTGAACCCAGAGCTCTTTCCAGTTATCACCCCATTTCCCTCCTACCTTTCATCTCCATACTCCTTGAGCAAGTCATCTACACCTGCTGTCTCAAATTCCTCTCCTCCAGTTCTCTCCTGAACCCCCTCAGATCTGGCTTCCGTCCCCTCCACTCCACCAAAACCGCCTTCTCAAAGGTCACCAATGACCTCCTTCTTGCCAAATCCAATGGTTCCTACTCCATCCTAATCCTCCTCAACCTCTCAGCTGCCTTTGACACTGTGGACCACCCCCTTCTCCTAAGTATGTTATCCAACCTTGGCTTCACTGACTCTGTCCTCTCCTGGTTCTCCTCTTATCTCTCTGGCTGTTCATTCTCAGTCTCCTTCACGGGCTCCTCTTCTCCCTCCCACCCCCTAACTTTGGGGGTCCCACAAGGTTCAGTTCTGATTCTCCTTCTATTCTCCATCTACACCCACTCCCTTGGAGAACTCAATCGTTCCCACGGCTTCAACTACCATCTCGACGCGGATGATAGCCAAATCTACAACTCCTCCCCGATCTCTTGCCCTCTCTCCAGGCTTGCACCCTCTCTGGCCTTCAAGACATCTCTACGTGGATGTCCTCCCATCACCTTAAATTTAACATGTCCCAAACAGAGCTCCTTATCTTCCCACCCAAACTCTGTATTCTCCCTGACTTTCCCATCACTGCAGACAGCATCACTATCCTTCCCATCTCACAAGCTCGTAACGTTGGCGTTATCCTTGACTCCGTTCTCTCATTCAACTCATATATCTAATCTGTCACCTAATCCTGTTGGTTTCACCTTCATAACGTTGCGAAAATCCACCCTTTCTTCTCCATCCAAACTGCTACCACGTTAGTACAATCACTCATCCTATCTCGTCTAGATTACTGCATCAGCCTCCTTGCTGACCTCCCAAACTTCTGCCTCTCCCCACTCCAGTCTATACTTCACTCTGCTGCCCAGATTATCTTTCTAAAGAAGCGTTCAGGACATGTCACCACCCCACCTCCCCCTCCTCAAAAATCTCCAGTGGTTGCCTATCCACCGCTGTATCAAACAAAAACTCCTCACCATTGGCTTTAAAGTACTACATCACCTGGCCCCTTCCTACCTCACCTTGCTTCTCTCCTTCTACAACCCAGCCCACACACTTGGCTCCTCTGGTGTTAACCTTCTCACTGTCCCTCGATCTCACCTGTCTTGGCTCCGACCCCTGACCCACTTCCTTCATCTGGCCTGGAACACCCTCCCTCTTCAAATCTGGCAGACAATTACTCTCCCTCCCTTCAAAACCTTACTGAAGGCCCATCTCCAAGAGGCCTTCCCAGACTAAGCCCCACTTTTCCTCAACTCCCACTCCCTTCTGAATCACCCTTGCTTGCTCCCTTTGCTCTTCCTCCCCTCCCCGCACCACAGCTCTTACGTATATAGCTGTAATTTTATTTATTTATATTGATGTCTGTCTCCCCCCTCTTGACTGTGAGCTCATTGTGGGCTCTCTTTATTGCTGTATTGTGCTTTCTCAAGTGCTTAGTACAGTGCTCTGCACACAGTCAGCGCTCAATAAATATGAATGAATGAATGAATGAATGAATGAACAAGATGATGACAGTGATGATTATAATATGGTAGATTTTCTCAGGGTTCCCTTTTTTGAGGAGAGGCCCAAACTGATATTTAAGCCATCTATCCTTTTTTTTATCTTATAGATCTTGGGACGGAAGCCAGATTGGAGAGGTTCGAGTAGAGAATTGGAGAAGAGGAAGTTGAGACAGCGGGTGTAGACAACTCGCTCAAGGAGTTTGGAGAAGAAAGGTAGGAAGAAGATGGTGCGATAACTGGAGGGAGCCATGGGGTCATTGGAGGGTTTTCTTAGGATAGGGGAGACATGGGCATATTTGAAAGCAGTGGGGAAGAAGCCATTGGCGAGAGAACAGTTGAAGAAGGCAGTAGGGTGTGGGAAGAAGGGAGGGGGCAAGTGTTTCGATAGGATATGAAGGGAGTGGATTGGAGGCGTACATTGAGGGGGTGGATTTTGAGAGAACGTAGGAGATCTCTAGAGATACTTCTGGGAAAGATGGGAGAGAGTTGAAGAAGGGGCAGGAGAGAGGAGGGGCAGGAAAGATTTTAGGGACATACCTCATAGTGTCAATTTTCTCAGTAAATTAGGCGGCCAGGTCATTAGGGGCAAGGGACTGGGGAGGCAGAAAGACAGCGAGTTTGAGGAGGAAGTTAAACTTCTGGAACAACTGGTGAGGGTGATGGGCATGGGTGTCAATAATTATGGAGAAATCACTTTGCTGGGCAGAGAAGAGGACAGAGTTAAAGTATGCAAGGATAAACCTGAAGTGTATGAAGTCTACCTGATGTCTAGATTTCTTCCAACAGCGTGCGGCAGCTCACACACAAGAGTGAAGGAGGTGGACTAGGGAGGTGACCTAGGACTGGGGGTTAATCTGCTTTATGACTTTGGGCAGGCCACAACTGCTGGGCCTGTTTCCTTAACTGTAAAACAGGAATAATAATATCTGGTTTTCCCTACCTCACAGTGAGGATAAAATGAGATAACTATGTGAAAAGTACTTTGGGAAAATAATAGTGTTCAACAAGGTATGATAATTACTATTATGATGACTATGACTTGTTCTTGTCCAAGTGCTTAGTACAGTGCAATGCACCAATGGGTACTCAATCAGTACCACGATTACTGCTAGTAAATGAATTCCAACATCTGCTGTTAAGCTATGTTTCCAGTCTTCCAATCCACCACTAAATGTCCTTCAATTCATTGTCTAGCAATTGGTAAGACTGGGAACACAGCAGCAGCCAACACAAGCATCAATCAACAATCTGTCAGTCATATTTATTGAGCAATTACTGTGTGCAGAGCATCACACTAAGCACTTGGGAGAGTACACTCCAATAGATTGGTAGGCATGTTCCCTGCCCACTAGGAGCTTACAGACAAGAGCATCCAAGAGAAACCAGAGTACACACTCTCTCTCTGTCTCTCTGTTTCTCTCTTTCTCCCAGACCTTCTTACATTTCTGCCTGGTTCTGAGCCCCCACCAGCATTGATTCCATCAATCCTTGCTGTCTTTTGGATCCCGACATCTGCCCCTTGAGCCTTGTGCCCAGCAGGGGCATCCAGGTCCAGGTGCTGCCACTTGTTTAGCTCCTTTCCTACCCCTTAGCCAGAGCCTCCAACTGTGTGGGGAATGGTTGGTGGAGAATGAAAGGGTTGGGGAAGAAAGGAGTACAGAAGGGAGAAAGCACATTTGAAGGAAGGAGGAAGAAAGAAAATAAAGGAAAGGAGAGAGGAGGAATAAGGAAACAAAGGGAAGAGGTTGGCACTTTTATTCACATAGTCCTCTGAAGCTTCTCTGATGCCATGTCACCCCGACTCCTGCTTTCCCCTCCAACGCACACACTAAAACCCATAACTTTTAAAATGGTGCAGGAAAATGAGGGCAAATTGCAAAATGAAAATACAGTCTTTTCTGAATTGGTTCAAGGATGAGACTGAAAAGCTACAATAATAATAATAATAATATTTGTCAAGTGCTTACTAGGTGCACCTGGGGTAGATACAATATAAGTAGATCAGACACAATACTTTTCACACATGGGGCTCATACTCTAAGAGGGAGGGAGAACAGGTCTTTGATCCCCATTTTACAGATTAGACATAGAGGGGTTAAGTGACCTGCTCAAGGTCACACAGCAGGCAGAGGCAAAGCCAGAATTAGAACCTAACTCCTCCTGAGTTCCCCATCCCAGCTTTGGTCAAATACCCAATTCTGTGGCCTTGTTCCGCTTCTGCATTTTTTGTTATTTGTTAAGTGCTTACTATGTGCCAAGCACTGTACTAAGCACTATAAACTAATCAGGTTGGACACAGTACATGTCTCATATGGGGCTCACGGTCTTAATCCCTATTTTACAGATGAGGTAACTGAGGCACAGAGAAGTTTAGTGACCTACTTAAGGTCACACAACAGAGAAGAGGCAGAGCCAGCATTAGAACTCAAATACTCTGACCCTTAGGCCCATGCTCTATCCACTGCATTGTTATTTCCCTATGTTAATAATAATGATGGTATTTGTTAAGAGCTTACTATGTGCAGAGCACTGTTCTAAGCGCTGGGGTAGATACAGGGTAATCAGCGTGTCCCACGTGAGGCTCACAGTCTTAATCCCCATTTTACAGATGAGGTAACTGAGGCCCAGAGAAGTGAAGTGACTTGCCCACAGTCACATAGCTGACAAGTGGCAGAGCCGGGATTCGAACCCAAGACCTCTGACTCCCAAGCCCGGGCTCTTGCCACTGAGCCACGCTGCTTCTCTAGCCATGCTGCTTCTCTATGTTTCCCCATAACATCTGGGCAGACCTGAAAATTGGAAAATTCAATTAGGATAGTATATCTCACAGGGTGGAATTGACCAGTCCCAAAGAACTGAAATATTTCTGAGAAGTAGAGATGGACAGGCCCATAGTACTTACGTTGCTCCTTCTTCCCTAGTTGATCTCTTTGTTCCTAGGCATTTACAGAACAGAATGGTCAATGCCCAAAGGATATTCCAGACATCAAAACAAAATATTGGATAGTAAATATAATTTGCCCATGCAGTCACTGGTCTTTCTGGATTTGGCCAGTTACCCTGCTCTCTCCTACACAGATGTCTGTTAGGATCTCAGCAGGGAAGGGCCCAGCTGGTGACTCCCTGATTCTTCCAAAGTTGTCTCAGAAACAGGCACTATTTCTTAGAAACCAGACCTGAAGAATGGAATGCTCTACATGGACATCTCATTGTGCCTTTGTTCCAGACCTTAGTACTGTGCCTTCAGTATTTAGGACAGTGCCTGACACAGTAAGCACTTAACAAATACCCTAAAAAACCCAAAACCACTACCAACAAAAAACTACAGGATAAGAAAAGGCTTGCCATGGGATTCTGTAAGCAAGAATCCTAGAGCCATTTTATTTGCTGGCATCTGATTACCTTATCATGGAGTAATTCAGCATATCCCTATTTTATTTAACTGAATATAAACAAACAACAGGATCTCTGAAATAACAGCACTCAAGAGTAAACACAATCTCAGTGCGATTGGAGCATTTTTATTTGGGAAATTGCTTGGTGAAATTGTAAATTTAAATGTAATCCCAGCAGAGTCAGAAAATTGACAGTTCCAGCAGACTTCTGTTTTTTTCTAATGCTGAATACCATTAGTCTTCAAGTCCAAAATGCATGCTGGCTTTGTCTAGTCTTGGAAACAGAGACAACAGGTAAAAGAAGAACAAGTGAAACAACAGACTCTCGGGGAGAGGGAGGCCTACAGAGAAAGGTTCAGGGAAGGGAATGAACACTGGGAAGCAGGCAACATCATTACTGGAAAGTTGAGAGTTCCTTCCAACTGTAAACATTTCCTGCAGATAGAGACTAGTTTCTCCTACTCCATCCTGACGTTAAAGGTCTTCCTTTCTTCTTTAGATGCTCACCTTTCATCTGTACACAGAAGAGATTTTTAAGCAATCTTTTGAGAACAGAGCGGGTCTTCAGGTTTGGGGATAAACTAGCCAATTTCCAATCTTAGTCAAAAAAGGAAAAAAATCAAACCCACTAGGGATGCTGGTGATTCTTGAGGTCTGTTTGATTGCTGGGGCCTTTGTGGAGGGGTGACCTATGTGCTTGGGAATGTACGATAGAAGTTAAAAACACAGCACCTGCCCTAGAGAAGCTTATAATCTAACAGGAGAGAGGCAGACACAAATTGCAAGCATACATTAGGAAAAAAAGCATAGTTACAAGTAATAAGCATAAATGTAGTTGATTCACGAATAAATCTGATATACATATGCATAATGTGAGCAGGGAGGTGGTGGTTAGAAAATGCTTCCTAAAAGAGATGGCTTTTTGGTGGGCTTTTGACAATGGGAGGGAGTTCCATGCAGGGGAGAACCATGAGCAATAGATATCTGTTCCCGATTTCCCCCGCTGACCCCTGATTCATGCCCATTCTCTTGCCTAGAATTCCCTCCCACATGGAATCTATCATACCTCAGCTCTCCCCATTTTTCAAGGCCTTCTGAAATCCCACCTCCTCCAGAAAACTTTCCCCAACTAACTTTTCATTTCCCCAGGTTACAGCCTTGCAAAGATTATCTCAGCACTTTTGCATTCACAGTCACCTGTTGTGCTTTTGTACACAACAATCTATATACTCTACTCCTTAAGCACTTCTGCCTCCTCTCTGTAAATCATTATGTAACTACCTCCTCCACTAGACTGT
Source organism: Ornithorhynchus anatinus (assembly GCF_004115215.2). NCBI lineage: Eukaryota > Metazoa > Chordata > Mammalia > Monotremata > Ornithorhynchidae > Ornithorhynchus > Ornithorhynchus anatinus. The sequence continues at coordinate 13,958,417 of NC_041750.1, forward strand.
AAGCTCCTTGTGGGTAGGAATCGTGTCCCCTACATCTATTGAACTCTTTAAAGTGCTTAATACCTAGTAGGTGCTCAATACATGCTACTGATTGATTGATAAGAGACAGAAGTGTCCTGATGGAGGTGCAGTTGAAGGTTTGCTGGGGAGGACTGAAGAAAAGCTCGATGTAGCTGAAGAAGGGAGTGAAAAGGTAAGGAAAAGAGAGATAATGGAGAACCTTGAATTCCCACTCTCCAGCCATAGCTTCCACCCCTACTCCGCCATGAAACTGTCCTCCCATCCACAGACACCTCTGATCTCTAGATCCCCTCCCCTTATCACAGGTCATCAGTCCTCATTTAGATTCCTCTTCCCAACTTCCCCTTTATTAATAATAATAATAATAATAATAATAATTGTGGCATTTGTTGAGCACTTACTATATGCCAGGCACTGTACTAAGCTCTGGGGTGATTACAAGCAAATCGAGTTGGACACAGTCCCTGTCCCACGTGGGGCTCACAGTCTCAAGCCCCATTTTACAGAGGAGGTAACTGAGGCCCAGAGAACCAAAGTGACTTACTTGCCCAGGATCGCACAGCAGACAAGTGGCGGAGCCAGGATTAGAACCCATGACCTTCTGACTCCCAGGCCCGTGCTCTATTCACTATGGCATGCTGCTTCACTTTCTCAATGCACAAATCCATGCCCTCAACTCTGGCCTCTGCAGAATTCAATACCTTGTGCCTTCATGGATCTTGTATCACCAACAGCCCTGGATCCCCTCCACAGTCACTTCCTCCCCTGGTATCTTGGCACCACAGAGCACTCTTGGACAAAATCCAGGCAGCAGGCAGACTTTGGTCACATCATATTCATCCTTATTTTCCATTACTGTCCTTTCTTTCACTCAGCAACACTCCTTCTCCTCCCTATTGACTTCCATGTCCAATGCCCTCACCAACTATTCCAGACCTTGAACTCCCTCCTGAAATCCCCAGTGCCCCACCTATCCCCTCTCTTACCCCTGATGACGCTAACAAATACTTCAAGAAGCAGACATGGTCTAGTGGAAAGGCCACAGGCCTGGGAGTCAGGAGTACTGGGTTCTGATCCTGACTCCTCCATTTGCCTGCTATGTGACCGTGGACAAGTCCCTTAACTTCTCTGTGCCTCAGTTTTCTCATCTGTAAAATGGGGATTAAATACCCGTTGTCATTCCTACTTAGACTGCGAGCCCCATGTGGGATAGGGACTGTGGCTGACCTAATCATCTTGCATCATCCCAGTTCTTAGAACGGTGTTTGGCACAGAATGAGTGCTTAACAAATACTTGAATCATTATTGTTCATTGACAAAGCTAAAATCATCGGGTGTGAGGTCCCCCAAATCTCTCCCTCACCTCCCACCACTTCATCCCATCTCCCATTCTTTGCAGCCTTCTCTCAAGAAGGGATCTCTTAACTACCTTCAAAATCTGTCCCCTCTCCTTGTGCCTTCAAACCAATCCCGTCTTCCCTCTGTGACTGCTATCTTCAACCACTCGATCTCTGTTGGCTCCTTCTCCTCTGCCTTCAAACATGCCCATGTCTCCCCATCCTGAAAAAGCTTCTCCGAACCTCATTGCACCATCTGGCTAACGCCCCATCTCCCTCCTAACATTTCTATCCCAACTCCTTGAAAGGGTTGTGTACAACTGCTGCCTCCACTTCCTCTCCAACTCCATTCTTGACCCTCTACAATTTGGTTTCTGTCCCCTTCACTCCACTGAGATCCCTCTCTGTAAGGTCACCGATGACCTCCTTTTTGCCCAATTTAAAGGACTTTATTCTATCCTAAGCCTCCTCAACCCCTCTCCCCACCACCATTTACTTTTCATACAGGGGACCACTCCTTTCTCCTGGAAACACTAACTAACCTTGATTTTCTGACACAGTCCTTGTTCCCCTCTGAACCCTCCAACTGATCCTTATGACCCTTTCACTGACTTTTCCTCTACCTCCCATTCTTTAATACTTGATTTTCCTCTTCCCCTTCCTCTCCTTCCAAACTGTTACCATGGGGGTCCAGGCAATTGACAGATTCTGGCTTAGCAACAGCCTCCTGGCTGCCTTCTTGCTCCTAGTGTCTCCCTTCTTCACTCTGCTGCCCAGAACATTTTTTTTCACAACAGTAATCTGTGCACATATATACATGTCTCCCTGCTGCTTAAAACAAACAGTGATTGTCAATTGCCTCTTTGCATCAAACTGAAACTTTTAACCCTTGGCTTTAAGGTACTCGATCAGCTCTCTCCCCACCTACATATCCACAATATTCTCACACTCTACCCCAAATCACACACTTTGTTCCTCTTGAGGTAACCTGGGCCCTGGTTTTATGACTCCTGCCATGGACCTCTCGTTCAAACTCCACCCAAACTGCTACCGGGGTGGTACAAGCTCTCATAATATCCTGACTGGATTATTGTGTCAGCCTTCTCTCTGATCTCCCTTCTTCCTGTCTCTCCCCGCTCCAGTCTATTCTTCATTCCGCTGCCTGGATCATCTTCCTACAGAAACGCTCTGGGCATGTCACTCCCCTCCTCAAAAACCTCCAGTGATTGCCTATCAACCTTCGCACGAAACAAAAACTCCTCACTCTTGGCTTCAAAGCTCTCCATCACCTTGCCCCCTCATACCTCACCTCCCTTCTCTCTTTCTACTGCCCACCCCGTACACTCCGTTCCTCTGCCGCACACCTCCTCACGGTCCCCCGTTCACGCCTATCCCGCCGTTGACCCCTGGCCCATGTTCTACCGCTGTCCTGGAATGCCCTGCCTCCTCACATCTGCCAAACTAACTCTCTTCCCCTCTTCAAAGCCCTAATGAGAGCTCTCCTCCTCCAGGAGGCCTTTCCAGACTGAGCCCCCCTTTCCCTCTGCTCCTTCTCCCCTTCCCTCCCCCTCCACCCTCTGCTCTTCCCCCTTCCCCTCCCCTCAGCACTGTGCTCATTTGTGCATATTATTTATTACCCTATTTATTTTGTTAATGAGGTGTATATCTCCTTGATTCTATTTATCCTGATGATGTTGTCTTGTTTTGTTTTGTTCTGTGTTGCTTTGCTGTCTCCCCCATTTAGACTGTGAGCCCATTATTGGGCAGGGGTTGTCTCTATCTGTTGCTGAATTGTACATTCCAAGCGCTTGGTACAGTGTTCTGCACATAGTAAGGGCTCAATAAATACTATTGAATGAATGAATGAAAATTCACATTCTCACCTGACATGGAGCCCTTTCACATCTACCAGACCACTGCTGTCCCCATCTTCAAAGTCCTTCTGTAATTACATCTCCTTCGGGAGACCTTCCCTGGTGGGGTGGGAGCTGAGATTTTCCCAGCGGGGGGCAGAGAGCTACCACTGTTTACACCACTAGCACCACACCCGCATCATAATCCCCTTGACCAGGCCAATGAAAAAACCAAAGCCCCTTTGTTCTGGTTCTTTGAGAGGGCTGGTGTCCACTCCACTGTATCCCCTGGCCCTCTGGGGGACAGAGAATAACTCTAAGAGGAGCCTTGTGGGTAGAGGGAGATGCGAGCACGATTTTCTTGGGGAGTAGACGGGGGGAGGGTGCCAGCCGGGTGTCAGATTGCATTATAATCATTGGCAGATGTCAATCATAGGGGAAGTAGCGCCATGTTGGGTTTTAGTTCAACCCCTTCTACTAGGGATCGGTAGATCTGATAGGATGCACAGACACATTTGTAATCCAAATGCCTCCTACGCACACTGAATCTCCATCATGGCCACCTCTATTGTAATAATAATAATGGTATTTGTTAAGTGCTTACTATGTGCAAAGAACTGTTCTAAGCGCTGGGGGGATACAAAGTGATCAGGTTGGCCCCCGTGGGGCTCACAGTCTTAACCCCATTTTACAGATGAGGTAACTGAGGCACAGAGAAGTGAAGTGACTTGTCCAGAGTCACACAGCTGACAAGATGACGGGGCTGGAATTTAGAACCCATGACCTCTGATTCCCAAGCCTGGGTTCTTTCCATTGAGCCACGCTGCTTCTCTATTGTCCTCTTCCAAGGTCTTGGTACAGTTCTCCGAACATAGTAGAGGCACTCAAAAATGCTATTAACTGTTTGATTTAGATAGCAACAAAACCACACTTGGTCAGGATGGCCACTGTGTATTGACAACATCAGAAGGGAGTAGTGCTGAAGTTGGCTTCCAGTCCTCACTCTCCAACTTGCTCTGACATTGAGCATGTGCAGAAGCCATCTTCCATTTCATAAACGTTTCTCCACTCCTTCCTCCATCCCGGTCCCCTCCCCCGACCAACTCCCCCTCTTCCCAAATATCTGGCAAGGTGTTTTTATTTTTTTGTTTATTTATTCATTTATTTAAGCTCCCAGACAGCCAGGCAGGAAAGTGTGATGTCTCAGCAACAGTGGGGGTGCATGGGCTTGTGAGATGCAGATGGGTTGCTCCAGGCACCCCAGGACAGGGACTGCGGCACATGTCTTCCCTTGGTCACTGATCTACTTCAAGTTTTCAGCCACCTCCCTGACCACCACTCTTCGGAGGCAGTCCACCACCTAGGTACACCCTCTCTCTAGACTATGAGGTGGCCTCCCTCTCTCACCAGAGATGCACCCCTTCTCCCAGACCTTGCTCTTTCCGGGGCATCTGTCCACACCATCTACTACTGACCCTAGACAGACCGAGGAGGGAGACTGCATCAGTCACCTTCCCTTCACCAGTTTTACAGCCACCTCCCTGTCTAACCTTTCATCTCCCCAGGCTACTTTCCCTCCCCACTGCATCTCCTAAGCACTTGAGTCTGTTTCCCACTTGCCAAGTCCTTATCTTCTCACCATCTCCATAAGTCACCTTTACATCCAGGGCTGACCTTAGCATGGCCTTTCACCCTAAGGCCTAAGCCTTTAGTGCCCACCCTCCCTCCCTCCCGAAGTACGCGACCCAGGAGGCAACAAATATTTCTAAGATGGCAGCTGCGCACACACAGGGCCAACCCGAGGATACCGGCCAACCCTTACCCCCTGTGACTAATGATGAGATTAATCATACCTTCACCACATCATGCTACCTGACCAATACCCCACCGCCTTTCTTCTCTTCTTCATAGTGGCTGCCTCACAGAGAAGGCAATGGGAACGACGTAAGGCAGACTATGGCTAAAGCTACGGCTATGGGATGGCCGTAGGGTCCAGGGTGTAGTGAGGTGTCCCAGCCAGGGACAGGCACGAGCCTGTGGTCACTGTCCCGCAATGGCAGTGGCAGCATTAAGGCTCAGGGTGGAAGGGTGCAGAGGTCATCCTGAGAATGAGCACAGGCTCCCAGCTGCAGGAGCTGGGGGCTTCTGCCTGTGCAGGAGCATCTGGGCCCCCTTCATAGCTCTGGCTGTCAGTTCTGGATGTAAAGGTGACTGAAGGAGACGGTGACCTGATAGGGACTCGGCAGTTGGGACTGATAAATAGACTACCTCCTCCCCTTTCCTTGTTTGTCATGGCGAGAGAGAGAGAAGAGAGAGCCCCTCTCCAATGCCAGTATCATCTGCGGAGAGCCAGATTTCAGCAATGGCAAGGAGGTAAAGCAAGGAGGAAACAGATCCAGGTTGAAAGGGAGTTTGCCCACAGAGACCGGAGATTCCATTGGACGGGGTGAGAGGGCGGTAAGACGCTACAGGGGGTAGGTTATGTGCAGCAAAGGTGAGAGAGAATAAGGATGTGTTGAGCAGAGGATGTGGTGAAGGGTAGCAATACATGGTAAAATGAGCTAGATCGACCACCAGGTGGCACATCTGAGGCAGAGCAGGCCATGGAAGGTGGTGGGAGGTAAGGTGGGAGAAGGGGGGAAGGGATCCTGTTTCCTCAGTCACTGGGAATGCGACTGGGGGAAGACGGGACAGGCAGGACATTGCCTCCCTGGGCGAGGGATACCGGGGACATGGGAGATGGGACATGAGCAGAAGGGACAGGCGGCCTCAAGGGAAAACAGGGTGGGGAAAGGGAACACAAACGGACCACCCCACCACACACACACTTGTTCACATTCATTCACACGCTCCCTGGGTTAGGGGGCCTAGCCCTCCCCTCCCTGGCTGATAATTAGGTATGGTGACAAATACTACCATTGCACTTGGAATGCTGTTGGTACCTGATTGTTAGTATGTGGTAGTCACTCTAGGTATTAGAAATAATTAGGTGAAAGTTGTGTTCAGCTCCCCTATTTTCCAGCAGAATAGTACGGAGAAATGCAAGAGCCTGAGCTGAAGGCCAAAAAGTGAACCAAACTCCCAAGCCTGGGCGATAGAACGGGTGGCCCAGTTGACAAATGAAACAGGGAAGAGTGGCTGAGTCAAGGCAATACGCTATAGTTGAAGAAAATAAGAGGGAAAAAAAGTAATCATTTGATAGGATTCAAGACGAGGCCTTGAGAGGGAGGCTGACCTGCACATATTGCCCCAAACGGTATTCCCCATTACAAGTTCTGGTGATGTATTGATAATCACTTGGCAATATGTTGCCTCCAAAATGCTAAGCCCGCCTGAAATTAAAGATGACCGAATGAATGAATCGATGAATCGTATTCCTTGAGCACTTACTATGCACAGAACATTGTACTAAGCGCTTGGGAGAGTACAATATAACAGAGTTGGTAGACACGATCTCTGCTCACAGAGAGCTTATGGTCTAGCGGGGAGAGAGACATTAATCTAGATAAATCTATCACCCAAATCTACTGGCTGGGGGCAGAGCAGGGGTCAGGGTTCTGGGGCCATTCCCGATGGGACGGTATTTCCGATCCCCTCCCATTCCCCTTAGGAGGAGGCTATGCCGATTCCGGGGCAGGAGGAGTCTGGAGAGTCGCTTAGGGGGTCATGTGGTAGATTAGAGCTCTGGACTTGGAAGAGGATTGGCTGCTAGTTCACTGGGCGTCTTGTAGGGATTTGGGGGCGGGAGGGTGTTAATGGTATTCGTTAAGCGCTAACTCTGTGCCAGGCACTGTACTAAGTGCTGTGGCAGATACAAAGTAATCAGGTTGTACACAGTCCACGTCCTGCACGGGGATCGCTGAAGATAGAAGGGACGCTGAGCCCTCAGTTCCCTCCCCTCATGGCGGAGGCCTAAAAATCACACCAGAGAGAAGACCCACTGACCATCCCAGCGCCCACTCCAGGTGGGAGCTGCTGATTAGCTCCCTACTAGAGGAATTTGCCACAGCCCACTGGCTCTGCAGATCAGCTGCTGCAGCTCAGGACTTTCTCTGGATGCACAGTGTGCCTTTAGTCCCCTCCCTCTGGTCTCTCCTCTCCTGCCCCCTGCGTCCAGGACTCCCCTTCATCCCCCTCCCCACAGGCGGCCCTCCTCAGTGCGCTCCCTTCCAACCCCTCACCACCCCTCTCCCCAGCACCATCCCTGTCATCCTGTCCCAGCACCGCTCCTCCTCCCCCTCCTCCCGCACTGGCCCCCACCAGCTCGTCCCCATTCAACCTCTTCCTACTCTTCGCACCAACTCCACTCCATGCACCCTCCCCACAGACTCAGCCAAGTGTGGCCTGTGGAATCCCCGCTCCATCATGGCGAAGCTTCTCTTCGATCACCCCCGTCTCCTAGAAACTCATTCATTCATTCATTCAATAGTATTTACTGAGCTTTTACTATGTGTAGAGCACTGTACTAAGCGCTTGGAATGTACAATTTGGCAACAGATAGAGACAATCCCTGCCCAGTGACGGGCTCACAGTCTAAAAGGGGGAGACAGACAGCAAAGCATAACAGAACAAAACAAAACAACATCATCAAGATAAATAGAATCATGGAGATATACAGCTCATGAACAAAATGAATAGGGTAATAAATAATATATACAAATAAGCACAGTGCTAAGGGGAAGGGAAGGGGGAGGAGCAGAGGGCGGGGGGGGAAGGGGAGGGGAGAAGGAGCAGAGGGAAAAGGGGGCTCAGTCTGGGAAGGCCTCCTGGAGGAGGTGAGGTCTCAGTAGGGCTTTGAAGAGGGGAAGAGAGTTAGTTTGGCGGATGTGAGGAAGGAGGGCATTCCAGGACAGCGGTAGGACGTGGGCCAGGGGTCAACGGTGGGACAGTAGCAAATGGGGGACCGTGAGGAGGTGAGCGGCAGAGGAGCGGAGTGTACAGGGTAGACAGTAGAAAGAGAGAAAGGAGGTGAGGTAGGAGGGGCAAGGTGATGGAGAGCTTTGAAGCCAAGAGTGAGGAGTTTTTGTTCCGTGCAAAGGTGGATAGGCAAACACTGAGGTTTTTGAGGAGGGGAGTGACATGCCCAGGAAGATGATCTGGGCAGCAGAATGAAGAATAGACTGGAGTGGGGAGAGACAGGAGGGAGGGAGATCAGAGCGGAGGCTGACACAATAATCCAGTTGGGATATTATAAGAAATTGTACCAGCATGACAGCAGTTTGGATGGAGAGGAAAGGGCGGATCTTGGCGATATTGTGAAGGTGAGACCGGCAGGTGTTGGTGACGGATTGGATGTGTGGGGTGAATGAGAGATCTGAGTCAAGGATGACACAAGGTTGTGGGCCTGTGAGACGGGAAGGGTGGAGGTGCCATCCACAGTGACAGGGAAGTCAGGGAGAGGACAGGATTGAACTCAGCTTCACTGACACTGTCCTCTCCTGATTCTCCTTCTATTTCTCTGGCTGCTCATTCTCAGTCTCTGTCAAAGGCTCCTCCTCTGCCTCCCACCCCCTAAATGTGGGGGTCCCTCAAGGTTCAGTTCTGGGTCCCCTTCTATTCTCCATCTACACCCACTTCCTTGGAGAACTCATTTGCTCCCATGGCTTCAACTACCACCCCTATGCAGATGATATCCAAATCTTCATCTCCAGCCCCGATCTCTCTCCCTCTCTGCAGTCTCACATTTCCTCCTGCCTTCTAGACATCTCTTTTTGGATGTCTTCCAGTCATCTGAAGTTTAGCATGTCTAAAGCAGAACTCCTTCTCTTCCCACCCAAACCCTGTCCTCCCCCTGACTTTCCCATCAGTGTGGATGGCACCACCATCCTTCCTTCTCATAAGCCTGTAACCTTGGTGTTATCCTTGACTCCTCTCTTTCATTCAACCCACATATTCAATCCATCAATAAATCCCGTCAATTCGACCTTCACAACATCGCTAAAACTTGCCCTTTCCTCTCCATCTAAACTGCTACCGCGTTTATCCAAGTACTTACCCTACCCCACCTTGATTACTGTATCAGCCTCCTTGCTGACCTTCGTGCTTCCTATCGCTTCCCACTCCAGCCCATACTTCACTTTGCTGCCCAGATCATTTTCCTACAAAAACATTCAGACCATGTTTCCCCACTCTTCAAGAATTTCCAGTGGTTGCTCATCCACCTCCACATCAAACAAAAACTTCTCAACTTTGGCTTTAAAGCCCTCAGTTACCTGGCCTTCTCCTACTTCACCTCCCTACTCTCCTACTACAACCCAGCCCGAACATTCAACTCCCGAACGTTCAAGTCCTCCAATGCTAAACTTCTCGACCTTGTCTATCTCGCCGATGACCTCTTACCCACGTCCTGCCTCTGGCCTGGAATGTCCTCCTTTCTCATATCCAACAGACGATTACACTCCCCCTTCAAAGCCTTACTGAAGGTCCGTCTCCTCCAAGAGGCCTCCCCTGACTAAGCCCTCCTTTCCTCCACTCCCTTCTGCCTAACTCTGACTTGCTCCCTTTATTCATCTCCCTCCCAGCCCCAGAGCACTTATGTACATATCTACAATTTATGTATTTATTTATTCATATCAATGTCTGCCTCCCCTTCTAGACTGTAAACTCACTGTGGACAGGGAATGAGTCTCCTTATTGTTATACTGTGCTTTCCCAAGTGTTTAATACAGTGCTTTGCACACAGTAAGTGCTCAATAAATACGACTGAATGAATTAATTCCAATTTTACAGATGAGGTCACTGAGGCACAGAGAAGTTAAGTGACTTGCCCAAGATCACACAGCACACAAGTGGTGGAGAGGGATTAGAACCCAGGTCCTCTGACCCCTGGGCTCGTGCTCCTTCTACTAGGCCACATTGCTTCTCATTCATCTTGCTCATTTGTCCTCTGGAAGCCTAGCAGCAGGCTAGGAAGACGGAGTGATTGGGAAGAAACCCTCTATCCTTTCATGATCCCTTAACAGGAGCCTGCCCCACACCCAATTCGAGCAATTTGGCCTAGGTGGCTTGGTATGAGCCAGTTGGGGGAAGTAGAATTTAGGTGTGACAGCTTCCAACTGAGGTCAGTACCTTAAGGTACCCCCAAAAGAACAACCCGGCCAGATCACGAGACCTCCTCCAAGATACTTCCCTTGGCTACGGAAGTAGGAAACTGAAAGCGAGGCGGTCAGAGGAAATGTTGTGAGGACGCAGTAAAACAAACCCTCAGACAACGCTGTGCCCCAGCCACAAACTGGGAGCCAACTGCTGAGGATAGACCTGCATGGCACCCTGCCTTCAAGAAGGGAGTGGCTCTTTTCGAGCAAGAGCCTCTAAAGGAAAGAGAGACACAAGCAGATAATAGTACCGGATCCTGAAAACATTAAGCCTGATAACACAACCGTAAATACATTTACTACTATTAAAGATGGTGGCGCCACACTTCACCAAACAGCAAGGTAAACCCTACATCACCTTCCATCCCCCATCATGCCGCCTACCCAGCCACAGCAAGCAGCACTGGTCTCGAGGCAGATCAGCCAAGCCAAGTAGGAGGAGACAACTTACCCCTTCTGTGCAGAGGGCCCAGCAGTAGATCCTGTGCTAAGGCACCAGGCTCAGCAACAGTGACCGAGGGTGGGTGCCCTCTAGGCAGCAAAGTGTCAGGGTAGGGAGTGAGTTCAAGCCTCGTGTCCGGTGCCACAAGCCCTTGTCATGGACTCCCAGGCATGCCAGTTCTTGGAGGACTTGAGCAGCAGTGGAGGAGGAGGAGGAAGAGGAGGAAGTGCAGGGGAAGGAGCCGACACCAAAGCCCTCCCACAGACTCTTGCCTCTCTGCTTCACTTCTGGCTCCAGCGAGCTGTAAGCAGGAGCAGGGCCTAGTGCCAACCCCTGGATCCCCCACTCTCTCCCTTCCCCTACCCTTCTCTTCTGCACCCTCCAAACCTCTTCTTTCCCCTCTCTCACTCATTCCCTTCCTTAACCTATTTACTGCCCCAACTAGTTGTATTCAAAATGGATGCTAACTACCATTTGTAGTTGCTTCATTTTTAATGGGTTTATTCATTTTTAAGAACAAACATTCACTTGCAAAGACTTCCGTAAGATGTGCACTATTAGGCCAGTACACTTTAAGTCCAGAGGACGGAGAACATCTATGCCCCCCATACTGGTCCACGGGGCAGTTAAGCCAGTACATCTTAGTGCTGATTGATCCATGCTTCCCACTGAAGCGTCCTCAGTCAGGAGCTCAGGCTGTCCTCTCATTTCTCTTGAGCAGCTTCCCTGAATGTCTATATGAGACTTGCAGGGGAGCTAGTATTTTTTAGGGCATTTGTTAAGCACTTACTATGTGGCAGGCACTGTATACTAAGCCCTGGGGTAGATACAAGCTAATCAAGTGGGACACAGTCCCTGTCCCACATGGGACTCACAGCCTTAATCCTCATTTTACAGATGAGGTAATTGAGACACAGAGAAATTAAGTGACTTGTCCAAGATCACACAGTACGCAAGCGGCAGAGCCAACATTAGAGCCCGGGCCTTTTTGACTCCCAAGCTCTATCCACTAGGCCACACTGCTTCTCTAATTCCAGTGGTTGTTGAGGTGGTTGTCTTCTGGGTAATGCGTAATTCTTTCTCCTCTTCAACCAAGGGCAAGGGTACACTATTGGCCTGAGACAAGATAGAGTCACCAATTCTCACCACCAGAGTCCAGGAGGGTGAGTTCTCTCTCCCACACCAGAAGGGACTAAACTGCTCATTACCCAGGATCATTACTAGGATCGAGTAAGCACCCGGTACAGTGTTCTACATACAGCAACTGCTCAGTAAATACCAATGATGAAGTGTTTATGATGTCCGGAACGTTGTACTGTACCAGTCGCCTGGAGGGTGTATAAAAGAACTGATTCTTGCAATTGAGACATTTAAAATCTAATGGAGAAAAATGGGCACATGGCCCAATATTCAACAGGCAGAATAAGGGTAGGCACGTCTTTTGTGCAGAAGATTCAAACCAAATGAACCATCTGAGCAGTTGGTACACAAAAAGACATATAATCTAGTGCCGTCCCTCCACGTGACAAATGCCACTGTAGAAGAGGCAGAGTGATGACATCACTGCACCGTGTGGCTGCTTCTTAGCAACAGCCGTTGCTGTCAGCGGGGATGGGACAAGGGAGAGGGAAGGGGAAAGGATGGGAGGGGAAGGAAGGAGAGGATGGTAAAAGAGTCACAGAAGTGACGGGAGGAGAGGGGAAGCAAATCGTTGTGGCTAGAGGTCATTGTAACAAGTCAGCACACATCTTTGCCCAGTAGCCCCAGTGGTATGGCAACTATAAAACCTTGTGGAAGCTTGAGGAGGCACTTAGGGCATCCTTCTGCCTAGTAGGGTACTATAGGTATGTAGACCTGTCCTCCGTAGTCCAAGAAGACACTACTTGAGGTCCATCTGTGAGCATGCACGTGGCTGAAAAGGACAATGCGGGATGCACAGTCCCAGCCACATTGTACACACAAAAAGATGACCTCTTGTTTGGTTGCTGTACTTCATATTTGCAGATGAAGGTGCTGTCGTCTCTTTTGTCTCCTTGTCTCTCAGCACGCAGAAGGAGTTAAGCACAAACACCTTCGGGGAGCATCTTTCACAGATTCATTTTTATTACATTAATCATTAAGCTTGGTGACTCACATCAGATTTTGATCTGTGTATGATATCTTGCTAAAGCACAGTTTTAAAATACTACCAGAAACAAAAACTAAGAAGCTGTGCTAGAGAGAGTTTTAGTAAAGACAAGCTCAATGTACTAGTAAAATCAGTAAGGCCCACAATGAAAACTTGAGCCTTTTTCAAAGTATAGTTTCATGAATGCAAGATTAATACTGTAGAAGGTCTATTCGTTTAGATCCTGAAGAACGGCAAGAAGATATTCCTTAGCTGTGGAAAAAAATGAAAGAAGCATCAGTTCAACTTCAAAAAAATCTAAGCTGAAAAATAAAAAAAAACCCCTCATTTTCATTGCTTTTGATACTCCAACAATGCCGGTAGATTCTCTCAGTCCAGTCACTGTGTGGAAGAGCATGAGCTGCCATAAATGGTCAGCAGTAGTAGTATTTATTAAGCATCTACTGTGTACCATACTGTGTATAGAGATAGGGTCTCTGGCCCCCAAGGAGCTCACCATCTAAGAAGATCAGAGAAAGCAGATCGATCTTACAGCCCCCGTGGATGTACACAGTTAAGGGATAGGTTTCCCTCCTTCCCCTCTCCCCGAGATCCCTACTCACCCATTCTGCTGCAGCCTGTAAAATTTGTTCTTAGTGGGCAACCCCAGAAAGTGGCGTGAGATGGGACAGGAAAGGAAAAGAGTGGACGGGGGGGCTCTCTTTGTGAGTCAGTTGGAGTTCTCCCCGGCTCTGGACAATATGCTGCTCAGAGGAGCTTGGCTGTCAGGTTGAACAAGTAAGTGCCCGCAGGCGATGCGGGGAGGCAGCCAGGAAGGGAGAGAGATGGTAGAGAAGCAGCGTGGCTCAGTGGAAAGAGCACGGGCTTTGGAGTCAGAGCTCATTAGTTCAAATCCCAGCTCTGCCACTTGTCAGCTGTGTGACTGTGGGCAAGTCACTTAACTTCTCTGTGCCTCAGTTACCTCATCTGTAAAATGGGGATTAAGGCTGTGAGCCCCACGTGGGACAACCTGATTCCCCTGTGTCTACCCCAGCGCTTAGAACAGTGCTCGGCACATAGTAAGCACTTAACAAATACCAACATTATTATTATTAGTAGTAGTAGTAAGAGCACGTATTAAGGGCCTACTGTGGGCAAAGCCCGGGGAAAAAGTACAATATGGATGAGAATTAGGCACGATTTCTGGTTCTAGAAGGATGACGGGCACTTCTCTGCAGTTTAGGAGGGTGAGTGTGTTTTCCCACACCAGAAAGGGAGAATATAATTTGTTGAATGCTAAAACTGCAGACTCTTAATCCTATCATCCTTAATGATGGCATTAAAGCAGTTGAATCCAGTTCCACTGAGAATGAAAGGTCACAGAAAAGTTGTACTTGTCCCATGTTTGAAGCAGAGAATCAAGCTTTCATTCATTCATTCAATCAATCATATTTATTGAGTGCTTACTGTGTGCAGAGCACAGCATTCAGTGTGCGTGGGAGAGGACAACACAACAAAAAACAGACACATTCCTTGCCCACAATAAACTTACTTTACTTACTCCTTTCCATGGAAAAATACAGCACTCCTATTAATTCAGTGTTATTTAAAAACATAAATTTATGGTTAACATAGTTCCCAACTGTATTTTCTAACTACGCAGAGTTAAAGATGAATGTTCGGGAACCAATTTCATTTTGTTTACACACAAAATGGAATTTTAAGAAGATCGATTGAGATTGACTTTATTTATCAGTCTTTGAAACCCGGAATCTGATCCATAAAAGGAGAGCAAAATGCACCTATGTGACGACAGGTTACACTAAGCATAAAGAATATAAATTCAGGACATACATCTACGTGGATGATACCCAAATCTACATATCCTCCCCTGTTCTCTCTCCCTCCCTCCAGGCTCGCACGCCCTCCTGCCTTCAGGACATCTCCACATGGCTGTCTGCCCGCCACCTGAAAGAAGCAGCGTGGCTCAGTGGAAAGAGCCTGGGCTTTGGAGTCAGAGCTCATGAGTTCAAATCCCAGCTCTGCCACTTGTCAGCTGTGTGACTGTGGGCAAGTCACTTAACTTCTCTGTGCCTCAGTTACCTCATCTGTAAAATGAGGATGAAGACTGTGAGCCCCACGTGGGACAACCCGATGACCCTGTGTCTACCCCAGCGCTTAGAACAGTGCTCTGCACATAGTAAGCGCTTAACAAATACCAACATTATTATTATTAAAATGTCTAAGACTGGGCTCCTTATCTTCCCTCCCAAACCCTGTCCTCTCCTTGGCTTTCCCATCACTGTGGACAGCACTACCATCCTTCCCGTCTCACAAGCCCACAACTTTGGTGTCATCCTTGACTCCACTCTCTCATTCACCCCACATACCCAATCCATCACCAAAACCTGCCAGTCTCACCTTCACAACATTGCCAAGATCTGCCCTTTCCTCTCCATCCAAACTGCTACCTTGCTGTTTCAAGCTCTCGTAATATCCCGATTGGATTACTGCATCAGCCTCCTTTCTGATCTCCCAAACTCTGTCTCTCCCCACTTCAGTCTATACTTCACTCTCCTGCCCGGATTATCTTTTTATAGAAACCTTCTGGGCATGTCACCTCTCCTCCTCAAAAATCTCCAATGGTTGCCTATCCACCTTTGTAGCAAGCAAAAACTCCTCACTACTATTGGCTTCAAAGCTCTCCAACACCTTGCCCTCTCCTACCTCACCTCCCGTCTCGCCTTCTACAGCCCAGCTTGCACACTCCGCTCCTCTGCCGCTAACCTTCTCACTGTGCCTCGTTCTCACCTGTCCCACCATCGATCCCTGGTCCGGGTCCTACCTCTGGCCTGGAATGCCCTCCTTCCTCAAATTCACCAAACTAGCACACTTTCCCTCTTCAAAGACCTACTAAAAGCTCACCTCCTCCAGGAGGCCTTTCTGTTTATATCTATAATTCTATTTTTTGACACTGATGCTATTGAGGCCTGTTTACTTGTTTTGATGTCTGCTCCCCCCTTTTAGACTGTGAGCCTGTCTTGGGCAGGGGTTGTCTCTATTTGTTGCTGAATTGTACTTTTCAAGCACTTAGTACAGTGCTCTGCTCACAGTAAGCGCTCAATAAATATGATTGAATATATGAATGAAAGACAACACTCACGCCCTATGCATTGGTTCTTTATTTTTCCAAATATCTACTGGCTTTTGGGGAAAAGTAATTTAAGACTGCACTTCCTAATTCTACTGGGATGATCTTTCATTCATTTAAGGGCACTTTTGGAGTGGCTCCAGTGGGAAAAGTATTGTACTGAGCCCTGGGGAAGGGTTCAATAGGGGATTCATTAGACAGGATCCCTGGGCCTCAGGGGGCTCCCAATCTAAAAGAGGGGCAGTGGGGTGGGGGATGAGGACACGAGGAAAGATTGAAATGACAAACCCTCCCTTGACCTCACAACTCCCTCCAGTTATCACCCCATCTCCCTCCTACCATAACTCTTCATACTCCGGGAGAGAATTGTCCCCACCTCCTGTCTCCACTTTCTCTCCACCGATTCTCTTCCGTCATCCCCTCTGATCTAGTTTTTTTTTTCTTAGGTACTTGTTAAACACTTACTATGTGTCACACACTGTTCTAAGCACTGGGGTAGATACAGTTAACAAGGCCAGATACAGTCCCCGTCCCATATGAGGCTCACAGTCTAAGTAGGAGGGAGACTGCTACTTACAGTTGAAGAAACTGAGGTACATAGAAGTTAAGTGACTGACCCAAGGCTCTGAGCCCTCCTACTTAGCTTGTGAGCCCCATGAGGACAGGGACTGTGTCCCACCTAACTAACTTGTACCTACCCCAGTGCTTAGAACATTTCTTGACACATAGTAAGTACTCAACAAATACCATAAAAAAGTGGCAGAGCTGGGATTAGAACCCAGGCTCTCTTGCTCCCACATCCGTTCTCTTTCCACTAGGCCACGCTGCTTCTCTGGTTTCCAGCCCCTTCACTCCATGGAAACTGCCATCTCTAACATCATCAGTGACCTTCTTCTTGCCAAATCTGACGGCCTCTACTCCATCTAAATCCTCCCTGACCTCGGCTGCCTTCAACACTGCAGACCACCCCCTTCCCCAGGAAATGTTAGCTACCTTTGGCTTCACTGACACTGTCCTCTTCTGGTTCTGTTCCTATCTCTCTGACAGCTCCTTCTCGGTCTCTTATGCAGGATGCTCCTCTGCCTCTGACAGTTGGGGTCCCTCAAGGTTCAGTTCTGGGTCTCCTTCTATTCTTCATCTACACCCACTCCCTTGGAGGACTCATTTGCTCCCATGGCTTCAACTACCACCCCTATGCAGATGATACCCAACTCTACCTCTCTGGCCCTGA